>NC_043719.1:1885623-2485623 GCF_005498985.1 Sporisorium graminicola
TATGTCGCATACGATACTGAGCATGTTCCCAGAAAGCGAAGAGCATGCATCGAGCCGTTCAGGCACAGTACATGAATCAAGCGGCAACGAGGTGCGTCGATCGCATATTGACGACGACGAGGGTGAAGACGAAGACGAAGAGTCGGAAGAAGAAATAAGCACCATCGAACGACGCCGCAGCGGTGGCGACGGGCATCTTGCTCCAACCCCGGCCAGAGCTACTTCCGAGCGGTACGGATCCACCAGCTTCTCTCGTCGAAGTAGTGACAAAAATGGTCATTCTCCACTCCCCGCCGCCCGCAGTCTTACGGGCAAGCTGTCCTCGGTGGAAAACAACATCCATGCAATGGACGATCCTGCACAGGACAGATTCAAGGGCCAAATTGTGGAAGAGCACACGGTCGAGTTGTGGTTCGATATCGCGCAAGCCGAACTGCAACGCAGCCGAGACGAGCTGAGCTTCGACCAGGAGTTGTGCGCCATTATCAATCTGCGTTGGGCATGTCTCTGCTTTGCAGGTGCGGAGAGGGCGAGACAGCTGACGGAGGAGTTGGGCAAAGTGATGCAGCGGGAGGGGATCGATATGGACCATGCGGCGGAAGAGGAGAAGAAGGGGACATTTGTGTCGGTCATGCTGCTCACAGCTGTCTACACGGATGTGTTGGACACTGTCTCGGATCGGGGGAAACGGACGTATGTGGCGCTGCGGGATGGTACACGCAAGCCTGCGCAGCTGTCCAAGCTCCGACGTACCAGCAGCATGGAGAAGAATGGATCGCCTAGTGTGGACGAACCGTTCTTTGGACGCATCTCGCTCGTCTCTCTCGAGCTACTGACGTGCTTCAAGCTGATCTCGGACCTCTCTGCTGACGTGTGGGGGCCCATTAGCAGCGCGGTGTCGCATCCCACGCGGCCATCGGAAGAAGAAGTCGCCAATCGGTCGCGCGAGATCGAACGCAAAGTCATGTCTCTGCCTTCGTGGTCCGATCCGAACACCTCCTCCTCTCTCCGCGTGCGCGCCTTCGCATTGCAAGAGATCTGGAGACAGACCGCGCGGCTGTATCTGCTGCAAGCAGTGCATCGGCGCGGACCGCTGTACCCGGAACTGCAGAACATCCTGCACGAGATCATCCGCCTTGCGAAGATGATCAAGATCCAGAGCTTTTCGCCTTGTGCACCGGTTGCTGCGCACACGCGCGCCCAAGCACCCGCCAACTACATCGGCGGCCTCCGCTCGCTCGACCCCACTGACGACGTACGCGACGCCAACCATCCACACCCGTACACCAACGCTACCTTCGGCATGGACGACCTGCAGAACCCCATACCGGAGCCGCCACCGGAGGAGCGCGAGGAAGAGGACGAGGGCATGGGCCCAGTGCCGTTCCAGATGTGGCTCGATGTGGCCAGCTGGGAGATGTGCACCGTCTGGTTCTTGTGTTCCACCGTGGCCCTGACCAGGCAGGACCGCCAGTTTTGCATTCACCACTTGGAGAGCTTGGGACTGGAGCGAAGCAATAGGGATAATATCCAGGTGATCAGGGATTACTGGGCCAAGCAAGACTCAACGGGGCATACGCTGGATTGGTTTGATTTCGTCAAGTCGACGGGGAGAAGTGTCGTGTTTGCTTTTTGAATTGGAACGGTTGCATCAGCAGCAGCAGCAGCGTTGTTCTGGACATCCTGTGGCAGACGCCGTCTTCTTCTGCTACAGTTGTTATTCCACTCAGAATTCCATCAATCCGCGTGCAGCGACAGCACATCCGCGACCGTGTCCCGTACTCACGCAGCCAAGATCCACGGCGCATCCAAAATCGCCAACTCAACCAAAGCCCCATTCCTCCGCTTCCCCCCCTTTCCATCGACTTGCTCCCCCAACACCTCCCTCAACCACGCGACTAACAGTAACATCCTTGACCTCTGCTTCTCGATCTCGCCATACACGGGAGCGTACGAATCGAACAAATCCTGAGTCAAGGATGCATATGCCAGCACCTCAGACGTCTTCTCCTCGCCTAGCGACTCCGCACCTGTGCCGGACTCGAGCAGCTGCACAGCGTGGGAGAGATATACAAGGTGAAGCGCGAACAGCAAGCGTTGGTCCTTGTCTCTGCGCGCGATGGTGGACTGGATAGCGTCGTGGATGAGCGCAAGACCTTCGACAGCGCCCGCTTCACCGAGGGTGAGCGTTTTGATCGCGCATAGGAGGCGGACAACGTTGTCAATGCTCTCAGTGTCGCTGTTGGAGGTGCGCAAGTACGTTTCGAGTTCCGACTGGGCTGCGTCGAGGAGATCGGTGTCGTCGCTGGCGAGACCGAGAACAGCCAGCGCGAGGATGGAGGGGACGTGCACTGCGTTGCCTTCACCGGTTTCGATGTTGCCAAACAATTGCTCTTTGACGTCTTCGATGGCTGCTTTGCCGTTGATCGCCCAGAGCAGCTTGGCAAGTTGCAAAGTTAGGGCCAGCTCAGCAGTGCGCGATCCAGCCAATCTCGCACTTTCGATCGCCTCCCGGATCGTCACGAGCGCATCATCGTGTTGACCAGCAAAGTGTCGCGATAGCGCAAGGCCCAGCTGACTCTGCACCTTACCCTCCTGAATGAACTTCCCGTCGATCCTGCCATCCGCCTTCTCACGATCCGGATCCGCCGCCTCTTGCTCATCTTCTTCACCCTCCAACAGTCCGATGGCCGCCTCGAATGCGGTAGCCGCACCCTCATAGTCTCGCGTCGCAAGCCGAATGCGACCGAGATTCGACTCGGCTACAGCATACTGACGAGCGATCTCGATCGTCTCCGTCGCTTCATATCGCTCCTCGAGCAATGATGCTGCCTTCGCAATCCTGTCAATAGCCAGATCCATCTGCCCGAGACGTTCGGACAGCAGCGCTGATAGATGAAGCGCGTCAACGTCGGTGGGAGAGTTCGATATGTAGGCCGACAGGGCAAATGATGCACTTGAAAGTGTTGCTTCGGTGATCCGTGATTCCGCTGCATTCGTCGCAGCGTGGCGTCGGAATGTGTCGAACACGGCTTCGCCGAGCCCGTAGTCGGCCTCCTGCAAGCTGCCCTCGGTGAGCGAGACCGCATGCTCCAACAGCACGCGCGAGGCCCGATGATCTCCGAACCGCTGCGCAATTAACGCCTGGCCGACCCAAGCAGCGCCGTAGTCCGGATCAACCGTTTGCGCTTTGATCAGACTCTCATTCGCAAGCTCGACATCGCCGTGATGCAGATAAAGCAGACCGAGATTGGTCCAGCCAATGGGACTCTTGGGTTCGTTTTCGATCGCCCGTACAAAGCAGTGCTGGGCCAACTTGACCGACGAGTGGAACGTGAGGTTGCCAAGGAGCAGCCAGTACGCCTCTTGTCCCGGCTCGTGTCGCAGAGCCTGCTTGACGGATCCGATCGCTTGTAGTCGAGCCTGGGCGCTCTGAGCTTCGGCGAAATCAACGACAGAGGCCGCCGCTAGAGGTTTCAGGAATGTCTGCGAGGAAGGCAAGAGTAGAGCCCGGGAGACGCGGTACAGTGCTGTGGCGAGATCGGCCCACGCACTTCCCGCGACCTTGTCGTCTGATGCATTAAGCACAACGCGCAGCTTGTAAAGATAGACGCTAATTTGCAGCAGTCGGAACGGCGAGAGCTCTGAGGTGTCCTCCAACAACCTCAGCTTGTCATGAGTGACGACACTGATTGATGGAAGCTTGGCATCAACATCAAGCTCTTTTGCCAGTGCAAGGACCGGACTCAGCTCGCTGCTGCCACCGGGTGTCAGCAATGACGCAGCTTGATGAAGGCTGCCGAATCTACTGAGGTGGAAAACAGCGTCGGCGACCACCTTCCAGGCCGACCTCAGATGCTGATCGTGGTGGAGAAGAGCGTGCGCTGCTTCGCGGATCGCTCCCTTCGCGGAGATTTCAGCTCTCTCGATGTAGCCCGTAGCCAGTTCCTGTCGAGAAGCGAGCAGCAGTGCATTGCTGAGCGCGACTCTCACGCCAAGCTCACCTGGATGAGTGGCCAGAATGCCGGAAAAGGTCTCGATCGCGGTCGAAAAGTTGCCGAGCTCGAGATGTACGTCGCCGATGCTATAGCGTGCCTGCCACCCATCGTCTTCAGGATCGTCTGCGGCCTGCACAAGCTCCAGGCACTTGGCAAAGCATTTGAGAGCAGCGATGTGTCGTCCTGCCAGTGCATACGCCTGCCCGAGCCTCTGCCACGACACCTGATCATCAGGCTCTGCACGCAATGCGATCTGGAACGCGAGGATAGCATCCTCGAAGCGCTTCTTGGCAATCTCGACGTTTCCGATCGCCTTCCAGGCCCAAGCATTGCGCGACAGGTGTCGTCGCGAGGCATGAACAGCTGCGGATGTGCCACTGCCGATGGCATCAGCACCACCTTCCCCTTCAATGGTTCTGCGCGCGACCACTTCGACCAGATCCCACTCTTGCTCCTCGGCGAAACCTACTGCGAGTCGTCTGGCAGCTTCGTCCTCGCGCGCGTCGAGCTCGAACGCCTTCTGGAAACACTTGCTTGATCGAACCAGGTCGGCGGGTTGTAGAACGTCCTCATAATAGAAGCCGAGCGATGTGTAAGCGGGAGCGAAGGCCGGGTTGCGCTTGAGGGCTGTGATGAAAGCGGTGAAAGCATGCGAGGGATCAGAGCGATATTCACCGTCCATGAGCCAGAGACATTGACCCAAACGCCACCACAGCTTGGCGCGTAGCTCGGCGGTAGCACCTACGAACGAGATTGGATCTACTCGCTCGATGATAGCCTCCATCTCGTGCTTTGCTTCTTCGAGATGTCCAACATTGACATCGCACCACGCCATCTCGATCCAGGCATCCTGAGCTGGATCTTGGCTCAGCGAGAGCAGACGCTCGATGCGATGCTTGTATACACCGTCCTTTTGCGCACCGACGATAGCGCGCACCTTTTCAAATATGGAACGAGCCGATTCCCATCGGCCCGAGCCCTGCTCGATGTAGGCCTTTGCAAGGAGCGTGTCAATATCGGACTCGTCTGCTTGCAGGACGGTTTCGACCAGCCTAGAGGCACGAGCATGGTGCTGCGGGGGATGAAGGTGCGTGAGGGCTGTCAGAAGGATCTTGGAAATCCCAAACCGGGACAGTTCCAGATCGGCAGCAACGTCAGACTCGAGGCGACTGACGACATGCAGGCCAGAGGTGGCGACCTCGGAAGCGGACTGGAAATCACGATCGAGGAGATACAAGGTGGCAGCTATGCGATGGGCAAGAACAGAGTCTGGACATTCCTCGAGACCGTCGATGGCGAGATTGAGAAGATCGTCCGGTGTTTTCGGCTGCTGAATTTCAACGTCCGACCGTTTCTCCTCTTCCTTGAGCTCGTGAATGTACTGCTCATCTTTGATATGCAGCAGATACGATCGGAATGCTTTGGTGCGGCCGGATCGTGGGAAGAGGGTGACGAATTTGCGGATCTGTTCCAGAGGAAGATCTGAGAGCGAAAAGATGGGACGCCATTCCAGATCGATTTCCCATGCCAATTCGTCGGGCAAACCGATGATGACCATTCCAGAGGCTAGCTTGAGTATTTCGTCTCGCAGACCGCGCTTGGACTCGTCTTGCTGTTGCTCTGCCTGCTCCTTCTTTTCTTGCTGTTGACGGTCCACGGCCGCCGTACCTGTAGGCGCAGTACCCATCGCAAGCTGCTTTGGGGGGTACGAGGTGAGCAAGCCAAGTCGTTGACGGAGCAACTTCGCCTCAACTTCAATGCGCAGCTCGTCTTGCGCCGCGGGATGCGACAGAACCTGTTCGTAGAGATGCGGGAGCCGCGAAATCGAAAAGATCTCGAGGCGAACTTCGTTGATGAGTGCCTCTTTGCCCTTGTTAGCGCCATCGAGACGCATTCTGCGTTTGTCGGCCTCCTTTTGGATTGCGTCTGCCTCCCACTTTTCGGACAGCTCGATCATTTCGAGCAGTGTGTCCAAGCTCTTGACGTGAATCGCCATCTGCGTCTGGAAGGTGGTCGTCCTTTCCGGCTGTGTCTGGTCTGGGATATCGAGAGAGGAGAGACAGTCGTAGTATTTGGAGTTCGGAAGAAGTAATGAGAGCGTGTCGATGACGCGTTTGCGTCCACCTTCCTCTCGCTCAAGTGCGAGCAGACGCTGAAGGCTCTCCGCACACTTTGTTGCATCGCCTGCATCATTGTACAGGTCCATAAGTTTTCTGAGTACATCTCGAAGCTTGTCCCAGTTTTTGCGTTGGTCGTAAAACTTTTGCAGTCCTTGCCATGCTAGCAGCTGTGTTGGCTGATCGTGCGTCGCCTTGAGGTAGGCTGCTTCGGACTGGTCGAACTTTTCTTGATTGAGCAAGGCAAGCCCAAGAAAAACGTTTGCATTGTAGTTGTCGCTTTCTTGCTCGAGCACACTCGTTGCAGCCTCGGCAGCTGCCGACCAATCCTTTTTGGCTAGAGCATCGCGAGACTGTTTGAGCTTCTGCTTTGCATAGGCCGAAGACATGCCTGCAGAAGGAGACCTTGCTGCGTTCTGCTTGGAGCTGAGGCTGGTCCGGTGTTGGCTTCGAATATGATCGAGGGCCGTTGGAAAAGGTGAGGTTAGAGGTAAGCCAATTTCTCGTGTGAAGGCAGTAAGTGTGACGTTGTAGAGGAAGCTACGCTGAATGCTCGTTCTTGTTCTTTCTTCTTGAAAGCACAACGGCTTTTTCTCGGGAGTGCGCTTCATTCCTCCACTTTTCGCTTCGTGACAAATCCGCACGGCCTGCGCTCATTTCGCTTTATCGGTAAACACTTCTTCCCAGCAAGCTCACCCTTTGACAAAACTCAGAGTGCGGTCAACTGCCATTCCTGTTCTTATGACGGTGCTCGAAAAGACCTTACTCGCATGCACAAAGGGAGCGCAGTGATGAACCAAGACGGTGTGGGAGTGATGTCACGTGACGTGGAGAGCTGCAGCTCGTTTCATGCACGTCTCAGCTAAACTAAGATTTATTCTGAGCTTTTTTATCAAGATAAGAAATGACTTTCGGCGGAGCACCACGGCTCCGACATCTTCCTTCCGTCCTTACAACGGTGCAAGTGTCTATTCACGACTCGAATCGACCACAAGAATGGCTTCGCGCAACCCATCCACGGAGGCAGTCTCAAATGAGGCTGACAAGTACCCGCGTCTCTGCCCCGGAGGCGGCCTCTTGATAGCATGGCAGCTCAAGGGCAAAAAGGTTCTCATTGTCGGCGGTGGCCCTGTTGCAGCCGGTGAGTGTAGTGGTGACCAGCCTTGCTCGCAAGTCTTGATTCGAGACCAGCCCGTCCTTACTCTTATTTTCCAACCTTCTTGATCGTGGTTGTGGTTGACAGGCCGACTCGTTAATGTCCTTGACGCAGATGCGATCCTCGACGTCATGTGTCCCTCCACAGGCCTTTGCGACGAGATGCGCTATCGAATCTACACCGAGAAAGTGGTCGCCAAGTACGTCGATGGCATGTATGACGAAGCACATCCTGAAATCCTCGATCAATACGACATGGTGCTCACGGCAATCGACGACATTGAGCTCTCCAAGAAAATCTGCTACGAATGCCGCTCACGGCGCATCCCCGTCAATGTAGCCGACGTGCCGCCCGAGTGCGACTTCTACTTCGGCTCGCTCATCCGCAATGGTCCGCTCCAAGTCATGGTCTCTACCGGCGGTCAGGGACCCAAGATCGCCTCGCAGACGCGTCAAAAGATCCAAGCCGCCATCCCCAAAAACGTCGGCCAGGCCATCACAAACGTGGGCCGGCTGCGCGCTATGCTGAGGAAGCGAGCTCCCAGCGCAGAGATCGGCGCACGTCGCATGCGCTGGATGATCGAAGTCTGCGAGAAATGGAACCTCGACGAGATCTGCACCATGACGGAACCGGATATGAAAAAGATTCTAGACGGCTGGGAGTCCGGTTACGTGCCGAGTTACAAGGAGGTCAAAGGCGGCTTGCCATTCTTACCTTCCGACGTACGCATGAAGAAGGCTCTCTTCGGAACATGTCCTGTCGTAGGCTACCCAAGTCCCTATCTAACCGGTTTGGCCGGCCTGGTCCTCGGCGCGGCAGTCACGTCTGCGGTGTTCTTGTCAAAGGGGCTCCAACGATCCACATAGCACCTCCCCCTTTCTTGCAACATGCTCGTCGTTTTACTTCCCGTAACCGTTTTTTGAGACTCACACTATGCCCTGTGACCGTCAGGCCTGCTCGAGATAGATCGCTCTCACGCGCACACAATGCTCTTTCTCGGATGACAAATCACGAATTGAATCCCGAGTCCGAACGGAACAAACACGTCCTCGGTACAGCCTCACTGCAGGACAAGCTGCTACTCGTCGTCCGCTTCTTCATCTTCCTCGTCCTGCTCCTCTTCACCATCCTCTTCTTCCTCTTCCTCATCGCTGTCGTTGCGACGCTTTCGGCTCTTCTTACTGGAAGCAGCTTCAGACGATCGAGCCGAAGCAGCGCCTTTGGAAGTCGATTTGCGGCCGGTCTTGCTCGAAAGCTTGATGGGCGAGTGGGCATAAGCCTCGATGATATCGGCGATATCGACACGGATCTCAGCAAAGAAGCACTTGAGGTCGTCAAACGCAGGTGTGGCATCCAGGTCAATGCCGTCCAGACCCGCTTCCACTTGGGCAGCGTATGCCTTGATGAAAGCAGTCTCGAAGCGACCGAGCGCGTTCTTGGTGACAGTGTCTGTGAGCGGGTTGAGCTCGTGTAGACCGGTGAGCAAAATAAGTACCTCTTGCACCTTGGCATCGCCCAGCTCTTCCGGTAGGAACAGCTTGCCGAGCAGCTGACACATGACCTTGCGATCCTTGCACTCCTTGGTGTCTTGAATTGTGTACATGGCCTTGATGAGCTCGATGGCGACATCGACGTGGACCGTCTCGTCGCGCACCTGCCCTGGCCGCATCATGACCTTCTCGGGATCGGTCCAGTCCAAGAGTTGCATACCCACCTGCGTGGGCGTGACCATCTCTTGATCCTCTTCCTTTTCTTCGTACACCTCGGTAAGCACCTGCAGCACAGAGACAAACACGCGCTGAAGACGGCGCTGGTTGCGACTCGACGAGCCACAGTAGACGGGTAGGAAGTACGAGAGGCACTGTCGGAGCTCCTGGTTTTCCATCGTCTCTGGCGACATGTAGATGAGCACCAGGCTCTTGAGCGCTTCGTCGTCATCGACCATGCCGGTGAGCATGAGCTTGGCCATGCCCTCACAGGCTGCGCTTTGGATCGCGGGATCTTCATCCTCGAGCAGGCTGAGCAGATACGAGATGATCTGACGTTTGGCCATGTCCTCTCCTGCCGGGTTTCGAGAGCAGAGGTACGGGATGGTGTGGTTGATGAGCAGATCAAAGACGGCCTGTACAGCGCGCAGCTTGATCTGCCCATCGGCGCGCTGCACTTGGTCGAGGAACAGCGGGAACGAGTCGAGCGCCAGCTTGCGGTCGAGCAGACAGCAGAGCCCGAGACACACCAGGCCGAGCTCGCGAACGTGGGCGTCCTTGGAACGCACCGCGGGAGCAATCAGTTGCGGAATTAAGCCGTGGAACGCCGTGTTCTCCTGCAGAGCGCCGACGACTCGCTCCAACATGGCTCGAACGATGGTAAGGCATCGGTGCTCGGTAGCAAGTGCATCTTGGGTCGTCGCCGAGCTCTCCTTGCTCCTGATAGATTTGCGTGGTTTCTTGCGAGCAAGAGGTGTGCCGTCGATGCTCATGGTGTCATCCACCTCACTTTCGTCGTAGTCAAGCGCCTCGGCTTCGTCTTCGACGCCGAGGTCTAGCACGATCTCGACGATGATGCGCATGAAGTCCTTCTGGGTGGTCAGCTTGAACAGCACGTCCAAGGATGCAGGCACGAGGTCCTCGGGGAGCTCGATATCCGAGATCATTTCTCGAATGAGGATAAACATCTTGTTGCGACCGGCTTCATCGCCGTAGTCGGATGCCAAGCCGATGCCAAGCAGCTGAGAGACAACAAAGGTCTTGTTGCGAATGGTGAAGAGCGCAATCTCGGTTTCGTCCTCTGGCACAAGGGCGCTCTTCGCCAAAATGTTGTACTGCTTGATGAGCTGGACGAGCTCGCCATACTCCTTTTCGATGCGGAAAGCGAGAGCGGTGACGACGGGAAGGCACTCTTCTAGGCGGCGATCGTTCTTGGTGCGCTTGAAGTAGTCGACAAAGACGCGGGCGAGGAAAGCAGTGGATGGCGATAGATTGGCCCAGAACTCGTCGGCGTCGAAAGACACTTGGGCGACCAAAGCAGGGCGGGCTTCAAGGATGCTGATCAGTGCAGACTCGATGTGCTTGGAAGCGACGACGTCAAACTGGTTGAGGAAGACGACGAGATCTCCTCCGCAAGCGTCAAACCATGCAGTGACGAGCTTCTGTGCGGCACGCTTGACACTAGGTTCTCGTTCGCCCATACCGATCCGAACGACCTCGCCTGCAGAGTCAATGTCGAGACCGAGGCGCGAAGGACCCGCCCGAGAAGAGGCAGCTCCCTCGAGCGCCTTGGCGTGCGTCTTGAGAAGCATGGAAAGACTACCGAGATAGACGCAGCGGCGATTGATGGGGTCGATGTCGCGCAGACGCTCGAGAAGAAGCGACGAGTTTTCCCGGTTTGGGTTAAGGTTGAAGAGGGCAGCGCGACGAACTTCTGCGCTGGGATCGAATCGCAGAGTCTCGATGAGGGCTTGTCGGATCTCTTCGGAATCTTCATCGTCCTCGTCGTCGTTGGTCTGAAGCTTGGTGAGCGCAATGACCGCCTGTACCCGGACCGAAGATTCCTTGTCTCTGGCGCGTTGGAGAAGGAAGGCCTTGAGCGTCTGGAAAAGACCTTCATCCAGCGCTTCGAGTCCGTTCATGAGGAGAGCAATGCAGCCGCAGCAGCGAAGCCTCACATTCTTGTTCTTGGACACGGATCCTTTGAGGAGGTGTTTGAGGAGCAGCGAGGTGAAACGCGTAGCTGTAGTGTCCTCCTCTTCCTCGTCATCGTCCTCATCGTGCGGCTCTCGTGCAGCTTTTCTGTCGGCAGCCTTGTCAGCACGAGCTTGGAGGCGGAACTGCTCCTGGGCATAAGCGACATAGCCGGCGACGAACTTGCAGATGCGATCCGCGTTGGGCACACCCTTCTTGATGGGCAGGACGCGGTCGAGGCAGCCGATGAAGACCTCGTTGAAAGCTTTCTCGCCGATGGGCCTGACGCGACCATCGGATGCGGGCTCTGTGATGGCGGATGCTTTGAAGTGGATGCGGTGAAGAGAGACGATGTTCTTTCGGTGGTTGGCAAGGCTGTGCTGGGCCTGCTGGAAGTGAGGTGGAATGGATGCGTGCAGAGCAACGAGCGCAGGGTCTGTGACCTCTCGGCGTGGCTTCTCGACGAATTCGCGAGCAGCTCGACCATTGGCCGATGACCTTGACGCAACGGCGACGGGCATGGTGAAAATGCCGCAGGGGTGACGTGCTGCCTCTGTGTGGCGGTATCGACGAGGTCAAAGGAACCGAAACGAATGTAGAAAGAAAGAAGACGTCGAGATGTACCAAAAACAAAGAGGTTGTGTCGAGATGTACCAAAAACAAAGAGGTTGTGGCGAGCTGAGCAGCAACCCAGCCGTAATGTGATTTGACTATGGTGATGGTGGCTGTAGCGAGACGGCGAGCAAGGCTCTTGTCTCGCTGTGTCCCCTTCTCTGGCTCGATTCGTGCTGAGCAACTCAGCGTGTTTGAGCAGCTCGGTGTTGGTTTTGTTTGCGGCGCGTCCTTAGGCTAGGGTGCGTGGAGAGGCGGTGTGTTGGTCTATTTTCGAAAAATCCGGCTGGGTTGTTGGAAGCGTGTCGAGCAGGGCATGTCACGTGCCTCCACTTGTCGAGAATTATCCTATTGAAATTTTAGTTTTGGGAAGCTCATGCTACTTCTTGCTTCCTCTCTTTGCTGTCTATCGCCTGTCTTATCCGTGCTCCTCACCGTCACACCCCTACCACTACGGACAGTAGCATCAGTGTGACGATCATTGACGAGGGTGAAGCAAGTGATGCCACCCCAAGTTCTATCACGGTCGCAAGGCGACTTCTTCCTTCGAGGTCTCACCTCGAATCCACCGCAGCGCTCCGATGGACGGCACCTGCTCGCTTTCCGCTCTCTCGACGTCGACACTGGCGTTGCCGCCCAGGCTAACGGTTCGTCCCATATCACTCTCGGAGGCACCGAGATCTTTTGCGGTATCAAAGCCGAGGTAAGGAGCTTTGGGGACGAGAGTGACGACGAGGACGAGGAAGCCGAGTTCCAGACACAGGACGATCTCGACTTGGCCAGCGAAAGCAGAAAGACGGGCAGGATCAAGTGCTCTGTAGACTACTCTCAGTCGCTCGTGCATTCCTTTGATAGCAAGCTGCTCGACTCTTTTTCGATCTCGCTGTCTTCCATGGTCAACTCGGCTTTCTCCCCAAGATCGTCTCCCCTGCCATTACATCAGCTGCTCATTATTGCCAACGCCAAGCACTGGACAATATACATCGATCTGTTGGTCAACTCCCTGTCCGGTGGCAATCTCTTCGACGCCGCGTTTGCTGCCATCTTTGCCGCTTTCTATGATACTCGCGTACCGGTGACCCGCGGCGTTGCGTTCGAGGCCCCCGCCACACTAGACGAGTCCGGCAATGCGATGGAGGGCGCTTTTGCCAACGCTCAGGGCGACCTGGACCAGATGGGGATCAAGGGCCTGCTCAAGAAGAAGCCCAGAGCAAATGCAGGCGGTGCACGGCGCAGCGGGTCGGGACCCAGTTCCAAAGTGGTCGACTTTGAACTCGAGCACAGCGGCGAAGATGGAGCCGCACTGGATGGACGCCAGGACCTTCCGCTCTGCATCACCGTCAGCATACTCCCGAACAGCTATTTGCTCGATGCCGACGTGGACGAGGAAGCGTGTGTGGGCTCGCGTGTACAGGTGTTGGCGACGCGGACTTCCAAAGTGCTCTCGGTGCGTACCGAGGGGACGGACGGCATATCTTTCAAGCGTGTCAGCGAGGCCATCCGCATCGGCAGCGTCCAAGCTGCCCGACTAGCCGACGCATTGTTGAATCAACTCACCAGCACAGCCGGCCTCGAAGATCACGACGATCATGCACAAGCTGGGCATACCTCGACTCAGGGCTCGATGGACGTCGACGCATGATCTTTTTGCCATTACAAAGCATCCTCTGTCGACCTTCCGAGCATTCCTTGTATTTCTAGTTCTTCGTGCAATCCGCTTTCTGTCCAAATTCGAGGCTCTGCTCGTCTGGCAGCTTTTGCGTGCTGTGTATCAACACCAGTCAGGCGGTCTTCACCCTGTCGATAAGACTTGCTGTGCCGAGACAAGCAGGTGGTCTCGCACATATCCAAGCTTCTCGGATAAAATTGAATTAGAGCTCATATCTTAGAGACTTCGACGAGCGACCTCGGCTTTCCCTGAACTCAATCGCTGCGAACCAGGGCTTTCGAGACCCGTCTTTCCCCAACCCTCCTTCTAATGACATCGATTGTGCAACAATGCCTTCAGCATTCGGAACCAGTGCCGGTGTCTGCGCCCGCTCATCGAGACAAGACAAAAGGACCGGTACTGCATCACAATGTGGAAAGACAGAAGAGTTCCGAAAATGAAGTCCAGACTGTAAATCTTCATTGAAGTAAGGTTTGAAGTTAGCTTTTCTTCTCGTCTAGCCAACACAAGGGACGGAAAGCGAGCCATTCTTGTCGGAAGCTGCAGTTACAGTGGAGCGACTCTTCCTCACGCGACTCTTTCCCACGCTCAAACTACATCCGATCAACGCCACGACGGTGACAAGGACCATGTCGAAGCAGCCTTTACCTGACTGTGAGGCGCTACTACGAGGCGGTGCTCTCTAATTTTTAAATATTAATGTAATAGCGTAAATAATGTTCAAAAAAGACGAGTTACGCTCAAAATGAGGAAAACGAAAAAAGCGGACTGCCCCGTGCGAAAAGCAAAACCGGAAGCGCATGATTCATCACTCTTGTGGAGAATCGTTTCTGACCGAAGCTGTGGAAGCGGTGCGTGGGTTGAGAGGAGAGCGAGCGAACATAAGCTATTGCGAGTTTTGCTGGATCTCCATTCTTTCTTTCTCTACACTCACCATCAAGGAGCAGGGCCAGAACAGATCGACAATTACAGACATGGCCTCGTTCTTCGCAAAAGCCAGGGAACGCGCCGAAGCTGCTGCTCAGCAGTTGCAGGCACACCACGCCGCTTCTTCTACCACCGGCAATGCCTCTGCTTCGGGCGACACCACCGTTGCTGGCGCCGGCTCTAGCTCCGGATCTGGTTTCACATATACAGGCTCGGTGCCTCATCTCTTCCGCCAGGGTCTTGCCTCGGTCGATCCGCGCTACGAGTCGACACGTCAGTTCCATCTGCTCAGTCAAGCTGTCAAGGGCTTCAATATCGACCACGAGGCTGCTGGTCGCGAGGCCAAGGGTCTTGCCAAAGCCACCTTTGTCTGGGGCCAGCACCATCTTCCCGAGAAGAGGCACGACGGTGTCGGCGATGAGATGCTCGCAGACGTCACCGATCGCCTTGCCTACGTGTGGCACGAGATCGGTCAGCTCGAAACTGCCCACAGCCAGCGATCCGAGCAGGCTCGCAGCCGTCTCAAACGCTTCGAAAGGACCGAGATGGAGCTAGGTCAGCGAAGAGCAAATCGCAGCAAGCTCAAAAAGGAGCTTCACGATCTCGTCCCTGAGCGTGCTATTGCAGCAGGAAGTACACGCGTCCAAGAGACACAGAGTCGTCTTCAAAACCTCATCAACGACGACCAGGCGGATGAAGAGTCGCTGAGTCGTCTCAAACGCGAGAGTGTCAAGGACGGTTACGCTGCCATGTTTGACAGCCTCATCGAGCTCGGCGAAAAGATGGCTCTTGTCGCCCGTTACGGTAAGCTGCTCACCACACTGGTATCCACCGACACGTCGCCTTTCCCTGCTGCGGCCAAGCCACGCGGAGACAACATCCCTCTCTGGGATGGCGCAATCAAGACTGCCGACGTCCGTGCAGCTCTCGCTTCTGCGCTCTCGTCGTTCCAACCCGATCTCTCGCTGCCCACTTTGCCATCATACTCAACACCGTCGACCACCAGCAGCCTGGGTCGCGCCGACACAATCTCGTACGGTGTCTCTCACAAGGCAGAGCTGCAAGACAATCAAGACACAGCACCAGCCGCGTCCCCTGTCCAGGCTCCAGCTGCTGCTGAGCCTCTCTCTCCCCGCAGGTTCAGCGTGTCGTCGGACCGCGGCGATCTTCTCCAGCCGGGGGGGCCCACCGCCCAATCTGGCGGCGGCAGCAGCGGATCGGCTCAAAAGCTCAACCTCAGTCCCACCGCCCTTCCTGCTCCGCTGCTTCCGCCTCGTCCTCAGCGAAGTCCTTCGGCGACCGCATCTGACACACTGCGTTCGCCCTCCGCCAATCCATTTGCCGATTCTGCTGCAGCCAGCTCTGCGATTCAAGACGAGGAAGCCCATTCGCCTGCGGGACCGCCTGGTCCTACTGTGGCCGAGACCGGTGTGGTGCCCACGGGTCCTGGAGGGCCCAAGTCCGGCACGCTCCGACCCCGTCGATCCTCGGCGAGCCAACGATCTGCGTCCATTTCGGCCGGTGCCGTCGCCTATCTCGGTCCCACTGCCACGTACAGCCACCAGGCCGCGCTCAAGGTGTTCGGTGAGGCGGGCACCAACCTTGTTCCTATGCAGAGCATCACCGGTGCCATCGACTTTGTGCGCCGCGGCACGCCGGGCAATGCCAAGATCGCTATTGTGCCGGTGGAGAACAGCACGTTTGGGCCGGTTCGTGACACGTTGGACAACCTGCTGGGCATCGGCAACGGTGACCGCCATGCTTTCAAACCTTCGGATGGCGCCCAGCTGCATGTGGTTGGCGAGGCGTGCCTGTCTGTCGACCATGCCTTGCTCTGTGGACCCAAGACATACCATCATCTGCTGCAGCTGCAGGGCGATACTGATCCGAACGCATCCATTCGCGACGACACGTTGTCCAACATCACCAACGTCATCTCTCATGAGCAGGCGCTTGGTCAATGCTCGCACTACCTCACTCGCTACTTGCCGCAGGCGCAGAAGAAGGCGGTCGAGTCCACCGCCGCAGCTGCGGTCACGGCTCTTGAATTTGAGGCAGGTACTGCGCCGGGCAGGTCGTCCACCTCAGCCGATCATGCGCTCGGATTCTCGTCCAACTCGCTCGTGGCCGCTGTAGGAGCTGAAGCCGCAGCGACGACCGTAGGAGTCAGAGTACTTCGCTCGAGGATTCAAGACGTGAAGGACAACCGCACTCGCTTCCTCGTACTTGCCAGCGAGCCACTGCAAGCGCTGCTGGCCACCAATGCACTGCCTCGGTCGCTTTCGCGTCTGTACAGCCCATCGACGCCGGCTGGCAAGACCGGGCGGACGCTGCTCAGCATCAATGACGCACTTGTTTCGGATCTGGCGGCCGAGGCCGGCAGCTACAGCCATCACGACAGCGCGTTCGATATACTGACGACACAGCTGCATAAGCTGGAAGGTGTCTCGGTGCGCAAGGTAGATCGACGACCAGGATCGTCGGCGAGCACGATGTCCACGGACAGCAGCGTGTGGCGCAGCAGCTATCTGTTCGAGCTGCAGTATCCTGCCGCTACTGCCTCCGTTGCCGAAGCCAAGATCCACCAAGTGGTGGCCCAACTGTCGGTCGGAAGCTCCGCAAGCACTACGCTTGGAGACGCAACACCGATCAATTATCTGGGCAGCTGGCTCGTCGATGAACTGACGCTGCGAGGCGAGGGAACCCACAGTGCCAGTTCTGATCAAGCACCGGACGCCTCACCAGCCACGGGCTCAGCAAGCTCCAGCTTCCCCCAGACCACGCTGCCAGCTTCCTCGCAACTGACCGGGAGAGAAAAGAAGGAATTGGAAGCGCAGCAGGAAGCCGCTGAGGTGCAAAGACACGCAGTGCAGGCACGCTTCAGCCGCCAACAGCAGCAGGCGGACTTGTACGGAGTTGCAGCACAATCGTCCGGATCGTCAGTCGCCGGCGGTGCTCGCACGCAGCAGCTATCCGGCCTGCAGGAGAGCGAAGCTGAACAACGTCTGGACGAGGAAGAAGGACTGCCTGCCTATCAGCCGCTCGACCCTGGTTCGCAAAGCTGAGCGGAAATTTTCGCATTCTGATTTGTAGTAGTTGGCATGCATGTTCACCGATTTAGCTTTCAATATCATCCATTCGCTCATCGCGTGCAGTCCTGTACGAGCCCCAGAGCAGCGTGGATGGAGGCACTGCGAGATGTAGCAAAGCAATCGGCAGCATCATCCATGTTCGCACTGGAAGGAGGCATTTGCGCTCGGCAAAAGGCGCACGAGGCGGTGCATATAGTAACAGGGGCTGGGGGCAGCGGCGTGCATGAGCGCAGTGAGAGTGACTTTTGACTGCCAAGAGAATAGGGGCGGACGATGTATTTTTTCGCTTTCCAAGACGCGTCAACTGAGGAGAAAGCTGTTCAGGGTCCGCCTGTGTGTTTGTGCGGTTTGGCAAGGGTCCGTCCGCCGCTGCTGAACAGGCAAAGTAGCGCCTCTCGAGACACTCTGCCCGCATGACGGTGTTGCGCAGCCTTTGAAGACGGAAAAGAGTGTAGAAATCAAGTCCAACCAACACTTTGCCGCGGGCTTGCGGGAGCGCACTGCATTTTGGACGGCTCTGTCTTGCACAGCCTGAGAGCGATCTTCTCCCCTCATCCGAGCCTCGTGCTTGCTCTCTTCTGATCTTCTGACCGCCAACCTGCGACTCCGCTTCTGATCGTCTGACCCCAATCGGACCGGCTCTCCTTTGCCCTCCTTCTTCATTATCATCGTCTTCGTCATCTTCGACCTTCGAGGACACATACCCGGTAACCTTGCTTCATCTGCATAGGCCTCCACTTCATCCTACCGGCCCTCCTGCCACTCTCTGGGCATCGGACTTTCGACAGCTCTAAGCAAATCGTATAGTACTGCAAAGGGAAAATCCTTCTCGTCGAAATCACCTCGATCGCCGCATCTCCTGCACAGCGCAAGCATGCCGCCTCGTTATCCATTCAGAGGAGGAGGTGGGGCACATCCTGATGAAGGCCATCACCAATCGCCAGAGAGGCGTCAGCCTCGCACCGCAGAGGCGCAGGGGCACGCCTATCCAACCTACGATTTGGGGGCGGAACCGACCTCACCGCCGCACGTCGCTTTTGATGCGTACAATTTGCCCCCGTCTACCCCAGGCGACCATTCGGGCTACGAACTGCCCTCTGCAGACTACTACAACGAACATCGTCCCTCGTACCCTCCTCCACCTCACACGGGCTCTCCTCGCCTGTCGAATCCGTACAACGACTCCTCGCACGCCCACCATGGCGGCCCGGACCCTTTTGACGAGCACGACGGCGATGTGCCTCTGTTGCCGAGAGAGGGCAACTATGCATATGCGCCCGCCTCACATTTCGACGAGCACGGCAACCACGTAGGACCCATTGACAAGTATGCTGATGGCGATGACGATGTGATGGATGAAGACGCGGTCAACGGTCAAGCAAGAGGGCGATTGCTCCGCACGCAAGGCGCACACGACGACGACGGCTACATGCCCGGCGGCTTCGATCCCAACATGCTCGAGAATGGTCAAGCTGGTGGCGTGCGCTACGGCAAGATCCCGCAACGTGTGCCACGACGATACAAGACGCTCAAGAGGGTCGAGCTCTACCACGGCAATCTCGTCCTCGACTGCCCTGTGCCCTCCAAGCTGCTCGACAAGCTCAACGATCGCGAGTCTCGAGAGTTTACCCACATGCGATACACCGCCGCTACCTGTGACCCAGACAATTTCAAGGACGAGCGCTACACACTCCGACAAGTCCTCTTTGATCCTCCCCGCCGCACCGAACTTTTCATCGTCCTGACCATGTATAACGAGGATGAAGAGCTCTTTACACGCACCATGCACGGCGTCATGACCAATATCGCGCACCTCTGCACGCGAGAGCGCTCCAAAACCTGGGGCAAGGAGGGCTGGAAAAAGGTGGTTGTCTGCATCGTCTCGGACGGCCGACTGAAGATCAACTCGCGCACCTTGGCGTGTCTCGCCGCCATGGGAGTCTACCAGGAGGGTGTTGGTAAGAACGTCGTCAACGGCAAGCCCGTCACCGCCCACATCTACGAGTACACCGCTCAGCTCTCGATCGACCCCAGCATGCACTTCAAGGGCCGCGAGAAGGGGATCATGCCCGTGCAGATCCTGTTCTGCCTCAAGGAGCGCAATCAGAAGAAGATCAACTCGCACCGCTGGTTCTTCAACGCCTTTGGTCAGATCTTGCAACCCAACATTTGCGTTCTGCTCGATGTCGGAACCATGCCGCGACCTCGATCCATCTATCATCTCTGGAAAGCGTTTGATATCAATTCGAACGTCGGCGGTGCCTGCGGCGAGATTGTGGCGCTCAAAGGCAAGTACTGGGGAGCACTGCTCAACCCGCTCGTGGCTGCGCAGAACTTTGAATACAAGATGTCCAATATCCTCGACAAACCGCTCGAGTCGGTCTTTGGCTACATTACGGTGCTACCAGGCGCCTTTTCAGCTTATCGCTACATTGCGTTGCAAAACGATGCGCATGGACAGGGGCCGTTGTGCTCGTACTTCAAGGGCGAGACGCTGCACGGAGGCCAGTCGGATGCAGATGTTTTCACGTCCAACATGTATCTGGCCGAAGACCGTATCCTGTGTTGGGAGCTGGTCTCAAAGCGAGACAGTGCTTGGATTCTGCACTACGTCAAGTCGGCTCAGGCTGTCACGGATGTGCCCGACCAGGTGCCCGAGCTGATCTCGCAGCGTCGACGATGGCTCAACGGATCCTTCTTTGCCGGTATCCATTCGATTATCAAGTTTGGCTACATCTATCGATCTTCGCACTCGTTCGGTCGAAAGTTTGCGCTGCACATCGAGATCTTCTACCAGACGATCCAGCTCATCTTTTCGTGGTTCGGTATGGCCAACTTCTTCATCGCCTTTTTCATCCTTACAAGCGCGATGAGCGACAGGATTCATGCGCTTCATGTTCCCAATCTGGTGCTCTCGTACATCTACATCGCCTTTATCATCTTTTGCTTCTTGCTGTCCATGGGTAACCGCCCCGCAGGGAGCAAGGCTGGATACACGCTTGCTATGGTGGTCTTTGCGCTTCTGACGCTGTACATGACAGGCGCTGCGGTCTACCTGGCCACCGATTCGATCCTCAATGCGACCGGACCCAATGGGGGAGGGGCGGAGTCTCTCGTCTCGAACCGGACGTTTGTAAATATTGTCATCTCGCTCGCCGCGACGTACGGAATCTGGGCGATTGCGAGCATCATGTTCCTCGAACCCATGCACATGATCACGTCCATCGTCCAGTACCTGCTGCTGGCCCCGACGTTCGTCAACGTGATCAGCATCTACGCTTTCGCCAACATCAACGACATTTCCTGGGGCACCAAGGGCTCGGACACGGTCATGACGGATCTGGGTGTTGTCGGTGGAGGGTCCGGCACCAACCAGGTCGAAGTGGCCATTCCGACCGAGTCAAAAGACATTAACGATGCGTACGACGATGCGATCCACGTGTTGAGCAACAAGGCTCCCAAAGCCGGGCCGAGCACGGTCGACAAGGACCAGAAGCAGAAGGACTACTACGCCACGGTCAGGACCAATGTGGTGCTTTGCTGGAGTCTGAGCAATGCCGCACTGGTTGTCGGTATTCTGAACATCAGCTCGGTGGCCACAAGGACGATCTACATGGGATTTTTGCTGTACTCTGTCGCAGGGCTGGCACTGTTCAGGATGATGGGCTCGATGATCTACTTGATCAAGCGGCTGTTTTCTGGAGAGTAGATGTTGGCTTGCTCGGAAAGTGTGCCAATTTCTGATGCTCTAATTTTTACGAACTATTACTTGCACTCTTCAAGCGGTGTGATGTTGCTGTTTGGCCTGCCCTGGGATGATGCCTGCCCGTGTTCGGACACGCTCCCGTGCGCAGCTCTTTTGATGGCGAAGTGCCAGTGATGGTGTTAAGGCATGAGCGCGTGTGCCAAACGGCTCCCTCCACTTTGAGAAGAAAAAGTTTGCTGAGGAAAAAAAAAAACCCCTCGCCCACCGCACCTGAGTTACAATTTTTTTTTATTACCGATCCACTATGTCCATCAAATCGGGCTTTCTTTGCGAGACACTCAATTTCATATGTTCTCACGCCCATCCCCGACCTCCGCAAACGGAGATACGCTCTTCTTCCTTTCTAACATCACACACGACATCCTCTTTCGGTCTCACTATCACCTCGAGCTAAGCTGTCGTTCATTGCAGAGTGACGAAGCTGCTGCTGCTGCTATGTTCTAGGCGCGATATCGATGGCACACAGTTCGCGACTATCGGCATTGACCGCGGGGGACGCAATCATGGACGCATCCGAGGTGGTTGCTACCGCTCAACAGGCGGCTTTGTCTTCGGTAGAGCAGGCAGCAACTTCGGCTAGGTCCACATCCAAAGGCATGGCTGCTTCTCGTGGGAGACACGAAGCAACAGCAACAATACGAAGCAGTTCTTCTGGAGCAAACGATGCTTCCAGTTCAACGAAAGGCCGCCGTGTCAACGGGGCTTCCGTTCACGATGAAGTCCTCGATGTCGACCGCTCGACCATTGACGATGACGAAGAAGAGGGTGAATACATGCAGGAAGGAGAAGCCGGCGAAATGAGCTTTGTCATCGACACGGCGGGCGACATGGACGTGGATCGAGAAATTGCTCTGGAGGACGAGGCGAAAGCCGAGAACGCAGAAACGCACGTCGAGGCTGGTCTTCTGCTCCCAACCCACGTCAACGTCATCCCACAGAACAACGCCACCTCCGCTGCTGCTCAAACCAGTAGCAGCTCGTCCGGTGCAGCACCGGATCTCACCATCGATCTCACAAATCACGCTGAAGATGACGACCTGGGAGGCGACATGGGCGACTTCGAACAACTCGACATGGACCCGTCCACTGCAAACCGATACTACGGCGCCGAGGAGAAAGCTGAACGACGAGCGAAAGAGCAGTGTCTCGCGTGCGGCGAGCTCGGACATGATCGACGCCACTGTCCGCATCAACACTGCTTGGCATGTGGAGCGATGGATGACCACCCGACACGGTTCTGCCCAATGTCGACGAGCTGTTTTCGCTGCGGTGGAATGGGCCATCAGACGCGCACCTGCCCCAAACCGAGACGAGGACCGAAGTCGGAAGAGTGCGAACGCTGTGGATCCTACAGCCACGTCAAAGCGCTGTGCCCCACCCTGTGGCGCGTCTACACGTACCGTGACCTCAAAGACCTCGACCGACATAGAGCAAAAGTGTTCCTCAAGCTGCAGAATGGCTCAATGGCGCGCGATCCGAGGCGCGATCTCGAGCCGGACCCCGCAGAGCTGTCTGATTCGGAGGACGAGTTTGTCAGGGCTGGCGAGCCGGAGTTGCCCACGGGCTCACGAGCGGCGCAATTCGACCCGGCGATAAGATGGTGTTACAACTGTTCGGGGTCGGGGAATCATTGGGGAGATGATTGTCCGGAACCGCGATGTAATCCTACGCGCGGCACGGGCGAGCCGTCGGCGTTCTCGGAGTTTGTATCAAGGCTTGGGCCATTTGGAAAGCTGCTGCCGGGCGCACCGCCGCTCGCCGGGTTCGAAATGCCTTCGTCGCAATTCACGTTCAGTGTGGGGAGCAGTGCGACGGTTCATGTGGCTGGCGATGCGGCAAGCAGTTCGTCCGGTCGCGCTGGACCCAATGGGAATGCGACAAGGAGGGGTCACTCGGGCCGCGAATCGGGAGCGGGTTCCGGGTTTGCCATTGGGCGGCATTTCTTGTCGTCGCCAGGCGGGGGTCCGCATCCCGGGCCTTCTCGCCCTCGCGCTGCCGATGGGGATGACAAGATTGTCTCGTTCGACCGCACGAAAGCTATCGCCTGCGAAGGTGGCGGGTACCTCACCCCGAGGGAGAAGAAGAAGGGTAGAAAGCCTTTGCCCGAACACCTCTTCCGGCAGTGGCTGCGCGATAGGCTCGATTACCCCGACCACGCCGACGCGATCCGGAGCGCGTTCGAGAAGCGCGCGGACCTCGAAGCGAGAGGGCTGGTCACCAAGGGTGTCCCCAGTACAAGAGAAGTTGTAGGCCAGCGAAGGGGTAACAAGAGCAGCAGCAAGGACGGAGACGAGCGGCCAAGCAAGCGGCGCAGAGGCGAGGGCGCGACGGCGAGTGATCCCGTTGTGCTTGACAGCGATGATGATTTCAGGGATGATTTCAGTAGCGACGACGGGTCGGATTCGGGCGGGGATACTCGCGGGGCGGGTGCGAGGAAGAAGCGGAAGGGCGACGGCAAGAACAATCGCCGCGATAAGGGTGCGCACGGAGGATGGGGTCACCACGGTGACGGCGGCGGCCGCGGCAACAAGGGTAGCAGTGGCAAGACGTTCAAAGGCGGCCGTTTCTCGAGCAAGCGCAAAGAGACCAAGGGGCAGGTGTATGAGCCGAGTGGAGGTGCAAGCTCGGGCAAGAAGAGGAGCAGGCGTGGTGGTGGTGGCGGTGGCGGCAATCACGGTGGAGGAGGAGGTGGTGGTGGCGGCGACAAGCCCAAACGCAGCGGCGGGGGAGGTGGCGGTGGAGGCGGTGGTGGGGGCGAAAAAGTTCGTGGAGGAGGAAGCAAGTACCGCGGGAGCTACTTTTGAGCCTGGCTTGATCATCGCATCTAGAGGATGGTGTCGTCTTTTCACAGTCACGGACGATCACATCGAACGCTGCATTCCACACTCACACACAGAAGACGCGTGAACAAGTCGACGTTGTCGCCAGAAGACTGAGTTTGATCGGCTTGACATTCAAGCTCTTCCTGTTCTCCCTTTGCGTTTGGCTTTTCACATGAGCTTGAGATCAACCTCCTTTACACCAAGCGTACGCGCGAGCGCAGGCGCGAGCCGTAATCATTCAGAAATGCGATCTGGGTCCACCGACTCGTTTGTCGTGCTATCCGCTTCCCCTGCGGCTGCCGCCGTCGACCCAGATGCACCACTACCACCCGCTGCCCTGTACCCACCGTTGGAACTGGCGCTAATCCGGCTGATGGCAGAGCCCCGACTCACACTCTCGCCTCGACTGAACCCCGCACCGCCTTTGTACCTCGGCTCGCTGGTTGACGAGCTGGATAACCGCCGCGCTCTCAACGCCGAAGTGATGCTCGGTGAGCGCCCTTTGATGCTTGCACTGATCGAGGGGCTCCTCTCCTTCGCACCGTTCCTAGCGGGGCTGGAGCTGCTGCCGCTGCCTTGCGCCCCCGCAGTACGCGTGCTGCTCGTCGACCTTCTCCTACCTCGCAAGCTGGCGACGATTCCACCGCTGGACGAAGAGGTACTGGGACTTCTCCTCCTCGCGGCCCCCGAATCCAGTCGCGGCGGCAGCTCGCCAATCTTGCCCTGATGCCTGAAAAGCTCTCCGCCCATCACGTCCAATGGCGCGCTCGGAATCAGCGCACGCTCCTGGGCACTCAGGTCCTGCAACGACATGCCGCACACACAGAAGAGCTGCGACTGCCCGTGCACCGCTGTCGCCGTGCTCGCCGCGTTCGGGCCCCCGGACAAATGCCCGTTCGGTCCGGAGCCGCTGCTATTGGCGGCGGCGTTGGAGGACGAAGAACCGTCACTGTTCGGCGGATGGTGCGAGAAGCTCGACAGGTCGTACGGCATCTCGGCCCTGCGCGACGACGGGTCCGGATCCGCACTGTATGCCGGCAGCGTCACCGCGTCGTAGGCGCAACAGCACGACGGTATAAGCACGGGCTGGCGCAGTGCGAACACCTTGAGCCGCCGCTCTTTGGCTTGCTCCTCCGCAGTCTTTGCTGTGCTGCCCGCCGGCTTGCGACTGTGCACAATCTCGACGACGAGCACGTGGCTGAAGCGGATGCTGGCTTTAGAAGCTGCCACAGTTGACGCACGGATGTGATTGTCGTCCGGCATGCGCGCAATTCCTTGCACGGTCCACGCATCTTCGGTGCCTGCGTTGCGCACGAAGCCGTCGGTCTTCTTGCCATCGCCGTGGGAGCCATCATTGTTCTTCGGCGGCACCCATCCCTTCTCGAACAGCTTGTGTCGTTGCACGGGCACCGTCTGCTTGTCCTTGCGCTTGGTGGTTAGCTCGATGGTGGTCTCGAGCGAGACGCGCACCAGGTAGACGATGAGGTCCTCGGGCGGCGTGGGTGAATTAACGTCGATATTGAACACGCCGCCGACCGAGATGTTGTTCGAGGTGCATGCGATGGACACGAGACCTACGGTCGGATGGAGGTCGTTGTACAGCACGGTGAGTGGTGTAGAACCGCTGTCTGGCGACGGATTGACCATGGGGTAGAGGTCGCGCCAGCACTCAACGTTGGACTTGGCACGCCCTGCACCGATCGCAGTGGCTTTGATAATGTAGCGCACCCTGCCGAAGGGAGATCGTTCGTACGGAGGAGCATCACAAGGGATGATGAAGGCAAACTCAAACCCGTGGACGCCCTTTTGCAGTTCCAAGCCATCCTGAGCGGGCTCCGTCTCCCAACCCGGTTCGCTCTCGGATCCTGGCGTTACAACCACCGAGCCGGAAGAACTTGAAGGCTCGAGCGGCGGGCGTTCCGATGCACCTCTGCGACCTCGTTCGCCTTCCTCGTCCACCTGCAACAATTCGCTGTGTTGGCTCGAGGCGCCGCGCGAGAGCGGTGCTCGGGATTTGCTGCGCGCCTTGCGAGAGCCAAAGAATCCGATCGATGAGCTCCTTGATTTTGCCTTGCCTCTGTCCTCTTCGACGCGCAGCTGAGGCTGCGAGCTCGTACTGGAAGAGCGCAACGAGGCGCGGTCCGCAGGGGCCGCGCTGGCACTTCTGCGGTCAGCGCCTTGATCATGTACAGCAAGGGACCTCCGAAGATGGGCGGCCAAGTCTTCCGGCTCGGCAGGAGGTTGCTGTTGGGTATGCGCATCAGGTGGTGGAGTTTGCGAGTTGGAGAGACTCTGTCGGCGCGATCGCTGCGGAGTGGCTGCTTGACTGGCTGGCAGACTGTGATTGACCACTTCCTGCTCTTGCGGTACAGACGCAGCGCCGTTGATGCACGCTTCTGAGATGGCGTAGGCGTAAGTAGGCGGGGCGCGGGTGGCAGTGCGCCCGCGTTCGTTGGATGGTGGGGCGCTGGGAGACGATGCTCGACTTTGCGAAGGCGAAGGGCTGTGGTTGTTCCTGCTCATGCCAGAGGCAATCTTGCGGCCTCGCGACACGGCACGCGCCATGGAAGCAGGGATGCTTCCACCAGGGCTGTGAGATCGCAATCCAAAAGCGGAACCAGAACGACCTGCTCGATCCGGAGTGGCCGAGCTTCGACCGCGTGGTTGCGTGTGGGATGACGAGCTGGTGTGCAAAGCTGGACCGACGGAGGCTGATCTGGAATGGAACGAGGGTAGGAGGTGGTGATGGGATGGAGCGTGGTGCGAGCCCTTGTCGCTGTGGATGCCAATCTCGACGACCTTTTCGAGCACGGTAGAATCCTCCCAGCTGATAGGGGTGAGGCCAGATGCTGGGTCCAAGATGGCGATGGTCTGGACCGCCTTGAGACGCACGCGGATGCCCGAGATGTGGCGGGTGGAAGGTACGTAGAGCTCTACGAGCCCACGGACGATCTCGTCGTTGGCCATGGGCGGCCTATCGTGCGTTTCGGGTAAGGGACGATCGGGTGGGTGCAAGAAGACGGCATTCTGGAGCAGATGCAACTTGAGCTCGCAAGGTTGGAAGAAGGTCGAGAACATGGTCGAGCGATGCTGGGCTACGCGAGCTTGCTGAGGTTACTCTTGTTCCGTGCTGTATCACCAAACTGAGCTTCGAGAGTCGTCGCAGTTTCCGACAGCCAGCAGACCTTGCAGGCTCGATTCTCTGAAGATCCCAAGAGGCAAGTCAGGTACGGGTCCATCCGCAAGCTTCCAGACGCTGTCGCGCTTATCTTTGAAAATGGGAGCTGGAGCGTCGATCAGCGACTGGTAACCTTTTATCGCCCGAATTGCTCGTCGTGCCAGAGGTGGTTCGGAAACCTTGATTCGAGCCCACGTAGTTTGGATCTTGCAAGCCAGTCGTGCTTGCCTTCGTTCTGTCAGATATCTGAAAAGACAAGAAAGATCGTGATAGATTATCGTTGCTGACCGAGTCGAAGAAGGTAGAGAAGATGGAAATGGAGAGGCTGAGGGTGAGGAAGGCCCGGTCCTGCCAGAAGGAAGAAGAAATCGTGAACTTATCTCGAGGACGTGCATCAATCACCGTGGTTGGCGGGGCAATCAACCAGGCTGCAATTCCCGTCTTGGAAAGGTGTAATTTTTGAGTGTCGCCTGCTGCGCTGGGTTGTGGGAGTCACATTGACCTAAAGGGTTCAATCTGCAAGAGACGGCAAATTCCCGATGCACTGCAGTTCAGTAGCAAACGTACGTTGCGCACATGCTCTCTTCGGATCACGTTGGACCTGCAATGCATGAGTTCGGGCAGCTCCAGAACAGTAAGGCACCCAACACGATGCCCTTCTAGCCGACCGTCGGCGAACGCGGCGAGCAAGCTCAACGAATCAGATACCGGGATTCAAGGGTTGTTTTAGAAGCCGCTGTGTGCTGCCAGGAACCGAACATTGCCTAAGTCTCGTGAGAAAAAAAAACATCCTGTTACCTGTTAGAGCAGCCCTGGAAGATCGGGACCAATTGTTGGCTCGATCGAGTAACATCGCGATAATGCACGAATTGCATTTCTTGACAGGATCTGCATTTGGCCCCTAAACAAACCGAGTCCAAGGCAGCCTTCCTTTTTAAGCAAAGATTGTCGAACACTGCAGCTTGCAACACTTAGAGTTCACTTTCCCTCCTCACACTCCGCTCGGCTCATTTGCACTGCACAGATTGCCTCTTTCTCACCAGCCCCTATACCCTGAAGTCGTCCTCATCGATGCAGTGTGAAGCGGCGTGAAGTGTAAGGTCGGAAGCTAGGACCCATAATTGTGGTACTTCCCCCTGAGCGGCATTCGAAAAAACACACGCCATGGGGCGTGCATGGATCTCAGACGTAAGGCTTCCCTAAACTTCAGAGCCAAACAGTAGATACTGAGCTTGTAACCGGGCGTCGCTATAGCTTGCAGTGCTTTTGCTCCCTGCATTGCGACGTGGGCAGCCGACCAAGTCGTTCCGTTTGTCAACTGCTTCCGTGGTCTTGGAGTCTACCCTTTTCTTCCATCACCACCATCTTTCTAATCCATATTCCTCCACTCGTACGCTCGCCACCCTCTTACTCGCTGCCAGCTTGAACCTCTTGCCCAGGCAGCAACGTGGCGTCCTTCACCGTTCACCATGGTGCCCCGACGCCCACTCCCCAACCTCTACATTCGAGACTTTGATCCAGACAGCACTTTCCAAGGCCATGACTCCGAGGCGATAGCGAACGCGCTCACTACACACTCGCAAAAGATGGCCGACATTGCAAAAGAGATTACAGCCTCATCGTCTGGCCTCGGTACAGCGTCCTATCAGGGTCACGATTCATCCGATATTGCCAAAGCGGTTCAGAGCTACGTCGTCAGCCACCAAGACACCCCTTGGTCGCAAAAGTTTACCCAACCTTCTGACATTCTCGCAGTCACAAGTAGCCCTTCGGCAGACTTTGCAGCCAGCGTGCTGGCAGCAGATTCCATGTCCA
The DNA here is from genome assembly GCF_005498985.1 of Sporisorium graminicola. Lineage (NCBI taxonomy): Eukaryota > Fungi > Basidiomycota > Ustilaginomycetes > Ustilaginales > Ustilaginaceae > Sporisorium > Sporisorium graminicola. Next base: position 1,914,456 of record NC_043719.1, read on the forward strand.
GCATAGGCACTGCTCCCGGGCTCGCCCCGGTGTTTTCGCTCTCTGGCCTCATACACGACCAGTACTGGATGAGCATCATCCTTTGCATAGCATGGATCGTCTCTGGCCTTTTCTTGCTCTTCTTCGGCTGGGCATCGTTCTTCTGGGGTTGCAGTCTTGGAAACAAGCGAAAGAGGATCGACGAAAAGGTGACAAAAGCTAGCCGTCTTAGCCCGCTTTTTGCGGGACCGCCGCTAGCGGGCGGTGTGGGCGGTGCGGTGGTCGGATTCCTCTTCTTCTCCTTCCTCGCCTCTGTCGTCACTGCGTCCATTTGCGTGGCCGAGATCAAATCAGTCTCTTCCACCTGGTATTTCGTCATCTGGCTCCTTCCTGGTCTATTGGGTGCTTTCCTTGCAGGCCACTGGCCGTTGTTCGCTCGAACATTTACGGGTCTGCTGTCAGGAGCATCCCTGACGCTCATCATTACTGCGATGTTCGGCATCCACACGCTCATCATTCGCGCTATCATTGTCGCAGTCTGCACCGCCCTCATCACTGCTCCGCTGCTCATCCCGAGGCGCAACATGATCCACTTCCACATGCTCAACATCTGCACTTCGATCATCGGCATGGTCACCTTCCTCGACGGAGTCGCGCTTTTCGCTCCCTCGCGAGCGAGCTCGGATGCATGGATCGAACTCTGGGTGCTCCTCTTTGCGGGAGACAATACCAGCTCGGAGATGAGTGCGACTAAAAAGTGGGGCTCTTCGGTTTTCAAAGGTTTCATTGCTGCCTCGGTCTTGGGCACGTTGGTAGGGTTCGTTTTTGAGTTCCTCTTCCATAAGCACGCCGCCGAAGACCCGGATATGGAGTGGAACAACTACCTGGGCACCTACACCCAACGACTCGAAAACCAGGACACGACCGACTTGAATGACAGGGCTGGATCGTTCGAGCCTGCTCCGAACGCCTGGCAGAAGCTGTCCCGCGCATTCGCGTCTTCCGGGGGTCCAGCCTCCTACGGCAACGTCTCGACGTCGAACGATCTCGAGAAAAGCCCGCTGACCGACCTTCCTGGCCAGAAAGCTCGACAGCATGCACACCGTACTCGCTCGTCCAAGGCTCGCAAGGCGCCGGCCAAGTTCGCCGCTTTGAACAAAGGTCACAAGGGCCTCGATCTCGCAGATTCGGACTCGGATGGCACGACAGACTATGACAGCGATTCGAGCCTTCGCAAGTCCAGTCCAAGCAGCAAGGCTGTCTCTGCAAAGAGTTTGCTCTCCAAGGCAGATGCTGATGAGCTCGCGGATCAACTCAAGCCGCTCACTGCAAGCGGTGATGTAAAGCTCGACAAATCGGCGGCAACACTCTTGCCCAGACCGCCAAGCTATCGTACCAACAGCAGCAAAAGTGGCAGCGGTTCCACAGCAAGCGGTCTCAGTGGCACCACTGCCAACTCTTCCGATAATCCCGCGCCAGCTGATGTGCGACCGACGGCTCAGCGCACCGGCACCATGTCACCTCCTCCATCCTTTTCCGCTTCAGGCAGTCCGGCCACGTCGCCTTTGGTACCCTCTTTCCCTGCTACGCCGTCCCTTGTGAATGCTATTACGCGTATCCAAGCTGCTCAAGCTCAAGCCAAAGCTTGGTACGAAACACAGCAGGGGCAGCGCTCGACTTCACCCAACCATCCATCATCGCAGCTCGAGCCAGGAAAGCCAACTACCAAGATTGCGATTCAGCCATCCTCGAACAAGTCTACAGATGCGTCTTCTACGCGTGCGGCCGATCCGTCCGCTGCGACAGACACCAACTCCTTTCAGAGCTGGTGGGGTAAAGAGGTTAAGCGCGATTCTCCACCTTCTTGATCGAAAATCTGGACAAGGGGTGTACCTGCGGACTCGGACGGTGCACCATGTTCCGCCGATCTTGCAGGGCTGATCTGCTCCTTGGCCCTATCTGCTCAGATTCCTTTTTGTACAGTATTTCAACGCCTCTCTCACCTCTGATACGTCTGTCAGTATGAATCAATGGACCATGATGAAAGCCACCGTCAATTTTTGTGCTACTGTCCGCCTTCATCGCAATGCACACTTGAACACGCTCAGTTGTTCTCAACTGTCGCGTAGAACCAACGCCAGAACGTGCAAATGCGATTGGAAGAGAAACAGATCAAATTGATAACCAAAGACTGCATCAAGGCAGCGTCAAGAGGAAGAGGTTTTTTTTAGAAAAAGAAGTGGGTTGAGATAAAGATCGATGAACGTTCAGATGTCACCGACGGGCAGTAGTGTTGTTGGAGAGATGCCAGTAGCAGAGAGAGTGACGGGCGAAGACGATCGAAGCCGCCTAGTGGCCACGGTGACCCCGACCACCCTTCTTCTTGTCGCTTCCATGGCCGTGGTAACCGTGCTCTCCCTTTTGGTCTTCGCCTCCGTAGCCGTGCTTCTTGTAACCATGGTGACTCCAATTCTTGCCAAACCCACCCTCCTTGCCGCCGTGACCGCCCTTCTTCCTGAACCCACCCTTCTTCTCCTGGCCTCCATTCTCTTCGCCACCCTTCTTCTCTTCGGCACTCTTTTTCTCTTCACCTCCCTTCGCCTCTTCTTCGCCGCCCTCCTTCTCCTCTCCTTCCTTCTCCTCGCCTCCCTTCTCTTCGCCTTCCTTCTCTTCGCCGCCCTTCTTGTCTTCTCCACCCTTCTTTTCCTCGCCTCCCTCCTTCTCCTCACCACCCTTCTCTTTTCCGCCCTTCTTCTCCACGCCTCCCTTCTTCTCTTTGCTTCCCTCCTTCTCCTCACCTCCTTTCTCCTCCTCACCTCCTTTCTTCTCCTCACCGCCCTTCTCTTCGCCACCTTTCTTCTCTTCGCCTTCGTGTCCCTGCTTCTTCTCACCCTCCTCTTCTACAACCCCTTTCTTCTCTTCTCCGCTCTTCTTCGTCTCCCCAGCCTTCTTCTTGTCCACACCCTTTTTCTCCTCGCCGCCTTTCTCTTCTTCGCCACCCTTCTTCTCACCACCACCCTCCTTCTCCTTGCCTCCCTTTTCTTCTGCTCCTTTCTTCTCTTCGCTGCCCTTCTTCTCGTCTACGCCCTTCTTCTGCTCGACGCCGTTTCCCTCCCCTGTCTTTTCATCATACCCGCTGTCGCGGCCAAATAGAGAGACGCTCGAACGAAGTGCCCAGTTTCGAGCGACAAGGCTGTCACCAGAGGTGCCATCGAAAGAAGCGGGTGCAGCGTGAGCACCGAGACCAGCCGCGAGCACGATGAAAGCGACCAAAGATTGGAACTTCATAACGAAAGTTGCTGTCTATTTGGTGAGGATGAGTCGATGGTTGTGAGTTCGAGACAGTGACGGCGTTGTGAGTAAGAAGCTCTTGAGTGCTGGCGAGAAAGTTGGGGAAAGAAAAGGCTGACGGTTTCGCTGAGCCTCCTTTTATCTCTGGCGTGAGCTGGTGCTGAGAGTCGAAGGCCACTGTTCAGTCCTGCGAGAGCAGAGGCAAAGAGGCTGAAACAGGGTTGAATCCACGGTATGGTATCAATAGGCACTGCCGATCAGCTGCTGTGGCAGTCTTCTCTACTGCGTGTGGCCTCACAGTATCTCCATCTGATCTGAAGGCACCTTGCTGCAGGAAGGTCGTTATGGATCTCTTCAGCGTGACCAGTGCTTCCGTCGGAACGTGTGACGTTGGAGCTTTGCCTTCTGTTGCTCTTCTCTAGCAGTCTCGAGGTCATCTGACTCTGACGTGCTTTGGCGAAGTGATTTTCTCTGAGAAAGCACGGTGGCCATGTTGCTCGAGGTAAGTTCTTGCGGTTTCATCGCGGATTGGTTGTCATCATGTGGCGAGGGTGTCGATTCGCAACCTCGGATTCTGAAGAAACCGAGCGTGAGAATCTTCAAGAAGATCGCTTCCACCTGCTAAGAGTGATGAGAACCGAACAAACAGAGCCCGAGCCTTAGTCTGGTTGCTGCTTCGGTGACTCCGACGCTGTCCAGGAGAATAGGCTTCTCGTGGTCCTGTCTTCGAAAAGGTTAATCCGACCACCAAAAGATAATCTAGAGGGACAAAGTTTGTGACGATGAAGGACCCAGGAGATGTAAGAGAGCTGGTCGGAGCAACCGATGATCATTGTTGCAATTCTTGGTCGAATGTTCTTCTAGTTGGCAAGGCGCGGCTTGTCCCACGCTCTCCCGAAACGTGTCGGCAATGCCGATCACAGATCCGAGTCTCACGCCACTTTTGGAAGAAGCTATCTGAGCTTGACATGCGTGCCGGAAGCTAGCGTAGCGACAGGAGGAAGGTATGGAGAGTTTGCTTCCGTCGGGTCATACTTCGCCTTGTTCAAACAGCACGATATCTCGAAGTGATCCTCAGGCACACGGCGGCGATACCATCGACAGTGACAACGGCTGTCAAAGCTGTCAGTGACGCTTCGATTGGTAAGTTTCTTCTCGTTTCGAGTGATTGCGCTTCTCCGTCCTTCCGGGGATTATCTCGCCTAGCGCAACTTACGTCGTCACGCACAGCTTCACACACACCACCTGACCAGATTCATACTTGTCCGCGATCGGGTGGGGCTTTGCCTATCCACTGTATCTCGCTCCAATCGGCGGTTCACGAGCACCAAGGCCGTAACTCAATTGTGATTATAGGGAAAGTGTTACAATTACACATTTGGTTTGGAAAGGAGGAGGATCGACTGTGACGCGGTCTTGAGAGGCGGTATCCGCTTTGCAGCACAGTGGCAACATCCAAGCAGGACCGATGAGGGCAGGCTCAAAGAGATGACGGGATCAACGCATTGCGAGGACGAGCGGCTGACGTTCAGGAGCAAGCCAGTTCCTGGTCGAGAACACGGTCTCCAAGCTCGGCTCGCGGTGGAAGCCCGGTCCAAAGCTCAGCACGCTGTCGAGGATCCCCTGCAATCCTCGCAGATCCGCGTCGAGAGCATCCAGAGTGTTGGGTGATGCAGCGCCATGCTGGCCGATTTCTTGCAGCGCGTCTGGCACGAGCGCGCAAAACGAGATGTGCAGGATGGCGGCGAGATGCGTCGGCACCGGGTGACGGCTGCTGTGGATCTGCATCGCAGGCACGATCATGTCGTCTTGCGGCAAGGCTACATCGATGCGAGACAGGTCAGGCATTTCGGATGATTCGCTGAAACCAGCGTCACTTCCACGATGGCTATTGCGACCCGATCCACCCGGTGATGTATGTTTGCTGGTGAACCTTTGACGCGGTGGCGACCCTGTATTGCTCAAGGTCCTCTTCACTTGCTGGTCCACCATATCATGCGACCTGCCGATGCGAAGCGCGCTCCTGCGACGAACCGCGTTGCGCAGATCTCGTGATTGATCTAGCTCAGCTCGAAGCATGCTCGAAACCCTGAGCCACGAAGTGTCCTTGGAGCCTTGCATCCACGGCATGCCTTCGAGCACACTGCACAGCTCCAAAAAGATCAGCGATCCCATTCCAACTTGGTTGATCAGGTGGGTGATCATCGACTGCGCTGAAGCAGGCATGTGCGCGTAAAGATGCGGATCAAGGTCCAGCAGAGGCTGGAAGACCTGCTGCACAAACAGGATCATGGTCCAAGTTCGTCGAAAGTGTTCCGAGAGTTCGGCAGCTGTAGCTCGTGGGTTGTCCAGACACGCTCGGAAGTTGCCGTTGCGTTGCCAGATCATGATCTGCGTAGCTGCGCCGGTCTGGCAGAGGCTGAGCAGCTCCTTGACTCGAATAGGATCGCCCGGCGCCTGGCTAAATGCTGCCATAGCATACGGGACACGCTTCGAGACGTGCAGCGCCCGGTGTGCAACCAGATTCCAAGATTGCATCGCATCCGAAGTTGGCGGGCTGGACAAGGGTAATTGGTTCGCCGGGACAGCCATAGGATTTCTGTTCAGCACCGACGGATCTCCTCGTTGTGACCAATCTCGGGTCAACGAACTCAGATCTCCATTCATAGCAGTCGGCACCATGAAGTTGGACTCGAGTCTCAGCATGGTTGGATCGCCAAATCTTGCCGCTGTTGTATCCACGTTCGCCATCCTGTTCGAATCCGTGTTCGGATTAGGAGAGACGTTGGGAATCGAGCTAAAGCTGCTGGCACCATAAGGCAAGCTTGCTTCTGCCGCCGACCCCATCGAATCGACACTGGAGGTGAAGCCAGCAGCGTGATGGTCCGCCTGTCTCGGCGCCGATATGGAAACAGCAGGCAAAGCAGCTGACAGCTGCATCGCATCGATATCAACTCGGTCACGTGTACTGCTTCGGGCGATGGGGGGCATACCATAGCCACCGGTAGTAGCAGCGTCGCAGATGGCCGAGTACCACAGGAGATTCTCGGCCACGTCCTTGAGGGCAAGTGCTCGATCGACGCGCGCACGATAGCCGGGATCTGAGATTAGTAAAGTGTCGTCGCTCATCTGGGCGCCGTCAGTGTTATGAAATCCAAGTGCGAACAGATCCTCTTCTTGCTGGCGCAGCAAGTCGGTTGCCAGGTCGTCCATCATGCGGAGACCGGTCTGCAAGATGTAGATGGTGTCTTGCACGACATCCAAGTTGGCCTTCTGACTGCGCAGTGGCGGACACGTGTTGCTGAAGAGGTGGAGAGCGTACGCCATTCGAAAGGTCGCCACGGACGAGTTGGCCATGAGAAAGTCGCGCGCACGCATCCAAGCGGCTTCGGCAATCTGTGTGTCTTTCTGCCTCCGGAAACGGTCACTCTCGTCGCCGCGCCATTCACCTGGATTCTGCGAGCCATACTGACTGGCATAGGCAACGATGGCGTACTGAAGCGCTTGCATCGATATTTCCTCGGCTCTATGCGGAATGCGCTTAAAGCGGCCGTGGGGTCGATACGCCTCGTCGCAGACAAACGTGCTGTAGAAGAAGTTGGGAGAGATGTGCTGTACAGTGTTGATCGCCATCATGCTGTCCCATGCACTTGCAGCCTTAGTGCTGAGAAGACCACGACGTGGGTGGACGGCCGCATCCAGACCGACGCCGGCCGGTACCGCACTGGATCCGAGAAAGTGCTGCCAGATCCATTCCCAAGCTGTAACGTAGGTGAAGAGCTGGTTGGTGGAGATGTAGAGACCGTCGATGCTGTCACTCATGCTCTTGGATGACGTCGAGAGGCCGGCGGGGAGGTAGTGGTGGGAGGAGAGCTGGTCTTGAAGAGCGGTGTAGCTGACCGAGGTCTGCGAGATGTGGCGAAGCTCCTTTCTGCTCGAGCTGACCGACTGTTGCAACGCGCTCCAGTGCGTGGTGCATTGCAGGTTCTTGCGCACGCAGAGCTTGCAAGGGCCGTCATGCTGAAGGGGCAATCCGTCAGCGCCAGCCTTGGCGAGATCACATCTCCTCTTTGAACGCCGGCATTGATCGCACGCACGATTCTGAAGGCGTGAGCCGGATCTTGCGGCCTTGACCTTGTCCTCGATAGGACGGATCAAGTCCATCTCCAATCGTCGTTCGAAACAGAGAGAATTGGCGGTGTAGAGGCCCCAAAGCCAAATGACTGGGGCGCTGAGCCTGAATGGGCGCGGAAGATGGAGCTTGACCCCCAAGCTTGTGGCTACTTGTCGATCGAGACGGCAAGTGAGTAATTTGCGACCTCTAATGCGAGCGACAAAGGCGAGAAAGACCGGGGTGATGAAAGAGAAAGGATGAAGAGGCTTAAAGAGAGGAATGCAACGACGAAGGCGATGATGTGGCGATGGCGCTACGCTGCTGTTACGTAGAGTTGATTGGAATGAAGCTGGAAGCCCGGCGGCTGACAGAACAGTATACTCGACCAAAGTGGGCGATTTTACACTTGCGGTCTTGCTAGCGGATCGTGGCAGAAGTGGCGCTGCTGTCGACCAGGAGAACTGCGATGTGGAAGGTGGAGAGGGTCGATGTAAGCCGGACGAAAACGGTGCGCTGCGATGCGAGGTCGAAGGAACCAATGTAATCGACAACGCACCCACAGATGACGAAGGACGGAGAAAAGGTACGGCGGTCGGGGCTACGGCGGCACGAGAAGAAAGTGAAACGGAGCGATTCACTGGACCCCAGGCGGGGAAGCAATAGGCTAGAGCACTAGACAGGGTCTTTGACCCTTGCATTCTTGTGGAGCCCTCTCCTCGGCTGCTGCTCCTGTGCAGTAAATTGACTTACACTCGCGTTGGGTCTGCATGATTGTCAAATTTCTGCACTCGTGCTTTTCGGGTCAAAGCCCGACCGCAACACCCAGCTCTCCACCTTGGCGTCGAACGGAGTCACCAGAATTCGTGTCATGATTTATCGATGGGCCATGTCTCACCTCGGGCGCCCTCGGCATATCACACGACAGCAAAGCTGTGCAGCCCGACGCTCCAGATGTCAAGTGTGGCTACCAACCCCTTCCTCGCGGGCAGGCTTCAGTTCAACATTTTAAGCTGGAAGCCAGCTATCTAGCTCCTGGACCGCCTATCCAAACAAAGAGAAGGGCTCTACGAAGTGCCGGTCGAGCTCTCCGGATCGGACTCCTCAAGCAATGGGCAGATCGGCCACGCCAAGGCGAGGTTAAGAAAGTCTTTAGATATTTCCGTACCAGCGGAGCAAAAGGTGCACAACGGATCGGCTTGAACCTGCAGCGGGATTTGCGAGAAGGGCAAGCGCGGCGGCGCTGAGCGGGAATTGGACGAGAATAAGTAACTCAAAAGCATTAGTAACTCAAAAAGCATTCGGAATCCGAAGCTCGATTTGGTCAGGATTTCTACTCGGCCGCCACCACAAGCGAAGACGCTCCCAAGGCATGATCACTCTGGCTCGTCCCTCCCCCTCTGGCTCACGGGGACCGAAAGATTCGTCAGGTCAGAAGTTCCTAGGACGAGCTCGATCCGAGTTCGGGAAGCGGCGGAGAAAAACAGATGCTCCTGCATACATTGCTTCGCTTAGCCGGCTCATACAGCAACTTAGTCGCTCGGGTAAAGTTGACGTTGCTGGTGGTTGCCGCCTCTTTGAATGCGAGTCGCCGACTTCAAGTTTTCTTCACAGGTGTTGCCTCGGAGAAAAATATGGCTCACTTGCCGTATCCAGAGACATAGCTTGGCATCCAATGAAGTTCCCGATCCCGAACGCATGGCCTTCTCGTCCTTTTCCTGCGCCTTGCCTGGTCGTTCGTCGAGCTTCTCGAATCCAACGCTCTCCGTCCCCTGCAAGTCAAGAGGGGGGGCTATCCAAGCTCTACTCCCTTGCTGACATCGTCGTGCTGCTCTCTCACAGTAGAACAGATGGCCTCGGACGCCGATGCTGGGCTGTGCAGCGCGGCAAGACTTTCAGACGATGGAGGGCTGCACCCAACTCGCTTTCGACGCGAGCTGCTGTGGGCGGCAAATGCGGAGTTAGAAACGCTGCGAGCCGGAAAAACTCGGCGCGCATCAACGCAAGCACGAAAGGCCTTTCGCCTCCAGTTCTAGCGGTCGACGGCATTGCAAAATGGACGGGGAACGTGGTTTGCAATGGAAGGACAACCGTGGCGAAATGGCTTGTCTACCTGCACAATTGCTTGGTCGCAAAACAAAGTATACGATCGACTGCCGCGGCACGACAAGCAAACGCTCTCTGCAACGCGGCTCTGGTTTGATTGCATTCCACACACCCGCTGAACGTTCATTGAGCCCTGGAAGGTGCGTAGCCGCCAAGCACCACCGGTCCTTGAAGCTTCAAAACGAGGGCCATAAAGGGAGTTACGTCTCTCACGACTGATGAGCCAATATCCACAAGGCGAAGAACAAGGCGAGTAGTAGCCGATGCGTATAGGACGCGATCGTAGAAGCGATAATGTGAATGATCATTTTAGGTTCAGCAGGGTGACAAATGTAGTGAGTGAGTGGGTCGTGAGAAAAAGGAAATCCCGGTTCAAGCGAGGGCCTTTTGCACGTCGTCTGGACCGACCCCCACCGGCAGGTAATCGGCATCGAGCAGCGCCCATCGCGGCCAACTTCGCTTGGCCAGCTGTTCCAGCGCGCTGGTGCTCGAGTGCACGTTCATGCGCGAAGCAGCATCGCCCTGCAGATATTCGACCACTTCGTCAGACCACACGCGCGAAGCGGCACGCACCTCGCTCGGAAGCCTCGACGGCAGCACGACTACATGCACCGCAGGACGCGGTACGATTGTGGCAATGCCAGACACGGAGGCTCGCAGCTTTTGCTGCAATTGCCCCGCAATCTGCTCTGCCGCACGGATGGCGCATGCCAACTTGAGTCGATCGGCGCGTGCGTCTTTGCCAACGATGATATAGAGCTCCCGATCGCGCAGGTTCAAGATCGAGATCTTGCTGCTTCGTGTGGGAAGAAGTAAGTCGTGCGCTCCATAGTAGCCCTTGTCGTTCAAGGGAACGAGGCGCAGCTCGCGTCCTTGCAGTTCGACGTCCAGCAGACTCGAGTCGTCAGAGACTGAGAGGTCGTGATGACGATGCGACCAGGCGCTAGCATATGCCTCCGCCCTGTCAAAAACCTTCTGGAAAGAACTGTCTTCAGCGCCTTCCTCCACTTCAACAACGTCCAACGCAGAGCGTGCAACGGACGAAGAAGACTTAGCCAGCGCCTGAGCGAAACGTACGGCAGCAGCGCGAACCGAAGTCGACGAGCCCCGTCCGTGCCAAACACGGACTGCCGAGTGAGCGGACGAAACAAAGCTGTCGCCCGAGCAGAGGTTCGAGGTGCGAGGCTCGACCTGCAGGATCGCAAAGCGTTGTTCTTGATCAGTCGCGGAACCAAGAGCTCGACGGACGCGATACAAGGACGTCGCTGCACCGTCAAAGCGCTTACGTGAGCCTTGGCGGCTGATCGCCCACGTTCCTGACAGCGCTGCGATCAACTCGGAAGACTCGCATCCCGCTGGGACCACATCTGGCCGAGTAGAGTACTTCTGCGCAAGCTCAGCGACCTTGCGTCCCTCTGCGCATGACGTGGAGTAAGGACCAAGTTCAAACGGATGCAGAGCAGATGAGTGTCCTGTTCGCACCCAGAGCTTGGTCTCCGTAACGCCACTCTCGTTCTTAGACTTCCTGACGATAGCGAGCGTCTCGTCATCGTACAGGATCTGCTCGCGTCGCAATTGCTCGCCGCGCTGGAACGTCTGGTCGCCAGACAGCTCGATCGACTCGACGAAACCATCTGCGTGGATGGCGTGAACTTCGAAAGAGATGGTCTTGCTAGATGTAGAGGAAGGAGAGCCGGATTTATGAGCGCTAGGAAGCTTGTTCAAGGAGATGCGTGCATCGCGCACGATGTCAGTCGCTGAGGCAGACACATCGCCATCCGAGTTGTCGAGCTGTACAAGGTCGAGGGGCGAACCTTTGATCGCCTGTGTAGGCGTGGAGTTCTTGGTCTTCTGGCTCTCAGCCTCTTGTCGATCAAGCTTGTCTAAATGGCCCTTGAGAACGAGGTCAGCAGCCTGCACAATGATGACGTGCTCCACCTTGTGGATAGCTTGCTCGAGTTGTTCCAGGTCATAGCTGGGAAGGATAGGCACCTCGCGTACGATGATAGGGCGACCGCGGTCGACGTCGGCAACCACCTCGTGAACCATGCATCCCGTCTTGTCCGTCAAACCTTGCTTGAACGCCTCAAAAGCGCGCGGAATCGCGTTGGCACCATCGAAGGCCTTGGGAAGCGCAGGGTGGAGATTGATGATGGGCACCGCCTTGGACGGTCGTGTTCCAATCGTTGGCGCGTTGGCAGGCAGACTCGTCTTGTGACCCAAAGCGTGGAGGAATGGCTCCGAGACAATGTGCATGAACCCTGCCAGAACGATGAGGTCGGGCGGGGTGCCGGTTCCTTCCGGATGAGGGCCATCGAGCACAGCGCGAGCAAGCACTCTGTCGTACTCCTCCCGCGTTCCCCCTGGGTTCCGGTTCTGCCACGTCTTGAGCGCAAGCACCTTGGTGGGGATTGGCGGGTTCGACTCGGCCGCGCGAGTGAGGCCGTAAGCCGCTTTGCGGTTTGACAAGACGAACGTGATCTGCGCGTTGTCGATGACCGGGATGCCAGCAGGAGGGTCGAGGAGGGTAGCATCGATCAATGATTGCAGGTTGGAGCCGGATCCCGAGACGAGGACGTGAATTCGTTTGCCCGTGGTCCGGCGAGGAGGCTTGGATGGCGCGGCGCTCGACGACTTATCTTCGGTTTGGTGCGCAGGGGGAGTCATCGATGCAGGAGCAGTTTGAGCGGAGCTGCTGGCTGACGAAGGGGCGAGCCTGGCATCGGCAGTTGCAGCCTTTCGGACAGGGCCTTTGGCCCTTGCTTTGGTGAGAGAAGTCAGAACCTGTTCCGTGTTGGACGTTGGGCTGGCGTTGACAGCAGAGTCGGAGACGACGATGGCCTCCTCTGTGCGCGACCTGTTCTCCGCAAAGCGAGCGAAGGGGCTGACACTGCTTCCCATGCCAGGCAATCGAATTGGTTCTGCTCGTGGTTCGGCGACGATCTCAGCTTTCTTTGGCGACGAACTCTGCCAGGGGATCGAGCCCGTCTCTTTTGTGGGCGAACGGCCGGCGAGACCGGGAAGCGCATTACCGTACTTGGTTGGCGACCAGGGAGCGCCGCCCTTGCGTTCGTCGGAGCCTGAACGTACAGGAGAGGCATTAGTCTGGATAGCGGGTGGCCAACGATCGCGCACGGCGGGACTGGAAGGGACGCTGCGTCCAGCGGAGCCGACTGGCATCGAATCGGCCTCCTTTTGAGCGCTGACATCACGCATCTGAGCTTCTTTGATACGCTGGCCGACCATCTTTTTGGCGCTGAGTCGGGACAAGGATGCAGTCGGCATGCGATCAGCACCTGTTAGCTCGCTAGTTGCAAGGCTCGTCGCTCGGCTCGAAGCTTGCGAAGCTGGAGCGTCCGCTGGCTCAGCTGATCGGCTCCACCCTTTGCCCAGACCGATCTCGGGCTTTGACTGACCCTGGAAGGCTGCAACGGCAGGTGTAACTTGAATGTCTTCTGGCTTGAAAGGGCTGGTGGCAGCATCTTTGCGCTCTGGTGAGTGGGAGGACGAGTAGGACTTGGACTGGGCATTAGGGATGGGCAGCGGTCGAGATACCAAGCTGCTGGCAGTGTCGGTGGGCAGAGAAGAAGCCGCGGACGTGCTTTTGGCGGGAGAAGCGGGTCTACCGAGCAAAGGAGAGGTCGTGGTGCTTTCGGCTCCAGCAGCGAACCTGTTGAATTTGGAGGGGCTTGAAGCTCGAGGGATAGCGGGCGAGGAAGGCGCGCTGCTCGTCGGGGCGGGGGTGGCACTTTGCTTTTCGATGAGGTTCAAATATGCCTTCTTGGGCGACGGAGGTGCTGGTTTTGTAAAGGTGCCCGTCGAACCGACATTGTTGGATGGTCGTCCCATTTCAGCAGAAGTGAATGAGTACTTGGCTGGGCTGCTTGACTTGCTCGGAGAGGTTGCCAGCACGCTGTCCTTTACGGGCGAAGCAGGGGAGCTACCTGTCGTCCGACATTGGCCGGTAGCATCGGCTCGCTCTTCGAGGAAGCTGGCCAGCGAGCGTCCCGAATTGGGTGCCATTCCAGGTAGAGGGACACGTCGACTTTCGTGAATGAGATCCGCCTCAGGAGGTGCGCTTTTGCCATCTCCGGAGAGCTTGCCCAGACGTGGACCTGCAGCTCTGCCTCCCATGAAGTTGGCAAGCGAGACGGGAGAGTCGCTCGGACCGTTGGGCCCAGCAGCTACACCCGTGGGACCGTATTGTCCACCGTAGCGAGCGAGCAGCGAGTTGGCCCTCTTGATTCCCGTCACACCTGATGCCTTTGTCGGCGACGATCCGAGCAATGGCGACTGCACAGAAGCGTCAGGAGGCGCCATGGTGGATGCGCTGTAGCCTGCTGCTGCCGACGGTGGGCTTTCGAGCGAAGGCGTGGCGAGAGGCGAGTTCGGGTTGGAAGACGAGATGCCACGGATGCCTGAAACCGACAGGCGGTCTCTCCGTTGCTGCCGTTCGAGCCGTTGTCTCTGGAACTCGAGCTCGAGCTCCGAAGCTGAAGATTCCGTCGCGTCGTGGGACTGCGAGCTTGTCTGTGCAAGACTAGATGAGGCGGCGGATGACGAGTTGCGTTGACGCACCTGGCTGACCCACGAGGCAAGGTCCTGGGTCGGAGTATCCGATGTTTTTATGGCCTCCGACGTCTGCCGTGGGAAGGGTTGCGATGGTGATTGGTGATGGGAGAAAGACATCTTTGACGTCGACAACTCGGAGAGGTGCGTGTGATGTGATATGAAAGAAAAGTGTGACTTTAGAAAGGCGACGAGGACCCTGTTGAGCTAAACTTTCGCTGTCACCCATGTGATGAAAACAGGAATTCCGCGCTGTGCTGTCGCAAGCCTCGTTTTGGCGCGTTGGAAGGCTGCCTCCTCTGCCAAATGCCCCTTTGGAGACCTCCTATTTTTCTTCCAATTTTTTTCTCTCTGCCCTTTCGGGGTCGCTTCGGCCAATTCGAGAGTAGAAATAGACCTCGCACTGACCCACACAAATATGGCCGCTTTGTTTGGGTTTCTCTCCCCAGCTGGAAATGGGGAGCCGAAAATGGGGTCGCGAAATGTTGTCCCGGCCATCAACATGTTGCTGATCGGCTGAGGAGGTTGCACATGCGACTCGTCTCCGGCTATGCCATGTTGCTGCCTCGATATGAAGCGCAACTCAAATACTCCGATACCCACGAGCGTGCTGAAGGACATCGAGGATGCGGGGCCGCTTTGAAGGCGGAATACGATAGCGTTTGCCTGACGCTCTCAGATCGTACTTCGAGGACGAGCGTGCAACTTGCTTCTGCTTCACGCGTCTCAATGAGATCAGTGGTCATCTATCACTCGGCTTCTCTTTGCTGGCTCGAAACATACGAGCCAGTTATCACCTATAAAGGTCTTTGGCACTGTCACGTTGACGAATGGGGAGGAAAGGGTACAAAAAGGATGCAACTGGTCGCGTGGCAGGGACGAGCCGATTTCACGACAAACCGGAGAGGGAGGGCGAGACAGGGTGAGAAAGACAACAAGCACACTTTCTCTCTTTCAAAACACACGCTTGTCTGGAAAATAAAAATCGGGATCGCCAAAACTGATGGCAGCGCAACCAGAGGAACGGAATTTTCTCTATAATAAATGTAGATTGACGTTCGAGACGCCGATTCGGCACGACGCGCTTTGCGACTGAGCAGACTTGATCCATCCTCTCCACCTCGCTGACGGCATATCAAACCACCATCTCGATCGTTGCTCGACATCATTGCTACGCTTCTTATTCCCAGCCACTACTCTAACTCAACACCTACCTCACTGTAATCCAACATGTCCGACCCACGAGCAAAGGGAGGCAAAGGTGGTGCCGCCAACGCCAAGAACGAGCCAAAGAAGCAGGTCACGCAGTCTGCCCGTGCAGGTCTTCAGGTAAGCAATGCTCTTGATCGCCAGTTGTCCATTCCGTCCATCGGCGCATCCATCCAGCAGCAAGCTCTCAGAGACACGTCTTTCTTTGGGAGTAGCGCGATCCATCCATCCATCCATCGCCGACATCCGCATCGCTCGCGCTTCCGGTCGACCTCTCTGTTGCTCTGCGACCACGCCATCCGGCCATCCATCCGCCACGAAGGCACGCGCCATTGATGATACCCCAACGATGGAGACGCGTGTGTAAGATGAATGGACTGTACTAAGCTGGCTACGTCGTCTGCAGGCAAGAATGACGCGTCGAAGCAGCATGGACGAACCCCGAAGTCGAGGAGGCCTTGACCGGATATGGGTGGATGTGCGCCTTTCTCAATCCGACGCAAGGCATGCCAATCCATCGCCTATGTGCTGTTGCTGTCGGGTGGGTGCCGACCGCCTCGATCCATGGACGGCGAGGACGACGGACCTGGATGGAAATTGTTCCAGTGGGAAACGCAGCCGACTAACCTTTCTTTTGTTGCTTTGGACCATCCCCATCCTATCTTGCTTCCGCCTCATCCAGTTTCCTGTCGGACGTATCCACCGACACCTGAAGAATCGCACGCAAAATCACGTCCGCATCGGTGCCAAGGCCGCGGTGTACACATCGGCCATTTTGGAGTACCTCACTGCCGAGGTGCTCGAGCTGGCTGGCAACGCATCCAAGGATCTGCGTGTGAAGCGTATCACTCCACGACACTTGCAGCTTGCGATTCGAGGAGACGAAGAGCTGGACAGCCTCGTTCGCGCCACCATCGCCGGAGGTGGTGTGTTGCCACACATCCACAAGACGCTCATCAAGGCGCCAAGCAAGAAGAAGGCCTCCGAGTAGAAAGGTGGTGTACGACGTCGTTGCACGACCGTCCAGCGTTAGCAGCGGATGCCAATGTAGTCACGAATGATTGCATCTCTCTCCTGTTTGCCGACGGCTGGAGACGCGCCCATGTCGTTTTGAACCGGTTCCGCTTTCGTCCTCGTTCTCGTTATTGACCCGTATTGTATGTTGTACTGTAGTATTCTTTTGACAAATTGTTGTTCGGTTCGCTGTGTTTGATGGTGGATGCATGCTGTGCGTAGGCTGGAACGTTTGACGTTGAGGCTGTATGTCGAGGCTGTACTACATGAACGAATCGTCGCTGTCCATGCCATCATCGTGCTCGCCTTCGTCTTCGTCTGCTGATGCCCCGCCGTTGAGCTTTGCAAGCCTGCGCTCTTCCTTGAGTCTGCGCTCTTCTTCCATAGCTTCGGAAGAATAGACTTTCGTATTGCAATCGGCAAGGGGGTGGGTGAAGAGCGGGATACGTAGTTGTAAGAAAGGACAGGATGCGATCGAAGACGGGCACATGTGAGGAGAGCCGACTTACGCTTGGAGTAATCTCTTGCCTCTGCTTCTTCCTTTCTCCGCTTCTGTTCGGCTTGCTGGGTCTTTTTCTGCACGCGTTCACAAAGAGGGAGGGTGACTGAGAGTGAGCCTCGGGTATTTGTCGACACCACGACATCTTGCGATGCGGCATCATGACACTTACATCTTCGATAGCCCTGGCCTTCTTCAGCCTACCCTCCTCACGAAGACGATCCTGGCGTTCTGCCTCGTGGTCAACCTGCACCTCTCTCTTGGTCTTATTCAACCGATTGACCACCGCATTGTCCTTCTCCTTGACATGGAAACGCTTGACTTTGCGATCGTTGTGAAAAGTCACGGCACCGACCGCCATGTCGCCGCTTTTCTTGACATTGGCCCAAGGCGTATAGATGATGGTGAGGTTCGCCTTCTTGTTGCCCTCGATCGAGTTAGCCTTGACGAGCTGCGAGCAGTCGCTGACCAATGGCTCGGGTATCGCTTCCCACGACTCGATGTGCTCGGGTAAGCGAAGATACACGTGTGCGGATGAGAGCTTGTCGACGTGAAACCAGACGTCTCGCTCCAAGCCGTACTTGAGAAGCTCTTCGTTTTCGAACTTGTCTTTGCCCATGTAGATGGTCGCTGGTGGATCCACCGCAGTGGATGTGAAGTAGAGCACCATTCTTGTTCGAGGCCAGAGGTCAGCGTGGCGGTCGGTTGTGCAAGACTCTTCTCATATGGTACAAGCTGAGAAGGATCAGAAGGAGCGCTGGTCGAAAAGAAAAAGGTGCTCAGTCCAGGGTCCGACGGTCTTTGTGGAGGTGTTTGGGTCACGTGCTCTGCGTTGACAAGGCTTTTTCGGAGAAAGCGACGGTGAGCGTGTTATTTTTTATTGACGCGCCGTGCAGTGTTGGATTTCTGCAGTTGATTGAGTTGGGTGTGTTGTTCTCGCTTCGTGAGCTGCAGGCCGGGCAAGCAGCTGCACCCTGGATTGCAGGTCTTGTCTTCTTGCTCGATGAAGCCGCGCTTGCATCACCACCATCAGCATCGCGCTCACCATACAGAGCTGTTCCACCATGGAGTCGCAAATGGCCAATCTCCACCTCGATGGCGCCGACTCAGCAGCCGACCTCAAGCAAGGGTCAAGGCCATCGCACGCACAACCATCGCACGCCAATCGACTTGTCCATCCGACCAACTCTTCACTGCGGCCTTTGGCTCCCTCGAGCTCTATCGCATCCAATATGGGCATCAATATGGGCGTCAACATGCAACACTTCAACCGCATGGCTGCCCCATCCGCCTCCTCCAGCCACACGAATCCCAGCGGCATCGCTCGCTCCGCAAACCCCGCGCAGACGCAGCCCCTCAACGGGTCAAGGCTGAGCACACAGCAGCCGAGTCGGCCCCCCAGCGTGGCAGGGGGGCCGAGCAATACCGGGTCGTCCTACCGCCCCACAGCGACTTCGGCTGCACCAACTAAGCAGCAGCCGATGCACTCGGGGTCAGCCGCCTCGGCCGCAGCTTCCGTGGATCTGGGCCGATACGACGGCGGCCTGGAGCGCGACGAAGCCCGAGGTCGACGTGGCACCATGCAGTTCGACCCGCTCATCCTCTCTTCTGCCGACACCGGCAAGACGCATCCACCGACGCGCGTCTGGTCGCTCAACGATTTTGAAATGGGCCGTCCCCTGGGCAAAGGCAAGTTCGGCCGTGTCTACATGGTCCGCACCAAAGGGGGGCCGAACAAGGGCTACATCATCGCGCTCAAGTGCATGTACAAGAACGAACTCGTCGAGAACAAGGTCGAGAAGCAGCTGCGGAGGGAGATCGAGATCCAAATGAACTTGCGTCATCCCCACATCTTGAGGCTCCATGGGTACTTTCACGACGAGGGCAGGGTGTTTTTGATGCTCGAGTTCGCAGGGAGGGGAGAGCTGTACAAGCTCATGAACAAGCTCCCCGATCGAAGGTTCGAGGAGAGAGTCGCTGCTACTGTAAGTCTCCTTCACACCGTCTTTGCTACGACAGAGCAGCATTTCACTCACATTGACACCGCTTTGCTTCTGACTGGCCTGCCTCGCTGCGGCGTGAACAACAGTACATCGCGCAAATGGCCGATGCCCTCTCGTATCTCCACAGCAAACACGTCATCCACCGCGACATCAAGCCCGAGAATCTCCTCCTCGGGATAAAGGGCGACCTCAAGATCGGTGACTTTGGCTGGAGCGTCCACGCCCCCGGCAACCGCCGCCAAACCCTCTGTGGTACCCTCGACTACCTGCCCCCCGAGATGGTCAACGGCGAACAGCACGACAAGGCCGTTGACCTCTGGGCTCTCGGCGTGCTGTGCTTCGAGTTCTTGGAAGGCGTACCGCCCTTTGAGGAGCTCGAGAATGCGCCCGCGGGCACGTACAGGAGAATCAACAATATCGACTTTAAGATTCCCAGGCATTTCAGTCCAGAGGCCGGGGATCTGGTCAGGGCGCTGCTAAAGAAGAAGCCGGATGACAGATTGCCTTTGACCAAAGTATTGAGGCATCCGTGGATCATGAAGTATGATCCGGATGCTTGTCGACGGGCGTCTCGTGGCAAGATTCAGTAGTTCGCGCGGGGAGTGACTGCTCTCGAACCCACATTTATACCTGCATCGCCGCATAGCCCACAGCATACAGTACTTTCGAGACGGACGATTGGAACATATACTTTACCTCTTTTTCACACGTGCACCTGAACCTCGCTGTAACAAATCTCGCTTTTAGCAAACCCAATCACTCGTTGTCCTCCCCTACGCAACACCCAATGGCATCTCCTCCTCCCCATCCGCCTCCACTTCATCCTCATCACCTGTCAATACCCACTGAATCCACCTCAGCGCTGCCTCATCGTCCACCTCCGCCATCTCCCTCCTCACCCTCTGCCGCTCTTCACCCTCCCCTCCATTCCCCAGCTCGAGCTGCAACAGCCTCCGCACGATCGCCTCGTCTTGCTTCGCTTCCAAATCGTGCCACGCGCGGAGACCGATCCTGCAGATGCGCTCGGCTCGCTCGACGACGATGTGGGGCACACCACAGAGACGTGCACAGTGGCAGGCGTGCGATGTGCCTGCAAAACCGGGTCGCAGGCTATAGAGGTACGTGAGCGAGGCGTAGGTCTGTTCGATCGTGGGCAGGAGGATAGACTGCATGTGTGCGCGTTGGATGGGTAGTGTTTCGGGGAGGTGGCGTTCGATTGCTCCTGTGTTGCACGAGGATTGAGGCGAGGGTGAAGGGTCAGTGTGTGGATTGGGGGTGAGAAGAATGCCGGTGGAGTGGACAAAGTACGTACGCAGGTGGTGCGTTGCCGATAGGACGATAGGACATTCAGGTCCGCGCTGCAAAAACTCGTAGATCGTGGCAACGAATAGACCCGCACCATCTGTTGAATCGATCCGGAAGTGCTGTGTCAGCATCCTCTACCTCACCGATGGCGTTGTAAAAAGGGTGGGGGCCAAGGATATCTCACCGTCGCTGCGACACTCTCTTCCCACCTCGTCGAGGATGACCAAACTTTTGCTGGTCGACATGTTCATCCCACGATGAAGACGTCCCAGCTCGCGGGTGAAAGAACTGCCTTCACTCGAGACCGACTCATCCTGTCTCATCCTCGTCAGGACTTGTTCGAGCATCAGAGAACGTCAGTGCGGGAACTCTGTCTAGTGGGTGGTTAGAGTCTAGGAATGAGGAATGCTTACTCTTGTCAAATACGCCCAGCTCTGCGTATGCGGCAGGGACGAAACTTCCACATTGACAGAGATAGCTGTTGCACGCAGTGCAGAGGAAGTGAGGTCAACTGCTTTGCTCGGTGAGTCGAGAGTCCGGACAGGTGATGGCGACATTTACACCGAAAGCGCAGCTTGTTGAAGAAGACAGCTTTTACCGGATGAGTTGCTGTTGATGGGAAGCCAAGTGGAAGTTAGCGCACGAGATGTGTGACGAAGCCGATTCCCGACCGTATACTCACGCTCCCGTCAACACCATGACGCTATGCTTGTTCTCCTTCTCTCGAAGGTCTGTCGCTGATCTCCGAGATCCTGGTCGGGCCTCTCCTGGAGCGCCTGAGCGAAGTTCCTCTTGCAATCCTTGGCCAAGCTCCTCTTCATCAACGTCGCCTCGTTGGCTGCCGAGCCCATCTTCTGCATTGGCGTTTTGGTCACTTTGCGCCGGAAGGCCAAGGCCACCTTGAAGTTCAATGTCGTTCGGCACCTGTTTGCAAGCGAGAAAGGTCAGTGAAATTCTGCTTTGCTTACCATCGCCCTGAGCGACTTACAAAGCCCTCGTTCGACAAGGCTTTCAGCACGTGTCGGCTTCCTTTGAGTCGGATGACTTGCTCTTCCACCAAGATCGGCCCTGGAGGGAGGACAACGAGTACTCGAATGGAACCTGCGTTCAGTATGTCTGCTTTCGCTTACCCTTGCTATCCTTACACTCTTGAACATACTTTTGAGATCATACATCGTCGCAGCTCGAGCGAAGGCAAGGAGACTCATAGGACGGTCGATAGGCGTAGAGCGTCAGCCAGCGAACTTTTTGTTTTTGAGACGCAAACGGCATTACCAACCAGTCGATCTGGCACAGAGCGGCGTGCGCAGCTAGCAGGACCGGACAGCACTGCTTAAGGAGAGTTTGCAGTCCGTCCAGAATCTCGATTTCCTTGTCTACGACAAAGGAAGCGACGTCACCGAGCTGACGATTGGAGCATGTTCATACAGTATGCTCGTTAACGATGGCGATCCTAATCGAAGCGATGGTGTGGTCTGAGCTCTCGCTTACATCGTGATCGAGTTCGGTCATGCGACGATTCTTGAGGTAGACACTAATCGATGCAGAGAAGTCCGACTCAGTACACAGCATAGTGAGCTGCGGCAATGCGATCAAGAAAAGATGGACCTACAATTCATCGCTCACAAATTCCTGAGCCAAGGAGGGGTCGGCTTTCATTTCGACCGTCTCTCCGTCTCGAACGCAGATCAAGTAGCCAATCTGAGGGAAGTAGACGACGTGAAGACTGGGAATGTCCAAAATCAGGTTCAGTTGAAGGTTAGTGCCAATCTTCTCCGTAATCTCATGTTGATTCGGATTCGGTTGACTTGCCCCCTGGTGGGTCGGAAGGCTGGCTGTCCTTGAAGGTCGACAGCTTCGCCATCCAGAAGATCAGGGAGGCGCAAGTATAGGTCTCGAAGCTCGTCGAGATACATGTCGACACCGGTTCGCACTGTGACTTTTCCGTCCGTCTTGCTGTAGGGCGGAAGTTTGAGGCGACTCGTGTCAGCGATTCAGCAATGCAGAGCGTTCCATACTTGCCTCTTTGCTAGTCGCAAGCACCATACCTCTCCTCGAAGTCAATCTGGCATGAGAAGCACGTGCATTTGTCAACTACAAAGTTCTTGGTAGTAAAACGCTCTTTCTAGATTCGTCTTACCGTATATGCGATAGCGTCGGAAAGACGCAGCAGAGAATCGACGATAACCTGTGCCTTGAGCTATGGGCAATCGTGCTCTCAGAAGGTCAGAATAGAGACTCGCATTGGGTATACTGCGTCCACTGAGCAGAAGGGCGAGTCACCTCATTCAGCATCTCCGATCGGGACAAGTCGAGACCATTAAGCTCAGCACGGAGGTTCATGATGGCGTTGCAAGTCTGCAAGGTGGACGATTCGAAAGTATGAGCGACAGTAGTCAGTTTTGGCCCCAATCTTTCAATGGATTGTAGCTGTACCTTACCTTCATCAAGCTAGCCCACAACCATGCTGAACCGACTCCCATGTTCAGCTTGTGACAGACCTGAGGAACTCCGCAAAGTTCTCTCAGCTGCCGTTGAAGTCGGTCCATTTCTGATGTGGAATCGAGCCGCACAAGGAGCTCGACAGCTTCGTGCCGTCTAAGAATTTCATCTCGCTCAGCGAGCGGCAGCATGACCCATCGTTTGAGCAGCGGTTGTGAGACTAGAATGCTCGACAAAAGCCGGCCCGATCCAAGGTTTAAGCTTGTGCTACCCGAAAAACAGAAGGCCGAACCTGGCAATGGAGAGCGTTACTCACACTTAGAGCAGGTGAGATTCATCATGGCTGAAGTTGTTCTCGAAAGTTTGAGAGGTCCGAAAGATGGCGACCCAGAGATGAACGTCAAACTGCGGTTCGGAATAGGCTAGATATTGCGAAAGCACATACCGAGAACAGAGAACCCCTGACGCCCTTGCTTGGCGTGAACAAAGGCATGTACATCGTTCGAATTGATGCCCAGGCTCTTGATGGTGTTCTCGTCGACGAATAAATGGTCGTTGAGGCATAACGACGCAAGGGTGAGAGACCGACCGATCTCTCTTCTGCTGCGCAGACTCGACAAGAGCGGTCCCACCGCCGATATCTGTGTGTAACAACAGCAAGTCGTCGCAATGTTAGCTGCGAGCTTCGACCAACGATGGGACGCATTGAAGGTTGAGCCAGTCGACGTACTGCGAGCGTGGATTTTGGGGTGGCCACCTTTGCATCGAGCATCACTAGAGCCGGCATGGAACGCTCGTCGTTGGATGTGGACTCGGAAGGCTCTCGATCTGTATCCCTCCGACTAAACTCGGTCGCCTCTTCAATACTCGACAAGCCCAAGGCCAGCTGAAAATTTGTAGCTTTTCGGATGTCGATGACGCTATTGCGCTGTTCGGCTGTCGATGCGGCAACGAAAGAGTCAGCAAGCTGAGAGCTGCGGGTGATTTCTGTGTCAAGCTCACCAAAGTCCCGCAACATGTCTAGAAGGGCTTCGGGACACCTGGATGACAGGACAATCAATTCAGGATCGAACTGCGGCAGCACTGTTTTGGCGCAAAAACAGTGAGTTAACGTAAAGCAGCGATGAGCGGATGTAGCCACCAGGTTCACACTTACGACTCCCGACATATCCATAGTGAGCGGCACTGTTGGCGAGATCAGTGCCAGCAGCTTCGACAGCTTCACTGGGTGCCATTGTCTCATGCTCGACTAGTAGTGGCGCTACTGTGTCTCGGGCCGACGGAACTGCATGCTCATCGTGGAAGGCGAAATCGCATGGAAGGTCCTCGCATAGAAGCAGCTGTTGCTCTTCATTCAGAAAGACGGCACAACCGAAGCGGCCATTTACAACTTCGATCGCTAAAGCAGAGGATGGCCCTGCAATTGTAGGGTGGTTGACAGAAGAATGTTCGTCGTAGCCGCCATGACGCGAGGCAGCTGCCGGCGTCTCGCTTGCTGTACCGAGCGCTTGCGAATGGGAAGCGGCGCTCATAGTTGTGGTAAGAAATGCAGCTGCACGGGCGAGGTTGAAAGTGGAACCGACTAGCAGCGTCGCTCTTATACAGCCCTCATTGCGTATGCGTCAGGCACAAGCGCTTTCCTTTGGTGCGCAGGCTAGTAGCAAACGAGGCGTCGAAAACATGCCATTTCCTGGCTTCCACCGCAGAGACTATCTAGGTCAATTTTGCATGTGACAGCTCTAGAAGAAGATTTGCAGCTCGATTGCGCCCTCGCCGAAGGGATGCGTATGCGTCTAGAGGCTTAGCGTGAGAGCGCTGTCGGGAACGATCCCGACTTCGCCGGGGCCGCCGAGCTTCTGGGGCAATCGTTGGGCTTCTCCTTCACTGGCGCAATTCACCTTTCGCTCGCCGAATGGGATGTGACGAGCTTGTGATTGACGCAAGATTACGATTGGCGGGAAAAAAGCAAGAGGCGGCCGTGCGTCCGTGTTGAGAAGGGACCGAAGCGAACCACCGACTGTACTGTACCGTACTGTATCGTACTGTACGTAACACCATCGAAACGCCATAAGGTTGCCCTCTCTTGGATGTTGTTCCCAAAAAAAAAGACACGAAAAAAACCACAAATACAGTAACGAGGCTGCTGCGCACGGTGCCTGATTTAGATGCGGTAGCCGCTCGACCTGCATCTGCAGAACAATCGGGAAAAAGCTGGCGTTGAAATATTGGTTGACCGTGCAGAAGAACAGAGGGAGAGAGGGAGAGGGCAGGCATGGCTCGCTGCAGCGGCAGCGCATGTTGCCGATCGAGAATGAGGCTTGATTTCCAACAGAGTGGTAACGACGGCCCAAGCGGTTGCCAACCATTCTCCATTGAGCCAGATCGTCTTTCCAGTAGACTCTCAAGTCGCCGGCATCGCCGACAAAGAGGACTTTCACCTTGAAGCACCACTCCGACTTTTGATCGAGGCTTGAGACTCAGAAGACCGGAACAGTTGCTTGAGGATCACCTCGAGAGAATTCTCTTGCGCTACGGTCCGCTGCATTCACATGTTTCGCTCTCGGGATAAACGGAGCCAAGGCATGATGATAGCCTTCGCTTGTTCTTTCTTTCTTTCTTTCTTTCAATTTTTCAATTTTTCAATTTTCTCTATTTCATCTCATTTTTTTGGTCTTCATCTAAAGAAGGGACACAAAGGAAAGGCAGGTTCTACAGTATGTATGCGAGACGAACACATGGAGCTCGGTTTCGAGCATCGCAGGATCGGATTGGTTCCGCATGGGGTGAATGCCATGGACTGCAATGTGCTGTGTCTGTATGCTCTTCGAAGCGAGCTTAGACCGGCTCATGTTCGGAACGATTCCGAACCTACTTTCTGTTGGCTTCTGGTGCTCGTCGCGGTGTCGAGCGGGCGGCAAATTTCTACAGAGACGAGATGTGAAGCCACGCCATGCCATGCAGCAGATGCAGATGCAGAGTGTGCTCTAATTTCTCCTTTCTCCTCCGGCAAGCGGACGGCTTTCAAAATCTCGCAGCTGCTGAAAAGAGGGGGAGAGGGAGAGACACTCCGATGCAAGCTGATATGCGAGTGACCAACAACAAGCACGTTGTTGTCCGGAAGCTAGGCTGCACAAACGCATCCGAACCGCTGCCGATCCGCACCTTTTCTGAATTGGATTGGAAGGGAAGCTGTCCGATTCCTGTGACCGCTCTCGTCTTCTCTCTCCGAGCCTCCATCGCACTCTTCCTTCCACAAAAACCAAAAGCTTCGGCAAGTCCAGCCACCGGACAGCCGCCTCCTCTCGACTCAACCACATTGCCCCTCCTTCCCGCTTCGAGGTACATCTTTTGCGACACACAGCCATTCCGTTACGACGATAGACCCACAACCGATTGTCTTGACTGGCTGCTATTCCCCCTACGCTTGACACAGCTTGCTAAAGCATCTTGACCCGTGGCAAGTCAAGCTCGAACGGGCTCGCACGTGCAGAGAAGTGTGACGAGATCAGCGCTGCTTTTCATCGACAATCTACCAGGTGCTGCGTCGAGTCCAAGCAGCCCACCGCCTCTTCAGGCGACATCGGATGGACCGGCTGTCCACTCGCACACTGCTCCTGGCGCCGTCACCCAGATAAAGTCATGTCAATCAGCATCGGACTGCTTCTCATCTAGAATCGCCACCTTATTCGACTGAACGATACACGCCATGGCGAGGAGGATGCCCATCGATGAGCGCGACCCCGCTCACTATTCCGCGCCTGCGATGCCACCCGCTCGATGGGACGCACCGCATCATGCCGGCCCTTCACGCTTTCCTCTCGATCCTCGTGGCGTGCCCGAGTATGACTGGAGTTCTCACGCTCGCGTGCCTCAACACACCGGCATGGTGGGCCCATCACCGGCATGGCCTGCTCACGCTCACGACCTGCCGAGACCGACAGAGTTCTACTCGCACGCACATTCGGTCGGGGACATGCGCGCGGCAGCGGCGACGATAGCCGCGCCTGCACCGATACTACACAATCGGCGCGCCTCGGACGAAGAATGGCAGAGATACCAGCACCAGTCCTCCATGACTATGGTCGCGCCCATCCCGCCTGTCGCATCTTCCACATACCATGCCCACCTGGGCCACGAAGCTCCATCCCTTCGCGAGGCCGTACCCGTCACTTCGCCCGTACAATCCCATCCACCAGCCATGGCTTCCACCGGCGCCGATCCTGAACCTCCGCGCGCAAGAGTGGCTTGCTCGTTTTGTCGAGTTCGTAAGCTTCGCTGCGATGGAGCAACGCCATGTCGACACTGTGAGCGCCGCAGCATCGACTGCATTTATGCCCCGTCAAAGACCAAAGTAAAAGCTGCAGGGCGGACAAGTCCGGACAAAGGCAGCAATGCCGCCACCTCTCTCGAGCCTACCAAGCCGAATGATCCAGAGCAGGCACATGCGAGCAACACAAGCCGTGATAGAGGCGTGAAGCGACCTGAATTGCCACAATCCTTCAAGGACAAAGAAGGACGCTCAAGCACCGAGACGTCCCGTTCAAGCGACTCTTCCAAGCGCATCAAAATCGCCAGCGATTCGTCGAACCACTCCTCTCCCGGCCGGGGGTCCGATCCCAATCGCGAATCCAACTCATCCACTTCGTCGACTCCGAGCAGCAGCATGCCCGGCTCCGACCTAGCCATGATACAGAACAACACGTCGCCGATCCCGATGGAGCCTACACTGGGCGACCACGACGACTGGTGGACACAGCTGCTGGGTACCTTTGGACGTACACGATCTACATCCACACGCATCGTCCAGCATCTATTGACGCGCTTCGTGCAGTCGAATGCGGTATTCTTCGGCCTGCTCCACGCCCCGACGCTTCTGAGCGTGGTTTCAGGCAGTCAAGGCCGTGCGCGTGCGGATCCCGCTCTCTATCTCGCCGTGCTGGCTGTCTCGGCCTGCGATATGCATCAGACGCGCATCTCAGACGAACGCACTTCAGACATGCGGTCCGCCAACGAGGCATCGCGCAAGCTCGCCTCGCGTCTATCGCAGATGGCGGCAGACTACTTGCAGACTTCGACCGCGCATGGGGCTGCTCTCACCCCGTCCTTGGGACAAGCAGCCAGCATCCTTGCTCTGACGCAACCGGACGGCAGCATGGAGCAGAACAGCCTCATCCGTTTGGCCGAAAACGTGGTGCGTACCCTCAGACTGCACGAGACCGTCTCGTCGCGCGAACCGCTGTTGCAAGATAGCGAGCCGGACTCGCCTCTGTATTGGTCGAGACCGCTGGCGTCCGACACGCCCGAGTCCGAGGTCAAGTACGAATCGATCGTCCGGCTCTGTTGGACAGGCATCAGCCACCGCTTTCGCAAGTACATTGCGCAACCGGACCAGGACTTTGGAGAAGTCGACCTGCCCGAATTTATCCACGGTATTCGGCCCATGGCGTTTTGGCAGCCCAGTCTACTGCCAGACGACCTGCCCCCGCCGTTCTTCCACTCGCAGGATCTGATGCGAAAGTCGGCGCGTCTGTCTCGATTGACGGTCTCGCTGGCGCAGCTCGAGAAGATGCAAGAGGTCGATGGATCCAACACACCATCGGCAGAGACGCTGGAAAAGGTCCGAGGCTGTCTTGCCGCACTAGACGAGCTCGAACATGCATTCGTACGTCACCAGCCGCGCACCGAGGCCGAGAGGCACAACGTACATGGCAGAACCGTGCAGATGTTCTGCCGGATGCACGTCTGGGTGCGGCTGACCATCTGGCGCAAGTACAACCTGTGGACCAGCCCGTCCGAAGTGGCATCCGGCGCGGAGCTATTCCCACAGCACCACCACCCGACCGTCGACTTCTGGCTGACCATCGTGCAAGACATGATCGACACGATGCAGCACGACCTCGACGCACACGTCAGCGACCACACGGCGCTGCGCACCACCGTCTCGGACATTGACACACTCGCGCGCCACGCCATCTGCGCGTGCGACTTGGTCGCCGCCTCGCGCCGCGCACAGCCCATCTCTGCGCAGCTCGACGCGGCCCTCACCATACTCAAGCGCGTGCTCGCGTACGCCGCACTCAGCGACGCGGCGGGCGGCGGCGCCGGGCTGCATGTGCCGGCAGACGTGGTGCGGAGGGTGCGGAGTGCCGAGGCGAGGCGTGTTGCCGTTCGCGCGGTTGACATGGCCCAGGCGAGACAGCCGCGCGTCGAGGTGGGTGGCAGTGATATAGCCGTTCGCGCGGCGTGAGAGGGCGTGTGATGAGCCTGTCCGATGCGCCGATTTGTATTTTTAGTTGCAAAAGGCAATCAATCAAAGAAAGCCAGCCAGAACAAGCTGTGTGTATCGCGTTGAGTGTGAGGATGGATGCGTCAAGTCTTTGATTGAGCAAGGGCATGAAAGAAGGCAGCACTCGCGAAGTCGTTATCGTACATGTAGGAGTCATTCTGAGGGGCTGGGAGCTGAGCGCGAAAAGTAAAAGTCCGTTTGAGAGGAGAAACACGAAAAAGTACAATAACAGTGAGAGAAGGAGGAGGTTGCATGCATCATCACAAACAGAATAGGATGATGCGAACTTCTCCTCGGAGCGAAGGACGAAGGGTAAGGGAGGAAGCTCTCTGTTCAGCCGTTGATGAGTCGGATGGTGAGGTAGAGCGTTGAGCCGATGAAGCGGATGCATGCCATGCCAGCGACAAAGACAAGCACGAGCACCATGTACACCTTGGTCCTGGTCACGCCGCTGCCGGAGTCGAACGTGCTCGAAGCATCGCCGTTCAAGATAAACGCGGCGACGACGCCGTTGCTGAGTGCCCAGGCGAGGACGACGTTGGTGCGGATGTTCTTGTAGTAGTCCATCTGGCGGGCGGCTTTTTCCTCGTTGCTGGCGTCGCCGCGGATGATCATGGGCCGCGTACGCAGATTGTTGAGCGCGTCGTCGTACGCCGTGTCGATGTCGGCCTGTGCAGTGGGGAGCGTAATCTCGACAGTGCCCTTGCCCGTGCTGACGACGGCTCCCAGGTCCTTTGAAACAGTCGTGTCGCCCTTGGTGCCCCAGCTGAAGTCGTGCAGGTTGCAGAACGCGTAGATGTTGAGGATGTTGATGTACGTCGGTGCCAGCAGCAGATATTGCAGAAAGCTCGTCACCAGGTGCAGCGGGTCACACGCCAACAGCGACGAAATCAGATACACGCCATACGTCGCCAGTAGCGACACGACCATCTGCGCATAGATCGCATCGTGCTCCACGCGCTTAACCACCTTGCTCAGACACAGCACCGCCGCCACCATCATGTAGACGGTCAGCAGCGCAAACACCACCACCGCCGCCCAGTACTTCCACTTGCTCCCCTGCGGCCGGTTGCCCATGGCAAAGATAAAGCTCGCCACCACCGTGCCCAAGTAGATGTACTGCATGAACACGTTGAACACCCCGATGCCGCGCAGGTGGAACGTCGGGTCTTCGAGCGACGTTGTGAGGATGCGGAAGAAAATGTAGTAGTTGGCCAGGCCGAACCAGGCGAAGCACATGTTGATGAACGAGTAGAAACTCTCGAACACGAGCAGCGCCTTGCGCCATGCGTTGTGGCCGGAGCGCAGGAATTGCGCCGTGTGGTATAGCGCATAGACCGCCGCGAAGAACGAGCCGTTCAGCCAGCGGCGGCGTTGGCTGATGAACTCGGGCAGGCCCTCGGGCACGTCTGTCACGCCGCGAGCCGACTTGACGTACTTCAACACCCACCCGTGTCCGCGCTTGGCGGCCAACTCGAAACACAGGATTCGGTCCTCGGCGAGGTACATGTTGGAGGTGAATACATCCGCGTCCGCACCGAGCAGGTTCTCGCCCTTGAAGTACGATGCCAGCGGGCCGTGGCCGAACTCGTCGTTCTGCAGCGCAATGTAGCGGTACGCCGAGAAGGCACCGGGGAGGACCGAGATGTAGCCCATGACACTCTCGGTGGTCTTGTCGAGAATGTTGCTAATCTTGTACTCGAAGTTCTGCGCTGCGACGAGCGGGTTGAGCAGCAGAGGCCCTACACCCCATTTGCCTTTGGTTTCGGCGCAGATCTCGCCACACGCACCGGCGACGTTCGAGTTGAGATCAAACGACTTCCACAGATAGTAGATCGACTTGTTCTCCGGTCGTGTTCCCACATCCAACAGGACCGTCACGTTGGGTTGGAGGATGGGGCAGAAGGCGTTGAAGAACCATCGATGCGAGTTGATCTTCTTGGCGTTCTTCTCCTTGAGACAGAAGATGATCTGCATGGGCACCAGACCACGCTCGGCGCCCTTGAACTGGAGGTTCGAGTCGATCGACAGCTGCGTCGTGTATTCGTACAGATGTGCCTGCACCTCTTTTCCATCGACCATGTTCTTGGCCACGCCGTCCTGGTACACGCCAAGCGCGGCCAGACAGTCAAGGACCCGCGGATGGATCTTCTTGCGTCCATCGCTGATGATGGCAACGACGACCTTCTTCCACCCCTCTTTTCCCCACGTCCGTGACTTGTTGCGCGAACACAGGTGCGCAATGTTCTTCATGACTCCGTGGAAAGTTCGACAGAACAGCACCTCGTCTTCGTTGTACATGGTGATGGCGATGAACAGCTCCGTGTGGCGGGCGTACAGCGCCGGGCGCAGCGTGAAGGATTCCGCCACGAAATCATCTGGGTCACACGTCACGGCGGAATAGCGCATGGTGGTAAACTCGTCCTCGGCCCTTCGTGTGAGGAACGTCTGCAGCTTGGTGGGGACAGGACAGTCGAGGATCAGGTTGCCTTTGGTGAGGCGTACATTTTTCTTGGTCTTGTGTCGACGCAGCTGGGCACCGCGTGCGGGAGCAGGACCGAAGTGCTGCGTTTCGAAGTGGTTGTCGCCAAATTGACCTGCACCTGCACCGGGCACGCCAGCATCGCCGTAGGCGTAGTTGGGGTCATACGCGCCTGCGTCGCCACTGCCACCGTAGGGGCTGTGGGCTGCACGACCCGCGAAGCCGCCGTGTGCATCGTTGTCATAGTCGTCGTTGCCCGCAACCTGAGCGTACGGGCTGGTGAGGTACGCCGCACCCGCAGCTCTGCCAAAGGGCGAAGTTGCGCCCGCAGCTGCCGAAGCAGGACGCCCATACTCGTGCTTTTCATCGTACACCGAGCCGGGCGAGTACTTGGTCGCCGCATCATCGTCGTCTTCGTCGTCATCGCCTTCGCCGTGGCCCAGCGAGGAGTAGTGCCCAGCAGCGCTCTGGTTGTAGTAGGTATAGCCACCGTCCACCGAGCCCGCCGCCATGGGCGCCTGCGAGTACTCGGGGAGCGTTGCGAGGTGACCGACCGGACTGACAGCTGCAGCTGGCGGGCTAGCGAGCGCATACGCTGCCTGGTTGTAGAAGCTCTCGCTGAGCGGGGGCATGTGTGCTTGTTGACTAGGGTCAACGCTGATGCTCATCGGTTGTTGCTGCAACGACGACATGCGCTGTTGGTGCGAGAGCGGAAGGATGCTTGCAGGCCCGGCGCCGGCCGCGTGGGCATCTGAGAAGGGGGAAGCATGCGATGTAGAGGAAGCCGCCTCGTACGGGTTGACAAAGGAAGTGTTGGCGCCGCTGCCGACGATGAGGTCCGGGTCGGGATAGTATGGATATTGGTCCTGTTCATCCTGTGCGTGGGCAGCCGCCGATGTTGGCCTTGAGTAGTAGGCCATGGCTTATGGGTTGGCAGAATATCGTGTAATGTAAGTGCGTTGAGACGTGGAAGTGGTGTGTGTAAAGGAGAGTGATAGGGAGTGAATGTATAAGACAGTCAGCTGCGTAGGGCGAGCTAGCTGGAGGTGATGAGGATGGTGATGATGGTGGAGACGGGAAGGGGAAGAATGACGTGCACGCACGAGCCTGCAGGTCCTCTGAGTGGGCGCAACGCAAGAGCAAACGAACAAACGAAGAAGCACAGCCGGAGTAGGATTGAGGTGCAGCTCGACGGGAAAGCAGGGCGGGAGGGAGAGAGTTTAGCTGCTCGCGGCTCTTCTCAAAGTAGAATCTCGACGAGCTGCAATAGGGAGGAGGATGCACTGCTGGACAGGGGCTTTTGCGAGAATCAGTGTTGTTCTGCCCTTGTCGGAATTTTTTCCGATGCACACTGTGGGCGCGTTGCTGCTGTTGATTGACACTTCTACATTAGCCATTTTCGATGCAACCTCCTCACAACTCTCACAGTGTCTCTCGCTCGCTCGCTCTTGCACCAATCATGACCCGCTTGTGACGAACAAGCTCCGGAGCCAGTGGGCGGCGGCGTCGAAGAGGTGCGACTTTTAGAGTGGCAGCGCATAGCCTCGCATTGCAGAAGAAGCAACATGATCGTGGTTCAGGAGTGCGGGCAACAGCGACCGAGTTAGGGGGCTCACGCATTTCAGGGTCCAGACTCGAGAAGACATGAACCCCTGTCTTGAATTTGACCAATATTTTCTGTGTGTTAGAGCTCGCCTCTTGACGACATCCTTTGAACAGTTGGCTCTTCCACACGATTGACTGCAGAGAAAGAAGCTGGCACAGAGCAGAGCAGGCGCTGTCATTACTACTGTAGCCATTAGACCTCGGGTTCGAGATGCTGCCTCCCTCCCTAGTCAACACTGATATTGAGCTGCGCCTCACCAATCTGAACCTTGACGCTGCGTTCCGAGTTCCAGTGGAACCCGATTCTGTCAAAGCCCACAAAGTCCTGTTCCTGCGACTGAGTCTGCTGCGCCTCCACCCCCGACTGCTGTTGCTGCTGTTGCTGCTGATCACCCACATTGAATAGGAACGCCTTGTACGCGCCATCAGTCAACCTCGCATCCGTCGCGCCCTGCCTCGGCATCTGCCCCGGCGAGAAAAAGCTGCTGAACCCGGCCGAAGTCTTCCACACCAACACCCTGCCTTCCTCCAAACTCATCGTCACCAGCCTTCGCCCATCCGGACTGAAACTCGCCGCGTCCGTTCGCCGTCGGTGCCCCTCCAACACGTACAACCGCGTCGCTGTTTTGAGATCGTACATGATCACCGCGCCTTCATTGGTACCCACGGCCAAGCGCTGGCCCGCGCCGAAAAAGCTCACGCTCGGATACGTCGAGACGAGCTCCGAGATCATGACGGTCGCAGCGTTCACCACGGCCTCGCGCATCGTCGTGTGCGTAGGATCGAGCGATTTCACTACTGCTTCTGCGAGGCGTGGCAGGTTGGCCACCAGGACCGAAGGGCGTTTGCGCACCATGAACGCGACCAAGCGCATCGTCGCCGAGCAGTGTGCGGGCGAGCGTGCGTGCAGGATGTCGAGCGAGAGCGTCGTCATAAACAGCGGCGTGTTTTCCGCTGCAATCTGTAGAGTTGCGGCTCGAGCCAAGGTGCGCAGCTCACCGTCTCCATTGGCGTTGCTGCTGCTGCCGCTAGTGCTCGATGCAGCCGACGTGCTGAGCGCGAACAACGACCGCACCACTTCGGCCGCGTCAAAGTAGTGCTGCCACACCGAGAATCCGCTTCGACACAGCTCGATCGCAACACCCAGCATCTGCAGCGCCTGCGCCGTCCGCAACTCGCTGCCCTGATCCGAGACAATGGCCCCGTGGATCGTGCTGGCAATGTCCTTGAGCATTTGCGGCGACAAGCTCGTGTACCGCTCCACCGCTATACTACCAACCAGCACCAGCGCGCGCGTTCGAAGCTCGGCTTCTTCAGCCGACGTCGACGCCGAAGTGCTGCTCTCCGCGCGACCCTTGGAGCTCTGCGCAGCTGCCGTCTTTGCGGACGACAGCAAGCCTTGCCACTGATTGCACAGTTCGTCCAGCTGCCCCTCCTCCATACGTGCTAGAGCAAGGTGGAAAATGCTGCGACTAGCGCTCTGAAGCTCCGAGTTACTGTCCAGCCAGTACGGCACCACCTCGTTCAGCGTCACGCCTCTGAATCCCACACCGATCAATGATGCAAGGCCAGCTTCGTCCTCGACGAACTGCTGCAGATCCATGGCAAGGCCCTGTAGCTCGCTGACATGGCCGAGAATACGCAGCAGGGCGGATGCCACCAGCAGACGCGTCGTCGTGAGCCGACTGCTCAGCTTCCAAGCAGTTTTGACGTCGTCCCCACTTTCTACGGCAGTTGGGTAATTAGATCCGCCCACCATGAGAGCGTCCGGTGCAGAGTGCAACCCAACGCTCAGAGCACTGTGGCCTCGACGAGATGATACTGAAGACGCGGGCTCTTCCAAATCAAGCAGTGCTGCAAGCTTGGCATCCATGTCCGCGTCCAGTCCAGTCGGAAACACGGTCGGTAGCAAGGGTCGAACAATGTTGACCGCCTTGCGCGCTGCTGGCGAGGCCAGTCCGACCAACTGCGGCGCGGTGTTGCGCTCGAAGTCCTGTTCCGCTCGCAGGGTTGCGGATGGCTGAAACGATGCTGCGTTTGCCGTCCCAGTTCGCGGCGCCGCATCCTCTTTCGCGCCAGACTGCCCGGCACCTCGCACAGCGCGAGCAGCAGCCTCGATGGCACGTCGAAAGTTGACCAGCAGCGACGCCGCAGCATCGTCGCGCGCGCAAGCCAGCTGCGATAGCACACCCGTTGTGCCCGAATTCAGCGGGCTGTACGGCTCGATGGCCTTGACCGTCCACCATCCTTTTCCATCCTCGACGAGCGCCTGTGCCTGGTCTGTCGCAATACTTCGGCGAAGCTCCTGTGTTCGCAGATCCCAGACGCGCGCCTTGTCGTCGTCGTACGTCAGCAGAAGCTCGTCTGCGCGCACTGCCAGCGAAGTTAGACGCGCACCTCTGCCCGGCACAGTGTACAGTAGTCGGAAGCCTTCCAGCAGCACCACGGTCACCGAGCTGTCGGCGCATACGCAAGCCACGCATCCGTGCAGCCGGATCGTGTTGTCTTCGTCGCCAAACACAACCAGAGCCTCAACGGGCGTCGTCGAGACACAAAGCGAGGCTTCCAGCTGAGGTGCAGATGGCGAGGTCCCGCTCTGTGTTGTTCCTACGGATGCTTGCCAGAAGCCCACCTCGCCTTGCAGCGTTCCGCCGATGATGAGTCGTTGACCTGATCGCGGTGCGACAGCCGAGCGGAGCAGACAGACTTCGTGGTCCGCACCCAGACTATTCTTGCTGGTCGCAGGCGAGACGTGCTGGAAACAGCTTGAAGTACCAGCCGCGATGGACAAAAGTGAGAGGATCTGAATGCCACCCGAGCTGGCTACCGCAATCCGTTCGAGACTGAGAGGCAACAGGGCCGTGATGCGATCGGTCCGAGCGCCTTGACCATCGCGGTTCGGCTTCGAGTCTTCTGACCCCGCTGAAGCGACCAAGCCCTCCATCTGTCCCGTTGCCAGATCAAAGAGGGCGATTTCGCTCGATGCTGGCATTGCATTTCCACCTGCAGTATCGGAGGCAAGCGGTTGAAGGAGAAAGACCTTGTCAAGAGGCTCTCCCGATCCAGGAAGGTTCCAGGCGAGATGCAGCCGACTGGGAGGATGATTCGCAAGCAAAGGGGAACTTCCTTTGCCTTTATCCTCAGCCTGCGTCTTTGCTTCAGCAACTTCGTCGAGGGCTTCACCTGGCAAGAGCCTTCCGTCCTCCAGACCGATGATGAGTACTGACAGCGAGTGCGAGTCCCACAATCGAGCGACGAGAGTGCTTCCAACCTCAAATATCTGAACCGAGTTGGTCAGTTTGACTCCGTGTGTCTCGCGCAACCTGGAGCTCGTCGAGGCATCTGGCGCACTCAACGCAGCACGAAGCATGGATCGTCTCATGCTGGCGTCGCCGGCTGTCAGCGTCGGTGGCCGCGGCGATGCCCTTGCCGATCCGGCAGGGCTGCGGGAGAGAGGTGTACCGATGGCTGCGGGGAGCTGCCTGCTGAGCGACTGGATCACACTCAGCGACGCCGATGCATCCTTTCCCGGAAGGTCGAGAGAATCAGCATTGGCGGAAGCATCCGTCGCCAAGGTCACGTCCGACTGCCACAGCATGGTGCCTTCCAGGATGGACCACAGTGAGACATTGCCGGCTTCCTGGACAACAAGCAGAGCGCTCTTGTCGAGTGAAGGCTGGGCAGTCGCGGAAGAATTTGGTGCCTCCGCCTTGGGCTCTGCTCGTGCAGCAGGCAAAGATACAAGTCGAAGCGCAACGATAGCAGAGCGATCGCAGGTGAACAGTGTCATGAGCTGCTTGAATTTCCCTCGACTCGGATCGCGTAGCCACGCATCCGAGGCAGAAGGGGGTACCAAAGTGTCAAGGGGGGCTGGCGAGGCGGACCCTTGACTGGCTGCTTGAAGCTTCAAATGCTCCGAAAACGCTGACCGTGTTTCGGTTGGTGGAGTGACGGTCGGTGGGGTCACGGGGGACTGACGGGACTCGCTTGATCGAATGCGGTGAGAGGTAGGATGACGCGAGTGCTCCTTTGGAGAATGCAGTGATGGCGAATGCGAGTGGGAACCAAGCCCAAGCCTTTCGATTACACCTCCGACCACGCCATGCTGATGATCATTCCTCTCGGCTGCGGCCATCTGTAGTTCCAAGCGATCCTCTGCCTGCTCTCCGAACGCGCGGCCGGTAGTATGACCCGTAGCGTTGACGTTAGACTGGAAACTGTTGGCCGGCAAGCCATCGTCGATCTGAACATTGGCTGCGACTGTCGAGGTGACTGAGGCAGCAGAGATGGTCGAGCGAGCGGCCAGAGACGAGCGATCGACGTGTGGCAGTGAAGGCAGGAGAGGGCTTGGCTCGCGGCCGGAAGACGAGGTCGATTTCGAAGCAGTCGAGGAGGGAAACCGGATGGAAGGCGTCTCGATCTCCGGGCTGCGTAAACGAGATGCGCTCGAGACAATGGATGAACGGCGAGAGGGGAACTGACTGAGCTGCGAGAGATTGGCAGAGGCCGAAGCGGAGGCTGGAAAAGAGTCATCGGCGTCTCGTGCATGTTGATCTCTGCTGGACGTTGGCTCATAGTCCTCGAGGCGGCCATATGCTCTGTAGATGGAGATCGTGCCGTCTTCTCTGCCTACTGCAAGTACGCGGCCGAGATCTGGGCGGTATGCGATAGGCTGGGCGTTGGCTTGTCGACGGCTATTCGGGTCCGAGCCACTCGATGAGCATGGAGCAAAAGAGATGGACGGATCCCAACGATCCAGAAGTGTAGCGGATGTATATGCTGCTGCGCTATCTTTCTGAAGATATGAGCAGCTGGCCTGAGCAGAGTTCTCGTCCCATGACAAAGCGGCGGTTGGAGCAGCCAGCTTCGAGGTCCGAGATGACGAAGGAAGACCCCATTCCTCGAGCTCGGCTTCGTCGTGCTCGGGCCCGATTTGTGATGTTGACGCCTTGAGACCTTGCTGCAAACGCGAAGATGCAGAGGCCGACACATCATCCGGTGAGCTCTTGGATTGACTTGCGGTGAGGATGGCCCGATAGTTGGGACGATCCGCTTTCCATCGTCGGCGGCCCGAATGCGACGCTGGGGCACGGTCTTTCTGATCGAGAACGAACGGCAGCGACAGGGGCGTAGCCGTCGTCATCGTATCGTTGCTGTCGACAACCCGAGTGTGAGTGGTGGGAGCAAGTGATGTTGGTGAGCAAGGTGGGAAGTGTCACTTTTGTGTGTGTGTGTGCACAGTCCAGTCGTCCTCGTCCACGCCGAGTGGAGAGTAAATTAAAGTGTTAGATTGTTGGTTTTGGTTTTGGCGGTTGTGATTTTGCCGTTCTGCCGTCTACTGCCGCCGCTTTGCAAGATCGCATCAACGGACGACAGCTTGTTGAGGCGGCGGCGGTGGTGGTGGTTGTGGTGGTTCCCCCGCTTGTGCTGGACCCTGTCTCCGGTTCGTTCGTTTGCCGAGCTTAATCTTCCTTGCACAAAGTTGACCCTCTCGTCCTCCTTTTGCGTCAGCAAGATTGAGCTATTGAGTCCTCACCTCTCTACTACTGCCATTCAACACACCCCTGCTTTCCTCGCGCCATGTCAGCCCTCTCGTCCTACACCGACAAGCTGCAAGCCAGCAGAGCAACCCTCGCCGCCGCGGCCGGTACGGCCTCTCTGCTCTACCTCTTCTTGAGCAACGCACGTCTACGATCCAACTATCCCAAGATCCTCAAGGCACCCGCCAAAATCCACAGGCAGCCATACCCTGCCGACGTCCTGCCCAATGGCGCCGACTTGGACACGCCCTACGGCACCATCCGCTACTACGAGTTTGGACCCGAGGACGGCAAGAAGCTGCTGCTCGTCCATGGCATCTCGACTCCCTGCCCTGCTTGGAGTCTGATCGCACCGCAGCTCGTCAAAGCGGGCTACCGCATTCTGTGCTACGACCTGTTCGGACGAGGTTATTCCGACTCTCCTCAGGTGACGCACGATGCAGCGCTGTTCGTTTCGCAAATCACGCTGCTGCTGGCACACCTCCCGCACTGGGACAAGTTCGATCTCTGCGGTATGTCGCTCGGCGGACCGATCGCTTCGCATTTCGCTCACTACTTCCCGCAGCGTGTAGATCGCCTTGTGCTGCTCTGCCCTGCGGGAGGCACACCGAACGCAGACCTGCGCCCTGCCATCAAGCTCATCCGCTCGCAACTCGTGCCAAACTCGGTCCTGCAACGACTGCTGCGCTTTGTGCCGCTGCTGCCCACCCCACCAAAAGGGTCGCTGGCGTGGTGGCAGGCCAAGTATCACCCTGGGTACAAGTTCAGCTTTGTGTCGAGTCTGCAGGACGGGCCGATCTTTAACAGCCAGCAGGTGCATCGCGAGGTGGCGCGGCAGTTTGGGTCGAGACTGCGCGTCATCTGGGGTGACAAGGACGACGTGGTGCCGATGAGCACGGCAAAGTACTTTGGTCAGATCGATCTCGCCATCATCCCCAACGCTGGGCATTTCATCGTCTTGACACATGCGGATGCAACGGTTCAGCACATGCTCGATTTTCTGGGCTCTGGCAAGTGATCGACGATGACAAAGTAGTCCATGTCTAGTATGCGACTATGCGATTGATGATGTAGTATACAGATGGGAGAGGGGGGCAAATGCAAAAGGTGGTAGTAATGTACAAGCAAAATTCTATGTATGCGATGACAATGCAGTTGAGCAAGAAGAAACGTTCAGACCTTGGCGATCCACTTGCCGCTCGAGAGGTGGAACCTGACCTTGGCGATGACGAGCGAGCCGATGAGCGTCGTACCCGCTGCCCAGATGGCAAGAGCGGTATACCTGCCGTCCATCCTGCTGACGAGCGTAGTTGAGATCACGGGGCCCACCAGCGTTCCCGGAGCAGCCATGGTCCACATCAAGCCCAACTTGGCACCAGCGTTCTTGGGCGAGATCTGAGCCACACACGAAGCCACGGTGGCAATGCTGCCCCCCGACGCAACACCGTACGTGATCGACAGCGCGTACACGCCTGCCTTGGTCAGCGTCAGACCAGGGATCGGCCAGAACAGCACGAGCGACAAGAAGCTCGCGAAGCCAAACAGGCTCAGCACGTTGAACCTGCCGTACTTGTCGGCGAGGGGGCCGGACGCCAGACGACCGATCATGCTTGCCGCGTTCATGATGGCCACCATGTGCGTTGCCATGGATGGCGTGAAGCCGACCTTTTTGGCGTACGAAGCGATGGTGAAGAAGGGCACGAAAAAGTTGATGAACAGCACGGCGACTCCGACCACGAACAGCGTGTAGGTGGTTGGGTCCTGGGTGAGGAGTGTCCACGCTTGGGACCAGGGTTGATGGAGTGACTTGTGGGTAGGTGGCAGACGCGGTCGCATGAGCACGTTGCTGATGGTGAGCAGGACGGCTAGAAGGACGGCAGCGATGCGCACACCCCAGCCAAAGCCGATCTTGGGCTGATCGAAAAGGGCCTGCAATATGAGTGGCCATACAATCCCGCCGAAGGACGCGGCGCCGATGATGACCGACATTGCAGTGCCCTTGCGCTTGTCAAAGTACTGGTTCACCAGCGCACATCCAGGCAGGAAGAGCATACTGCCACCCAGTCCGAACAGAACACCTTGCACCAAGATCAACTGGATCAGCGTCGAACAGAACGACACGCCCAGCATCGAGACGAACGTGATGACGCTGCCGCACACAAGCACCCATCGACTGCCGTGATCGTCCGAGATCTTGCCAAACACAAATGACCCTCCGAGGATCATGAAGGTCTGCAGACTTCCGATCCAGCTGACCGTCGATGGTGGGAGGTGTGCGAGTTGGTGAGAGACGTAGTAGCTCTGAAACACACCGTACGATGTGAGCAGGCCAAAGTTGGTCATGATGAGCAGAAAGGTGCTGGCGACGACGAGCCATGCCTGCATGCCTCCGTCGGGTGCTGGACCGTAGTCTATTGTTGGGTCGGCCTTTTCCACATCTTGACTCAAGTCAGAGGTGAGCGAAGAGGCAGACGTGGCGTCGATGAGTTTGGGACGGTCGAGCTTGTCTAACGATGCACGAGGGGTGTTGGCGACGAGGGTATTGGGACACGTCTGGACGTCGATCTGCACATCGCAGTCGCTTTTGGACTTTGCAAAGTCATCAGGGTACTGTTGCTGGAGCAGACGCTGAGCGAGACACTTGGGTGAGACACCCTTGGCGCCCGTTGTTGCGTTGCTGGATGGTGAGGTGGACAGAGCATTGTTGAGCGAGAGACTGTTGCGTCGTGTAGGCGCAGCTGTGTTGACGGCTGTGGCATCAGCTGATGGGAAGTTGGAGCGTGGTGGTGTAGAGGTCGTGATCGCTGTCGATGTCGAAGAAGAAGAGGATGAACATGACGAGCGTGCCTCTTCTGATGAAACACCTGAAGGCACCATGGTGAGGTTGGGTTGAAGTAACACGGTCAAGGAACCACTGCTTTGAGATCGTGGACGGCAACAAAAGGCTGGCCAGATGGGGAAGAGAGATACGACACGAAGGAGGCCAAGCACGAAGACAAACCACCATACCACTCGAGGGGTTATATGAAAAGCAAATCTCAATTGCAAGGGCCGAACATCACGACAGCTGGCCGACAGGACCGAAACGTCGGACACCACGAAGACCAGCGCAGTTGAGCGAATCAGGGCGTCTTGCTCTTGCAAAGATAGGCAGAGACAGACTACAGGTGAGAATCGCGACGGAGGAGCGGCAAGACCGTCATACCCGACGGGTCTGCGCTATCGGAAGGGTGGTCAAAGGAGAGAGCCAGAAATTTTTCTCGCTGTCTGCCAGCTAGCTCGGAGAAAGGCACGGAGGAAAACAGAAATTGACCGATACCTTGGCGGAGGATCAGGCGGAGGATTAAGGAATAGAGGCCAAACAATGCCACGAGGCTAGGAGAATTTTCAGCCGAGGCGGCAAGCAGCCTTTACAGATCGACACGGTAGAGGGAGCTGGCCGAGGGCCAAGGAGAAGAATCTTTTCCACGAGGTCCGTCCACACACTGCTCGAGATGGCCATTTTCGGTCCTCGCGTGTGTCGCACTGCACCGTCAAGACCGAAAAACAGGCGTCAAAGATGAGGACCAGACGGAAATGAGGATCTAACAACTTAAACTTACTGGTAAATTCGCCACTTTTCTCGGCGTCTGCGTCTGGACCTCCACCGTTTCACCCGCGCACGGTCTCGACATGAACCAATTCCGCATTCACCATCAGTCACGACGCTCTAACCAAGTAGCAGAACCACACCGATCAGGACCATGTGACGACGTCGAGACGCTTCGAAACGATTCTAAGTTGATACCACACGGCCAATGACGGCGTAGCGGGAAGCCATGTCGAGCCCATCCTCGCAGCCGTCGGTTGCGGATGCGGCCAGGTTGATGGACTCGCTGAGCCTGGCACCAGCGTCAAAATTGACCGTACCGACGCCTACTGCACTGGAGATCGTATCCGAGCTTCACCGTGGCGGTACAATTGTGCACAACCAAGGGGAAGATGGTCTCGACTCGCACGATGTCCCGCACTTGCAAGGCACAGCATTTGACCAAGCATTAATACCGCGAGCCAATTCGTCAGTATCATCCCTTGTCAGCCATGACAACAACTCAGGACCATTCCCAAGGCTTCCTGTCGAGATACTCTTTCAAATAGCAACACACTTGGCATCAAAGTCGCAAGCACCTCTGCACAGTGGGACCGACGTACGACCTGCCATTTCCCCTTGCAAGCACTCCTTCGTGCCATACACGGCACTCTCACCCGCAAGCTCCGATATGCACGCCTTGCTTTCGCTATCCTCTGCATCTAAGAGTTTCCGCAACACCCTCGTACCCCTCATATGGCACACAATCGTTATCCGCACGCCTCAACATTTGCCTCGACTGGCCGCACTGCTCCGTAGCTACGATACACTTTCTGTACGATCCACGTCTCCGCAACAGCGACGGCGGAGCTCCTCTCCGACGTCCAGGCTTGCTTTTACCGAAGGTGTTGGTCTGCGGCATCCTTGCCCGCACATCCGAAGCATAGTTGTGTCGATCCCGGACAAGTACATGGATCTGGACCAGTCTTACCTTCTCACGCTGCTTCGATCCCTGGATTTGGCGCGTACGCAGCAGCTGGAGCATCTGTACTGGTCGGCCGAAGCGGTGCCCAATCCAGCCATATGGCCGCTGTTGGGACCGTCGCTCAAGAGTCTCGAGCTCGACGGAAGGACGTTCTACCAGGGACACAGGGGAATGGCGGGGCTGGAGTGCCTGGAGAGCTTCAAGATGGTGGGCTACGAGAGCACGTTGTTGCCGAGTGGGGTTGTGGCATTGTTCCAGGCGCAGAGTATTGCAGATGGGATGCAGGGTGTGCAGGTGACAGAGTTGCCGGAAGGAGCAGAGTTGGAGGAGAGGCGGAATAGGGGTGAGAGCGTGAGCCCGTCGGTGGAGCTGCAAGCGTCCACGGCAGGAGAGCCACACAGACAGGCTCGGCATCTGTATCTCGACCCACAACCACCCACACCGCCGCCACCACGGCCGTCGCCTGACAAACGCACACGACTCACCCACCTCTCCCTCAGCACATCCAAAACCTCGCTCTTCCACCAACATGCCCTCGCCGCCACCTCCGCCTTCGCCGGACTCACCCA
Organism: Sporisorium graminicola; assembly: GCF_005498985.1. Classification (NCBI taxonomy): domain Eukaryota; kingdom Fungi; phylum Basidiomycota; class Ustilaginomycetes; order Ustilaginales; family Ustilaginaceae; genus Sporisorium; species Sporisorium graminicola. The sequence goes on from NC_043719.1 coordinate 1,958,019, forward strand.
CCTCGACCTCTTTCCCATCACCCCCGAACCCCCACTCTCGCTCAGCATCGTCACCGCCGCTTCCACCCTAACGCATCTCCGTCTTGTGCTCGACATCTCCGGAGCCTTTGCAAACTACGACAAGCTCTGGGCGGACTTGACGGGACAGCTGCCGCTGTTGGAGTGGCTCGAGGTGGACCCGATGCCGCAGCAGAATACGGCGCCGAGCTTTTGGGACTTTGTCGAGCAGGCGCCCAGGTTGAGGTGGATCAACGGCAGGGACGTGCAGAGTTTCCCGCCTTGCTTTGGCGGGTTCGACCCGGGCAATCCGTCCGGCGCTCTGCCGTTTTGATCGCGGTGCGGTCCAAGCGACCGCGTAGGAACAGATCATGTGTGTACGTAGAGGTAGCATCAAATCACTTCTTTCAAAGACAACAGATCGCGCGAATCAAGCTATGCATCTGCGAGGGCCCCACGAATGGAGACCCAGCCCGCAACCAAGGATTCACTACATCTTTTCACTGTAAGATCATTACAACCAGGAAGCGTCTACAGAACCCACCAAGCGCCACCGCACAGACAGCTGAATCTGAACCCCATCGCCGCCCCAGACTGCTGCTGCCCAAGCTCTACACTGACCAGCTTGGGCTGCGGTTGCTGCTGTTGCATCTGGAGCTGCATCTGCATCATCTGGTACTGCATCTGCATCTGCTGGATCTGCGGGGGCAGGTTCGGGTCAACGACCAAGCCGGACGCTGGGTTGACGGGGGTAGGTGGTGCCAGAGCGTACGTTGCGGAGATGGCGTCTTGTGAGAGCGCGCTGCATCGCACGCACCGCTTGGCCCGCATGAGCGAGACCTTGACCATGCTGGATTCGGCTGCGGTGGCGGAGTCGGTGCCCGCAGCGGTGGCTCGGAAAGCGTGCTGCATGCGCTGGGCGGCCGAATAGGGGAGGACCGTGGACGGGTGCCTTCGTAGGAGCACGGAAGCATCGTTGAGGATGCTAGACTGCGTGACGGCATTGTCCAGCAACACCTTGCGCACAATGTCGCGGCGCTTGTCGTCAACTGCGCCTCGCTTGGCCGACATGGCCGACAGCGCTTTCAGCAACGCTCCGTCCTTGCCTGCGCCTCGCTCCTCAGCAAGGTCGTCTTCCAGCGTCCCCTTTTCGTACAGCACGTTCCGTTCGTCTGAAATATCCGACGGCGAAACGAACAGCGTCAGCACGTCGATCAACGCTCCGGACTGTGCGTCGACAATCGAGCTGAGTAATTTGCTCTGCAACCCAGCAGCACCTGCGTCCTGCTCGGCCTTACCGTTGCCTGCCGCGCTGCCAAGCTGATCGAGCTTGCCACCGTCGAGAGTCGCCCACCAGAAGCGATCCGATTCTCTGTTCTGACTCAATCCCGATGCAGTGCCGCCAGCTCCAGCGACGTTCAGGTCTTTCTCGATCTTGACGAGCACCTGCGCAAACTCGGCCAGATCCATTGATGCATCGCCAATGACACGATCGAGTGCGTCACGAGCCAACGCCATCTGTTCGCTGACAGCTAGCATTCTTCCCCCGGTGTTTGTGTCGCCCGAACCATTGTTCGAAGTAAAGAACGCTGTCGCCTCGTCTGCCGCAACAAGACCGGTTGGAGGAGGAAGATTCTCCTTCTTGATGGTGCTCCAGATCCATTCCTGAAAGTCGCAAAAGTGGGCGACAATCTGCAGCACAAGACGACGAGGCGTTGGCTTGTTGAGCATCCGCACGAAGTCAGTTTCAAAGACAACGTCTTCGGACGACTTGGACGCCGTACCAGCTGCTTGTGCAACACCAGCATCTGCTCCTGCTTGCGAGGCATCGTCCAACGTCGATGTCGCCAACGCAAGCCTACTGATACCGTCCAAGAGCATCAGGAACCACTGCAATTGAGCCAGAAGCGGCCAGACGCTCTCGAGACGATAGTAGACGCGCTCGCGCGTTTCGCCTGCCGTAGGTTTGGCGACAGAACCCGACTTTTTCTTGCCGCTTTCTGCACCTGACGGAGCGGTGTTCACTGTGGCTTCGGTCTTGACACGCGCCAGACGCAGGACTTGGTAGCACAGCCCTAATTCGAGTGCCAGCCGCTCCAGGCGTGCTGTGCAGTCCACGGCAGCCTTACCATTGTTCATGGCCATGCGGATCTTGAGCAGACGTAGCGCCTGGTGGAACGGGATCGAGTTCGAGTCGTGGCTGGGTCCCTTTTGTGTGGCGCCTTCAATCTTGACCAGCACGTCTTGCCTCTTGGACTCGGTGATCTTGAGTAGGTCTCCGATTTCGACCAAGAGCCGGCCTCCTGTTTTCTGCGAAGCAGAGGAAGCAAATGCTCGGCTGATATCGCTCGGGTCGGATTTGCGCAAACACGACAAGGCGTACAACTGCGACATGCGAAGGTGGCTTTCGTCCTGCTCGAGCTCATTCTGCTCTGCAGTACCATTGGCTTGTGACGCACTCAATTTGTGAGGGTAGGACGGCAGCTTCCACATGACAACACCTCTGTCCGACGAGTCGTTATGGATGTTCGACAACGTCGCGATAAGGGCGCCATTGCTCGAGATCACGGGACTTGAGGAGCGCGAGAGCGCTTGTCCAGGTACCGGCGACCGCTCTCCTTGCACAAAGTCGACGTTCTTCAGGTCGAAAAAGCCGATTTGCTCGGAAAGCAGGCCTGGCTCCCCACGTGTCGGTGTGAGGCTGGTGAGAACAGCGAGGTCAGCCATTGCAAGCTTGCTAGGGTCGGCGACGAAAGAGGTGACGAGCTGGTTGGCCAACGTCTTGGACTGAGCAAAGCGCAGTTGCCAGTCGAGCCACTTTGGCGCATGCCCCGTCTTTCTGCATTCGAGCGAGGCGAAAGCGTCGCTGAGCTCGTTCTCGCTCTTGTATAGATCCCAGACTGCAATGTTGCTGCGTAGGACCGGCGTCGCGCTGCTACTGGGATCCGCAGAAGTAGCGACGCTCCTAGGCAGTTCGAGATGCGAAGAACATGCGACCAGCCGGAGAGAGCCCCATTTTCGAGCATTGCTGTCTTCAGAGGAGCCTGCATTATCCACCTCTGCCCACGTTAGAATCGAAACTTTGTCCAAGTCAATACGTGTCGCAGCATGGTCGCTCTCTGCAGCTCCGTTCTCGGCAGAGTCGCTCGGGCTAGCACGATCCGCAGAGGAGAGAGACATGGACTGCAAAGGACGAGTGATCATGGTGACCGAGTCTGCGAGCAAGTCGACCGAGATCTCGGCAAGGTCGACGAGCGAGGAGCTGCTGGAAGAACGCTTGGATGCGATGAGGAGGGTAGAGTCGTTTATGGGCATCCCGACGGCAAGATGAGTGAGGTGATCCTCTCCGTCTTGCTCTTGCCCGTCAGCATCGCCTTCAAATCGGTGGGAGGTGTACGGAGCACCACTTCCACTAGGATGCTCGCCGAGACCGTGGGTGGAATCGAGCGTAATGGGCGAAGGCTGCAAACTCGGCGCGTAGAGTGAAGATTGCAGGATGGTGGTAAAATAGGCAGAAGCAGGGCTGGTGGACGTTCCAGCGTCGCCAATCGCGCTGGGGAGTGTATTGGAGGCTGCTTCGCGGTCTGCTTTACGTGAAGACAGCAAGGTCACTTGACCTTGTCTGCCAAACACCACAAGTGCCACATCCTGATCCGGTCCTGAGTCTTCCATGGATGCGGATGCAGTGGGCAGAATTCTAGGACCACGTGCAGCGAGGCGACTGAAAACGTTGGCACCGTAGTGGCTTGAAGAGGACGACGGGGAGCTCAGGACGATATTGCGACGTCGATTGAGCCAGACAAGTTGCTTCACGCCACCTCGCAGCGTGCTGTTGTCCTTGACAGGTTCGCCGCTGGATGGTGACGCTCTACTGCCATCAGCCACGATCGGCTGCCCCTTGTCATTCACTTTGAGCACGTTGTCTGCTTTTGCCGTTGCCAAAGACTGGCTTCTGGTGTAGGTGGCATCGACTTGAAAACTTTGGATTAGCTTCCAGTCGTTGAGCGCGCCGGTCTCTGCGCGCGACCAGAAGCAAAGTTGGGAAAGTGGTCGACTTAATGGAAAATCCGAGGTCTTGGCAGCGGCAGCAGTAGCAGCAGAAGCAGAAGAAGTATCTCCATTCTGCGATAAGGTTGTTGCTGGGTGCGAAGAGGCGATATTGACATTGGCGTTCATCGCGGGTGCACTGATAGGACCCGTCCCCGGAGCAAGGCCGTTGGGAAGGAGCGCTGCGCCTTCAGATGAGGCAATGGATGGGTCTTGCTGAAGTGTTTCCACTGGTATCGCTGGGAATAGAGCGCAAAGGTAGTAGCCGCAAGGACTGAAAGAAATGTGTCTGGGGTCGTCATAGCGTATAGGCTGAGTTTGGGTGATGGCGGTCGTCGCAGCTGCTGAACCATTTCGTAGTTGCGAGGATCCAGCTGGGCTGGGAATGAAGCTTGGCTGATCAGGGTACAGACAGCTTGGTTTCAACGACAGCTTGGAGGTAGATGCTAGAGGGTATTGGACGACTACGTGACCACCAGCAGATTCCGAAGAGGCTCGCCTTGTGTTGGAAGCAGTCGCAAGAACGTTGTGCGGCGACCAGGCGATCTGATATTGCTCGGCGTTTCCCTTCCGCATGCTCCCCAGCTGTTCAAGGACGCTGATTCCATTCTCGAGGTACTTTGCATGGCGGATTGACTCTCGCTGTTCTCGAGATAGTTGGGTGCGTGACGGCTTTCTGGGTAGACTGGAGGATGCAGCGCCGGTGCGTTGGCGCTTGGCAGGCGTCTCGATCGACATGGTCGTGACAACGCGGCAGCCGCGAACACAAGCCTCACAGCGAGCTTGTTGGTCGTGTGTGAGTGGCACAAGTTGCCAAAGCAGAGAGGAAGATGGGGCCTGGACACACGAGGAGAAGGAGTTGGGGAGGGTCCGTCTGCATTCCTTTGGCCCTTTCTGTGCACGAGAAGTCCGATTTCCGAGGTTCAGCGTCGAAGCTTCGGCGTAACATGTCGAAAATCATCTTCAACTTTATCGGCAATCATCCATCGGCATCTCTCCGACGATGGCCGTCCACCGTGTAATCACTCCGACCTTCCCGCTACTCCGATGGGGACGTGTCGGCCGGTATGAGCCCGTCGAAACCTTTGTTGTTGAAGTTGTTGGACCAAAGGCTGCATGTTCCGCACGTTGTTAAGGATGGAACTTTTGCCCAGAAGCGAGCTTTGGCCCGCCTGCAGAGCGGCAAACAGCTTGTCGTCGCGGTCAGATGAAACGAAACGTGCTGGGCCGGTTGAGAAGCTTCTAGCTGCTCACCAGCGGGCGGAGTTTGCGATATTGATGCGAGCAAGAATGTTCCAATTTTCAGCCCAGCCGGTCCGATGCAGCCTAGAGCAACACTTTCGCCCACTGTCGCCCAGCGCAGCGAGGGATTGGGCGGCTGAGATCCGAAAACAGCATAGCGTACGATGGACGAGCAAGTAGCATCCTCTGGGACAGGATTGTGCGCATATTGGACGCACAAGCAGAACAGGGGTGCTCAATGCTTTCGTTTTTCCACGCTCGCTCACGCTCAAATAACCCTGTAGGACGAAGCACCAAACACAGGAAATTGGAGCGACATGGTCGCCGCCGCGGAAAAGGGGATCGGCACGGCATGGCCGAGTTGTTCAGGAATCGAATCGAGGGGACCCGTTCAGTCAAGGACAGTGGCTGCAGATCCAGAGGCGCTCAAATTGCTTCTTGTCCCCCTTTTTTCCCCCTTCTGGCCGAAGAGCATGAATTGCGGCGAATTGAAACTGCTTGCATCATTTTTGAATTGCTGGAATTGAACGCGCTACGAAAAGATCGACGCTGCCCCCTTTATTTTTGTATTTGGTGTCAGTGTTGTTCTCGCTTGTGGTTGTACCTGAGCCAATAACGGCAAAAGCGACTGCCAGCTGGACAGCATCGATCAAGCCAATCGAAGCAGACGTTGCCGTTCATTGGCCCCTTCTGCCTTGCTTTTCCGCCCTCGCTTGTGTGTGTGTGTGTGTGTGCGTTTGCGTTTGCGTCTGCGTTTACTTGCGTGCTTAGTCTTGGTTCGCTTTGCTTTCCCCACTGCTGCTGACGAAGCGAGCTCGCTTTCGGGTGGGCTGCAGTTGGAATCAGCACGTTGGAAAGAATGGCATGGCTTCCTCGGGAGCAGGAAGCGACAAGCCTCTGGAAACTGTTTCAAGACGAACCGATGCACGCCGAGGCGTGAAAAGCAGCAACGCATGACATACGGTAAGAGCAGCGTGGTTGTCGCATTTCAGTCCGAAGCGCTTGCTTCCATTCACAATGTCCCTTTTTCTAGCTTTATTCGGCTGTGTAGCGTGTGCAGCGTGTGACAGTGGTGCGAGCTGTGCTCTGCTGGAACTTTCTTTTCGACAATATTAATATTTGATGTTTTTAAAAATTTGGGCTCGGGGATGGTGTGCCTTTTGTCGGTTTGACCTGACTCGGGCGTCTAAGTTGCAGCTGCCGCTGGCTGCTGTCTTTGACGTTTTCATTGCCTCAAAACTGAGTTTGAAAGGTAAGCAGACTTGCCTCTGGGCTGGTGCGTCGCTGCGTCGGTGTCAACGCCTTTCGGTCACACGCGTGTTCTTGGCCCGACCGACCGCCGCCTGTCGTCCTCGTGCTCCTCCTCTACCACTGTTCCTTCCGTAGATCGCATCCCCTCCCTCCCTCGTTCCCGTTGCTTCGTCAGGGCATACGTTTGTGTAGGACTCAGTAGCAATTTTGTTTACGGCAGTAGGCAGCAGCTAACTATGGTCGTTTTGCCTCATCGTCGCTACCATTGTTGATCCATCTTGAATCCTGTCCATCACTCCCTCCGTCCCTCCTAGACTTACAGCATCCCACTCGTTTCTTCCCCTTTCCTCCCCACACACACATCTATTCTCTCTGGCCCTGTTCGCTCACTCCTTGTGTGCGTCGTCGTGTGATCTTCGCTCGCCGCTGGTCCGTCGAGTTTCTCTCACTTCTTTGCGCTAGCCCCCGTCCACAACCTTCACCCACGCTTCCGCATCATCCTCTTTCTGCATCGCCATCTAGCATCATTTCTCCGTCGCTCACCCATCCATCCCTCCAGCCACACTCATTTCGACCACCGCCACGCTCCGAACGCAACCGTTGCTATCGTCTCGTCTTTCCACCCCAATTTCACAGACTGGCTCTGTGGCTTGCTTTCATTCGTCTTTCATCTAGCCCGACCCCGTCTCCACCGACGCTGGGTGCACCGTGCTCCTCTTCTGCACATCGCGTTCGCTTTCTACCGACACTCCAAGCTCCTTTCTTCATCTCATTGTTCCTCGACCGACCACGCGGGCCTTGATACCAGCTCTACTTCTCTCCAAGCTTAGGCCGCCTCGGCCTGCTCTCCTCGTCCTTTGACAACACCAACTCCGACGTTTAACGCGTCCAGCTGTCTAACGCACGCTCAGACCGTCTTCGTGCTGCTTTGGTTCTCGAGCGCATCTCCCTGCTCGTTCTACCTTCCCTCGGCTGCACACTTTTGTTTTTGCTTTCGCTTGGGTCCCACTTCATTTGTTGTTCAGCGGACCAAGTCCCCTTTCCCGACTGGTAAGTCTTCGCTCGCTCGCCCCTTGCCTCTCCTCCTCATCTCACGTTCAGACATCAAAGCGCGCAATGAGCTAGCCGCAGCCTCCGCCTTCGCATCCGATCTCGAATCCATCATCATCGCCATGGACCACCACCATCGTCCCTGATCAAAGATCAGCTTCCCACCCAATCCTTTTTTCCACTCCACAGACATCCTCTTCCTTTCTTTCTAACGTCTCCTTTTCAATTCCTTCCTCACCACCAACACGTCTGCTTCGATCGTCACCCCCGCCGCTGCACCACCTCTCCTCTTTCACTGCTCGGTACCGCTCACACTCTTTTGCTTCTTCTGATGATCTGATACCACGTTTTGCCATCTCGTCCGACTTTGCGTTCGTTCATCTTGATTGCAAATCTGTTGCCAACTTTCAGCAGCTGGCCTCCTCTTTCCAGCATCATGGTCTCGTTTCAACCTACCTTCAAGCTGATGCTTGTCAGCTTGAATCTGGTCGTGCTCTTCGGTCTTCAGTCCACGCCCGTGCTCGCTGATGGCTTGCATGGCGCTCCCGCTGACCATGCCGTCCGACGTCATGCAGCTCGAGCTGGTCGTTTATCCAAACGCTTCCCATCCGTTTCGGGCTCTGATGCCAAGGGCCCATCCATCAACAGGCGCGCGCGACACCGCCACCACGACGACGGCATGTATGGCCTGACGCCATCCGAGATCGACGAGCTCCTCGCCGAACAAGAGATCGAGGACAGTGGCATCTTCACGCCCACGTCCAACTCCACCGACACCACCTCTTCCCACACTCACACCAGAACACGCAAGGCCTCGGCAACCCGCACCACCTCCTCCGCTTCTTCGTCTTCCACATCGTCCATCGAATCAAGCTCGAGCTCTCATTCGCACAGGTCATCGTCGTCGGAGTCTTTACCTACTGCATCGTCTTTGGATTTGGTGTCCACAGCTCTTCCTGACAGCCATCCTCAATCCACCTACACTCACACCAGCTACAGCAGCGCCCACCCCTCCAGCCTCAGCGGCAACAGCAACGGTGTTGACGGCCTGCTCAGCAGTCTTCTGAGCCCAGCCAGCACCTCGTCGTCGTTCGCCTCGCATCAGACGGTAAACACCGACGGCATCTTCCCTTCGGCAACGTTTTCATCGAGCAAGCCAACTGCCACTGGCTTGTCGTCGCTCTTGAATGGTCCTTTCAGTTCGATCGATGACCAGAACAGCAACACCGACGACTCGCCGTCAACGAGCAAGCACAGTCAGACTTCACAGCCCGACTTCTATAGTTTTACACCGCATGCCACTCGATCCTCAACATCCTCGATGGCCACATTTACGAGCCTCTTCTTCCAGAGCCAAGGACTTGCCTCCTCGTTCTCGACAGCGAGCCCGTCTCCGACCAGCTCTCCGTCGTTGGGCTCTAACTCTGGCATCAATTCAAGCATCGATGACAGTCCAAGCTCGAGCTCTAAGGCATTGACGCCCGCCAACACTGCGGCCAGCAACAGTGGCAGCGACAATGGCTCCGCTACTTCGCTGTCGTCCAAGACCACCGATGTTGCCTCCACGATCGATGACGGCACCGCCTCATCCAGTGCGACGTCCGGGCTGGCCAATACGGTTACGGCAGGCCCCACTCCGACTGCGATCACCTCCGGCCTCATTCCAACTGCTACCGCCAGCACTGGAATCGACACGGACAGCGGATCGAGTTCTGGTTCGAGCAGCGTTCAGCAGTCCTCGTCAAACACTGCCACTGGCCCAGCTTCAGCGTCGTCATCTTCGTCGCCTTTTTCACCTTCGTCTTCATCATCTTCGGGTTCTCTTTCGGACAGCTCGGACTCCGGCTCTTCCACTTCGTCGTCGGTTGTCACCACCAACCCATACTGGTACGCCAACACACGATCGCTCAACATGGCGCCCAGCAGCACTTGGTCTGCAAATCAAGCTGCTCAGACCGACTCGCAGAGCACGAGCGACGGTGGCGATGGCAGTACCGGATCGAGCACCTCAACGTCAGCCGGCGTGAGCAGCGGCCCAGCTGCTCAGGACCTGCCCACCACTATTGTGCCCTCGGCCGACTCGTTTGAGCAGCCTGCGGATACGACCCCGATTGGGCTCTTGTTCAAGCAGGATATGAAGTGGACTTGGGTCATCTCGCAGGCTGATCTGACGGCTCAGATCTTTGCGTTCATGCCAGATTTGGTGGGTCAGTCGGCGGGCCTGGAATCGTCCAAGGTGTCGACGGTCAAGCTGTCGAGTTACTCGCCGGAAGCACGTGACACTGCAAACACCAGCACGCTGAGTACGGCCAGGACGTTGTACATGGCGTACGTGCCCACTTCGAGCGTCGAGGCGATCCAAGCCATGGTCGCAAACACATCTTCGCCCTTCTACACGTCGGCCGCTGCGGGAGCCCCGCAGCAGCTGGCGAGCCAGGTAGATCCGACGTTCAACATCCTGAGTGTTGCCGGCAAGGTGGCGTCTGGATCTAAGCAGAGCGCCACGTCGGGCAGTGGAGGTGCGAAGGACGACTCGACGCTGCGCAACAGCTTGATTGGCGTGGGCTGTGGTCTGGCGGGCTGCTTTGCTCTTGTGGCCGGCGGTCTGTTTTGGCGAAAGCAGCGCCAGGGCGAGGTTGACACCGATGGGAAAGGCGATAACGGTGTTTCGCGCGCACACACCATTCGCTCGTTCCACGGTGGCTTGCGCGAGACGTGGGCTCCGGATGCACTTGACCAGCACCGAGCCCTCAATACGGCAGGCGAGATGCAGCAAGTGTGGTCGCCTCACGATGGTGGATTATCCATGGGACATCCAAGTCAGCAGCAGCCAGCGATGTATCCTCACGCCGATGGATATGGAGGCTATGTGCCTTCGGATCCGTTCCAGGATGCTGCTGCTGCGGGCAGTGCGGGTGTGGCTGGTGGCTACGTCAACATGAACCGATCGAGCCGGATGACGGAGCGCTCCAACTACTCGGACTTGAGCCAGATGACGGAAGCGCAGCGTATCCAGTTTGACTACGAATCATCGCGTCGCTCGTTCCAGTCGACGTCGGATCATTCGGGATCGCACGGCTCGCACAGCGATCAGAGTGCCGAGTCGGCGGGAATGCTCTCGACGTACCAGGAAGACTACCGTGTGCCTCGCCAGCATACGAGCATCCACGCGTTTGGCTCTCAGTCCCAAAACAGCCGCTCGCGCCGTCGTGGCAGCGTGGCCAGCTCTATCATTGGTCGCCCAGAGATGATGAGCAACTCGGTGCTTCTTTAGGGTGCTTCTTTAGAGTGTTCGATTTTGTCTTTCTCTTTCTTGTAACGGAACTTTTTTTGGATGTCGGTCTGGATACCGAACCCCCTCCTTTCCTTTCGTTTAGTCCATTGCGTATACATTCTTTTATCGGTGCTGGAACCTGTGTGCGCGTGTGGTGTGGGGGATGGGTGGTGTGGCAAGAGCAAGAATCTGTAGGGGCTTGGTAAAGGACAACGACGTCACGATCAGGCGACAGTTGTTTGGCACGGGCAAGGGATACGGATTGAGCTCTACTCTTTTGTATTGCACACAAACTTATGCAGCACGATGAACGGCGATTTACTCTCTCTGGAAGAGGAGTGACAAGGCCATGACGGCCAAGAGGAGGTATTTGAGCTTGGGATAGTCGTTGAGGGCGATGGTGACATAGCCTACGTATGGCATGTATCTGTACATCCATGACGGATATATGATCCAGAACTGTCGATGTTAGCGAAATAGCTCATGAGACTCGGTATGGGTGAGAAGGCCACTTACCCTCGAACTTTGCCCACGATGTTGGAGCGACGCATCCACCTGGCACCATTGTAGAGCGCAATGTCGTCGCTCTCGTTGTTGTCCCCCTTGGTCAAGATCAACTGTTCGCCGTCCGCGGCATCGTGCGTTTCGATGATCCTATGCACGATGGGGATATCCGCACCTGGGACCTTGTACACTGGGATATCGCCGACTTTCAACGGCCCACTGGGCATGGAGAGGAACAAGAGATCGCCTCGGTAGAATGCGGGCTCCATCGATCCTGACAGCACCACCACGACGGGCGACTCGGTATCGGTAAGCACAGAGAGGCCTTTCCACATGGCGAGCGCGGTGGAGACTACAGAGACAAAGTTGAGCACTTGGAACAGGATCGAGCGCACGCCCTGGCGGCGTAAGGAAGCGATTTCCTCGGCGAACATGGTGAGTGATGCTGTTGCTGTTGGCTTAGGCTGTGATGTAGCAAGGGCTGGAACGGCGATGGAGTCGGGACACCAGTTACGCCGGGCGGGCAAATGTCAATTGGCTAGCAAAGTGTTGGTGTTGTTCTGTGCTGCGCAGCAGTGATGGGCATAGGTGACGGTGATACGACGAAGGATGGCGTAGTCGACGTGAGAGTGCGAAGGCACAAAGTGTTGGCTCCGAAAGGCCAACGTGTCACTTTTGGCTGAGAAGGCTTGAGCGTCGCTTCTACCGTTGCCCGATTACGACCATATCGGGCGCAGCGGCCGAAGGAAAGAAGGCGCAGCGAGCGAGCGAGCCAACGGACGAACGCGTTCTTAGCTCTGCTGCTGCGCGCTGTTTTGTTGCTTGCAATCGACAACTGAACCCTGAATGCAGGAGAGGCAGCAAGCAGCTCTCCACCTTGCACTCGAGAAGCCTTGTCCCTCTTCTCCTTGTCCTTCTCCCGTCTCCTCGCCCATTCGACAACATCCCCACACCCACAACGCGGTCTACACTCATTCAAAGAGCTGTTCTCGATGCACAAACCGTAGCCTTTGAAGCTTGTCAACAAACCATTTGTGTCTCACACTCTGCACCCTCACACCGTCAACTGTTGGTCATTCCAAACATCGGCCACAAGCCATGGACGATGATGTCGACTTTTTCACACGCAAGCCCATGGCGAATAGGTTCAAATCCAAACAAAAGGCAAAGCTACTTTCCAAGGCAGCGGCCTCAACTTCGAATGGCATCACGCAAAGAACAGCATCTACAGCGGCAGCTTCAAGTTCCCAGTACGCAGCAAGTGCACAACAGGTTGGCGACGTGGACAGTCCGGACGTAGCGGTCGACGTCGATGTACTCGAGGACGAGGACGAAGACGAAGACGGGGATGAAAATGCCGCGCTATCTAACAGCGACGCCGACATCCCGAGTGACGATAGCGATGCTTCGGCAAAACGTAGGGCAAAGCGTCGCAAAAAGCGCCACGCAAAGACACTGCCCGCTTGGGCTTCGCAGGGCAATCATGTACGACCATCACAGGAGCCTTCGTCGTCGTCATCCAGTGCGGTCTTCTTGGACGCCGAGACCGGGACCGACGGTAACACATCGAGTCGGCTTGGCCCCGATAAAAGGGCAGCCACGGGCAGCACCTCTGCCAACGCAAACGGGAGCGGAAACGGTAGAGCCCGGGGCGTGAGCCTCACGCCGCCACCCCCTATCTCGCCGGAAAAGCTGTACCTGGCGCACGAGCTCGTAAATCGTACCATGGCAAGCAAGTTCGGCACCTCGACTGCTTCTGCTACAACATGGGCGTCTTCAGCACCTGCCCTGTCTTCGAGCAACGATTCTGCGTCAGGCCCTCGTCGAGCTACGAGAAGGATGCGCAATTCTGCGACTCCATCATTTGGTCAAGACGTTGCTGCTGCTGGCTCTTCCACCGTCTTGTCGCCGACAGCTGCGACACGAGACGATGATGATGATGATGCGAACGGGCAAGTCCACTGGGATCCGGATCTGGCCCGCTTGATGCGCGGAGAGAATGCCAGGCACATCCGCGAGCAAGCCAGACGCGAGCAGCAGGAACGTGAAGAGAAACGCAAGCAGCGAGAACTGGAACGCATCCGACAGCAGCCGTCTTCGCTTCCCGGCTCTTCTTCACAGCGTTCAACTCACTTTGGCCGGACACAATCAGCTCCTCAGACGACGATCCAGGCCAGGTCTTCTGCTGCGAACGGCGGCAATGAGAGCGATGATAGTGTCGAATTTGTTGCAAGGCCGGGGAGAAAGGCGAGCACACCACCTTGTCGCACGCGCTCGAACACCAACACAAGAGCTGGTGCTGCAACCCAAACCGCAGCAGCGCCAAAGAATGACGCCATCGTCGTCATTGACAGCGACTCGGACGATGATCAAGAGTCAAGCAAGGGGAACGGCACTACCGCTGGCGCCGCAGCACACGACCCATCCCCTTCTTCACCACCAGCAATAGAGGCAGCCGGCGAAACGCTCGCGCTCAGCCTGCAGTCCAAAGTTGGGTCCATTTCAGTGACCGTGACACCGACAACACTGCTCTGTCGCATCATCCAGCACTTTCACGACAAAAAGCTGGACAGCAGCGTCAAGGTGGAGTCGATGAGAATCATGTTTGACGGTTTTGCGTACAAGCCGGATCAGACGGTAGGCGACATGGATGTGGAAGATGGAGACCAGATTGAGTTGTCTTGGCCTTGATTGAAGGAACAAGAGGGTATAGCGCATTGTAAATTACTGTACAGTACAGCATACTAGTGTAGCAATGAAATGACAAGGGGCGACGGCAGTGCAAACAATCAGATGATGATCCTTCCCTCATCATCACACCTGACCAAGCCGAAACAGCACTCGTCCTCGTTGAGGCCGTCGAGGTGTATATCGGCGTCTGCCACTGGCCCTGGTGCTGGCGCAGCAGCTGTCGAAGGATGACCGTTCGACGTGCTGACACTGTCTCGATCTGAAGGACCATCAGCACGCATGTCAAGAGAGACGCCTGACGGAGCCGGAGCTGCCCACTTGACGTCTCTTTCCGAGATCGCCGCCGCACGATTGCTAGCGTTGGAACTGCAGCACGCCGCCTTGGCCTCCCCATCGCCGTTGACCGCGGCACTGTTGGCAGGGGCCGGACAACAACCACCTTTGCGCTCCAGCACTTCGACTCTGCTTCTCGACGTCGACCTCGCATATCGCCCTTCCTCTGGTTTGTCGCCCCGCTCCCTGTGCACCACCCGACTCCTCGGAGACTGCACACCCTCATAGCCCACCACTGCTACTCCCTGCTGCTGCTGCTGCTGCTGCTGTTGCTGTTGTTGTTGCTGTTGCTGTTGCTGTTGCTGTTGCTGTTGCTGTTGCTGTTGCTGTTGCTGGTGCTGATGCAATCCATCCTCGACATACCGCCTGCCACTACCGCCCACTCTGGGCTCGCCATAACTCGGGCTGGCGTATGGCGGCAGCGCATGCGACCGTGCCAAGGCAGCAGGAGAATTGACACTCGAAGAGGTAGACGGCGTGGAAGCTGTCGACCAATATGTAGATGCCGCGGACGGCGCAGCTTTCTGTCGTGCAGGCGACATGCTCGAGGGCGGCGGTAGGTGTGGTCTTGCAGCCCCCGCTGAAGAGGTAGTCCTTGGCAACGATGCCGAGGGTGGAGGAGGTCGCCGGTACGCATCCTCGGCAGCGGCGGCGGCAGCAGCGGGACTGTTGTATGAGCTGCTGCCGTTCTGGTAGGCATGGTGATGACGCGGGCTGAAGTTGGCAGACGGTGGGGTGGGAGCAGAGGAGAGCATGCCTGAAGGGCTCGGGGTGTGCCAGACGTTGGTGCCCGCGGCAACCGCTCCGGTCGACCCCGGTGGTGGCCGACGCGGCAGAGCTGCATACTCGTGTGATGAGGGCGAAGCCAGATGCGATGCTGTGCCATTGGTGAAGTAGTTGCTCGTCATCTGGACGCCACTCGGCTGAAGCGCGATCTGCTCTGCATAATACGGCACGTTGACCGGCTCGCCCGACCTGAAGCGCTTAGCGCGATAGCCTGCCTCGATTTCTGGCTCCACAGATGGAATGGGCAAGCCGTGATGCAGCAGCACGCTCCTCAAAGCCTTGACGCTGTGCTGCAGCTCGGCGACCTGCGCCTCGACCTGTGCGGCGGCCAAGGAGAGCTGGCGATTTGCCTGCTGGATGGGCGCACAGTTGTCGCATGTCCCCGTTACCTCGCCTGCTGCATCCGATGTGGGAGTGGGGACGCCCTTGGCCGGGGCTATGGCAGCGTACGCGGTGCTGCTGTTGGCGGGCGAACTGCTGGACTTGATCTGGGGCGAAGCAGCGGGCGAGGAGCGCGGCGAGAGATTCAGCAGCTTGCGCAGTTTGGCGTTTTCATGGGTGAGGATCTTGATGCTCTCCTCCAAGTTGGCTAGATGCTCGGCCTTGCGCTGTCGGAAGGCACGTTGGGTTTGCAGCGCGCGAGTTGGCTCCAGGGCCATGTTGGGGCGTCGACCGCGACCCATCTTGGAGGAGGCAATATGGAGAACAGGTGCACAGCTTCACGGCGAGGTGTGTGGCGTGGAGTCGGGGGTGGTGTGCGCCATGAATGCTGCGCTGCACTGTGCAAGAAGAATGGCAATCTCGGTGCGGTTAGGGTGGGCGGCGACGACGACGACGACGACGACGATGATGATGATGATGATGATGATGATGATGATGACGATGGAAGCAGGACAGTCGAGTCTTTGGCTATCTCAGCTCTCGTTCCGAGCTGCAGCAGCAAGGTGCGCGGCGGAACTGGAAAAATTGAACCGGCATCGGATGACTCCGAAGGAGAAACTGTGTAACCAACCGGTCTCAAATTTCGTTTTCTCGCGACGGCCAAATAGCATCCGACGAGATTCTCGTTGCTCTTCTTGCTCTGCTGCCTGTCGACTCGATGTGAATTCGGAAAGACGTCGGTGGAGTCAGCGATAGATACTCTGAGCGCAAAGCGGGGCGGCAATTCATTTATGGTGCTACATGTATAAGAACAGAAGATCCACTTCATCCGCGGGGATTGCTACTTGTGTGTCTTGCTTTGCCCAACTAAGCCTGCCGATGCTAACCACCAAGCGAGACAGCCATGCAATCTGGAAGCGAGATTGTCCTTGTACGTACGAAGAGGTTGATTGCCTTGCAACCGACGCATGAAGCCACCAACTGCCAGCCACTGTCATGCCACTGTGGAGAGCACGTTGCTCTGTGGATTAGCATCGCACCGAAGTCTGGGCCCTTTTGGCCGTGCATGGCACGATTCGAGTCTTAACTAGTCAATGGCTGCATCGGGCAGCCGACCCAAATCTAATCTAAAAAAGGGAGAAAAGAGAGAAAAATTACATCAACGCGGAATGCGGCATTGCGCCGTGCAACCGCTCCGAGTGCCTTGCCCGCCTGAGCAAGAGCAAGAGCTTCGAAGCGCGTGTGTGGTCCATGCGTGAGTGAGTGTGTGTGTGAGTGAGCGTGTGTGCTAACGCAGGGAAAGAGTTTTTCTTGTCCCCCACATGACCCTCTTGTCGACATCTTGTCCTCTCTCTTGCTACTTCCACCTCTTCTCTTGTACTCCATACCGCCCTGCTCGACGAACAAGATCGTCATCGACGACAACAATAGCGACGAATCTCGCCTTTCTGTTGCTCCAACCAACCAACGCAATCGTCTTTGCATCCACGTACCGTGCTAACACCGCAGTCTAGCGTCCTACTTGCGTTCGGGCCCTCGGTTTTTGTCCAGCACACGTTGATCAGGCTGGCAGCTTCTTCTTTCAAAGGGCTTCTCTCTCCTGGCGCTCGGATCCGCAGCCTTGACCTGCGTGTTACCCGCTCCTTTCGACAAGTAATTACCGCTTCCATCGCGAGCGCGCCCGACTACTTGAAGCCCCAGCTTATCGTTTCATTCGATCGTCCCACTCATCTTCCACCTTGCGAGTCACTTCGCTGAGATCTGCGCACACACTCGACCGTTGTTCACCAGTCACATACACTCCAAACATGTCTTGGAAGCTTGGAAAGAGTAAGTGTCGAGCCACTGCATGGTCCACGATAGACATGACTTGCTGATTTCATCTGCCCTCCAACACTCTGCTCGGACACGCTGCTAGAATTCAAAGAGGGCGCGAATCTAGGCGCTCGTACGCCGCTAGATCGCTCCGCTACGCCCACCCCGGGCAATCCAGGCACCGACGCCAGCGCCAGCGCTTCTTCATCCTCGTCCAACCTCCTCGCTTCCTCCGATGGCGCTCCCATCCCCCGCTCCGGTCTCTTGACCATCCGTGTCATTGACGCCCGCGGCCTTTCACTTCCACCGGGAATGCAGACCCCGCCCGCTGTTGCACGCGCTCTGGCACACCACAACCCCAACGCCTCGTCACTTGCACAGTCCTTCGGCGCAGGACACCGCGAAAACAGGCAGAGCATGCAGCGCAAACAGTGCTGGTGGCTGCCCTACCTCGTGCTCGAGTTCGACAAGAACGAGATCCTCATCGACGCCATTGGCGGTGACATTCAAGGCCCCACCTGGATGTTCCGCGCCCACTTTGATGTCTCACGTATCTCCGAGATCAGTTTGCAAACCTACCTTCGTTCGGGCGATGGACACACACAGCAACCCGAGGCGAGTCGCGACGGTCAGGGCGACGATGTGATGGGTGTCAGCGACATCTACCTCGGTGGTGTCAAATTTGTCCCAGACTTTGAGAACCAGCGCACGTCGGATGCGTGGTATCCACTGGCCGGTGGCAACGGCCAGATCCACGTCCAGGTCTCGTACCGAAGCGACTCGCGCAGCTCGCTCAACATGGAAGCCTTTGAGCTGCTCAAGGTCATTGGCAAAGGCAGCTTTGGTAAAGTCATGCAGGTGCGAAAGCGTGACACGTCGCGAATCTATGCGCTCAAGACCATCCGCAAGGCGCACATTGTCTCACGGTCCGAAGTGACCCACACCCTCGCCGAACGTACCGTGCTCGCCCAGGTGAACAATCCCTTCATTGTACCGCTCAAATTTTCGTTCCAGAGTCCCGACAAGCTATACCTCGTGCTCGCCTTCATCAACGGAGGCGAGCTCTTCCACCATCTCCAGCGAGAGGGAAGGTTCAACGAGGAGCGCTCGCGATTCTACGCTGCCGAGCTGCTGTGTGCGCTCGAGCACCTGCACGGGTTTAATGTGGTCTACCGCGACCTCAAGCCCGAGAACATCTTGTTGGACTACACGGGCCACATTGCACTCTGCGACTTTGGACTTTGCAAGCTCAACATGGGCGATCAAGAGACGACCAACACCTTTTGCGGTACACCCGAGTACCTTTCGCCCGAGTTGCTGCTCGGACAGGGGTACACCAAAGCGGTGGATTGGTGGACGCTCGGAGTGCTACTGTACGAGATGCTCACCGGGTTGCCGCCCTTCTACTCGGAAGACGTCAACGAGATGTACCGCAAGATCTTGCAGGACCCGTTGCGGTTCGGCGACGAAGTGTCACCGGACGCTCGACACCTCTTGACGCTGCTGCTCAACAGGGATCCCGCCCAGCGTCTCGGATCGGGCCCGCACGGCGCAGCGGACATCAGGGCGCATCCCTTCTTCGCAAAGCACATCGACTGGAAGCTCTTGCTCGCGAAAAAGATCCCGCCGCCGTTCAAGCCCAGTGTCGCCTCGGCCATCGATACGAGCAACTTTGACCCGGAGTTCACCAACGAGCCACCGATGGACAGTGTGGTGGACGATAGCCACATGCTGTCTGCCACCGTGCAGGAGCAGTTTGTCGGCTTTTCCTACAATGCGCCTAACGCGATGACAGGTGAGAGCTTGAGGGATTAACAAGGCGGGAACGAGGACGAGGGGGGAGCTGCTGTAGGTTTTAGACGAAGTTTTGGCTTATTTATGCAACGCAAGTTTTTTCTTCTGGAAGGGGGGTTGATGCATTGTTGAAACCGAGGTGTGTGCTGCTACTGCTGTTGCTGCTTCGTATGCTGTGCATCTCAGAGGGCTGTATCGGGAGGGAGAGCATTGCGTTTTGCGCTATGTGTTGTGCCGAGCAGTAGAGGCTCAGAGTTGTGCCGAATGGTCGCGGTCGGGAGTCGGAGGTGCAGGTTTGTGCTCCACACCTTTTTTTCCCCTCTTGACCCTGAAACTTCGATTTTCGTTTTTGACGTTGGGACCACGAACATCCCCAGACCTTCTCTGCTTGATCACTCCATCACATCACGGCTGTCTCTACGATCTCATACGCCAGATAGCTGTACCATCTGGTCACTGCGACATCGCACCGCACCCAGCAGCTGCTGAGCCCGTCGACATCGACACCGGCCAAGAGGCGCCTCATCGCGTTCGCTACAACGACCACCACCTCGAACAGCTCTGCTTCATCACTAACCGGTAGCCACTAGCACTCTCACAATGTCGTCGTCATCATCACCACCCACAGCAACCATGCTCGCAAGTTCAGCCATCACGCATCTCTCTGCCACCTACCCAAACCGCGTGCAAATCCACCTGCATCCGGCCACCTCTCTGCCCGCTAGCCTTGCCAGCAGCCTGTCGGATGCGGTGGACTCACCCGCACCGCGCGGCGACCTACCGGTTGCGCTAGTGTGGACGGTGGAGTCTCTGCGGCTGATGCGCACGTACGGCGTGACGGGGAGCTACACGGGGACGCTGGCGCAGTTCCCGCAGCAGAACGTGTTTCTGGGGCTGCCCGTGCAGATGCTGCCGGAGGAGGTCGTGTTTCTCGTGCGGCGCGGACGTGCGGTGGTGGTGGATGAGTGTGCGTCGTATCGGGCGAGTGGCGCGGGGGAGCGGGCGGAGGTGCGGAATGCGGTGGCGGAAGATAGGCGGGGGCAGCAGCTGGCTGCGTGGCACGAGCGACAGTTGCTGCGCGCCAAGCACTCCTCTTCGTCCGCCGGGTCCGCGCAACCAACGCAGGCGGAGCTCGACACCCTCCCCTGGCACTACACCATCCCCACCACCTCGTCCGCCCTCCCCTGGTACACTCCCACGGCCTACACGCACCTCTCGGCGATCCAGCACGTCTTCGCGTACCCGCGCACCGCGCGCGAGATCGGCAGCACCGCGCTCTTCGATCACCTGCGCGGCGACCACGGCCTGTGGTGCCTCAACGGCCTGCGCTTTGGCGGCTCGTTCGCCGTCTACCCCGGCGACCCACTGCGCTACCACAGCCACTACACCGCGCAGCTCGTGCTGCGCGGCGAGGACATTGCGATGACCAGCCTCGTCGCGAACGGCAGGCTGGGCACCGCGGTCAAGAAGACGCATCTGCTGTGCTGCGTCCAGGACGTCGCGGAGGGGCTGGAGGCCCAGGACGAGGCGGAGATAGGAGCGCAGATCGGGAGCGGCCGCTTTGATGTTGCCGTCAGGGGCAACAGGGATCCGACGCGCTCGCAAGCGGCGCAAGAGGGCGACGGCGACGGCGAGGCGATAGCGGGAACGACACTGGCTACGTTCAACGTGTTCAGCTTAGCCTGGGCTGGCTTCGGTACCTGACCCACCCCCACCCCCCACCCCAGCTGCTTCAAATACCACACACAGCGCTGCAACCTCGCACTCTCAGAACAGTCGCACCAGGTACCAGATCCCCGGTCTTCCTTCAACACACCCACAAAACAACCACGCCCATAGCGAAGTAGCGAAGAGGGGGAAGAAAATTTCATTGCAAAAGCTTGTGTGACTTAACCTACTTAAATCGAGAGCACGTGAATGAGAATCTGGCGTCCGTCTCCGATGCCGACGCGCGGCGGGCGGCGGGCGGCGTGCGATGCACTGCTTGATCAAGTGATGACCGTCGGCTTGTCCCTGCCGGTAAACTGCTTGAGCTTGGACACGAGCAGCGCCTGCTCGATGAGCGGCTTGAGCCCGACCTGGGCATCCGCCGCAAACTCGGCCTTGTCGTTCGAGTACTTCTCGACATACAGCCGGATGGTGGCGCCGGCACTGCCCGTCCCACTCAGGCGGAAGATGATCCGCGAGCCATCGACAAACTTGATGTACAGGCCCTGGTTCTTGCTGACACTGCCGTCGATCGGGTCCGTGTAGCTAAAGTCGCCCGACTCGGCCACCTGGAACTCGCCCAGCTTGGTGCCCTTGAACGAGGCGCTCTCGAACTGCGAGCGCAGGTGCGCCATGACCTGGTTCGCGCCGTCCGAGTCGACCTCCTCGTAGTCGTAGCGCGAGAAAAAGTTGCGCCCGTACTGCTTGTAGTGCGCGATCAGCACGTCCTGCACACTGGTGCCCGGTGTCTCCTTGTTGGCTGCCGCCAAGATGGACAACCAGGCGAGCACCGCCCACAGACCGTCCTTCTCGCGAATGTGGTCCGAGCCCGTACCGAACGACTCTTCACCACAAATGCTCAGTCGGCCGGCATCCATGAGGTTGCCAAAGAACTTCCAACCGGTGGGCACCTCGAAGCATTCGAAGCCCTTCTTGGCCGCGACGCGGTCGATGGCGCCCGAAGTGGGCATGGAACGAGCCAGACCCTTGATGCCAGACTTGAAGTAAGGAATGGCCTTTTGCGCCCAGTCGGCGATGATGGCGACCGAGTCCGAGGGGTTGACGAACGCGCCCTTGCCGATGATCATGTTTCG
Source organism: Sporisorium graminicola (assembly GCF_005498985.1). Classification (NCBI taxonomy): domain Eukaryota; kingdom Fungi; phylum Basidiomycota; class Ustilaginomycetes; order Ustilaginales; family Ustilaginaceae; genus Sporisorium; species Sporisorium graminicola. Next base: position 1,979,985 of record NC_043719.1, read on the forward strand.
GTCACCGTCACCGTCCGAAGCTGCACCGAACGAGATGTTTTCCTTCTCCACTGCATCGACCAACGATTTGGCATAGGTCAGGTTAGGATCCGGGTGACCGCCGCCAAAGTTCTCGGAGGGCACGCAATTCTGGATGCTCGATTCCGACAAACCGAACTCTTCGACGAACAGCGCCCTGCCGTAAGGGCCCGTGACACCGTGCAGCGCGTCGAAACGTACGGTAAAGTCAGAAGACTGCAGGAAGCTCTTGATCAGGCCATAGTCAAAGATGGTCGAGAGGTACTCGATGTAGTCCTTGACACTGTCGATGATCTGGATCTTGAGGTCACCAAACGTGGTCTCGCCGATCTTGGAGAGGTCGACTTCGGGACCCTCGACGATCTTGTACTCCGAGATGGTCTTGGTACTCTCGAAGATCTTGTCGGTAACGCCCTCGGGGGCCGGGCCGCCATTCTCCATGTTGTACTTGATGCCGAAATCGTTGTCCGGCCCACCGGGGTTGTGCGAGGCGGTGAGGAGGATACCACCAGTGGCCTTGTAGGCGCGGATGACGTGGGAAGCGGCTGGGGTGGAGAGGATACCATTCTGGCCGATGATGAGCTTCGAGAGCCCGTTGCCGGCAGCGAGGCGGATGATGGCCTGGATAGCAGGCTTGGAGAAGTAGCGGCCGTCACCGCCTACGACGAGCGTGGCGTTGGCAGCACCTGTAGGGATGGCCGAGAGGATAGCCTGGACGAAATTCTCCGTGTAGTGCTCCTGGGCGAAGACCTTGACCCTCTTGCGCAGACCGGAAGTACCGGGCTTCTGGCCCTCGAAGGGCTTGGTTGCGACAGTGACCACGGACATGTGTGCGGTCGAACTTGGGATGATGTGGTTGGATGGGGAGGACAAGAAGGTGATGAAGGTCGCGCAAGGGAAGGACAGAGAAGGAACCGGGACGAACGTGGTGCGGGTGCGAGCGAGCCAAGCAAGTGCAGTTCTGGTTGTTGGGCGTCTGTGCGCCACTGACGAACAGCAGGAAAGCCAAGAGCGGGAATCACGAAGAAACAACGCCGCCAGCGCCTCGCCTCTCGATTTCGCTCCAAATTCGCCTCGCCCCAGTCGTTCGTTGCCCTTGACCTCCCCGGTGAACCCGTGTTTCGTTTGCTGCACTCGGTGATTCGCAGTGCAGCAGCAGCAGCAGCAGCAACAGAACAAGAAATCGATTCGGCACTCCCGCCCGCTCTGCACCATTTGTGTTTTAATTGATTTTTGACTCAAAAACGGACCGAGCGTCCGCCGCCCGAATATTCATTGTAGCATTGTTCTCATCCATATCCTAACAACGAAGGAAAAGATTTGGCACCGGGCACACGTGATGAAGTCGCGAGACCGTCTGCACGGCCAGAGACGTGGTGAGCCCCTCTGGCTCTCCATTTGTTCGACACACACACATGCGCAACTGGAACTAGCACAGTCACTGCGGTGCCCATGACGCACGCTATCCACCATCAATCAAGGCCACCCGAGTCTGGAAAGCGAGTTCACTCGTTCGCACCTCGGTAACTTTTCGCCAGGTGGACAGACTGTAACCTGTGCTTACAATTGTGACCAAGCTTTGTGTAGTAGCCTAATTGGACAGCTTTCTAGGCAGCGAGCATCCGCGCGGTCTTCGTCGAGCTTATCCTGGAGCGACGGACCCGCTTCTCCTCCTCATATGAACGTGTCGTTTGAATGGTGGATGGTGTAAAGAGGCAGTTTAGGCTCGGTTTTTGTGACCACAATTATGCGCAGTGTTTTTTTTTAACCCCATGTGGTGTTTTCACAAAATCAGACGTTTTTCTCGAAATTCAGACGCATACGTGCTTTCTGCGCCTTTTGGCTTGGACTTGGGTGAGACAGACATCGGAACCTGAAGCCAGCCGTTGCGGGCCGCGACTCGACCAACAGTTCAACACACACACACGCATGCGAAGGGTGCTGCTACCTGCATATCGAGTGTGTTTCTTTTCTCGCTTCTCCGCCCTCCACTCAATTCACTAGCTCTATGTGCTGCCATAAAAGAGAGATAGTTGGTTGCTCATCATCGCAATGGTTGCTGCGCTCGTTTTGGTTGTCAGAGAGGAGGCGAAGCGTTGCTTCGCAAAGTCGATACGAAGAGTGCAAGTCGAAGAAGTAAAAGTGACAGTAGCTTCCTCAGCAGCGAACAAACCTTTCCAGCTTGTGCCTGCGCAGCAAGACCGATTTTGTCGGCGCTTTGAACTGCAAATGTCGCCGTTCGAAACAGTTTCTCTTCTCTTCTCTTCGGGACATCCGTACGAGGCTGACTGAGCTCAAGTCATCCTTGAGCGTGACAAGTGAGAGATAGAAAGAAGCTCGAGTGCTCTTGAAACGATTCGCTTGTAACTGAGACCACGACTCTGCGACTGGTCGACCAAAAAAAGAAAAGAGTATCGCTCATGCGTTCTCATGCAAAGCGACCGTAGGCGGGCATTGTAGTCCGGTTCGACCAACAGCGGGGTGGGCTACTTACTGTTCGGCAACTCACGCGCACACACACTCTCTTTCAACGAGCCATATCGACTTTTCAGCTTGACCACCATTTCCATCCGCCAAGCCCTTCCAGCCACTGCCTCCTCCTCAAACCACTCTCTCCAACCTCGATCATGTCATCTGCACTGCTGCGATCGTACCTCTAGGCAACTTGATCCAACGGCCCGCGTTTTCATCTTCCATCTGCAGCCCAGTCAGTGACGACAGTGCAGTCGATCTGCAAACCCTGTCAACCGCTCATCCACGCAACTCCGGCTCCGCTGCTTCTGTCGACTTGGCCGCCACATCTATACCCAGTGCTTTGTCGTTTCTTTTTGCAACACGGACAGCCAACTCCACAAGCAGGAGAGCCTCTTCCCACCACTCCCCGGCTACGCTCTCACGAAGCTTCAACTCGTCCTCCTGCGCTCGGTGCGCTCCTTGAACACCACCATCCCCTCCTCAAGATCATCAAGGCAAACCACGGCAATCCAGCGTAACCGCCTCTCAGCTGGCTTCAGCAGTCGGAGCTTCGCAATTAGCCATCAGTTGTTTCGCCCGCCGACTGCACCCATTCACCGTTGCCCACCATGAGGCGTTGGAAGCAGGTCAAGGAGCAGTTGGATGCAAAGCGCAATGCATCCTCTTCCAACAACACCAACGACTCATCTCCTCCTTACATGGGCGGTGGCATCTCCTCGGCTTCCTTCTCCGACCTCCGTCAGCTGCAATCCGTATCCTCGCTCAACAATCCCAGTCTTGCGCCGCCAATGCCTAAAAGCGCAAGTCGCACCTCGCTCGACATCCCAGGTCGTCTCAGCCACCTCATGCACAAGTCCACTTCCAGCTTGGAACTTAGCTCAGCCGCTGCCGGCTACAACAAGTCGGTGGGCAACGCCCTTAGAAAATTCCCCAGGCCAAGAGCTCGCACCAACTCGAACAACTTCAACGCTGCTGATCCATCCTCGTCCTCTTCGCCTTCCAAGATGGCCAGTCCTCGCAAGTGGGTCAACAGCCTCCTCAATCAAGCTGCACCCAGCGCTTCACAGCTCGAGACGGCCGCGCAAGCACGATCTCGAGCCCTCTCCGATGCCGCGACGCCAACACCTGCGCCCGTTAGCTCCCTCGTCCTTTCGAACGGTGGCCAGGCGTCCTCGTCTCGCCAAGTGTACACCATTGACTCGGGCTTGCAACGCGACACCTCTACTGCTGGGAGGTCCGCCAGCATCTACTCGTCCCATCTCAGCTCAGCTTCTCGCTCGACGCCAGATCTGCATCACAACTCGGTCACTCGCCATCGTGACAATGGTGCACTCCTCATGGACTTGACCGGTCCATTGCCATCCATCGCTCATCGTGCAAATCTTCAGGACGACAACAACTCATCGGCACCCCTCATGGTGCGCAACCTTGACGACGCGCCGCGAGGCACCTACACCCCAGACATCCCCGCCGCTTCTGCTTCCGCGCAGCTGAGGGCAGCGACCAAGCTGCGCAATCCGTGGTCGGCAGACTCACCCCAAATTCGACACGAGGAGGAGGATGATATCGACGCTTCCATTGCATACGATCGCTCCAACAACCATCTAGCAGCCGGCGAGCAGGCCGTGCTAGACATGCTCGACTCGGTCTCGGGTATCGGCAGTGCTGTATCTGCACCGGTTCCACCGACACCTTATCAGACCGCTACACCAGGCACGCTGGCCAGGTCGCGTTCCTTTGCTACAACTACAAAGTTCCACAGCCCAGCGTCCGAGTACAGTCAGGACTTTTGCTCACCTTTCTTGGCAGGCACCTCCTCTCCTGCAGCGGGTGTTCGGGAAGCCATCCGTCAGCGCGAGCTTCTCGACACTGCCGCATCCAGCAGTGCCGCTTCGAGGGCACAGATCCCACCGAGTCGATCGGCGCTGTCGCCAAAGACCTCCGCCTTCCTCAGCACCCTCATCTCGGACGACCCGGAGCCTCTGCGTTCGAGCCAAACATCCTCAGCCATCTTCTACAACCGCAGCGCACAAGCCTCGAGCAGTGATGAGCTCGCAGCAAAGAGGATATCACGCGTCCCCGTCCCCACCACAGAGGCCAAATTGCTGTCTCCACCTGCATCTGCAGCTTCCAACGTCTTTCTACGACGCGGCACCGTTGCATCCACCACTTCGCAGGGGCTCATCTCTCCCATCGACAGCAGCCTGCTGGGCACCTCGGCGAACGCTACCAGCTTGTGGAGCAGGCCAAGCAACGCACCTGACACTCCTTCCACCACCCAAGATCTTGCGTCACCCATGCCGTGGTCAGCAGCCTCGTCGGTGCCTCCAAAATGGCCGACGGATAGCCAGCAAGACACCGATCACGCGAGCAAGTCCATCTACGCTCTCGAGCCTGTGGTCACATCCAGTGAGGTAGAAGGGCAGCATCCGCCTGCCGCCAAGCCCAATCTGGTGCGCCATCGAACTGATTTCACAGCAGCGACGAGCATCTACTCGGGCTCCGGAGATCTTCACACGTCGCAGACCAGTCTGCAGAAAGAGGTTGTCGCAGATGATGCCCAAAAGGAAGCGTTCGAGACATCGACCGTCGCAGAGTTATCCACTCCCGCTGCCAACGCTAGTCGCCCCTTGTCGCACGTTGGTTCTGTGAGCAGCTCTCTAGCCGCCATCCGTGGCATGTTCAGCAAAGCTGCATCGGCCGCTCTTTCATCTGCGGAGACTTCTGGCTCACCAGCTCGATCCGCTGAGCACGTGGCGGGTCTCTCATCCTCTTCTTCGGTCGCAGCTGTGGCTAAGGAGCTCGAGCAGCGCTCATCCACGCCTTCGAGACCATCCAGCCCCGAAAAGCTTGCACTGCCAGCATCACCGACCAAGGCAAAAGACCTCATTGCCATGTTCGAAAGCAACTCGGCCACTGCTTCGCCTACGGAGCAGTCCAACTCGTTCTCCCGCAACGCTACTCCAAAGGGCAAACTCTCACCAACAAAGTGTGGCACTTCCACGGTCAACAGTCTCACCACTACGCCGAAGCGATACACACCTCTCACTGTCTCTGTATCCAGGTCGAATCTTGGCCTCGCGACATCCGATTGTGCTTCTGACGTGGCGGTGGAGGACTTCTCACCCACCAATGCCAAGCTTCGTGCCCAGCGCTTCGAAGCGGGCAGATTCAGATCGAGACGCGCTGGTCTTATCGGTGTCGGCGGTCAAGACGGCGATGGAAGCTTCGGCGCGCCTCCGGATGGTGACGACGAAGACGATGGAGCCGATGAAAATGCAGCACCAGCAAACGTGCTTGGCAATGTACCCAGTCTTGGAGGTCGCTTCCGATCCCTGGGTGCAGCTTCTCAGCCTTCTCGATCGCAATCGATTTCAAACGACATAGCGGGTAACGTGCTCGGCGGTGGCAGCCTATCCTCATTAACAAGACAGAATGCATCTGCTGGTCGCGACTCGACTCGAACGAGTCCGGGTAGCCTTGGCAGGAAAGGAGCTTTTCGAAGCAGCATGATTGGCTTCATGGGCGTTCTGTCGGGCAAGTCTCCTTCCGCTGGCACATCGGGCGTTAACGGTGCTGGGGCCTCTGACCAAACACTTGCCCCCGGCCTGCTCTCGGAGCGGCGCCACAGCGCCAAGTCGGATCAGGATGACAACGTCAGCACTGCCAGCGCAGCCACGCAAGGAACCGCCGCCTCGTATCGCCGCAAGAAGGAGGAAGGCAACCTGCCTCTGACCAGCGCAACCGCAATCGAGATGTCTGGAGAGCAGCCAGGCACCAAGCCCCTGCGCGCTGGTGTGCTCTACTACTTCAACGTCCACGATCGCAACCCTCGATGGCTCCGCGTCAAGGCTGTGCTGCTGCCCTCTGCTGTCGCCATGAGCTGGATTCCCACAGGCGGCGGACGTGAGAATGTGGTGTTGGACCTGCGCGCTTGCAGAGAGGTGCACTCGGTGCCGAGCCCGGCCCATCCCAGCAGCGTGGCTGATGTGGGGGCAGCAAGCGCCCGCAGTCAAGGCATCGCCCAGATCAACCCCTTCCAGCTCATCTTCGATGATGGTGTCGAGAGGCTCGCAGCCGAGACCGCCAAGGAGCGAGTGCAGTGGGTCACTGCGATTTGGGACGTCGCTGGAACCGGAGGTCCGATGCCCTTGAGTGAACGTGAGTCTGACCTCGCCAACTCTGGACACGATGCGCTTCCGAAAGCGCAAGCAGCACCGTCCAGTCGTGCAGGGAATCTGGCTGGTTCGAGCCCCAAGCGTCCCCTCATCTCGAGTGTCGGCGCCGGGGCCCAAGGCTCGCCCAAGAGGCCGATCTCGATGAGGCCCGGAAGCAACGAAGAGGCCATCGACCGCATCGGTTCCATTTGGAAGAGCGAGTTGTCTTCGGACATGACCATCAACAAGGATGCACAGCCGCCTAGTTTCGGCGAAGCGATGACCCTCGCCGCAGCGTCGGCGCCGCCGCCGTTGCCACCTAAAGAGCCTCAGCCTGCGCCGGCTATCAGTTTGCCACTGCCAGCTGCCAAAAGTGCGAAGACTTCTCCGGCGTCTAATGCCACAGCGTCACCTATGACAACAGCAGCTGCAGCAGCAGCTGTCTCAGCACCGCTGCCGACGGCGTCGGCATCCAACAGCCCGCTTCGGTCCAGAGTGCGCAGCTGGCAACGCGAACCACTCGACCTCAGCACAGGCTACGTTCATGACCTCACTCCGAAGACGCCCACCTTGGTAGAACCAACGACGGAAGCCATTCATTCTACCCCAGCCTCGTATGCGGACAACAAGAGTTCCGCTGCTTCGATCATGGACAGCGCCAAGGCTGTCGAAGGCGACGAATCGCCCACCATGTCATCGCCTGACATGGACGGCTACGAGTCGGCGCGCTCGCAAGGCAGCTTGGTGGACGAATTTGGACCTCGCACTCCTGTTAGCGAGGCTCACTTCAACTGGTCCAGACTCGACAAGGAGTCGGAACTCGATCCGAGCGATTCAGCCTCGCAGAGACCGGCGCGAAGCGAGTACGGAACCATCAAGAGCAACGTATCGGCTGCTGAGCGCAAGAAGAGCCTGCGTCAGAAAGGCGAACGCGCCGACAGCAATCTGAAGGAGACGGAAAACACACGCGAATCGGGAAGCGAGCGTACGCCAGCGCAACTGCTGCGAGACAGCGTACTGCGAGCATCGACAGACAGCCCCAACTCGTCAGACGCCCTCTTTGATGCCTCCCCGGTTGCGCGAGGAAACCGACTGGGTACCGTGATCGAGGAGACGCAGTCGCAGGCGCAGAGCACGAAGCTGAACGCTTCTGTCCGAAGCAGCACACGAAGCAAGCTCGACGAAATGGTCGCCAGAGCTATCGGGAACGGTAACGTCCGGTCACCGGCAGCAAAGAGCGCGCTTTCGCTCGTCTCGAGCGGTAGCATCAGCTCGCAGGATGTCGGCAAGCTTCTTGAATTTCTCGAAGTGCAACAGAAGGAGCGTCTCTCGAAGGAAAAGGAGCTGGAGGATCAAATCCGAAACTTCCAACAGGTGGTGTCGGACCTTCAAAAGAAGAACTCGACCAGCAGCTCGCATCATTCAGCAAGAAGGAGGAACTCGAACTCGACGACCGGGGCCGATAGCAAAGTCACCAACAAGTCTTCGCGCGACTCTGAACTGGCAGCGATGCAGGAAAAGCTCGACAAGGTGCTCGACCTCGTCACCAACGTCGTAGCGGCACCTACGATCCACAAGAGGGCCCAGAGCGAGTCTGCCACCATTGTCGGCATGGCCAACGTGGGAGAGGAAGGCGAAAGCGCCGAGACGGCCAGGATCGAAGGCGTGCTTGCTAAGCTGCTGCGCAAGATGCAAGTGTCCGAAGATGCAGCCATGTCGCCCAATTCCAAACAGATGGTGCGTGCTGCCGTTCTATCCCGCAATCCGAGCCTGAAGAACGAGTGGGACCGGATGCCTCTCGAGCTACGCGGCAGCGAGCTCATCAAGTCGATGGAAGACCGTGCCAAGTACGGCAAGGACGGACGGCACGAGGCGATCGAGGCGGACTACGTGAAACGAACGATATCTTCTGACATGGTTCGAGGTTCCAGTGCGCCTGCCGGGGCAGCAGACCAATCGGAGGCCCCCATCGATGCCGACGTTGATCTCCGCAGGCGCTTCTCTGCGTCTCTGCCACGACGTGCGTCTGGAATCAGCATCGCAGCGAGCACGTCTGCCACCGATCTGGGAGACGCATCCGTGATGAGCCGAATTCCACCCCGCAGCTGGACCTCGGAGCGTGGCGTACCATCACCCCCTCCCAACTCGGAGTGGGACGCCAAATCGCTGATCAGCCGGCCGGCGTCTCGGGCTACTACGCACATGGGCGTTGGTGGACGTGCTCCTGCTCAAAATTTCCGCATGCTTGGCGATCCAGGCTCGGCTCAGGCCACACCGCGCCCGGTCATGCTCCAGAACGAGCCAAGCTACGGTTCGCTGGACATGGAGGCCGAGATCCGTCGAAGGCGAGCACAGCAGCAAGCTGCCAGTGGCGCATCCAGCTCATCCGCACAGCTAGGTGGATGGTACACCCCCAAGATTTCCCAAGCGGACGAGCCCGAGACGCACGTGTCTTCTTCAGTGACAGCAGAAGTGCCCAACGTCAATGTGGACAAGCCCGTTCCGCCGACCCCTAGCGTCCGTTGGGCGGTCGACGGCGACGAGCAGGACCGCAAAGCTGACGGCAAGAACGCCGAAAAGACGCCAGAAGGGCTCGGTCTGTCAATGTCTGCAGCCGCGATGGGCGAAGCCAAATTTGCCGGACCACCTCCGACGCCTGGTGTTGGCTACGTTTCCTCTGCTAACAGCGCGTCCGGCGGCTCAGTGCTTGGTACACCCAATGCTGAGCTCGCAACGATATTGCAAGCGCTCAAACAGAGCGAGATGGCCCGACAGACACAGCTTCAGCAACAGACCGAGATCTCTAGATATCTCAACGAGCTCAATGCATGGCTGGAACGAGATGTGGTCGATCGTTCCAAGGAATGGCGCACGCTGGCGAGCGGTGTCACGCAGCTGCATGACGAGCTCAAGGCGCTCAAGGAAGGTCGAGCCCTGCCGGCTTCTGCATCGGGTGTTCCGGCGCTCAAGCTGACCGACGCATCCGATCCCGCAGCGAACAGCTCGCATGCCGATGGGAAAGCGCAACCGCCTTCGCTGCTGAGACCGGGCACCATCGGCGCAGTGCCCGCTGTCACGGAGCGTGGTCATCTGGCCCCTACCCCGTTCAGCGGCGCGCCGATCATCACGATGGGCGACAAGGCGAATGGCCCCAGCTCTCCCAGTCGACGTCGACCGGCAGGCACGCGAAAGTGGAACGAACGACGCAGCGAGTCGCCTTCCGCCGACGATGCCGACAACTCGTGGTACAAGCCCGACGATACGGAAGGTGGAGTCAAGAGCAGCTTCAAATCCAAGGCAGCAAAAGCTGCGGCAGCCGCGAGCGGGGCGCTATTGATTCGACAAGCGCTGCGGGAGTGGGAGAGGTTCAAAGTGATGCAGCGAGCTATGGGTAAGCCGGAGGATCCTTTGCCTGCCGAAGCGACGGGCGATCCCGCGATCGACAGCCAGCTGCCCCTCCCGGCTCCCATGCTGCAACAGCTCAAAGACGCCGCTGATGCCGAAGACAGTACGCGTGTCAGCGAGCTGGTGCGCCAGTCTGCAGAGGCCGGCTACGGAACGCAGGCGATCATTGAACTCACCAAGCACGTTGAGAGCAACGCACCGGAGCCCGACGAGAGCGATGACTCTCCCTTGGACGGAGACACGCTCATGCCGACGCCTTCGCCGCATCGAACACGCTTTGCCGTCGAGGACGAACCGGAAGAGCCCAAGTCCGAAGACGACAGTGGCTACGTCAAGATGTCGACGCCTGTTCCTGCGCGTGTTGCTGCTGCTGCCAAGGCGAAGGCTGCGCAAAAGTATGTTGAAGAAGAAGAAGAGGAAGAGGAGGGAGCCGAGACCGGATCTGGGCCCACCACGGCTGCTCTTGCGCTTGCGGTGGAAGAAATCCTCAAGCACCTGCTGTCGTCCAAAGAAGACGCCAAGAAGAAGCAGACCGAGGCGGAAGCCAGAGAGGCCGAGCGTCTGGCGATCGAAGCCGAACGCGAGCGATCGCTGCTCAGCCTGAAGGAGAGGGAGAAAGCCGAGCTTGTGGATCTGCTCTATAGCCGCATCGCCGCCGACAAGGCCGCTGAATCAGCCAAGCAGAAGGAGCTCGACCCGAAATCCGCCATCGAGTCGCTCGTCGCCGCGATCAATGCGCAAAAGGAGAACGAGGTGAAGTCCGCCGCTGCCGCCGACGCCGCGCTGCGCCAGATGACGTCCGAACTGCTCAAATCGACCAGCGAGCAGAATCACAAGCTCGTCGAGGCGGTCAATGCCGCATCGCGCGATATGCTGCGGCACAACGTCCAGCAGCACGCCGACGAGTTCAAGCGCTTGCTGCACAAGGAGGTGACGGGCATGTTTGAGGATGTGGGCAAGATTCGAGAAGCGAAGCGGCATTTGGAGTTCGAGATTGCCGATCTGTGGAGCATCAAGTCGCGCCATTTGCATGGGCCGCAGGGGATGCCTGTGGGGTATAGTGTCCCCGGCGGGTATCCGGGTTCGCCGAGTCCCGCTCCGATGGGGATGCCAATGCCGATGCCCATGGGGATGCCCGTGCCGCAGATCACGCATTACCACTCGAGCCCGATGATGACGCACCCGCCCGCGCATCTCTCGCCCATCCCCATGCAGCAAGCTCCGGCCGCGCCAGCCGTTGGCATCGACTCGTTAAAGGCGCAGAAGAAGGCGGTCAAGGCGGCGCTCAGACAGGCGGTCGCCGAGAGTGCGCCTCCCGCTGCGGCGGCGGCGCCGGCTCCGGTGGCCATGCCGATCCCCGCGGTAGTGGTTGCTGCGCCCGTTCCGGCGCCTGCGCCTGCTGCACCAGCACCAGCACCGGCACCAGCACCAGCGGCGGCGGCGGCACCAGCGGCGGCGATGGCGGCCAACTTCTTGACAAAGCGCAAGGACGTTCTCAACCCGTTTTCGATCAACTTTGGTCCTCGTGCTCCCGCCGCCAAGTAGTAATTTTTTTAAGTTTGTACCTTTTTCGTTCATACCCAGTCCAGTTTACATGTGCGCACCTGCAGAATCGCGAGTGGACCAGTGTGTGTCATGTTGCGCGAGAGACGGCTCCACAGGTCACGCTCGTTGAGCTTTCAAGTGTTTCACGCGGTGAGAAGGATCTTTCAAACACAGACGCCAAGGTGAGAGATGCTGGCGACAGGGTGTGTGTGGCTCAATCAGGCTTGTGATGGTAAGAAGGATGGTGATACAGACGCTTTCAGATTACACGAGACGCGAGGCAAAAAGAGAGAGAGAGGAAGGAGAGAGAGAGAGAGAAAGAGAGAGAGAGAGAGAGAGAGAGAGAGAGAGAGAGAGAGAGAGAGAGAGAGAGAGAGATATTATATGTGCGTGTGCGTGTGTGCGTGCTGCTATCGTGCCGCGCTCATGGCTCGGGGCTGGCGCTGTCGTCTCTGAAAGCGGCTTTGACTTGAGCAGCGGTGGATCCGCTAGGACTGCCATTGGCTCCTGTAGGCAGCAGGATCCTTCGACGCGCGTTAATGAACCAGTTGGAGACCTGCGAGAGCGTGAGACCCGTCATGCTGCACAGGGAGCGTTTTTCGTCTTCGGTCGGGTACGGATGGCTGGCATGCTCGAGCAACCACGTTTTGAGCAAATCCGTTACCGGTTTGGGTAGCTTGCCTCGGCGACGCGGTGGAGGGGCAATCCCCGCCGACGGTCCAGGTGGTACATGAGCCGCAGGTATAGGCATGACGCCTCCCGGTCGGCTCATTCGAGGCACACCAGCGTGCGCGTGTGGATCGTGTGGCATGTAGTCACCAGGACCATACGGGCCAGCGTGATGCACGCGAGCGTCATGTGGGTGTCTGCCTCCCATAGGTCCCATACCTGGGGACGGAATGGGCAGAGGCCCAGCACCACCGTTGCTTGGTTTGCCAGCCGCATGTGCAGTCGGGTGCTGGTAACCTCCTGCATGAGGCGATCCGTACGGGTCGTAGTATGCTTCGGCAGCGTACCGTGCCTTGCCTCCAGCTCCGCCCGCAGAACCAATGGGACCGTGATAGTACTCGTCCATCTCGGGGTCTTGGATACGTTCGCGCGCAAAATAGAGGCGTCGATCTGGATAGAATGGTTCCGAGTAGCCATGAGGCTCTGGGGAAGGGCTCAGCCTATCTGCATGAGCGACCGCTTCCAAAGGTGGCGTATAACGAGAGCTGCGCGCATTGGCTGGTGGTGGTGGTGGTGCTGGGTACCGCGATGTCGGGGGGCGAGATGAAAGAGGTGGAAGCACTGGGCGCGCATCAGATGCATACGGTGGAGGCGATGGTCGGCGGAGGTGAGACGAGTGGGGTGCACTGCGGCTATACGGGTCGTGCGCCGGCGGCGGGGCTTGCGAGATGGGCATAGCTTGGCGTGGAGCGTACGAAGGCGAGCGTGGCGAAGGGCTATATCGATCCGAGTAGCGCGAGACAGGTGGATACGGGTGACCGGATGGCGCAGCTGCATCACGGACGCTGCCACGGTAGGCGGTGCGAGACGACGAAGGCGACGCCGGATAGGCATGTCGGGGCGAGTAGCGTGCATCATCCATGCGTGGGTCTGCGTAGCGGCTTGGGTAAGTTGCCTCCCGCGAGTACGAGCCGGGATATGTGCGTTCCGGAGTCTCGCCACGTCCTCTCGCTCGGTAGTAGTCGGCGTCGGCATAAGCAGCAGCAGCAGCGCGAGGAGGAGGAGGGGGATAGTCTGCCGACGTTGTCCACGCATTTCCATTCCTGTCGACGCGCTCAGGCAGTCCGCGTCGAGCTGCTCCCATGTCGGAGGAGATGCTCAGCTTGCGTTTGATACCCGAGGATACGGGAGAAAGCTCGCGAGGGTCACGGTAGGCTGCTTCGCGGTACATGGATCGTGGGCTGCTGGCGTATTCGCCGCGAGTGTAGGCCGAGTGAACCGGGCCGGTATTGGCGGAGGCAGGTGGCAAGGGAGGGCCGGGTCGACGACCAGCCAGGCGTGGGCTGCCACGATCCGAGTGCATGTCCCACTCTGCAGAATGATTGGAGATCTTGCCAGCTGGCGAGGCAGGTCGGCGCAACGACGACGGCGGCGGTGGTGGCGAGGCTCGACGAGCGGCGAGGTCCGCCTTGTCCGAGGCATTCATCGACATTGATGGAGGATGCGTTCGAATCGAGCGGGGTGAGACTGGCCCGAGCTTGGGGATGCCGTGTGAAGCGAGCGGCGGAAGATGATCCACGTCGTACGAGGACAGTGGGAGTGTAGCCGCTGTACTAATGGAGCGCTGGCCCAAACTCGAGACAGAATGGCGATCGAACGAGTACTCGGAGGAGCGTGCCGAGGCGGCCGGTGGCGAGCTGTGCCGATCGTCGGAGGGAGGGGGCGGGGCGGAACGGTCGCTGGGTGTACTGAGGCTGGAGCCGATGCGCGGTGAAGGGTTGCCAAAGGTGGAAGCGCTTCTGAAGTGAGGGGTATTGTTGACGCTCGGCAAACGAGGGGAGGCCTGCTGCTGTTCGCGGACGCTACTGATAGGTCTTGAGGAGAGCGAGACGACCATATTGCAGCCGGCAATGCCGGAAAGAACGGAGCGCTGTGATGTATGTGTGCCCGAGAGTGATGGCGACTCTTCGAGCAGATTCAAGTTATGTGGTACCGAGTTCACGTATCGGAAAGCGATGGCAGATTGGACCAGCGACAAGAAAGATGATTGATGGTTGTGCGGTGGATGCGGTCAAGATAGTCAAGAAGGCACAGATGATAATGCTCGTAGCGGTCAAGGTGGCGTTAACGATAAGAAGACCGCTGTAACGATTGTCGCATGTATATAGACAAGGTGGGAGCGTTGGTGAAGATGTAAGGTAGAGTAAACAGCTGGTGGATGCCTAAGAAAGGCGGGAAGCCGGGGTTGTCGATCGAAAACGGTAGAGGGGGTGGTGGCGCAGTATGTAGGTCCTCTGAGCGGACGACGAATTAAAGATGGGCGGCGGATGGAGAAGCGAAACGAAAGAAGGCGGGTCTATAAAGACGACTTACTTGTCTAGACCGGAGCTGAGGACAGAACTGGGTCTGACGTTTGACGATCGAAAAGCGCGGGACAAGTGGTACGGCTGCAACTGCTGTTAAAAGAGCGGGTGGATGAATGAACGAATGGCTGGGTGGGTGGATGATGGACGAACGGACGAAGGAACCGAAACGGCGGTGAGCCAGGGGTGCGGAGTACGAAAGTTAAGATGGCGGTGATGGAAATGACGATGGATGCTCGAAAGGCCACGGCGGCAAGAGATCAAGGAAGAGCCACCAACACCGGCGTATCGTCAACCGAATCCTGCGACGAGTCGACTGAGCGAGTAAACGAATGAAACAAAACGAAATCAGACGAAACGAAAACGAATTGGGTTTTGCACTCGTCGACGGGATTGCAAGCGTGTCAGAGAAGGAGAGACCGAGAGAAAGATGCTCTGGACGAGTGTCACGCGGAGTCAACAGGTGTCGGTCGGCATAAGACAGCCAGAAACAAAGGGGAAAATAGGCACACGTCGAAACACAAGAGAAGAAGAAAAAAAGGCATCCCACACCGATGGAAGGACGCAAGCCGTTGGCGTAGTTGACCAAGCAGCAGCAGCGTCCTATCGGGGAGAAGAGCAGAAGAGATCAGTCTGCAAGACGGCGTGACCGAGCGAGGAGGCGAAGCAGTCGACAGGCAGAGAGCGAGAGAGGTTAAGTGCCTGCGCCCGTCAACCCGTAGTCGGAAATCTCAAGCGAGAGGCGGCGGCGTTGAGTTGAGTTTGCGTGGCTGCTGTCAAAACCAGAGAGAAAAACAAGCGTTCGGCAGCTGCCATGCCTCAAACTGTCAAAAAAGCAATCATCATTATCGACTAGTTAGGAAAGACACGACAGGAGAATGCAGGAAAATCACCCGGCGTCCCAACTCAGCAGCAGCAGACGAGGGGAGCGGAGTGTCAAATGTAGGCGAAGAGCCAAGAGAATAAAAACTCATCCATCCTACTCCTAGGCACTAAGGCAGCGATGGGGTTTTTTGTTGTTGTTTTATCCAGAAAAAAAAACTTGCCACTAGCATTGTGTGTCTCGGCATGAAAATAAATAGATAAATAATATTGGATTTGGATCTGGAGCAGTCCTGCAGCAAGTATGCCGCCACAGCTAGAGTTGACCTTGCCAGATCCGATTGAATGGAATTTCGAGAAGATCAATCCAAACCGTCACACTGTCGAGCTGCTCTGACGGCAGCTGACGACGCTTGTCTTCCCGTCGACATACCGAATGCGACGACACGTTCGAGCCGTTTTGCCCCTCATCTCACTTTTTCACCTCATTCGATGTCCGTTTACATGAGGTGAGAGGGTCCCTGAACGGGAGAGCAGGCATGTCGAGAAACAACAACAAAGAGGTTTGCGATCACATACCACAGGGAGCTCGGTCACACATACCAAACACGAAGGGCGGGCCTAAGGATGCCGTCGACCTAGGGGTTGAGGAGGATTTAGATCGCCGCTAGCCTTATGAGAGGCAGTGCCTGTCAGTCTATCTGTCCACCTTTCGCCTGCTCTCAGCTGTTCGACAGGTCGGCTAACTTTTTCCCAACACGGCCTGTTTACGGTGTTTTGGTTGCACCGGGCTTCGATGGCATAAGCGAAGCGGGTGAAACGCAAAGTGGCGAGGTCGAGCATAAACACAGCAAGCAAAAGGGCAGAAGAGCACTGTAGATTGTTGCCCGTCGACCTGGCAGGCAAGACCTGCGACATGTCTGATCATGCAATACAATACAAGACAGTGCATGTAATCTAGCGCTTATAGAAGGTTCATTCCCCGGGAGAAAGGCAACCGAAAGAGGCTAGACAGCTGCCGGCTCGGCTACGAAAAAAGGGGCTAAGGCCCTGTAACGCCGTCTACGATGGCTGCAAGTCGGACAGACAGTAAGCATCCCGTTTTAACCATGCGTTCTCAGTGTAAGTGTCTCAAATGCGACGGTCGACAAGTGCAGACGACATCTTGCCCTTTGTTGTTTTCTGATGGTCGGTCGGAGATGGGCTCTCACCCTCTGTATCTCTTGCTTGACTCACGTACATCTCATTGGTGAAGCTGTGTGCTTGTCTCTACTGCAATCCATTCCTTGGAGACGACGACGACGACAACAACAACAACAACAACAACAACAACAACAACAACAACAACAACAACAACAACAACAGCACCCCCCCCCCCCCCCCAAAGACCACCACCACCAGCATCGATGCTCTTCTACCTGCGTCGGAACAAAGGGGCCGAGAAGTCATGCCAATTTCCGTCTTTGAGTGTGTTTATTGTTTAGATATTTACATGTGCATATTGAATACAGTAATACAACTGTGTTATTTCTGTCGGCACAGCCTTTTGGCAAAGCCGTGATTGACTGTCGGCAGCCAGGCACCGTCAACCTTCGTTCGCCCCTGGCCTTTAGCCTTCTTGTCTCTTTGACCGTCCTTTTGCTTGTTGCTCAAGGTCCCCACGCCATGCAGATGCAATTGCGATTCAGACTCAGCCGCAGTTGCTCGCACGAGATGAATAATTGCCGCCCTCTTGCTCCAACAAGGCCGAAGGATAAAGGTCGACAATCGCTTCCTTTCCCTCTTTGGCTCGGCTACGCGTTGGTGGATCCCGACGCCTTCATCTTGGCGTGTGGTGATTAGGCTCTTTGTTTTCGCGGGCTTCGGCTCGTAGCTCCTTTGCTTTCCCTCGTCTTCGTGGTTCTCGCTGCCTTCTTCCCTCGGGTTTGCTTTCGATGTCTGTGGGCGGCGCTTCTCTCGGAGGGAGTGGAGAGACTCCGAGGAAATACACGCACGTTTCTGACGGACAGAGAAGACGTCTCGATGTAATTGGGCAAGGGCATAGACTCAGGCACGGCGGCGCTCGCAACGACGACAGCTCTGACAGCTGCTGATCATAATCGAAAGCGCCACTTTGGCTGCCTCATCGCACCGATGCCAAGCCTCTGCTTTCGGCAAGGCCTCTCCGAAACTGGTTTTGAAGAGAAAGACGAAGAAAATAAAAGAAAGGAAAAAAGAAACAAAAGAGGGACTTAGCTTTGCAAAGTCCAGGTCGCTCGCAGGCCGCCCGTTGAGTACTGCTTGAAGAAAGGGAAAAAGTTGACAATCAAAGACTGAGCGGGAGACTGGCAGAAAGATGAGTTCTGTGGTTCAAATTGAACACGATTTACGCCCGCAGAGGCTGGCATCTGGCAGCTGCCAGCGCGTGCGGCAGGTGTACAGAGGTGTGGCAGCTGTCGATCCAGACCAAGGCGAAAGAGCAGAGGCTACTAGATCCATGACAGCTCAGGTGCATCAGCATTTGGACCGCCAAAAGCAGCGGATCGCTGTTCTCCGTCGAATTGCGCTACTGTTCTGTGTCTGTCTGCTTGGGAATTCGAAACAGATTTGCTGTAACTGCAGTCGAACGGTCCTCGTGTTCCACTTCGGGTTTTCAAACTCAGCACGGCAGCGTTGATCCTCTATGGCCGGGTCAGCACTCAATGGTTCATCGACTTGCTCTACACAACCGGCGTCCCGTCATGATCGCATCGCATCGCGCCGCGCTTAGCGTCGTCACATCCCAAAAGCAGCTCGGCTTTGGGTCGAATTTCTACGCGACCAAATCCGGTCATCCCTTCCTCCCTGTCCGCTGTCACCGGATCTGGAAGGCCTTCTGCACTGTCCCGTCCGACGGCAAGAGGAGAACGAACAAGAGGCTTTTCGCGGCCCAAGTACCGCATTGCCATGCGTTCTGCCCTCCGCCACCACTGAGCCACTTTAAACATGACCCGGCAATCTGGTTCCGTCGTCCACGTCATCGAGCCTCGTTACATCCTACAATCCCAATTACTACGTTTCGGCCCTTCCTTTGTCTAATGTCGTCGACCGTTCGGAACGACCTGCTTCTCGGACACAGTACATCCCCATTTGCTGTTGCATGATTTTCACTCGAGAGATGCAGCGAAGCAAGGCTCGGAGTCTCGCTTACCTTGCGATTGCTTTTCTCTTCGAAGAAACTCTGGTGCTTTGTTCCAACAGTAATTTCGATTGGCGAGATCTCGCTTCGGCTTCCGTGACCCCCTTTTCCTCTTTCTCTAGTCTTATTGTGCACAGCCGAAGAGCACCGAGCGTGCACAGGTGCACTTGCAGCTCGGTCCTCCCCCTGTTCCTGACACGTCAAATGCGCTATGCAGCATGTGGAAACGACGTTACCGTGGGACTAGGCATGCCAAGCTTAGCGTGCGGCCTCACACGCTTCGGACTTTCAAAATAAGTCGCAATCTATGCGCACCTCATGACTTTTTGCCTCATGGCGGCTATTTGACGTGCTTGGGACCGAGGTCCGGCAGAGACAAGAGCCCGTCTGCCCTGCTCGTCGCTGCGATACGTAGGTCTGTCATGCTGACTTCCGAGATGGACCTTCGAAAGTTTCTGCTGCAAGGCGCCTAAAGCGTGATCGCATCCCACACAAGGCTTCCACTGGTTTTTTTTTCTTTTCTTTCTTTTTCCTTTCGATGCATCGCTGCAGTGTCGGAAGCTGCATTCGTTTGGAGCACATGCAGCCATTCCAAGGTTCCGACGGTCAAGGATCGATAGATTTGTCTTGCGTGTGGGAGCTCTTGGTGCTTTTTGCACACTAAGCGAGCGCTGGCTCTCGAAGGATCATGCGTGGCCTAAACCGTGGAAAAATGGTTGTCACTCTACGCTCGACAAACGTGGAACCATGCGCCAATCTCTGCTGGAATACAACCCCTTTATCTACCGACGTGGGAGAATGAGGGCATGCCTCGGCCTGAGGGGGGGCCTTCAGTAGACCTTGGACCGCGCTAGTCAATAGGCTGTCCCTAGAAACAATGCTATCTGGAACTCTGGAATGATTATCACCTGCAATCAGCGTGCCACAGGCTAAACTAGCAGCAAATGAGCGGTACGGTATTACTCCGCTGTCAAATTTGCTTGGGCACCTTGATGCACGTGTAAGCGCCAACGACAGACACCTGTCGATCATTGAAGAGCAAAGCTTGGGTGCGCACAGGCGGCTCCCGTTCCTTTGTCGGTTGACGGCAAGCCAGCATCAGCCGCTCATACCGTCTGGCACAGGCTATCTACACACACGTGACCGCCCAAAAGCTTCGTGGCAGTCACTCCCGATTCCCCGATCGCTACCTTAGCTTGGCTGGTTGTGAGATCGAGACAAGTGAGAGCCGCACGCAAACCTCGTGCACCATCAAGCGTCCATCGGAAACAAATACAAGCCAAGCTTTCGAACCTCAGCCGTGTTTTCTCAATGTGAGACCGTGTCTTGTTGTGCAAATTAGTCGAAAAAATCACACGCACACAAACGCCAAGCCTCGGGAAAGTGGAGAAAAACGACGGCGCATTGGCCGCTCAGCGTCCGAGCTCGAAGCGATCTCCACACCTTCAACCAACAATCTCACGATCAAACAAACGATCGAGACGTCGATCTTGTGACACGCACTCACCACCAACAGAGGTCCGATCCACGACTGCTGCTCTGCATTCGGCATACACAGACGGCCGGCGAATCGACACGGAGGAACCGAATTGACTCTGCATGTCACGCCAGCATCGCCCCTTCACTTGGGGTGGAGCACAACCAGGCTCGTCCTTTTCCAACCCAACCTCGCCGACGCTCGAGTCAAGCACCTTCGGATGTAAGTCGTCGCCCCTCGTGCTCTCTCGCAAATAGCACTGCTCCTGCTGTCATGATTGGGTGAGAACGGTGCATTCAGACTGGCACTGACGTTGAAAGTGCTCATCTCACTTCGCCGGGCCTGCTTTGCGACGCAGTCGAACCGAGTGTTCCCGACGTCTATCGACGTGCATGGTGCCTGGTCACAAACGGCAATTCCAGTGAATCGTTCGCCGACGTCTCGGAGGCGGACATACCGTTAGGCGTCCTTCACAACTTCCTCAGCTCAGCCGGCGGCCTCGGTCCCGGCAGCACTGAACAGGTGAGTGTATTCCCACATGAGAACATGTTGATTCTTCGACCTGGGCTGACGTGGCACAACACCATTCATATCATCGCATGTCCATGACACTTCAAGATTGTTAACACCGCCTGCAAGGGCTCTAGATGCTCTCGCATTGACTTCTACTGTGCGCTAGGACTGCTCCACCAGCTGCAGCAAGGCGAAGAGCCTAAGGTACACATTGTTCAACAAAGACTAGCAACCGGAGGTGTCGGGACTCCCACACTCAATTTTGCTGACGCAATGACTGATTTGCGTGCGGATCACACCTTCCCGCCCGCCGCACCCTCTGGCTTCTCGCGGACAGAGGCACGGCCACCAGGGCCCATGCGCGAGATGTCGGATCCATGGAACACCAACAGCGGCGGCTTCAATGGCTTCGATTCGCGAGCTGCTAATGCACACAGTCAGTACGATGGACTACCGCAGCAGCACGAGGCCACGACGAGCTATGATTCCGCCTTCCGGGGAGGCTTTGCGGGCAATGGCTCCCCGGCTCCTTCTGAGCGTGTCAGAGGAAACACAGGCGACAGTAGGCGGTCCCAGCAGCTTTTCACTCACAACGAGGCCCCATCAAGAGACATCTTCCTCGGCCCCGACCGCACAAGCGCACGAGCTCGGCAAACCACGGCACGGCAAGAGCGTCCCTTTTCATACATGTCGGAGACCGCCGAGACGAATGCGGTAGATGCAGCCGAAGATCCTTCCGCCGAGCTGCCCGAGGACCATGTTACGGTGCGCCTGCGCAGCGAGCTGGAAGGTTTCATCATCAAGCACAACGTCTACATTGTAGGCTCGAGTTTACGCAAATCGCAAGTCACTCGGCGGTACAGTGATTGGATTTGGCTGGCAGAATGCCTGGTGAAAAGGTACCCATTCCGATGCTTGCCCGTCCTGCCGCCCAAGCGGATCGCCATGCCCATCGCGGGCCGTCATCTCAGCGCAGATGATCTGTTCATCGAACGACGCAGACGTGGGCTCGAGCGGTACCTTCGCTTGCTGACGTGCCATCCGGTGCTGCGCGAAGACAAGCTGGTGGAAGTGTTTTTCACCGAGCCGCGTCCGATCGCAGAATGGAAGAGCTCGGCACCGGCACTATTTCTGGACGAAGAGGGGCTCATCAAGACGGTGGATGAATCGGAACGCATGAGTATTCCAGAGGATCTTGAACTCAAACTGACCCAGCAACGCCAAGCTATCCCCGAGCTGTTGGAAAGATGGACAGCCATGGTGGCGCTGTTGGAACGCATCATCAAGCGCAACGACGCCGCAGCAGCTGACTACTCGCGGCTCAATTTTTCGCTGCTGTCGGTCATTGAGACGTCAGCCAAGCGCTGGAGGCCCGGCAGCGACAATGGCAAAAAGACGGAAGAGATCCTGTCGACGACAGCGGCCATCTTCCAAGACCACTCGGACCTGACGTCGTCGCGCGTCTCTGCAGTATCACTCTCTACGCTCGAAGGCATGAAGGCGCAACGCGATCTCATCATCTCGTTCCGCGACTTGGTCGGCCGTATCGACCGTCAGCTGGTCGACCCGATCGACATGCTTAAGAAGCGCATCGAGGCTGCGCAGAAGAAGATGACGACAATGGCCGCCTCCTCAGCGTCGGGCAACCAGGCGAGTGTGCAGCAGGAACAGGCGACACTGTCAGCTCAGGTGAAACAGGATACCCACTCGATTCAGAAGTACCTCAACCGGCGGATTCATGCTAAGAAGACGATATGGGAGGAGCTGATCTGGTTCCACCACAGGTTCAAGGCGGTGGAAGAGGATGTGCAGAAATTTGTTCGCGACGAGACATTTTTCCTTTCGACGCTGACGAGGACGTGGGAGGCGACCGAGATGAAGATGAAGATGATCCGGTGAAGCGAGCACGAGTTCGAACATCGAGCATCGAACCCTGGAAGCCTGGTCCTCACACCGAGGCTCAGAATATCATACCTATCTTCTCTGCTTCTGTGGTGGTGAAAGTGTGCGAGCTTGAAGCTCGAGCAGAGGACAGAGCGTTCTCCCATCCAAGATGTCACTCGGACGCCTCCCGAACGTGCCTATGAGACTGCGCGCGAATGCGATGGAGCACTGCTTGTTTTCGCGTAAGTGGGGACTGCCAAGTAGCTTGAAAGCTGGCTCCGTGTTGTGATTTTGTCCAAGGGCGCTTTTGGCTCTGGCTGGTCGCATCGCATGCACGGAATGCAGACACTCGCCGACTTTTGTGGAGCTCGCTCGGAAGTCTCCAAATTCGGGGTTTTCTTGCGAAGTGAATTTTGTTTTTCAAGCCCAAGCTGCTTGCATTGCACCCTTGAGCTGAGCACTTTCGAAATCACCATCCACTTGCGAACACCATCACCACATTTACGTTTGCCGCCGCACTCGCCATGCACTTTGTCTGCTTGTTGCGACACCCCACCCCTACTTCCCTTTCGTCATCTCGCTAGCGGCCTGAGTAGCTCACGCATTACCCCATCGACATTCTCGTGTAAAGCCTCGCGGGAAAAGCAACGCCGTACAAGGCGGATCGCCACCTGTTCTCTTGCTCGCGCATCCCACCCAACGCAACCACCACTGCGACTAGCCTGAATCGCGCCAGCATCTAGCTGGCGCTCAAACATAATCAATCGCTCTCACACCCGCTCCTCAACACCCATCGCTAAGATCAAATTGCCTCTCGCAGTCCACGATGAAGTGCACCAACTGCGGTTCGTCCGCTATCGACTATGCCGACAACCAGGCGGTCTGCTCGCAATGTGGTGTCGTACTGGAAGAGTCGCAGATCGTCAGCGATATCACATTCGGCGAAAACTCGGCAGGTGGTGCTGTCGTGCAAGGTAGCATGATTGCCGCCGACCAGGCACGCGCCCGCGTCTCTGGTCCGGGCGGCTTCCGTGGAGGCTACGTGAGCGAGTCGCGCGAGATGACCATCTCGAATGCGCGAATTGGCATCAACAACATGGCTTCAGCACTCCGCATCCCATCGCATGTCGCCGATCGGTCGCTTCGCTTCTTCACTCTTGCACTCGACGGCGGTGCTTCCGCTGCCACCGGCGACGAGCCAAAAAACTACGTCCTCGGTCGCAAATCAGAGTACACGGTCGCCAGCTGCCTCTACGTCGCTTGTCGAATGGAGAAGACCACACACATGCTTATCGACTTTGCTGATGCCATCCAAGTCAACGTCTTCATCCTCGGCCGATCCTACCTCAAGCTTATCCGTGTCCTCAACCTGCGTTTGCCTCTCATCGACCCTTCCATCTACATTGCGCGGTTTGCCGCGTTGCTCGACTTTGGGGAAGAGACGCAAAAGGTGGCCTACGACGCTTCCAGGCTCGTTTCGCGCTTTCAAAAGGATTGGCTCACCGAAGGTCGTCGTCCCGCCGGGATCTGCGGCGCCTGCCTTATGCTTGCCGCACGCATGAACCATTTTCGACGCTCGGTCAGTGAGGTGATCCAAGTGGTCAAGATCGCCGACGTCACGCTCAAGGCGCGTCTCGAAGACTTCAAAAAGACTCCCACCGGCCAACTCTCTGTTCAGGACTTTCGCAATGTGTGGTTAGAGGAAGAACACGCCCCGCCAGCGTTTCTCCGTTCTCGTGAGCCGGCTCCCAGCAAGCGAAAGCGCAAGTCGTACAAGCATATCAAACTCGAGGGCGTGCTAGACGCAGAGGGGTCCGATGACGCTGATGCTGAAGGCGAAGATGCTGCTAGCAGCGGCGCCAGAGCCGCGGAAGTGGACGACTTAAACGCGATCGATCCCGCTCTGGAAAAGGTTGTTGATGAAGCCACTGAGCAGGAGATCCAACAGTACCTGCAGCAGGGGCTCGCGCAAGAGCTCGACAAAGCGCTCGAGCTGCAAGAGCGCGAGCGGGCGGAACGCGCAAAGTCCGGTCAAGTTGGTGCAGCGGCAACCCAGACCGCCGCCAGCAACGACACGATTTCCGAAGTTGCGCAACCGATTCCAGATGCTAATGGGGCGGGACCCTCTGGTACGCGAGGCGACGCCTGTCTGGACGTGAGCCAGGCGGGCAAGCTGCTCCCTCTCGGCGGGCTCGGTATGGATGTCCAGAGTACTTTTGGAGACGATGCAGACTCTGCTCAGAACGTCGGTGCCAACGAGGGAAGCGACGCAGCTCCCACCAACAGACGACGCAGTGTCGCTGCGCCCGTCGACGACCTGGCCGACCTGGACGAGGAGGAGCTGGACCGCTTCATCCTTTCACCGGAAGAGGTGAGGATCAAGGAGCGCGTTTGGATGGAGTTCAACAAGGACTGGATGGAGCAGATGCTCAAGAAGCAGCTCAAGCTCGAGCACGATCAAAAGATGGGCGTACCCATCCGTGAACCGTACAAGCGCAAGAAGCCCAAAGCGCCTCGCGACGCATCCACTGCGATGCACAACACGTCGGCGGCGGAAAGCGCCAAGATGATGTTGAAGCAAAAGCAATTTAGTAAAAAGATCAACTACGATGCGCTCAACAACTTGTTCCCCGGTGCCAAAACACCTGGAGGTGCAAGTGGCAAGGGCGGTAATCGCAAAGCAGCAAATGGCAGCACGCGACGCAAGAGAGGCAAGAAGCAGCAAAGCAGCGATGAGTCGTCGTCGTCTTCGTCGGAAGATGAGGAGACGTCCCGGAAGAGCAACAAGGACCGCAAGGGTGCGTCTCGCAGCAAAAAGGCGAGCAAACCTTCGCAGAGCACCGGCACGGGTCACGGCTACTTTGAGTCGGACAACAACGATTCGCAAGCCGAGATTGTCGAAGAGGACGGCGAGTTGCTTCCGCCTTCGCACCCGTTGCGCAGGAAGGAGACGAGACTCAACAAGCGCGGTGGACAGATGTCGTCTGCTGCTGAAGAGTCGGCGCATACGGATCTGGGCGAAGAGATGGACGAGCATGCGGAAGGCGGCGCGGTCGAGTTTACTGATGCTGCGATGCGTAGGCAGCTTGGCTACTTTGACGACGATACGATGGACGACGATTGAGGTGGAGGCCGGAGCCCGATCTGCCAGTGCAGCGGCAACAGCGAAACGCCTGATGAACGCATCGCCTTTCGGTGCTACTTCCCTTTTCACGATGTGTTGCTTGCAATGATACCCCCTTGGGCCCGGAGCCACCGGACTGAGGCTTGACATCGCACGGAACTTGGGCTCGATCTTCATTGAGAAGGGAAAGGAGCAGGAGCTGTTAGGAGACGGTCGATAAGGCGAATGAGTAAACAGCGCCGCCGCGTCGAAGGAGCCCATGGCCGATCTGAGGCGGGAATGTGTGATTCCTCGTCGGCGAATGACCGAGCCGGCGGCGGGGGTGGCGTCTGAGCTTCACTTGCGTGGGTGTTGGCAAATTTGACGTGATTCGTCTACCCTTTCGCGGAGAGCCCAGCCGACCGTATGCCTGTTCGACAGCGCTCGCTGACGGTCCAAAGCGGATGTTTGACAGAGAAAAGCTGAGGGAACGAGGTGATTGGCTGAATGGCTTGTTCCGCTGCCCGGATTGAGATTGGAGCGGCGCTTTGGAAGCAAGCATGCCAAGCACCGAGCAGCTGGGAAAGCATCTATCTGCAGCTCGTGTGGACGGGGAAAAAAGCCTTCACAACGGGACGTGGCGTTTAGGACACGGAAGTCTGTCTTGCTCACACTGCAGGTGGCCCTCGTTCCTGTCAAAAAGAGAGGCAAGCTCCGAACATAAAGAAGCTCTGAGAGGTCCGGTGTGAGCTGCCGGTGTGAGCTGCCGGTGTGAGCTGTGTGTTCTACGCAGAAGAAAGGGAGTTGTTGCTGCATCTGTGCCAAATCTGGTGGACCAAAGAAGATTTCGACAAGCTGCCAAGTTCTGGGCGGTCGCGACTCTGTTGGAGTGCATCTGCTGTCGCAGAACTTGAAACCTTGGCGGTCAAAGACACGTCTGGGAAGCAAATTGTGTCTCTTCGAACAGCAGCCGAAACCGAAGTTCATGAAATTTCGAAACAGCGGATGTCTCCCTTGCGCACATCCGTCCGCGAGGCTGTGTTGCCGAGTCTCGCGCTCGCTACCGCCGAATCCATTCTGGAACGTGCAGGTCTTCCGATTCATGCCAGCCTGGAAACTCTTGCCGGCGATGCCGTCCGTCGTCTTTTGGTGAGGCCCTGACTTGGACTGCCCCTTTGAGTGACGGAGCTTCCGTTGCTACCTATCTGTCCGCTCACCCACCGTTCTCGGCACGGAACCCCTTTTTTGCCCTCTCCAACTGGACGCCGGCGTCTAACAGAGAAAAGGAGCTGCCTAGAGCTGCGTGCTCGATACCCCCCTTAATCTGCATCGACTACGGGCTCATACTTCATCAACCATAAACGCCACCAACCTCAGAAGGACCTCGTTGTCAACCCAGGCATCGATTCTTCTTTCTTCACCCTCCCTCCCCGTCGAGCCACGTTGTTCTACACCGCCGGAGCAGGACGAGCTCGGATACGATCTCGCCAGCAGCCAAAGATGAGACTCACTTTGACAATCGTTGCCGCCATCCTG
Organism: Sporisorium graminicola; assembly: GCF_005498985.1. Taxonomy (NCBI): domain Eukaryota; kingdom Fungi; phylum Basidiomycota; class Ustilaginomycetes; order Ustilaginales; family Ustilaginaceae; genus Sporisorium; species Sporisorium graminicola. Next base: position 2,007,109 of record NC_043719.1, read on the forward strand.
TTCTCGACATCAAACGCAGCATCACTGGTTGGAGCGGCAGCATCGAGTTCAGCGCCCTTCTCACCCTCCTCCGACCCGGGCATCTTCCCAGGCGACAGTGATAATCCCCTCGATGGCTGGAGGTCACTGCCCGAAATCGCTGGCGCGCGGATTGACAACTCGACGCTTATCGTCGGCCAAGGGTCAGCGACGCTGTTGCACTACATCGATGCAGACTATGATCCGAAGAAGATCAAGCGAGCTGTCATCCAGATCCACGGCGAGAACCGCGATTCGTGGAATCAGTGGATCTACTCGGATCTATCTGCAAAACGTGCGGCGACGGGCGGGAGTTTCAACCGTGACGAAGTGGTCGTAATGGCGCCCATGTTCTTCAATACTAGGGACCAAGGTGCATACCCATACGATTCCAACCTCGATTTGGCCAATTCCGGTGCGACGAGTACGCAGGACACAGCAGCGACTCCGACGGCACGCAGACGCTCGTGGGCCTACGCAACCGATGCAGCCTCAGCGTCCGGGTTCGAGCGTCGTGCAAACGTGGTCGAACGCGGACACTTCCGTATCCCTTTGCAGAAGGTCAGCACAACCGAGGTCATGATCTGGAAGTCCGTTGAATGGGGGGATGGCAGCCCAGCCTACGAGCCGGTCAACGCAGCGGGCGCTGGAAGCTTCGACGCCCTCGACGCAGCTGTCAACTTCTTCCTCGACAAGTCGCGCTTCCCTCATCTGCGCAACGTCGTCGTCGCAGGCTTCTCCCTCGGTGCACAATTGACCAACCGCTATGCAACTTTCCGCAACGAAACATCTCAAGATAACCGCATCATCTTCTGGATCTCCTCTCCCAACGCCTTTGTATACCTCGACGATTCTCGCCCCGCAAAAATCGGCGCATCGTGTGCCAAAACGTATACGTACTACAAGTATGGCCTCAATGGCACCCTGCCGCAGTACTACCTCCAGTCAAGCCAGCAGCTGTCCCCCTCGCAGCTCATCAGTAGATACCTCAGCCGCACGGTGTACTACCTTGTCGGGATGAAGGACACCGGTGCCGGTCTGGACAGCTGCTCGCCCAACGCCCAGGGATCGGGACATCTGGACAAGATGTACTACTGGACGCAGCAAGTCGTGCCCCTGCTTCCTGGCAGCACGGGCAAAGAGGGCAAGCTGCCGCCCAACAACCTGGTCCGATTCGTCGACGATACAGGACACCAGGATTGGAAGGTCATCACCTCGGATCCTGGTGTCGAGACGCTGTGGTTGAAGAAGTGGTACGCGAACGGTACCGATGCCAATGCGCCGCAGAGCAATGGCGTCGTGGCCGCAAAGACGCCATCCGCAAAGTCGATCCGTAAGAATGAAAATGCCGCTGTACGAGGAAGCGCAGACAAGGCGGCCGTGTACGGGACCGTGACTGCGGCGCTGGTCGCCTCGTTGGCTGGGTCGCTGCTGTGAAGCTGCGACACCGCCTGCATCTCGAGATCGTTTCTTTCAAGCACACGCGCATATAAGTAGATGTCAGCTTTTCTAGACGCTCCCTCGCTCACTTTTGTATTTTTAGAACTCTCCATATCTGCATATAGACCTTCAAGCCCTTGGCAGACAATCTCAGGAGTGATCCCAGGCGCTTGCAAAGTACACAGAGAGAAGCGGCAGCCGGAGGAATTCCAATTGCAGCGTGGCGACTCCTGGTGGAAGCTTGGAGATCAAGAAGTCTCCATGCTTGGCTTTGTCGCGTGGGTCTGCTCAGAATCGGCTGTTTTTATGGGGTTCGACTGTGCATCCTCCTCCATCAACCCGTTGCTAGCGGCGGTGAGGCCAGCAGGCAGATCGACACCGCGCAAGGAGATGGTGGCATCGTTGTCATCCGTCCTCTGTCCAATCTTCTGCGTGCGGTCATCCGTTTCTTCACCATTCGCGTCTTCCTCTCCGTCCTCCTCATCTTCGTCCTCCTCCTCCTCCTCTTCTTCGGCGTCATCTCTCCGCTCTTCCACCTTGACGCCCTGACTGGCGAGCGAAGACCACGCAGGTGCATCGTCATCCCCCTCCTCGTGATCGGGTCTGCTCAAGATCGCCGTTGGTCGTGGACTAGGCGCTGGCGGTGGCACCAGCCCAACTGCATCCACGTGTGTCGACGACGAGTCCTCCTGCTGGGTTTGTGGCGGCCGCGACTGGAACAGTGGAGTCTGTTGCAAGCTCTGAGCGAGCGACGAGCGCATAGCCGCTGTACCGCTCCTCTCCCTCTTTGCGGTAGTGCCGTTGAGCGTGAAGAGTGGAGCCGTGGAGGTGCCGCGGGAGAACTCGGCCGCCTCGTCTACTTGGTACGCAGTAGCGCTGTCGTCGAGGGTGCTGCTGCTGCCGCTAGCGGCGGGACCGTGACCAGGTTTGGGGGGCAGATTGTCGGTAGCCGTGAGATCGTACGTCTCGACCAGAACGAAGAAGCGCAGGTAGAGCGAGGTCTCTGCTTCGCAAGCCAGGAAGACGTCCTTGTGATAGCACCATGCATGCACAAAGATGCGGCTGAGGCGTCGCGCGATACTGCCGAAATGACGCAGGCTCGTATTGGGGACGTAGGTACGACTTGGGAAATGACGCGCCGAGTTGAGCAGGGAAGTGGCACCGTCGAGCGTGTGGACCATGTAGTCGATGGCACAGCACTGCTTTTCTTCGCCGTGCGAGGCACAGAGGTACATCCAGTCACCTGCATTCATGGCAGCACAGGTCTGGGGTCGAGCGTGCTTGTCGCATTCCTGTTGGAGTGAGGTGAGCCAAGGCGTTGTGAGGTCGAGGACGAGACGACGAAGCTGCTCGTACACCCACACGTCGGTGTCGACATTCTGGAAGATGCCGTCGTCTTCGAGCTCGTCCTTGGCTTTTCCCTTGTCCGTCGCAGAGCTGGACGACTCGATGTCCCCTTCCGTCGGAAGAGCGGTAATGGCCTCAACATTGTGAGGATCGCGGCGCACCAACATGGCCAAATACTCTTGCAACTGGAAGGGGCTGTCACCGCCGGCGCTGTGGGAGGAAGATGCGGATGGGCCAGAAGCACCGCCGAATGATGATGATGAGCACGACGATGTGGGCGCGAAGATGGATTGCGATGCACTACTTCCAGACGAGGCTGAGGCGAAGCGAGTGAGCCTCTGCTCGGACAAGGAGACAACTTCATCGAGCTTCTGACCGCGACGTATGCGGTGGACTGGACGATGCGGCAGCTGCTTTGCTGGGGATTTGGTGGGCAGTGGAGTCGATTGCATGTTTTCGGTGATGCTCATGCTGGCGTGCGAGCTCGATCGCGAACAGAACAGGGTTGGTGGTGGTGAGAAGAGACACCTCGTCACGTCTCGCACGATGAGAGGCGCAAAGTTGAACAACACCTCGCCTTCTCGCACGACGCTCTGTCTCTCTTTGTGAAAGGGAGTCGGAAGACTCGATTTTTCCACGCGCGTACTGTCTCAACACAGGGGCTTCGCAGATCCAATATGCCAAGCGGGGCATCCTCTTGCGCTTGTCGATCTTCACGCGTCGAAAGCGAAAGAATATTTCGCTCTAACATAGATAACTAAAGAAATACATCGCGAATCGGTCTTGCACGTATCTAGATTGCGATTTCGCAATCTCCGTTGGATCCTTAACCCCGGTCAAATTGGATAGGCTCCGCAGTTCCACGGGCCAGCCTCAGTGCAAACGCTCTTCTGCAGGTGATGCCTACCAATCCAGGGTTGCTTAGCCGGCCTGAACCTTCTGCGCATCCACACGTGCATTGTCGAACTTAGCTTTCTGTCGCCGAGATTCAATTGCAGGGTTGGCTGCTGCCTCAAACGAAGATCAGCAAGACCATTGCATTCCAGCGAAGGCTTGGAACCGCCACGACAACGACTGTCCGAGATAGCAGAGGTTTGAAAGTCACAGAGCCGACTTGACGGGGGAAAATTGCCGAGTCCGAGGATGAAAAGTCGGTTTGATGTCTTGTGATTTGCAGGGTTTTTCCGACTGTCGCGGCACTGCAGCAGCTTGCCGGCTCCCAGTCGGCAAACAGGGTGCGTAAGCCCTATTTCTGGTCTCGCCTCCGTGTTGCCATGTCGGGACGCATCCGAGAACGTGAGAAGGGAGCGTTTCGTCCGCTTCGGTTGCCATAAAAGTGAGGGTCAGGCCCGGTTCTTTTCCAATTTGATTCGCCTGACTTCGTCGCGCTTCCGACAGAGCTTTCACTCGACTGTCCGCAGCGTCGATGTTACAGACGGGACAGTCTTAAATCAAAGCCTCCGTCATGCTGTTCCCGTCGACGTGCGTTTGGAGCTCTTATGCTTCGAGGACACCTAGCCTTTTTACTGCCCTTGAGTTGAGCGGTTTTCGACAGCTTCGTATCACGTCTTCAGAATTTAAAAAAAAATGAAAAGGAATGTGTGCATCTTGCCTGCCTGCTGCTGAAATAAAATTGTGAAATGTGTGTGGCTGAGTCCACTCGAGCTCGCTGCTATCTCTTGATTGACTCGTTTGCAGTGGAACCTTCCATCCCTTCGCTCACCATCTCCTCTCGCTCTCTTTTTGCTTCACCCCTCCTTCCTCCTACTCGTGATCGCACTGCTCTTGATACAGCTGGTTCCTGATGCTCCATCGTTGAGATCCGTGGGCAACGAGACCATCACGTCCACCAAGGCAATCAGTGGTCTCCCTGCAATTCTCCAGCAGTTTCGCCTCCCACTTCCTGTCTCTTCTTTCGATTTTCAAGTCGCCCAAGTTCGCCGTTTCGCACCGTCCGTCTACCAGCTCAGCTTCGATTGAACCGCTTCTGTCTACCATTCCATTTGCTTGTCACTTTCTCACCACCTCGCAGCGTAAAATGAGCAGCCACGACGTCGACATGGCCAACAACGGCTTCACGCTGCCTGGCCTTCAGCACCAAGAGCAACAACAGCAACCTGAAGGCGCACGGCCACCTCCGAAACGCCGCAATCGCAAGGCCGTGTCATGTGTCTCCTGCAGAGAGAAGAAAATCAAATGCGATCGTGTGGTGCCATGCAATCAGTGCGTCAAGCGTGGCGAGCAGGATCAGTGCCGAATCGAACAGAAGCCCAAGATCATCCACGACCACGCTCACGCCCACAGTCATGCTCAGCACAACTATGTCGACCCTCTCTCGCCTGGCTCTGCTGCCTATACTCAATTCAGCGCCGCCATCTCTACCGCCAAAGACCAGGTCAACGCCGCTCAGTCCACCGGTAGCCCGCCTCCCGCCGAGGTGGAAGCAATCAAAGCACGCCTTGCGCAGGTGGAGGCCTTACTTGCAGGTCAGATGCCTCTTTCTAGCGCAAACGCACTGGCGCCCCCCTCGCCCGTCGGCTCCTCCAATTGGAACGCCTATAGATCTTCGTCCGGTTCGGGCCCAGGCCAGCTCAGCCTCTCGCGCACAGGCTCTAATAGTCCTGCTAGCCAATTTGCCGGTCACCGCTCTTCCAGCTCCGCGCATACCTCTTCCATATCGCCGCTTGGCCCACCCGAGGACACAGATGAGAGTGACCAAGATGACGACACCGCTCCTTCGAGCCCTCGCGCGGACAACCGAAAGGTTTCCCCGAACCCTCGTCTCCGTACAGATGATATGCCTGTCTCAAGAAAGGAGATGGATAGCGATACCGAAGACGCCGCAACGGTACTCGAGCGTCTCGCTATGGATGGTTCATCCGAACCCAGATGGAGCGGTGCTTCAGGAGGATGCCCCACGCTCCAAGGTGCAACCAACATGGCCACTGACCAAAAGTTTGAGCGCTGCTTGCAAAAGGAGAAGGAGATGGAAGCGCAAACACTTGCCACTGGCGACAAGTTTGAAAGGTGTCTGCAACGCGACCAGGAAGTTGGGCTCATGGCGCTCGACGATGCTGCTTCGACGTGCCCTTCGCAGGTTTCCGAGGAGACTCCGGCCAGCGTCGTTTCGCTCCCGACCTCGGGCCAGGCTGCACCCGCAGGAATGCTTCTCCCGCCTCTCTCGGCTGCTCCCGACCTGGACGCCAGGGCCGACGGCCAGCCTCCGTGCGCCTGCCGCGGAACGAGCGACGATACGTACAATCCCACGTCTGATGGCTCACCGCACAAGCACGACCACACCGAAAACTACGCATGTCTCAAGAAGAACGAGCCAGCTTCCACGGAGCCTTCTCCTATCACGGTCCCATGCAAGCTTGCTTGCGAAAACAAGGGCCTCTTCCGCCTCAAGAGCGGTGCAGAGACGCTCTTTGGTTGGGGTATGGGTTGGGCCTGGTCGGCTGCCGAAGTTCTGTTGCAAAAAGATCAGCAGAAAGCCAAAGATGAAGGCAAGACCTTCGTCTCTGGCCCCCGCACAGAACGAGAGGCTGTCCTGCGCGCCGTTTGCGAAAGTCTTCCCTCCAAGCAGATGGCCTACCAGCTCATCGAGGTCTACGAGTCGCGTGCGCGCTACCTGTGCGGCCATGTCATTCACGTCCCCTGCCTCAAGCGCGAGATGGAAGCTTTTTATGCCCTCGATTCGGCAGAGAAGCGCGCTCGCGTGGTCAACCACGTCGACCCTGGCTGGCTCGGTATGTTCCTCATGGTCCTCGCGCTAGGCCTCCGCTTCTATCCGTGCACGCCCAAGGCTGGCTGGCAGCCTGCGAACCACCTCTTTGACGGCAAGACGATCCATGCCTGGCATTCGGCAGCAAAGTCGTGCCTTGTCGTCGCCAACTACCTCAACTCGACCAGCTTGAGCGTCATCCAGGCCATTGTACTACTGTGCCTCTTCAGCTCGGTCTCTGGTGCCAGCTGTGGCGGTGAATCCGACACCGGCGCCGCTAACATTGCACTTCAGCGCGTTGCCATCACCAATGCACAGGAGATGGGTTTGCACCGCCTCGGCGATCTCGATAAGCAGCCTCAGCCCAACGAGGCCTCTTCCAAGACCATTCGTAGGGAGATCGCCAAGCGAATCTGGTGGGCGCTCGTCTTCCGCGACTGGAGCGCCGCTGGTACCGGCTGCGCCAAGGACTATGTCATCCGAGCTGAGCACTTCAACACGCCTCTTCCGGGCAACTACAACGATGACGACCTCATGGTCACTCCGCTTCCGCCACCGCGACCGCGCGAAGAGTTTACAGAAATGTCCTACGTCTTGTCGAACCTCGACTTCTGCATGGTGGTCAAGGAGGACGTCGATGTTCGCTTCCGACGCGAGCTTCACACTGCCACCAACGGCGGAGACCGTCGTCTGACCTGCGTCGAGGCACAGAGGCTCGATTTCTTGTACCGAAACGTTCTTGAAAACGCACCCAGCTTCTTCAAGGTCGGATCCGAGATCGGTCGCGTCACTTGCATCGAGGTGCAGCGCTGGTTGTTGCAGCAGGCCGTGTTCAGCAAGCTGCTGCGCATCCATCGCCCCAACCTTTCGAGCCGCAAAGAGTCGCGCACTAACTGTGTGCTTTTGGCTCGCTCAATCCTCGATATGCAAAAGAAGATTCGATCCAGGTGTACCGTCATTGATCGCCTGTGGGTCAACCTCATGCAGAGCTTCTCCGCTGCCATCGTGCTCGCACTTCACTTGCTCCACACTCGGCCCACTGCAGACCACCGTACTTCCGTGCGATCCGAAATCACCGAAGCGATCCGGGCGCTCAAGCAGGTGGACGGCAACGACTGCGCCGCCAAAAAGTGCATCCGCGTCATCGAAGCGCTCCTCGAAGAGGAGGAAGAGCGATGGCAGGCTGGCAACGCGGCGCTTGCACGCAAGGATGCTGGTGCGACACAGGACGCAGCCAAGCCGAAGCGAAAGCGCCAGATGGACGTGGACGGCGGCGACGACGAGGCTACTGCCGTCGCTGCAGGCGGCCGCAAGAAGAATCTTCTCAGCCTCGCTCGGCGAGTTGCGCAAGCGACACGAGAGGACGGCCCTGGTCCACAGCGTCATATTCGCGCCGCTCCCGTTGCGACTGACGACCCTTCCAAGCGTCAGGCCACCTTGGCCGCTGTGCGGTCCATGTCTGGCGCCGAGAGCAACAACAACAGTTCGCTCGAGGTCAATGGCGTGACCGCGCTCAAGGACGACGCATCGTTGTTCCGGATGAACAACACCACCCTGCCAGCTTCTGGACCCAGTCCGTTTGCCATGCAATCCAGCGGTAACGCGGATGACGTGTCGTTCCCTCAAGTGTTGCAGGGTTCGACCTTCCCTAGCAACCTGTTCAACTTTGACAGCACGGATTTATCGCAGCGCATGCTGCCTCCCAACGGTGTCGACCTTACGCTCAACAACCAGTTGACATCTCCGGACGGCCAGTCGTTCGATTTGGCTGCCTTCTTAGAGCAGGTGACCAGCTCGCCGGGCAGCTCGACCGATATCAGCTTTTCTTCCGGCAACGAGGAGCGCTCTGCCTCGGCGTCATCGGACGTGTCGGGCTTGGACGACAAGGCTTCCGGCTCAGCGTTTGGCAGCGGTAGCAGCCACAGCGATGGTACCGACAACACGAGCGTGTCGAGCTTTGGTGAGCCGCTGTTGACCAAGGAGGCGATTCGCCGACAGCAGCAGCATCTGCAAGCCAGTGCGCCAAGCAACTCGTTTGGATCCAGTGCGCTTGTCAGCCAGGACAACGCGGCTGCTTCGACGACGCAAACCAGTTCACCAGCAAGCGCACGTGTGGATCCGACGACCGACATGGACTCGTTCTGGAATTGGATCATCACGCAAGGTGCCAACGGTATCACGGCGGCGAATCCGACACAAGCAGCGCCTGTGCTGGTGCAGCCACAGCAGCAGCCCGGTGCTGTCGTCGGTGCGAACAACAGCAGCACCGCGTTTTTGTCGCCGTCGGGAGGACAGAAGCAGCAACAAAACCAGCAGTATGCAGGACCATCGACGCTCCCGCCAACGCCGCAGTCTGCTCACAGCGGGCTGACACCTTTCCTCGGACCCAACGGTTTCTTTAACAACACTGCCACGGAGTCCAAGACGCACGGCTACCCCACCCCAAGCTCGTTGGCCTCCTCATCGACTCCGCCTTCAAAGCTCAGCAATAGTGTCAACAATACGGCGAATGCGTACCAGTTCCCTGCCGCTACGCCCGAATCGCAGAACGCCACAGCTACAGGCGGTGGCGCAGGTGTATCGGTCGGCACGCCGAGTGCAGGATTCGGGCTCGAGTCGTTCCTCGGTGCCCCGCTGTATGACTTTACCGACTTTGCGAATGCGTGGACCGCCTCGCAGCCTGGCAATGGGCCGCAGATGGGTGCGGGCACGGGACCTGTTTCCGACCCTTGATTTGTATTTCTAATTAATGTTATAGCTATCTTGTACTTTCTTCTTTTCGTGTGGAATGCAGTGTCTTGTTTCGTTCCGCCCTCACGAATTGGTGCTTGCTGTGCTTGTTTCGAACGACGTTCCCTCTGAAGCTCAATGCGTGCACACGCTTGACCAACTCACGGAACAGCCGAAGCAAGCCAGCGGCAGCGAGACTCACCGAAGACGAGATGACGAGATTACTTAATTTTGATTGCAACTGCAGACGGCCGGGACGCTTACCAGTCGGCGACCCAGCCGTGTCGGGGCGGGACACGGAAGGCTTTGACGATGCCGCTCTTGAGGTCGTCCAGACGGAGACTCAGTTCTTCGGGTAGGCCCTTGCGGGTCGAGGGGGACTGGATGATGCATCTCAGCTTGTTCTTCTTGCTTTCGACGTCGACGACGATGCCAGTTGTGGGTTCGGTGGCGCCGAGCATGGTGTGGTAAGGGGCGAGGCCCTTTTTGCCCTTGAAGTCGGCTTGGCTGGCAAAGACGAGGTCGCCCGGTCGGATCTCGTCTGCGCCCGTGTCCATGACTGTCGGGCCGACCTGGGTGAGCAGGAGTGCACCCAGAGACGTGCCAACGGCGGGTAGCGCATGCGGGACCGACGCCAGGATGTGCTGCACAAACGCACGCGCCGAGCCATCGCCCACCGGCGCACTCGACTGCTTCGCTGCGTCCGAAGCCAGCTTGGCGATCCCCGACCCGATCGACGACGACCACTGCTTCAGCTCGCCGCTCGACGGTTTAGAAGGTGCAAAATTGTGACGCTGCGTCAGCGACGTGTGCGTCTCCTCGAGATCGTCCTCCTGGAACGACAGCGAAATGACCGTAGTCGAGTAATCCTCGAACAGCATGTAGATGTCGGCTCGGTGCACTACTACGCCCGTATCGGTGCTGGACGATGTGTCGGCGTACAGGATCGCATCCGGTCGACCGGCAACAGTAGGTGGCAGACGCAACGGGTTGACGCCGTGCCTCCACCATCGGCTACTCGGCATCAGGTCAAGGTCGCGAGATGACTGCCTGGCTCCAACATTGATGTTCGAGGGTGCACTTGAGGCAGCAGGCGTAGGCGGCAGACTGGCTTCTGTTCTTGGTGGCGGCACCGCAGAGGAGGGCAGCTCGGCCGCAGGTGTAGCGGTAGCAGACGAGGGTACTACTGACTCTCCCACCGAAGCGTACGACGCAGATGATCCCTGTCGACGCGGAGGGACACTTGCAAGTCCAGGCAGCGGAGGAGCCCTTGACGAAGGGCGAGGGGGTGGACTCACCGGAAGCGGCGGCGGACTGACAGGCAGCGGAGGTGGGCTGGTAGCCAGCCCTTGATCTTCGGCCGCTTCCTGTTCTGCAACCGCAGAGCTCTCGCGAGAGTGCACTCTGAAGCCTTGAGGCACAGGTGGCTTCATCGATCCACGGCGACCCAAACTGCTGTTGGCTGGACTAGTAGAGCGGATCGCTTCATCCAAATTAGGCATGGGCGCAGTACTTGATGGTCGACCAGGTGGAAGTGTGGGTGGAAGCGTCGACTCGCCGCTGCCTGCTGTCGGTAACGGTCGAGCAGGAGGTGGTGGAGAGGTGGGCTTGGACGGCACACTGGTAGGCACCGGTGGCGGGCTTGCAAGACGTGCGGGTGCATCGACGCTGGCAGCACCGGGCGACTTGGCTCTCTCCAGTGCGTCGCCTTCAGCCTGCTCGGCATTCATTCCAGGAACGGCAGTAAGCCCAGGAATGGCCATTCCACCTCGTGGTGGTCCTCGAATGGGAGACAGAGGCTTCTCTTGTTCGAATCCCTCCTCAGCCTCCCTACCCACATCTTCGGTCTCTTCAGCAGCCTGCACAGGTGCCTTTCTAGCAGGCATGGGTGCGCCCATGATCGGTGGTGGAGCCATGCCGGGGAAGGCGCCGATTCGCTGACCGCCCAGGGCAGCCATGCGACGAGCAAGGTTAGCACGTCGCTGTGCCTCCTGCTCCTCTTCCGTCAGCTCTTGTTCTTCCGGTAGTTCCTCGGCAATTGCACCGGATGCTTCTATGTGCTCTTCTTCGGTGGTAGCTGGCGTGTCGGCAGCAGCTAAAAGCTCCTCGTCCTCTGGATCTTCCGTGGCGACGGCCATACGAGGCTTTGGGGCAGCCAGAACAGGACCTGTCTCTTGCTGAACTTCATGTGTCTCTGGCTCTGAATCATTGGTCTCCTCGTCAGCAGTCTCCACCGGCACAGGTAGAGCGGATGTCGGTACTGGAGGAAGCACGCTTGCAGGGCGCGACAGGGACGTTGGAATGGCAGGTACCGATGGGCTCTGCACACGAGCCGCGACAGGATCGTCATGGCCAGCCGCGAGGGGGGGAGGTGGAAGGCTTGTCCTGGGGACAGGTGGGCGAGTACTTGCTGGGCGACTGGGTGGTTTTGGAGATGTGACATCTTCGCGGGGCACGGCTTCCTGGGCAGGAACCGGTTCAGGCTCAGCTTCGGAGGCAGGAGCCGCAGGGTCGGCTGACGCAGCTTCAGGCTCGTGTTCAGCTGGGGCCTCGACCTGATCCTCATAAAAGCCCTCGCCTCGCAAGTACTCTTCGAGCTGTCGCTGAGTCTCTGCGATTTCCGGGTCACTGTCCTCGAGCTGCTCACCGGTTGCATCCTGGTGCAAGGCAACATCCACCGATGCCTGGGTGTGACTGGCATCCGCAGAATGGGTGGCAGTCGTGTCGAGCCCGACTTCATCATCAAGGCCCGCTTCAGCTGCCTCCGCCTCTTCGGTGGTGGCGCGAGCTGGCTCGTCTGGGTCAGCCGCAGCAACTTCCGAGTGATCTGTCACTGAATCGGCGGTTGGAGCAGCACCAGCAGGTGGAGCGGTATCGTTGCCTCCGGCAAGATCTTCGCCTTCAACAGCTGCAGCACCGGCAGCAACTGCGGCGGTCTGTGCCACTGGCTTCCGCTTGCGCGGAGCAGCCGTTCTCCTAGGCACTGCGAGCACTTTCGGCTCCTCGTCAGCTTCCCCGCTGATCGGGGATTGAATATCAGCATTTTCGCCTTCGCCAGGGACAGCTGCAGCGGCAGACGTGGTCGGAGCGGCTTCCTCTCTGGCCTCTCGGCTGCTTGCTTGGGCTGGAGACTCGGTTGGAATAGCGATGCCTGGCTCAGAGGTAGTGCCCTCGGCGGAACCGATGCTGGAAGTCGTCTTGGTGCGGTTGGGAGGCGCGGGTGCTCCAAAGGGCACAGGTGCGCCACCCATGCGACGAGCTCCAAGCGCTGCCATACGTTTTGCAATGGCTGCACGTCGCTCGGCCTCTTGCTCCTCTTCTGTAAGCTCCTCCTTGGGCTCGCCAGACTCTTTCGTCGGCTCTTGACGCTCTTCAACTGCACCAGCGTCTTTCGTGGCAGAAGCAGAAGCATCTTGACCCACTTCCTCGGAAGGAACGGCGGTTGTGTCTGCTCCCGAACCTTCTCGGGTCGGAGGGTTCTCGCCGACAGGCTCGTCCGTGCTCCTGCCAGACTCGACGCTTGACTTTCGCACCGGCACAGAAGCTCCTGGAGCGAGCCCCATGCCCTGCATAGCGACATTGCGACGATCGGCTCCAATCTTGCCGGGTACTGAGGGCTTGGGCTTGAGCTGTGGAGCCGACTCGGCAGCAGCAGCTTCATTACGTTGAAGAGCAGCCATTCTTTCCTTCAAGCTCATCTTGATGCTCGTCTGCGCGTCAGCAGCACTGAAAGCTCCTCCACCACCACCACCACCGCTCGAAGCTTCAGAGGAAGTCGGTGCCGCGCTGGTCTCGGTTGGCTGCGTGGCAGGGGCCGCGGCTGGCTTGGAGGCAGCGGCGCTTGAAGCGGGTGCTGGTGCTCCCGGAATCAAGGGCTTTGCCTCGGTCGACGCGGGTGTGGGTCTCTTCCATCCGCCAGGCTTACCTTTGGGAAGCGGTGGAGGAGCCGAGTCCGCTGGCTTGTTGAATGCGGCGAGTCGATCGCGGAAGGAGTTTGACATTCCAGCAGGTTTGGTCGCCACTGCAGGAGGAGACTTGACCGGCGACGTTGAGATGGAAGAGGCTTTATCCGCTTTGGGAGCATCGCTCATAACAGCTGCTGCCGCAACCCCAGTCGCGATTCCTACAGCAGCAGCTGCTCCTCCTGCAGCAGCCTTGGGGACATCCCCGGCGCCTGCTGTTGAATCGGATGCGGTCTCTGCACCGGTTACAGTCTGTGCAGAGCTGGCCTGTGTTGCAATTGGTTCTGCAACCTGATCTTCATCTTCGTCGGGAGAAGGTGGGCGGGGAGGCAAAGGAGCGCCGAAACCAGCCTGCTCTGTCTCGCCCTTCTGAGCAGCTTCTCGGGCTGCCTTGGGCACAGTTTCAGCTTGGTGCGAGGGAGGCTCTTCGACCACAGAGCTCTTGAGCTGGTCCGGCACTTCGGTAGGGATGGCGCCGGGAACAGTAGAAGCCGACGTGGCTTCAGCAATCTTGGCGTCCGCCTCATGCGTTGGTGCTTGCTCGGCCTCGTCAGATGGCTCGACAAAGCTGCCAGGAAAGATTCCGCTTCTAGTGCCGTCGAGCGTCTCTCCGACTAGCCAATCATCGTCGTCGTCATCATCTTCGTCATCTTGCTCGGTCTTCGGAGCTACGCCCGTGACCCGGATGGTCTCACCTTTGGCAAAGGTGAGGTCTTGCTTGTGTGGACTCTTGTACTTGATCGTAGCCTTGGCGAGGTACGGAAACGCCGGCATGGTTGTGCGCGTATATTCTGGAAGCGCTTTTGCCACAGCTTCACTTCTGCTGTGAACAATGGCAAGGTGAAATGATCCCGTGCGATGATGTTGCAGAAGTGGGAGAGGGCGATCGCGAAGAGGGGTTGAAATTGTCTGCTGCTTTGCAACGATGAGTGCTGTGTGACAGGCACAAATGCGTCCAAGTCACGTTCGCGGCGCGGCTGTGCTGGGACCCCTAAGCAGCGGCCGCAACGGCAGGCAACGCACGGTTCAAGTCAGCTTGTGGAGGCTGGACGTTGGAAAACGCGGCGTGACCTCTTCTTGCTGCAACTTCCTCATCACGTTCTAACAATGGCTTTTCTTTTTTTGTCAAGGGTCTGCTGTACTCTTCGCTTCGTCCTGCCTGGGCCAAGACAGACCTCGGATTCGTGAATTGTTCTGGCGTGCTTTCGGATGGACCATGCAGGGATGCCCCAATTAAAGCTTGGCGCTAACGTTGAAGCGCATTGCCGGAAGCTCTGTTAAACAGATGCTGTGTCTGTCTTTATCCAGATAGCGATTGCATGTGTCGTTTCCCTTTCCACCACTCATCAACGGCATGGTTCGCAGATAGATATCTCCTTCTTGGATAGACGAAGTACACGACTACTACCACTACCACCGGCAGTAGAAGCACACAGCATGTCGGCAGTGCTACGCCCAGTCAAGGCGACTCTCAACCGCATCCATGGAGCATTCAGTCTCGAGTTGCAGAATGAAGGCAGCGTTGCCCGTGATCACCTTGCCTCCGAAAGGACCTTCCTAGCATGGCTTCGCACCAGTCTCAGCCTGGTCAGCATCGGCATGTAAGTTCGACGAAGTTCAGCAGAGCGAGGCTTGAACGTTATACGTCCGCTCTGGTTCGGACCTTGCCCGGACGGATGACGGCCGAGTCACTGGGACAGGTTGAGCGGATGTTCGTCCCGCAGAGACACACACTAGCTTCCCGGGATCGAGCTGCTCGACGCCTTACAACAGCGGCGGAACGGCAGCAACAGCAACAAGAATAAGAACAGACAATTGACTTTGCTAATCTGTACTTTGCTTTCCGTCTCCGCAACAGCGCGGTGACACAGCTATTCCAGCTTCCGTCGCTTGTCGGCACACCAGACCGCAGGAACCCGGGTGCAAACTACCTCGACTTTCAACAAGATCCTGTGCTAGATTGGTCTCAAGATGCATCCCACATCCTTCTCTCAGAGCGGTTAGCAAGCATCGCCAAGCTGTAAGTCTCTTTCCTTCATGCATGCTTCCGCTTCCCACACGGACGACTGACTCGTCCTTGATTTCAACTTGTTCCCACCTTCATCAGTGGCAAGCCATTAGGCGGCTCGTTCATCTTGCTCGGAGTGATTGCGCTCTTGCTCGGATGCTATCGCTACTTTGCTGTACAGGCAACACTAGTCCGCGGCAAGTTTATACCCTCTAGAATCGGAAGTGAGTTGCTCCTATCAAGACGTCAGACCACATCTCGACCCGTGACACTGACAATCGTCTTACCTCCCGAGAACCACAGTCTCGACGATCGCTTTCCTGACCGGTGCACTCGTAGTAGCGGCGACTGCCGTCATTTTGGCCGACCGCCACACATACTGATACGATGTACCGAAACCCATATCTATCGGAACAGACTTCAAGACGATGGCGGTGATGCGAAGACAACTCGAACAACAAACTGAAATGTGGTTGTGAATTGGTATATTATATTATTGATAACGCTACATCAAGAAGATGAATGTAGAGAGTCCGTTAGCACACGAGAGGGGGTTGCGCAATTAGGCGAGCTCCTTCTGGGCCTTGCCAGACTCCTGCTGGGCCTTGCCGGACATCTCCTTGGACTTGTCACCAGTGACGGCGCCGACAACGTTGTCGATCTTGCCCGAGACCTGGTCCTTGGTGCCCTCGGCGTAAGCCTTGGCCTGGGCGGCCTTGATCTCGCTCTCGCCCTCGGCGTGCTGCTCCTTGCCGGCCTTCTGCCACTCGGCGGATCCGAGAGCGTCACCGATGGTCTCCTTGACGGTACCAGCGACCGAGTTGTAGTTACTGTGACGAGTGATGAATTCAAGCGGAAAGCGGAGGTCAGTAAGTTGATCGAGAGATGGAGAGTAGGATGGACAGCGGCTAAGCCGTGTGAAAGAAGTAGAAACCTACCCGTTGATCTTGGAAGGCTCAGACATTGTGAATAGATTTGTTTGGGTAGTGTGTTGTAGTTTGTGAGAGAGGTAGATGTGGATGTGTGATGGAATGTGGATGATTGAAAGCGGTTCGGGTTCGAGGTATATATACTTTTCGACGAGGATCACGTTTCGGGTGGTAAAGCTCGGTGAATCCCCCAGAGAGCCCCATGACCCTGTCGAGGGCTGTGGAGGAGAGACACCTAGGGTTCACTCGAAGGAATGTCGGGTCTTTCGCTAGTCCCTTGGGCAAACCCTACCGCGCCGAGATGGGTGGCTATGACTTCAGCGAACGAGCGAGGTAAACCAAGAGCGTGGAACAAGCCTGTCGAGCATATCGACTCTGCAGCATCAGTAAGCTTGCATTCACAGTTCGCAACTCCGCTTTTTCTCTTGCTGTCCACTGTGCCTCGTCTGGCTGTCCTGGCCATGCTGCTCCGCTGGACAACGCGAGATCACACTCCTACCGTCACTCTGCATGCCTTTTCCAACGTGGTCCTTGATGAAAAGCGTGCCACGTCGACACCATCGTCTACGTCTACCTTTCGCACTCCGAGCACTGCCAGACATGTCGCCACCGTGCTTCCTTCTGCATCGGCATCTGGTCCGGACTGTCCCTTTGCATTTCGTCACCACTTCGGATGCCGAACAGTGACAGCTCCGGGCCGGAACGAGTCTGTCCGCTTTTGCGTGGAAGAGTGCCTGGAAATAGCTCAGAGGGTCTCGCCCATGCAGTGAAACGGGCATCCACGGCACAGCCAAGTCGCGCTACGTCATAGCTACGTTCCCCCTGCGAAGAGGCACGCGGCGATGCAAGGCGGGCCGGTACACACAGCAGGAGGTTGTGGACCCTAACTTCGCTTCCGCTTGGCATGACGAGTTCCCAGCTTGTCGGAAACGGCACAACCGAAGCAGGTCCCGGTGGCAAAAAGTGGCATGCGGGATGCCATCACGGAGCCATCATAGGCCGACGCCACGCGCAGTACGCAAAGATGCGATGGTTCGTAGCAACAGCGTGTGATAGGTATTGGTCTGCAAGCCACAAAACAAGATAGATTTCTCGACACCGTCACAGCGTCACGGCCAGCTGCAGCAGAAGAGTTCGTTGTGACCGATGCGCACGGTTGATCGGTAAATGCTGGTTGTGCGTCTCCAACTCATTTTCCCCACGTTTCAGTCTTGCGCCTCCACCTGTGCACTCAGTGACGTCAGAATTCCAATGTGGGTGCGCACCATTCTGTCGCTTCCGGTAGTGCGACAGTTTGGATATTTTTGGAAAGACGTCTCGCGGCTGGAATTTGGCATCGGGACAGCCCATACTGTTGTTGCTTCCCACCGCACACGGTGACGCATAATGATGATATCGGGCTTTCATGTCGCTTTGCTTTGCGTCGTTTCACAACGCACTTTGTCTCCGATTCCCCGATGCAGTAAGCTTGTTCCAGAAGCACCTCGGAGGCCTCAACCGAGCTTACTGACGTGGCCTCGCCCGACAGACAGACGAGCCAGACGAGCCAGACCTTACTCGCCTGCCTTGATCGTCCCCCCGCTTCCATTGCGGAGCCCGAGCTTGCAGACAGTCACGCGCAACCTCGGCTTTCGCTTTTTCGCCGACGCAGCATGCTCTATTTTGGGAGCTTCCTCATGATGAAAGGCGTCCCTGGACGGCGACCCGAAGTTGTGACGGCAACAGAAGCGAAACTCCGAAGTAAGATATGTGCATTCGCCGATCATAACTTTGTTTACGCCGCTTGAGTCAGTTTCAAGGCGTTGGGGGCGTCATTGATCGGCAACCCTGTACCGAGAGGCTCATACATTCGTCGCAACACAGCCCGCAACCACCCGTCGAGACCAGACCAGACCAGACGAGACGAGACGTAAACATGCTTTCTGGACGAAGCTTTTTGGTGGTTGGGACTATACAGGAAGAATGTGTGCGGCAAAGCTAGTGGTTGTGGCCCTCATGAGCCTCCGGGTCTTCGTGATCGGGCCAGTCTTCGAAGCCGTCCTCAAAGATCTCTTGCAGCTTGGCCTGCTTCTGCTTGACATCCTCAAGACTCGAGTCGTTCATGATTCCCTCCCACTGCTGCATCTCTGCATCCGTCAGCAGACACTTGTCGAGCGCAGCGCGCAGCTTGTCCTCTCCGCCCTCGCGCATGTTTAGGCCAATGAGCACAATCTCCTGCCTCCTGTCGCCCCACGGTGCGACAAAGTCCTTCTTGATCGCCTCGACAATCTCCTTGTCCTGAGGCCACATGTCTTCGTCCAGCTCGCAGCGCCATCGTGCGCCGCCTTGGAGTGTCAGCATGATGCCCGCCTGCGACCACTCGCCAAACATGAGCGGTCGCGTCGCGAGCCAGACAAAGCCTTTGGATCGCAGCAGCGGCGCGAAAGTGTCGCTAGCGTTCTTGGCTTCCAGTCGTGCTTGTGGGTTGAGCTGAGGTTGCGCTTCGTCGTCGATGCCGTCTTCATTTTCTTGATCCACCTCCATGTCCTCCTCTTCTGCGTCGGTCTCGTCGTCGCTAGCGATGGTGGCGTCGTCATCTTCGTCCTCATCCTCGCCATCGTCGATGTACTCGCTCTGGATGACGACAAACACCTCGCGGATCGTCTCCCACAGCCTCGCCGTGTGGAATGGCCGACGCGCCTTGTAGACAAAGCTGCCGATACCGTACTCTTCCGTCTCGGGCTTGATCTCCTCGTTGAGACTCTTGAGCCAGCCTGCTCCCATCGCCGCCTTTTCGTAGCTGAACAGGTTCGTGTTGAGGATCTCCTTGAGATCGATGCGGCTGCGCGTGGTCGGGATGATCTTCGCGTCTGGGTTGAGCAGGCGGATGAAGGCGCGGATGCGGTCGACCTCTTCCTTGCCCACCAGGTCGCACTTGTTGATGAGGATGACATTGGCAAACTCGAGCTGGTCGGTCTGCAGGTCCGAGATGTTGCGGTCGTCTTCCTCGGGCACGTCGTGGTCGTCCTTGTGGCGGTCGACCAGGAAGTCGGTCGTGTTGTAGTCGTTGAACAGGTTCACCGCATCGACAACAGTGACGCACGTGTCCAGTCGAGCCACTGCGGGCAGTCCACCTTGCTTGAGGATCCTGGCCACTTTTTCGTGCTCCTCCTTCTTCTGCGGGTCGGCGCGGATCTCGTCCTCCAGCTCCTCGGCCATCTGCGTGTACATGTCTGCAAACTCTTCCGAGAAGGTCTCGGCGACTTGCATGGGCTCCGAGATGCCCGTGCTCTCGATCAGCAGGTAGTCGATCTCGCGGTTCTCGGCGAGCGCGGCGACCTCCTCGAGCAGATCGCCTCGGAGCGTGCAGCAGATGCAGCCGTTTTGCATCTGCACCACCTTCTCTTCGGCCTGGGTGACGCGGTGGTTGGAGAGCAGGGATGCATCGATGTTGAGCGCACCCATGTCGTTGACCACGACGGCGACACGGAGGCCGTGGTCCCTGGAGGTGAGGATGTGTTCGAGGAGCGTCGTCTTGCCTGCACCCAAGAAGCCACTGAGCAGGGTGACCGGAAGTCGATCCACGCGGGAGCGCTTCTGCTTGACTGGAGCAACAGCATTCAGCGCTCGCTTGCTCGCCTTTGACTGCAGCGTCTCGAGCTTCTTGGCATCAAACTTGCCACTGGCGTTGAAAAAGGAGCTCAGGAATTCGGTTTCCTTTCGCATCTCCTGCTTCGACCTCGGACTTCTGTCGTCACCCGCATCCATCTTGAGCTCCTTCGGATTGTTCAGCAGCTTCTTGACATCAAAGCCCCACTGCTCCAAGTGCGAGTACACCAGGTCGTTCGGCGTAACATCGCCCGCTTTGCGAGGCAAGATGTGCACATGAAGATGAGGCACTGTTTGGCCCGCCGCCTCGCCATCCTGAACACTGATCGTCAGCGCATCGGCCTCAAACACCTTTTCGAGACCCTTGGAGATCTCCTGGACGCTCTGGAAGAGCGAAGCCACGACATTTGCTGGCGCTTCGGACAGTCTGTGATAGGGTTTGGTGGGGATGACCAGGACGTGACCGGGCACGATGGGCTTGAGATTGACGATGGCAGAGCAGGATGCGTCTGCCGAGCGGTAGAAGACCTGATCGGTGACGTCGAACGATGCAAAGTTGACTTTCTCGGTGCCTTTCTGCTTGGAGTTGGCCTTTTTGTTGCTGCTCTTACCAGCAGGGACAGCCGGGGCTGCCTTGGGAGAGACCGCGATAGGTGCCATCTTGTCTGCGGTTGCGGTGGACAATGCTGATGGAGACAAAGCGCGATAGAGACGTTGTAGTCGACAAGAATGCCTCGAAGAAGCTACGAAGCCTTTTGAAGGCGCCGAGAGGAGCTGTCGAGCGACAACATTTGCGTTTTCTATCCCTCGATCTGCGAGAAGATTTTTGCATGGATGAATCTTTTTGGAAGCCTGAGGAAGCGGTCGAGCATGTCCCGAAAAGTAGCCTAATCTGACCAGGAAGGTCGGCCAAGACGACGACGACCTTGCTGGTCGAGGCGGCTTTGCGGTCATGTCATAGTCTTGATCCTGCGTTCTAGCAAAGACGGCAGGAGAGCGATGTACGATTAGGCAGGATAAGAGATGGCTTTCTACGGTCCGCTTGGGTGCGATGAAGTGTTAGCCAGGCTGTCAAACAAGGCCGAATTAATCATCAGTCTCACACGGCCGCACCAGCCGAGTCTCTGAGAGAACGAATTAGGGACGAGGCAATTGAAAATAGGCCCTTTGCAACGAGGACCTTCGCGGTGACAGCAACCGCAGCCGTGCTCACTCCAGCCAATCTCGAGTGCCTCATTTGAGCTCCCCTTGCCCGCAACCACGCTCGACCGTCGGCTTTTGATGTCTATCACTCCTATCAACAACCTTCCCGGTACCAAGCTGCTGTAGCCGATAACGTGCTTTCTTCAAACTGTTCCTGTACGGCCAATCATCAATGAGAGAATGCCAAGCCGTCACGGCACAACAGCGAAGGCCCCACACAGTCCTCTGAATACACCAACGTAAACCAAGGTATCTTGAATGCATTAATAAGAGCAGGCAAGGCAATACACGGATCCTTAGCGGGACAACAAGCCGAGCGACAGGTGAGAATACAATGTAACAGTCCAGAAACCCGAGATCTTCTCGCCCGGATGGCACGCACGTTCAGGCCTTGTTGAGAACCGACTTGAGCTTGGCGAAGCCCGAGTTCTTGATCGACTTGACGCTGCCACTCTTGTTGAGGCTTCGGCGGTCCGAGGCGTCTTCGGTCTTGTAGTCGGTGGCAGCCTTCTTTTCAGAGTAGGTTCCGATAGCCGCGCCGTTTCCGTTTCCATTGGCGTGACCGTTGCCGCTGGAAACGGGTCCAGCCTCCTTGGCGGCTTCTTCGTCATGCGAGATGACTTTGTCCGTGTTGACATCGATGGCCTCCTTTGTTGCTGCGTTTGAGGCAACAGGTGCCTCGTGGAAAGCATCGTTGCCGTCGTCATCACCGGCAGTAGCGGCGGCAGCAGAGGCTCCACCAGCAGCAGCAGCACCAGCAGCACCACCGGCAGCCGCGCCATTTTCCTTACCACCTTCCTTATCCGCGTTGGCACCGATGCGCTTCTCGACCTCTTCCGGATCCGCGCCCCCCTCGATCTCGGCGATCTCTTTCTTGAGAGTGGCAACGCAGGCCCTGCGACCGACAACGTGGCGGATGGTCTCGCCGTCCTTCTGCTTGTAGTTCCACGTCACGATACCCTGGCCATCGATCGTACCGTCACGGTGGTAGACCGTCTTGCCGCGGAAGTACGGCTCGTGCTCGTACTGCGCTACACGCAGCTTCTTGACCAACAGTTCTCGCTGGTTGACCACGTCCTTGTCCTTGCCCTTGGTCTCGCACCACTTGCGCGTCACCTGCTCGTACTCCTTGGCGATCGACATGTAGTTGTCCCAGGTGCGTTTCTTGCCCTCCTCGTCCTTGGTCTGTTCGTTCTCGCCCTCTTCGGGCTCGACGAATTCGAACTCGTTGATGTTGTCGCCTCCCATGTTGGAGAGCAGGCGCTCCTTGGGCACGATGTCCAGGTCCTCGGGCTTCTTGCTGAACTTGACCTTGCTGCGCACGACGGGGTCGAGCATGGGTCCGAGCAGCTTCCAGATCCCCGAGAAGATCCACGGCGCATTGTGGATGTACAGCGTGCCGAGCGACTCGGGATAGTACGCTTCGAGACACTTGACGATGAACAAGATGCAGTTCCAGTCCATGTTCCTCAGACCGAACCCGGTCAGGTCAAACAGCAGCACCACCTTGTCGTTGGGCGGCTGCATCAGCAGACGGAACGACTCCATGGCGTAGATGACGTACTTGGACATGGATGCGCCGGGCTGTCCCCACGTCAGGTGCTTTTTGACGTGGATGTAGCAGATTGGCTGCTCGTTGTCCGTGGTACCCATGGCGTAGGTCTTGCCGCTGCGCTGCTGGTCAAGGAACTTCTCGATACTCGCGTTGCCAAGGTCGCCGTTCTCGGCGAGCTCCTCGACGTTGTTGTCCAGACGCCATTTCATGCAGCCAGCCATCATGGCAA
Source organism: Sporisorium graminicola (assembly GCF_005498985.1). Taxonomy (NCBI): domain Eukaryota; kingdom Fungi; phylum Basidiomycota; class Ustilaginomycetes; order Ustilaginales; family Ustilaginaceae; genus Sporisorium; species Sporisorium graminicola. The sequence continues at coordinate 2,029,842 of NC_043719.1, forward strand.
AGGCACGCGAGACGTCCCACTTGCGGGCACGCAGGAAACGCAAGACATCCGTGTCGGGATTGTCCATCTTGACAAACTTCCAGAAGGTGTTGCGTAGCGCCGAGGGCCCGTAGGATTGCAGCAGCTCGTCGAGAGCTGCCTGCTCCTCGCGAGCCTTGAGCTCGTCCTTGGCCTTGTCGTCCTTGGGGATACCCGCGCCGTCTGGCCCAGACTTTTTTTCGTCCCAGCCGCCGAGGTCGCCACCCTTGCCTTTGGACTGCGCGTTGCCGTCGTCATCTTCCGAGGCGTTTTCGCAAACTTCAAAGAACTTGAGCCAGAGCTCTTGCAGCTTCTCTTCCTGGTCCGGCGTCAAGTTGCCTGTAGAGTGACGGAATCAAAAGTGAGTGAATGTTTCTCCTCTTGTCAGTGACACTGTACTTTAGAATGGGAAGCTTTTGATGATGCACTGCTTCTCGACATGAGGACGTGAAGGATCGCTTGAGGCAGCAGGTCTGTGTACTCACCGACATATCCAGGCTGGATCTCGATCTCTTTCTGGCCAATTTCAATGACCATGTCGGAATCTTGTGACGGACGGTGGTCGGTCGATCGGTGGTCGGGAGTATGTGTGTGAAATGGTACAGGATGAAGAACGAAGTGGTGTCGTGAAACGGGCAGGTCGAAGCTTGATCAAGTTCAGAAAGTTACACAGCGTCTAGATGGTGTGGGTGAACAGACATGGACGGATGCTAAGCGGTGTTGGGCCTTGCCTGGACTAGCCTATATACGTTCTCAAGGACTGGGCACGATCAGCCATGCAGATGATGCGCATGCGTGCAAGGGCGATCTGAGCGATGTTCATCTGGGCTAATGGCCCAAGAGGCCCGGCTGCAGAGAGTAGGGTCACTAGAGTTATTGTCATGTCTCGCATAGAACTCGCTTGGCGCGCCCCTCGAAGAAAAGAAATGGCGGTCATGTTAGTGTCCGTCGCGCGGAGCAGCTGCTAATGAGCTTTGTCGCCCGTCGCCGGTGCAGCGGCTGCTGTTCATCAGCGGTTCGCTGGGAGCCGCTGCTCGAGCAAACGAGCAACACCACGCTCGTCCCATGTGTCGGTTACCCAGCATGGCTCAAGCCGCTTTCATTTTCTGTTCCAATGTGAGCGCCACTCTTTACAGCACGGATCCACCATCTTGTGGTGATTCCCAGTGTGAATGGCCCAATGGGCACATGCTTTGCGGAGTCTTTGGTGGAGTGTCTCTCTCTGCGAGCCTAAGTCCTAGTCGCATATTCACCAACTACGCCATCATCGACATCATCAGCCTCCTTCCGAACCTTCGCTAAAGCGCAACAGTATATGACGGGCTAAAGTCAATCGCACATTACTAGCGCGGAGTTGCATTCGAGTGAAGCGTGGCTCGAGCGGCTATTCAAACTTTGCTCTGCTGGTGCGCCTTGGGTGGAGGCAGTGTCTGCAAAAAATGGGACGTGGGGCTCTGCATGGGACTAGCCGAGCAGCTGCAACGGTTTGCCGACATGACATTTGTAACACAAGACGTGAAAGCGACAAACAAAGCAGAACGGCATTCGATCATCGACGGACGTCTGCCTCCCTTGCACACGATGTCGATGTAACTGCTCGAGGTGCTCAGGCACCTGTACGTTATCTAATTGAAAATGAGAATGGGGGCCGCAGCAACGGAGGCTACCAAGGGGAAACAGGTCGGTAGCACTTTCGTAGGCGTCGTCGGCAACGAGAGATACAATATAGCAGCCGCGGCAGCAGAAGAAAGCTCTCTTTCTTTTCCCCGCATTCCTGCTCAAGGAAATGGGGGATCCCGATGCCGACTGCTTCGTTTCTGCCAGTGAGATCTGACGCCACGCACTTTGACTCCGCTCTTACGCTCCGTCGCTTTTGTTCTGTCATCGTAATGCCGCGCCTCGTCTCCTCTTCCTCGTGCGACACCGTTGGCAGCCCTGGCCATCGCTTCGGAGAGTTTAGGATTGGCCTCTCCATGCAAAGACGCATGCCGAGGCTGGTTGTGAGGGTGGCGAAGTCACGTGGGTATTGCCAAGCTACTTTCTTCTAGCTGTATGGCAACCTCATCCGAGATCTCGTACCACCAGTTGAGGCACAGGCATATGCCACGGTCGATCGAGTCTTGACCATGAACAGCAACGATCTGCTCATCTTGTTGCTGCGCAACGTGGTGAAACCAGCCGCTAGGAAGGTAGAGCGTCTCACCCTCGTGGACTCGGATCTTGAGCGGCGGCAGAGCGTACCCGTACTTGGTCTGTGGACTGTGCTGGCGCACCGTTGTCCCTGACGATGATGATGTCGCATTGAGGTCGCGGTGGACGAACGGTGCATTGCGATCTGCGTGTTTAGGCAACGTCGGATCAATCGGTATCCATCTCGTTGTCGCACTTTCGCCGTCCCTCTGCAGACTCAAGCGCTCCGAGTCGCAATCTTGCTGACTGGGATCCCTGACGTACCTATACACAGGATACTCTTCGTCGTCGCACAGGAAGCAGGCTTCGGCGGGAGGATAGACGGTAAACTCCTTCCAGCCTCGCACGACTGTGAAGAGGTTCTCGTAGTAGTCTCTGTGCATCGAGGTGCGAGACGCAGAGGTGCCGATCCAGATGTTGGTCGCTTCGGGAGTATGGGCGAGCGCTTCCGTGGCCCACGGCAAGTCGCTGCGGTGTCTACTCTCCAGTTCAGACTTATGCGAGCCTGTGCGCATCTCGAGATCCTGCAACAGAGGCGACAGGTCTCCGTACTCTGTGACACTCAGGTTCGAGTTCTGCGATTGAAGATAGGCGATCGTATCTGCTTTGCCGTGCACCTGCTTCGAGAGCCGATCCAAGAGCTCTGAGAACGGCATGCTCTGCTCCATGGGAAGTGCAAACACTGAGCCTCCATTCTCGGGATGCAGGATGAGGTCGTCCGCTCTGCCGTCGGGGGTGATGGCCACCGCGACGCTCCGATCAGGTCCCATACATGCTTCGAGGTAACTTGTGTCCTTCCAATTGGCGATCCCTGGACGATCGTTCATGCAGCCCTCGATGAGTACAGGAATGTGCACTTCAATGATATTTTGGAACTCGCGTGCAGAAGGTGGCCGCGGCAGACGCTGTGGCCATGGTTGCTCGTGACGATCTTGGTCGAAAGGGATGCCCTGCTGCTTTCGTGATTGGAGCGCTCGTTCGCGAAGCAGCAAGAAGAACGGGTCGTCGACATCCTCGCTGGGTTGCACCATACTGGAAAGTCGAGGCGATGCTCAAGGCGAATCCATCCTAGCAGAACCTGCAGGCACGGGGAGCATTCAGTCAGCAAGATGGAAACCCCCTTCTTGACGAGCTCAAGAAGAAGATGCAGAAGATGCAAAAACCGATGTTCAGGGTCCAGCATCTGACGAGCTCGAATCAGGATCGGGAGGATGTGCTGTTCGATCCTGAGAAATGTGACAGAGGCGAAAGAGCTCGCATGATTTTCGAAGAACTCTCGAAAATGTAATTTCTGCAGCAGTACGCGACCAGTGTATGTCCGAATGTTTGTTGTTGCTTGGCTGTCCAGCTGGCAGGCTGGTTGAGATAGCGGTCCCTCGCAGATCATCGTGGCACGCGACGTGCCTGAACCGGGGTTTCATTGCTTTCGTGCTGCAAGAACTGAGTGTTGTTGCAGCAGCAGCTGCGGGTGTTGGTCGGCGACACTTGCTTTTCACAGAAGCTGAAGCGCATCACACTACCGCAAGGCCCGACAGTACAGCACAGCACAGCACTCTTCTTGGCTGGCGCTCTCTCTCTAACCTGCATGCTCTGCATCCAAGACCGAACGACCTCGAATTGAACCCTGCATGCCGACTTGCCACTGTCTACCCACACACTGAAAGCAAGTTGGAGGCTGACTACTGCGCAGCCCGCAGCGTGCTCGGCACCTTGTGTCCATTCTGCTCGTCCGATCGAATGCATTGGATCAGCTGCTCGGCTCGACCGACGATCACTGACTAGTTTGGCTTTTCGGCTCTTCCGTTAACGCCTTCTTCTCCTCCAGACAACCGATCCTCGCCTGCGCCGAACCTCATCACTTGATCGACTTGCACACATACAGCGCACATGCGAGATAGCGTCGGCTCGACAGGCGACCTGCTGCAGCATTCAACGACTTTCAGACCTGCTTGCAACATGAACAGCATCGAAGACAGCCACCTTGACAGATCCTTTGAAGCTTCCATGACCAACACAACCCTCGAGTCGCCACCACCGATCATTGCCTCATCATCGCGATCAACCACCACCAACAGTACCAGACAGGCCTCTCTCTCACCACCTGTTCGGAGAGCGTCCATCTCACCTTTCCAAACCATGCACAACCCCATGCTCATGGGTATGAGCACCAGCACAAGCACGAGCAGCATCGAAAGCAGTCCGTTCCACCAACCTTCCTCGCGGCGGTTGTTTCATGACACTCCCACCGCCTCGCAACACGCGCAAGTAGCCGACCTGATCTCACCGACTACTACGATCAGCCTGCAGACCGAAGTGCGAACGCCTACTGCGGCTGGTGGTGCGGATTGTCAGGACGTGTTCGGAAAGATCGATCATACACCGCTTCGACAGGACACGCATTCGACATCGCCGCTTCCCAATTCGCGGTCCTTGCAGATGGGCGATATGCTGGATCATGTCTTGGATGCACAGCAGTTTTCGAGGTTGTCTGTGGGCAACATCATCGCGCCGGAGAGAGGCAGCTCCAAGAAGCCACCCAAACGCCTTCCAACCGATCCGGGCAGCACCACCGCTTCACCCACTCCGCTGTCTAGATCGTCAGCACTAGCACGGTCCGCGCTCACATCGATAGCTGTCAATACAAGTACAGACTCTGCGTTGCGCAGCAGTCCAGCATCAGACACTTTCACACATCGCTCCCATGCACCCGCCGAAGAGCTCTCTATGCACGTCAAACATCACATGGCAGCTTTGCAGGAGAGTCCACAGACACATTGATGGGCAACAACAAGAAGACTTTTTCGATTCGAGAGGTGTGATACCAACATCCATCAATTAATCTTCCATGGATGTCTTTCGACTCGACGCTCGAGCCCTACGCAACCAGCTACTTACCGATATCGCTTTCGGACAGGGCCAGCACACCGAAGTCACGAGCAAGCTCTTCGGCCTCGACGCTGTCACCTCGGATGCCAAGCCAGGCGAATCGTCGCTCCATCGATGCGCCGACCTCCGAAGTCGCTCTGGGGCGTTCGTCGTCGTCGTCGTCGTCGTTGTCGTCGCTGGAAGCATCAGCTCGCTTCTTCTTCGCAATCTGCGCCCGACGCTTAGCACAATTGACTGCAGCATGGCCCTTCTTTTTGCACACGCTGCACGGATAATGCGGGCATGTGTGCATGCTGTGGAAGGATCCACGTTCATCGTACCGGCATTGGAAGCACCAAAAGGGTCGTTCGGGAAAGCGAACCAGGTAGGCAACGCCATCAAAGACGAACCATCCGGGGATCGAGGCGCGGGCCTTGAGATGCACGACGTCGTTCTGCGTGGTCAGCTCGAGAAGCACCAGCACTTTGCCCTTGAAAACTCCCGAGTCAGCACAGTGCAGCGCCCATACATCGACAATGCTCCCAGCCTCGCGGATCCTCACATTGGCTCTCACCGCAGCAAGCACGGCCGCCAGATTGGTCAAGGCTGGCAGGGTCTGAATGCACAAGGCTATGTGTTTGCGAACGGGAATGGCGCGGTTGACCAGCTCGGGCTTGGAGCCGTAAAAGTCAAAGGCGATCTCGTACTCATACACCTTGAGCACGTCTTCGCCTTTGGCAAAGATGACGTCGACGAAGCTGCGTCCGCCTTGCGTCAACGGGTGTCGGATCTCGAGAGGGGTGAGCTTGTGCTTCTGGCACATGTCGAGGATGCTCTCGAGTAAGACATCGCGGAAGCCCGACTTGGAAGGGCGGAAGCGCGTGGAGAATTGCCATCGGACGCCGCCGGAGGGGATGCCGTTCGTTTCGAGCTCGTCGTACAGATCTTCGCCCTTCATGAACGGCTTGCCTCCCTGCGAGTAGAGTAGGCGGTACTTGTAGGAGGCGCTCATCTCGACGTCCTGAAGAAGGGTGGTGTTGATGTTGATGAAGTGCTGATGGAAGAGCCGATCAGAGTGATCCGACCAGAGTGATCCGACAAGGGAGAGAACCGTGGCTGGAGAGGAGGAGGAAAGGAACGAATCGAGGCGAGGCGAAGGAGTGCGTTCTACTTATAGCTGGTAGCTAGCTCCATTTCCTGGTGCTCGAGGCCCATACGTAGGAATCAACTTAGCCGCAAGTCAGAGTTAGACAAGCGGACTTACTTTTCTCGCCCTGTGTGTGTCGTGCGCAGTGTGTCGTTTGTCTAATCAATGCACAGTCGCGGCGAGTGAAAGGGCAGGTGGAATGAGGTCCGAGCGCACTCCGCTGTGGCCTCTCAAGTTCAGCCACGAGAAGATGAGCTTTCGAAAGAGTTCGAGGATCTTTCATGTGGGGTGCGCCCTCGAGATGAAGAGAGGGACAGTAGCTGCGCTGATGGGCCACACGACATCGACGACGGCGAGGATGTGTGGTCTTGGCCCTGCTGCTGCAGCTTGTGGGGGACATGACGAGATCAGGCGAGATCATTCGGTAGGTGACGAGAGCATCACGCTTACAAGCGGTGCGGACGAGAAGTCATGCTGAACGCTCGGTTGAGGATCCCTGTACATATTGCTGGACATTCGGCGCCAGGGACTGGACAAACGGTGTCCAGGTTAAGACGGTTTGCCAAAACAAAACAAAAAAGCATCAAAGAGATCTGCGACCATCTCCTCTCCGACAAGATGACAGCGGTACGCAGATCCAGCTTTCCATTTCCACTCGGAAGCCTGTCTCGTCAACTCGCGGCACCGGCGAAAGGAACACCTTCCGAAATCGGATTGACCGAGACAGCGCCAAGACTGCACAGAAGCATATCCCACACGCTCAGAAAGTGTGCCCTCAAAGCTCCCACGCTCCGTGTCGCTGCGGGGCAGCCTTCACTATAGGCCGATACTGAGCCGAAACAGGTTCCTTGATATCGACAAAGAGATCCTATAGGCGCTTTTCGGTGAACAGGCCCAGATGTGGATGTGCATCCCAGCTATCGGGAGCAAGGCATCACATCCGAAGCAAAACGGCAACACCCGACCGTGCTGCAGAGAAGTAGATCTGTTGGACCATACGAGCATACATTCTGTAACTTGCAGCCCGGCCCAATGCTGGACCGCGCAGCCAATCAGACGACCGGCTAGGAAATGTCCCCCACTACAAGATCAATTTGAGCTTCTTTGTCTATCTGGATTCTTGATGGTCAGCAGTGACAGTAGGCAAAAAAAGGTGGTGTCAAAAAATGCAGTTTTTTTTTCTGACAGCGAATGGAATAAAATGTCAAAAAAGGATGGAGATGTAGGGGATTGAACCCTAGACCTTCTCAAGGTTGTATTGAAGTATTGAAACTTCATTGCAAATGAGACGCTCTACCACTGAGCTACATCCCCATTTTTGGTGTTGTATATACATTACGGGGCATCGTAAAAATATATACCTTAAACATTTAGGTGGAGGAGTTGGGTGACTTTTTGCGTTACGAAGGCGAGCTCATTCAGTGGATCGCCGCAGGCAGCATCGACAAGCGTAGCATGCTAGTCTCGCCAGCGGTTCGGACACGAAGCATAGGCGTGGAGTTCGCCATAACTTGAGCTTTTGAGCTGGTCGAATGACATGAGAGGACTCGCTGGCAGACGAAAATCAAGTTGAGAAATCAGCGCTCGGCTTACGATCGACAACCACTCAGGGGCAACTGGAACTCGAGGTTGAGCTTTTATTGCGGCGTTCTGTTCGTCCGTGGTGGGCAATTGCAACACGGGCGTCTACGCGAGAAGGAAGGACGTCTAGCGAGATGGATGGCTCCAAGGAGAAGACGGTCTCGAACAGGAGCCGTGAGAATTGGAACAATCTGAACGAGGAGGATGGTGGTAAAGAATCACCCTCTAATCAGCTCGAGAACAGACAAGAAATGCACGCTTTCGACGCAAATGAAGTGACTAGAGTGTGACAACAAGGAACAAGCAGCCACACACGGCTCATTACATTACCACAAAGGTGTCTGAGCCCACCAGACAAGTGACGCGGCGAATCAGGCTCAAGCAGCATCGCCTTAGCACCGACTAAGCCGCAGCATGGATGCTTTCGCTCAGAGGTCCACACGGGTGATCCTCAGGCAAGCCGCTTCGAGAGAGTTTTCAAGATACAGGGTTGCATTGCGTTGCAGGGAGACTATTGAACAGATTTGAGGTCAGCAGGAACAAGGCGGAGGACAGAGCGGAAAAAAAGTATGACCAGCTCCAGTGGCTAGCATGAACAGCGCCACGACAGAGAGAGAGAGAGAACACAACAACCGAATCGAAACGCGATCGAAAAGAAAGCGGACCAAGCTCACTACTTGCCGTGTCCAGCAGCGTTGGCAGCAGCAGCGGCATTCATCAAGCTCTTGAAAGTAAACAGCGATCCGGCCAAGAATCCGGCAGAGAGGAGGCTGGTGACCTGGATGGTCTTTGCTGCGATCGTTCGGATCTTGCGGGCTCGAGATGGAGCTCTGTCGGCGGGAGCAGCGTCGTCTTGGGCTTTATCATCCGAGAAGCGCATCTTCTTGCTGGGCGAGGTGGCAAGGGAAGTGATCGCTGGAACAACGGTGCTTGTACCCGGCGATTCGCCGCACGTCGGAGGTGCAACAGCGGCAGAGACCGTCGCAGTAAGCGTCTGAGCTCTCTCTACGGTGGCATCCGTAATTTCTTCAGTGTCAAGCTTTCGCTTCTGGGGCGAAGAGAAGACAGGGGCGACCTGGCCCGGATGATCAGCGTTGTCAGGCTCCTCCAGGGCGAAAGCAGCATCGTGAGGAGCAGAGGCCTCCACCTCCGAGCTCTCGACTTGCGTCGAGAGAGAGGCAAGGGGACTGAGGCTTCTTTCCTTCGCAGCGCCGAGGAGTGGAGAATCGGCTTCGACAGAAGTAGCTGGCGAGTCTGGAGTCTGAGCTGTCTTGTATCCGGCCATGTAGGCCTCGCCCTGGCTTCGAGCATCGAGTGCTTCACGGCGGAGCTCCTCCTGCTCGCATGCAACCTCATGGATCTCGTGGCGCCAAGGGACAGTGGAAAAGTCGAAGGGGTCGTCGATATCAGATCCAGAGTCGGTGTCGTCGTCGAAGAACTCTTCACCGAGCCCATCGTGACCCTCGGAGGCCGCCGCGTCCGAATCATAGGCGTGCTCGTCCTCCGAGACTTCCGAGTCGAAAGTGCCATCTCCGTCGCTGGCGCCAATGGCCTCATCGTCACTGGTCAGGTCAACTACTTCGCGCAGCGTCTCTGCCATAGGCGTAGGGGTTACAGGAGCCACGGTAGCGTCGATGCCCTTGTGGAACGAGAGCCCTCCAGTGAATGCGGGGACCTGAATGCGGTTGAAAGCGTCGCCGGTGATGCTTACAATGTCCGAGTCGGAATCGAGAACATCATCCGGGACGCTGATTGCACCACTCCTGGCAAAAGGAGCAATGCTCGGAGTAGGATCGGGTTGGCGAGCAACGCGGAGGTAGCACCGGACGGGGTGATAGACGTTGTCCGATCGACGACATTCTCGTCCAAATTCAATCAGGTCTCCGTCCTGAACCGTGAGGATGCCTTCGACCCGCTTCTTGCCAGCGAGCGGAGCTGTCTCGGTGATCACATCGCTTTCGGAAAATTTGGCCTGACGTCGAGCGACAAAGGTACCGTGAGTCGAGCCGAGATCTTTAACGATCAAGAAACCGTCCTGCCACTCGAAGACTGCATGCTCGCGAGAGACAACCTTGGCGCCGGGGAAATAGATCGAGTCGCCGAGGTCATTGACGGGGGCGGCGGTAGTTTCGGCGGGGGAGCGAGAGATAGTTTTGGACTTTCCGAGTGGGATACGAGTGGCCGAGTAGTCCCTCGGATCGTGACGAGTGCGTTCGATGGGGCCAGTGGGCGAAGCATTGACCCAGACGAGCTCGAAGCCCCGGTCAGAGGCGAGAGTAGACATGGTCTTGGTCGGAGACTAGCGCTCAAGAGGTGAAGGCGCAGACGATGATGGGGAGGCAAACGATGAGTGCGGAATTCGAGGCGTAAGTGTATGCACTGGGCAATGGATAGGGAGAAGAGCGGGGGAGAGGGATGGTGTGTGAGAGAGGGATAGGAGAGGCGCAGGTCCCGCACTCGAGGCCGCCCCGCTATCTGCTGCTCAGCTATTTCGAGAGGCACCACAGGAACGGCACTCCCTCCAACAAGTCACATCACATTGGGAGCTCATGAATGTGTCAAGACGCTGATCCACGACGCTTTGACCAGCTCGAGGACTGGCAACGGTCGGGAGAAGGCGCTAGGGCTTTTCCTTTCAGATTGCGCAGCAACCGCACCCCTTTTCGGCGGGACCGATTTCAAAAAAAAAGGACGACCTTTCGGACTATCACACGGTCGAGTATGAGACCTCCTGGCTGCACAGGAGATCGCTTCTTTGGCAAATCAGGAGCTATAGTGATTAGCTTGTTCAGGGTCGCAAGAGCCGCAATCAAGGTCGCAATCTCCTTCCGAGTGTTGGACCCGAGTCAAAGGACAGGCAACGCAGCAGGCAGGGGCAGCCGATCTGTGTTCACAGTGTCACTCTCGCCATGCAGGGTTCGCATGCGTTATCAGTGCTCTGGACCCTGAAAAGCGCAACTTTTTCTATTTGACTTTTCTTTGTGCGCGCTCTCGCGGGCTGAGTTCCGTGGATTCAGAGGTCGTGCGAGCCGCGCGCACTGAAGTCGTCATTTTGCCGCTCTAATTCTCCCGTCCGAGTGACGACAAAGCCGAATTCCGAGTCGACCTGTCGTGATGCTTCCTTCGACATTCTTGTGGCCCCAGCCTTCATATTCACGCATCCACCCTGAGTACGTTGACAATCTCCCGCCCATTTAACGACGAGCTCTGGTATCCAGGCACAGGACCTTCGGTGCACATAACTTGGAAACGACTCCAGCATGCGAGCGCGCTAATCCAGCCTCCATTCGACCATCTCCCACCCCTTCGCTGAGCCTCTTTCGGCCGCGCAACCATCAACGAGATGCCTCCGACTCCGACGCGCTCGGTGCAGCGTGGTGGCGGCGCTCGACAAAGGCAGGGATCCTCTCTTCACCCTCATGCCGGTCCCGCAGCAAGCACTATTGCAGCAGCAGCAGCAGGAGGCCGTTCATCCGCACAACCAGCACGAGGCGGCAAAGCAACACAGACGCATGATGCTGCCGCCGTACCCTTCGTCCATCCCGCCCTCGCCTTATCATCTGGCGTTCTGCCCTCCTCATCCTCCTCCACGACTACTGGTCTGCCAGCAGTGGTAGCAGCGCAGGTCCGTGGCAGACGGCCGTTCAACCACCGCAACCTCTTCGCGCGAGACCTACGCAACCTCATGTACGCTTACGGAGACTCGCCCAACCCCGACCCCGACTCGGTACTGCTCATGGAGGAAATGACGGTTGACTTCATCACCGACCTCTGCTGCCGTGCTCGCCCCAGCCCGTACGCGCTCGGTCTCGGAACCAGCGCTATCTCCAACAGCTCCAGCTCCTTCGGTGCAACCTTGGAACAGTCTTTAGCTTCGCTCGATTCAACCGGCAACCTCAACGGCGTCGACGGCACCCCGCATACGCTGCCTCCCAGAGCGCCGCATCGACTGCGTGTCAAGCTGGAAGACTTCCGACACGCACTCCGCAAGGATGTTGAGGCTAAGAAGTTGGGTCGTATGGAGCAGCTGCTGTATGCGGACAAGGTTGTGACGGAAGCAAGACGCGTCGGCGGTGTCGAGGAGGCCGCCGAGCGCGCAGGTGCTATGCAGACCGACAATCTACCTCCGCAGCCAGCTTCCAGCGCAGACGCGCCGTCACAGGGAGCGGATCTGGAGGATCTGGACGTCGACGACGCTGATGACGACGGGAAACCTGCAAAGTCTGGTAAAGGAAGATCGAAGGGCGGCGCAGGCGGAAGGGGAGGAGGGAAGGGAAAAGCGAAGTCTAAGGGTGGCGCGGCTACTTCCAGAGCTGGATCGGCCAGGTCTTCTGTTCAACCTGCATGAAGGGTCTTCTGCTTTAAGCCATCCACGCACAGGATCGAGCTCTCCTGTTGTACTTGTAACCTCGTATCTTTGAAACACAGATGCTCACCAATCAATGAGAGACGGATGTGAAAGCTGTCATTGAGTACCGACACACGTGTCTTGCTTATTGAGTCGTTGAGGAGACACTCAGGTGCGCAACGAGGCGCTGGACAAGCCGCTCATCCTCCGCTCCGACCAATTCACGCAGCAAAGCCTCGCCTCGTGCAGCGAGAAGCGACTTCAGAATTGTCTGCCTTCGCCTGAACCGGCCTCCCTCTCCCTCTCTGTCAAGCATGCCCAAGGCGGCCCGAACGTGGTGCGCGGCGATCTGCCAGGCCAACGACTTGCGCGTCCCTGTCGACCCTGCCGCACCTGCTAGGTACCGACAATAGTGATCCAGCATGTCCTCGTCCGTATCCGCCCAGTCGAGCAACCAGTCCGGCACCCGAATCGAGGGCATACTGCGCAAGCTGTCGCTGTAGTCGTTCCACACCAGCCGCCTAAAGTCTACCGCTACGCCGGCCTCGCCCTCCAACACCCCGCCGCCTCCCCCTGCGTTGGCCACTGTCATAATGGCACGCGCGAAGTTGACGTCTCCGAACGAAACCGAGTCCCACAGCCCGACGAGGTCCGTGAAGAACTGGTAGAACGACATGCTCGTACCTCCGTAAGTGGCGGCAGTCCACGCATCGAGCGTTATGCTGCTCATCGTGGCGCCTGCGTTGTGCACGCGGCGGAGCACAACGAGCTCTTCGGCGATGTCGAGTAGCGACGTAAGCTTGGAGGAGATCGAGGGGTCACGGAAGAGATCGCGTCCCGTGAGAGTGCCTGTTGACTTCTGCTGCTGGAGCCCCGCTGCGGTCTTGTCCGTAAACGTGTCCGGCTGATCCTTCTCGAGCATGAACACCTTCATCACGCCGAGCAGCACCTGCTCTGCACTCGGAAGGCTGCTCAGGATTGCGCTGGCCTCTGCACTCGCCAGCTCGTCGCTGCTGTCAGCGCTGAGGGCTTTGGATCGCAGAAGCATGCTTCGGAAGACAGCCACAGCAAGCTGCAGCGACGCTCGGACCATGTCGAGCTCGCTCGGCTTCCAGCCTTCTTCGAGGTTGTCGGGCCGGTTGAAGACGGCGGTGTTGGCGCTGTGCAACAGGTCGTCGAGTGCGAGCAGCGGCCAGTCGGCGCGGATAGGCAAGCCGCTTGCAGGGCACTTCCATAGCTTAGAGCCTGTAATCGGGTCGACATCCTTTTCCTCCTCTTCGTCCTCTTCTTCAACGTCGTCAGCAGGCTTGGGAGACGCGTAGACGTCTTCGCCTCGGCTGGGTTTGAACAAAGAGTGGACTTGCGACAGCGGCACCGCATCGCGTCGCTCCGCTCTCTTCGCCGGATCCGCTTCAGGCAGGCGATTGACGCCGAGGATGCACTCCAACAGGAACGGTCGGAGAGTGTGAGCGATCGCATCGCCAGCCAGGGTTCGAGTTGCTCGCAGAACAATTTTGGCAACACGAGGAGCATGGCGCACATCAAGACGCGTAATGGCGGCCAGCTCGAGGGGAAGCTCGCTACCACTACCACCTGCAGGTGACGTCGTCAATGCTGCAGCGACAAAGTCGGAGAAGGTTCGTCGGTAGACATTTCGTCCCGACGCGCGCGACTCCAAGCTCTGCAAAGCTTGCCACACAGCGCCGCAAGAGATCAGAGCCAGACTCTCTTGCTTCATGACGGTACTGCCTCTCGTGAACAAAGTCGGTTCTGCGGCGGCAGTTTGGCTCGCCCTGACCTGCTCGGCGCGCAGCAACGTCTCGAAGAAGTCAAGATAGTTGTGACAGGCACGGCAGGCTTGTTCGGCTTCGTCCAATGCAATAGCTTGCGTTGGAGCTGACGAGAACAACCGGAGCACCTTGAATAAATGCTGCGAGATCGGCTGCTGACACTGCGAGGCGATCTTTTGACATGTATCGAAATACTTTTGAAGGAGGACGGGCTCCTTGCCCATCGCGCATCGAAGCCAGGCATCAATGTGAACACAGAGTGCTCCAAAGGCAGGGGCTTGGACAGATGCTCGTGCTGCGGTAGGGACCGTCATTTGTTGGGCGGCGTCATGAACCGGCTCGATCCAGTCTCGCACCTGGGTCCACGTTATGTCGTGTGCGGTCATAAGCTCGTGCGGATCCAAAGCACATCGCGTCCAGGCAGCGAGGACCTCAAAGATCCGCTGCGCTGCCGTGCTTCTCGCCTCGAGGGTCCAGCCCTTTGTTGAGACGGCATCATCATCGCCAAACAGCTGCTTGACAGCCCAGGCGTTGCACTCCTGCCATAGATTCCAGGTTCGCGCGACCACCGACGCAAAGAGGCCGTACGAGGCCAGCGAGACGAACAATTGGAGCACCTCGTCAAAAATTTGATAAGCCAATACAACAGTTGCGTCGCCTGCGTCGTCGTCAGAAACCCAATCCCCTTCGACCTTCCACGGGGGCGTCACGACGAAGCGCAGAAGATGCTCGATGCTGCCATTGAGAACAATCGCCTCTGCAATTTTGCGGTCACTGAGGATGCCTTGGTGCAATAGTCGCACGGCTGTGATCGACGGTAACGAGCTGGGCCGTTGCACTTCTGCCTCGGTCAAAGAGGCTTCGGCCGGAACTGGCGGCCAAGAGACCTTGAGACCGAGGTGGATGACGAAGTCCGACAGCTTTCGTGGATCCTTCTCAAAGATTTGCGTTGCGTGCAATGCCGAGCAGGAGGCAATCCGAAGCAGCAACTCCAAGGCCAGTTCTGCCTCCCACTTGGAAGTGATGACGCTGTCCGTGCGGTCGAGGAACAAATCGAGGATTTTGGACTCGAGCATCACTCTGGCCCAGTCCTTTTGAATGCTACGCTCGACTTCGCTTGCGTCTGCGCGATCGTCTTGATCCTCAACGTCTCCCTTGCCCGCACCCATCAAGCGACCAAAGTCGAGTTCCTGACCAGCACCCAAAGGAATAGATATACCTGAAGGCAGCGATCTGACTGCACTGGCGAGGCACCGCAGCGCGGCTGCTCGTACAGTGAAGTGTCGATCGCCCAAGAGCCAACGCGAGATCGAAATAGCTCTTGCCCTGAGCAACAAAGCATGATCATTCAGTAAGGCGGTGGCAGGAGATGCCTCAGTATCGTCGTCCGCTCGGAAGGCCTGGTAGTGCTCGCAGATTCGACCAAGAACGTTGAGCGCGAGCTGTCGTTGTGCTGCTACCGTACTTCGGAGTAAATGGATAAGTTCGGAAAAGGTGTATCCCGGAGCGTCCTGGTCGTCGCCATGGTGATGCAGTCCGGAAAGGTACGTCTGGTCAGTTTGAGTGCCTCGTTGCAAGAGTTGGCCGGAGAAGTCGAATCGCAGATCTGTAGATCCTGACGGCTGCGAAGGCTGTGGCATCATCCACTCCAGCGAAGGGTTGGGCGTGTCAGGTTCGGAAGGGAAGTACTGGCGCTTGATCGCAAGCGGACCGTCCTTGTCTTCCTCCTCTTCCTGCCCTGTTATGTTCTGAATGCTCGCGGAGGTTGACGTTGATTGCAGTGGCTCGGATGATGCCGTGTCGGACGTGTTGGGTGCCGTTTCCTGCGAGGAGCTGGCAGACTTTCGACTGCGCAAAGCTTCGAGAATGTCCTTGCCGAAAAGGCTCTCGAGACTGCGCAGCTCATCCGAGACCTCTGCTGCGCTCATTTGACGTAGCTTCTGGTCGTTCTCCCGCGATACGTCCGAAAGTACTGCGTTGATGACATCGATATCGGCGCCCCCACCAGGGTCTCTTGTGGGATCTGGCTTGAAGTCAGGAAGATCTCGGTCATCTTTCGTGACGCTGGGTTGAGGCGTAGATTTCGATCGAACGGATGGTGGTCGTTGCCCCTGACGAAGTAGACGCGACTTTCTGAAAGCAGACATGGGCTTTCCGGCCTCGTCGAGCCATTCCTCCTCATCAGCTGTTGCGGCAAGGTCAGATTGAGCGGCTTCGGGAGCTGTCACAGAGCTATCTGCTCCTGTCTTCGACTCGGCCAGGGCTGTTTGTGTAGCCAGGGCATCTCGTTGTGGTGCTTCGACGGTGTCAATGTTTTCGCTATAATGTGGCTTGCGGCTCTTATCGGAAAATGGGAGGATGGGGGTGATTTGGTCGCGGTGCGACACCACCGGAAAGCCGGTTCCAGGCTCCTGGCCTTCTGGCGCCTCCGTCTCTTGGAGCCTCTGTTGTCTCTGCTCTTCATGCTTCTGGAGGTCCTCGTCCATCCTTCTCCTGACTACGAAGCGGGACCCGGAAGGCTTAGCTCGCGTGTTGCCTCTTGATATTGTTTTCCTCTCTCCTACAGGTCGCTCCTGGATGCTGCCGATGATGGAACCTGCGAGATTCAGTGTTGCCTTGGGCAAGACTGAGGGCTCTGCTACTGCTTTGTCTGCTGCCAGCGTCTCGGCGTCGAAACGTACGGTCTTGGCTTGAGGTGTCTTCTGCGTTTGCTCTTGAGCCTTGCGCGCCTTGTCACTGGATAGTCCCTCTTGAGACTCATCTGCATCTTCGATTGTGGGCTTCTTCAGGGCTTTCGGTGCCTCTGCTCGTATTGTAGAAGCTCCTGCTTTGCTCGAAGAGGTGATGGCGGGAGGTTTCTTGCGGACGACAGTCGCGGCTGGCGGCCAGTTGCTGAAGGAATCAAGAGCAGCTCTGCGACTGGTAGCGTCTTCGGGAAGGTCGTCGTCCAGCTCGGCCAGATCGACGAATCGAGGCCGAATCTGCTGCTTGCGCATCTGCCGCTCGTCCGTGGAAGGTGTGTGTGAAGTCATTCTAGGCCGCGTCTGCTCCCCGAGGGCGCCTCCCTGCTCGACGATAGGACGCTGAGAGCTAATATGCACAGTACGCCGGACAGGCCAGCTATCGAGCGCCTTGACTAGCAGCAGAGTTGATGGTTGTTGGACCTGTCCATGTTCGAAGCATCAAGTGGAACCTTCCAAAAAAGCAAGGCTCAGCCTCGGAACTCGGTGAAAAAGGTGGAGAACGAATCAATTGGAAATAGGGCTTGTTAGGTCGGCGACTCGGAGCCGAATTTGTCGCGGTTGATTCGCAATCAAGCGGAAACGGTTTGTCGCGCTGCCAAAGCGCTTCCAAATTCATCAAGGTTGTTGGCATCAACGACCAACTTCGACACCCTCTCTGTCGTCCATAACCACACCACTTCCGCGGATCAATACCTATACACACAATCATACATAATGCTGCTTCTTCGCCAATCGACCCAGGCGCTCCGTGCTGCCGCAACCACATCATCGAGCGCACGATGGGTGTCCACCTCGTCTGTTCTGCGCAACACAGCTCATCCCAACACCTCGCCAGCACCCATCAAGCGTACCGACAACCAGGGCCGAGACCTTGCTGCCGAGCAGGTCAAGCGCCACGAGCAGGCCGTTACTGCTGATCTTGTTAGCGGCGCACCGGGTAGGTCAAGCACAAACGTTCAAGTTGGCAGCGTCATTGACAGCCAAAAATTGCTCTTCTTGCATGGTACTGACTCTCGACCAAACCTTTCTATGATGAAATCTCTTTGGCGCTCACAGAGGAGCTGAACCAGCGTACAGTCCGCATCTTCCGCCCTGCCAAGACGGCCAACTCGTCCGGCAAGGCAGGCACCAAGGTGTGGCGTGTCGACTTTGATATCCTCCAAGGCTCCGCACGATGGGAGAACCCTTTGATGGGCTGGGCTTCTTCGTATGTATACACAGACCGAGCGAGCACAGATTCAAATTCGGAAGTCTTCGGATACTGACGAAAGTTGCGTTATCACTTTCTACTTCCCTTGACCGCATTTGCACTCAACAGAGGCGACTACCTGCAGGGCACATCGCTCAAGTTTCGCTCCAAGGAAGACGCAATCCACTTTTGCGAGAAGCAAGGCTGGGACTACCACGTGACAGAGCCCAAGGTGGCACGCATCCCACCCAAGAGCTACGCTGCCAACTACAACTACATCCCCGGCAAGCTGAGGATTCACCACACAAAGTAGAATTGCTGCCATTGTATTTGATCTCTCAATTTGCTGTTCCATCGATGCGCTAGATCGTTGCGTTGCCGTTGCTGTTGCCTGCCGTGCTGCTGTGCTTGATGCTGGAGGAGGCTGCGTGTAGGATGTATGTCTGTGCGGCTTTGCCGACGCAAACAAGGCGCAGTAGGAGCGTTCTCACGAGCCCGTGCTTTCAAGATTCAGGGCTGACAATTAGCGCTTGCATAGAAGCTGGTGGCGCTGTCTCTCCTAGAACGGTTATTTTGGTGAAGTTTTGCTGCTATTAGGGACAAGTACAAAGAGAACAGAGCTGCCAAGGCGGCTTTATGCAGGACAGATGCATGGGCTTTCTCAATCCATCCTGGCCTTGAGAGTCCTTTCGATGACCTTGTCCGGTGTACTGTCATGGCGCAGGGTGGTGAGCAAAAATTAAAGAGGCGTTAGCTCTTGGTCAATAACGGAAGCGACAGTGCCATCTGTGTCCGCCTGGCCGATGTGAAACTTACATGATGCGGACGATGGCGCCCCACCCTGATAATGCGTCACGCTCAAGAGCTCCAAGCAGAATCTGGGCCACAGTTTCAAAGAGCTCCTCGGGTCCCTACAGAGGCAGCATCGACAAGAATGACATGTTTGTGCGTAGAGATTGGTCAGCTATTCGCTCGTCAGCTCCTCAGAATGTTTGGCAACAAGACTTACGAGATCGGGCTCCCAAAGACCTTCTGCCATACCAAAGAGCTTGTCGGCCGCTGTGCCGCTGACCACAAAGTCCTTTGCAAAGTTGAGACATCCTACGACGTCTGATGCTGCGATGAAGGGTTCGTCTTTCGAGTTGATACCGGCAATGACTGGCTCGATGAAGTAGGGGCCGAATCTGGAAAGGCAAGGTGGACGGACGGGCATGAACGTCGAGAGGGAATTAGTACATGCTTGCGAGTTGGTCGCACGAGGTCATCTGCATCTGCAGTCAAGTGCTGGCTGGCTTACCTTCTCTCGTAGAGGGTGGAGCTGACGAGGTGGGCGAAGATCTCGGGCTCGATATCGCGCTCCTCCTTCATCTTGTACATGTTAACACGGTATCGGAAGCGTTCCTTGAGTGTCGCAACATCGGATGCCAAGCCTGGCAGACCAACGTATGTCTTTTCGGTGACGCGGAAGACCTTGTCAAAGTTGCAGGCGACGGTCATGGCCTGCTGGCCGAGTCGCAGATCGGAAGCGATGACGACGCAGTTCTTGCCTTTGGCCGCCACCACACTACCGCCGTTGTATTCCATGATGCTCATGATGGGCTATGTTTGCGTTTGTGACTTGGGCGTCACCAACCGAGATTGAGAGGAGGGTTGAGGTTGTCGAAGGCAGGCCGTTGGTCCAGACGAGCAAGGCGGACTGGGTAGAGTAATGTGCTGAGTAGGGTCACACTCCTGAGGCGGAGTATTGTTAGCGATCAGTGTTGGTGCAGTGTGGTCGAGCAGGATGGTGAAGCGTAGATGGGAGAGAGCTACAAGCAAGAAGGCAAGCAGGCGAGCAACATCAAAAGGAGGGTCACCGTTTGGGAGAGGGTCCTTGCGCGTCCGGGCGTGCGTTGCTGTTCCAAGGTGATCGACCCTTTCACCTTGCTTTGCTCCACTTCTCGAGGCTTTTGAAATTCTAGACACATGTTCACATTGTCCCTCTAACAATTTTGAGCCAAGTACGCGACCCTGCTGAGTCGGAATTCTTGAGGCTCTCTCGTTCCAGCTCACCCTGGGCAATTGTCCGAGATGCGCTCGCTGCATGTTGAAAGCTGTTTGTCGAAAAGTTAGCCGGCCGGTCTGCACTATCTTTCCCGACTGCCATTTGCACCTCGTATCCCACTCTTTTTTCCACCTCGTTCTGCATCGACATCACCACCACATCGCTTCTTACCAGACAGAGCCACACATACGCAGATCAAACAGAAGTACACGCAGCCACTCCCAAATACGCCTCGACTCGAACAGAATCGGCGCGAGAATGAAGGAGGTCACACGAAAGATGATGACCGACGTGGCCGTCTTCGCCATGAGCCAGGTTGCTTTCTACTACGCATTCAAATATGTCATGTCCTCTCTCGATCCAAATCGACAGAAGCGACAGGACTCGAAAAAGGTTGCCGACGCCAAGCTGGGCAAGCTCGGGTTACGCGGCAAGGACCTCCAGCTCAACGAATACGAGGAGCAGATCTCTGCCGAGCTCATCCTCCCCGAAGACATCCCTGTCGACTTTGCATCCGTCGGAGGCCTGGACGGAATCATTTCTTCATTGCAAGAGAGCGTCATTGCGCCACTGTGCTACCCGGAGCTCTTTGCCAACGCGAGCGGTCTGCTGGGAGCACCCAAGGGTGTGCTGTTGTATGGACCACCAGGAACGGGCAAGACGATGCTGGCTAAGGCTCTAGCAAAGGAGAGCGGCGCCACTTTTATCAACATGCACGTATCCACTCTCACTAACAAATGGTTCGGCGAGTCCAACAAGCTGGTAGCCGGCTTGTTCAGCTTGGCGCGCAAGCTCCAGCCTTCCATCATCTTCATCGACGAGATCGACAGCTTCCTCCGCGAGCGTGCCTCGGGGGACCACGAGGTGACCGGCATGATGAAGGCCGAATTCATGACCATGTGGGATGGCTTGACCTCCTCCACCGATCGCATCATGGTGCTGGGTGCCACTAATCGACCCAACGACATTGACTCGGCCATCCTTCGTCGACTGCCCAAGCGCTATGCAGTCTCGCTGCCCAACGCAGTGCAGCGTGAAAAGATCCTCTCTCTCATGCTGGCAGCTACACCCCTCGACTCCAACTTCAAGATGGCCGAGCTGGTCAAGCGCACCGAAGGATACAGCGGCAGCGACCTCAAAGAGCTTTGCCGGAACGCAGCTATGAGGCCCGTGCGCGAGTTCCTGCGCAGCAAGCAAGGTAGAGAGTCGGTGGCCGAAAGGAGACGTCTCGCAGCGGCGGGTGTAAGTCTGAATGGAAAGGCGAGCAGCGACGCTACACCCAACGGCACCCTTACCCCTTCTGAAGGTGACGTGGTAGCACCGGCTTCGCCTGCATCCAAGATCGAATCGAGACCCCTCCGGAACTCGGACTTTTTCGTGATTGACTCTGCGGCGACGCCGGTGAACGGATCAAGATCAACGCCCATGGCAGTCGATGAAGAGCCCTTGGATTGAGCAATTTGTTCCGCGGGATACGGCCGCCCACGCAAGGCTGCGTGTCCGCATCAAGTTGTGCAAAGCATGCTTCTGCGACCGCGTGCTCATCGAAATCGGCCGGAACATGGGATGATGTCCGACATTTACATATAGATAACGTTCGGCTGCGGAACGAGCTGCGCTGTGAGCGCCTCGTTTCGGGCTCGCAAGGTTTGTACTTTTATCAGATGATGCACTAGCGCAATCATTAACAGGCCACTGA
Source organism: Sporisorium graminicola (assembly GCF_005498985.1). Lineage (NCBI taxonomy): Eukaryota > Fungi > Basidiomycota > Ustilaginomycetes > Ustilaginales > Ustilaginaceae > Sporisorium > Sporisorium graminicola. The sequence goes on from NC_043719.1 coordinate 2,051,457, forward strand.
TGCGAACGGATGCGACCGGTACGAATCTAGATGCGGCTCTACAATTGGCTGTTGAGTAGGATAGCTAACAGCAAATTGAGAAAATGGCGACGAGACGACTCTGGAAGCACTCTGCATGAAAGGAAGCATTCGACCTTCGGTTTCCCACGCCACGCTGCTCGCTACGGGAACCAGGGTAGTAGGGCGTGCGACGTGCGTGCAAGAAAGAACGAGAAAGAGTGTGTCAACGAGAAAGGCAATCGTTATCGCTGCCAAGGCCGAGCTTCGGTATTGGAAACCGGAGCGGGAGGAGGCATCCATCATTCTTGGCAAACCTTGCCGACCTCGAGAGGGTTCGGATGTGAATGTGTTAGACTCGTTCACTTGAGCTCGACGTGGCTGCAGAAGAGGCAGAAGCGAAGCGGTAGTCGCACAGTCATCCATGCCTGTCACCGGTGATTGTGTGTGCGCGTCGGCTTCGCCGTCTTTGATGATGAAACAGCTCGAAGATTTGGTCTCACCAGATGTCGCACTAAACTTGTCAAAACCGGAAAACAGCAGGCGGACAAGTCTGAGTCTCATTCCGGTTTTCCTTGTCGTCCCAGTAGTTCTCGGAGTGGCGAGCTGTCAAACATCGGAAACGGCTACAACCACTGCCTCCTCAATTCGCCCCCTCCCTACCACGCCATTGAGTGTCTTTGGGTGCGCTATCGAGATTGCCGTGGCATTGCTCGCGAGCAAGGCGCGTACGAGTGGTCTTAAAAAGTACAGCACAGCAACAAGTCGGTCGACCTACGGTACGGCGAATATATTGGCCGTCCAAACTGGAGTCGCATCCGAACTGGCCTCGCTTGACCTCTTCTCATCACCTCTAGATCCTAATCGATGTCGAGCGAAGGCAGATCCGGAATAGGCAACTGCATTGATCAAAGAGCTCGCTTCGCCACCAAAGCTTCCCATGCAAGAATCTCGCTTAGAGACCATCGGTCTGCAACGGACCGGCCTTTGTGCAGACGAGACATTTTCCTTGTCGACTTTCTTTTGCTTTCTTGCACCATGTTGCTCAGATCAAGTCGGAGCGCCATGCCATTCATTGTCTTTGGCGCTAATTTGACAGCATCCACAACGCCCGTCGCAACGTGACAGCGCAATGTCCGCTGTGCGCGTCGTATACGCCACCACACGCCTGTCACACGCACGTCGGGACGTCTGTTGCGTCCGCATTGCTTGCTGAGACGTCTCGTTTTGATCTCTTCGCGTGTCGTCCTGCTTCTGCTGCTGGAAAAAGATTCCAGGTCTCGCTTAGCTTTCTTGCTCGAATCACTTGTCAGTGAGGGGTGGCAGACATGCTGGCCGCCCTCCGAGCTTCATGCTCGAAGGTGCCACCCGTCGCGTTGCCCCGCTTTCCAATTGCTCATGCATGGCAAACCAAACTCAACCTGGCGGAGTGTCGAACCAAGTGCGGTCAGGTGCTTACAGCGCCCTCTTTTCGCCCAGCCATCCCGCGTCCCCCACGACAGACTTAACCTTATGCTTGCACCTTGCATCCGTTGCCGCCAAAATTGCGCGCATAGTCGGCCACAGTAACGTAGCAAAAGCAATTCGACCCGAGAGCATGGTGCAACAATCAGACGGAAGAGCTGCCGCACAATCCTCGGTTCTGCCTCGGCTCTCCGCACAGAGCGGTTCAAGCCACACCACCGACCCTCTCTCGATTCCTTCTTCTCTCAGTGAGCGTCCGCGATCCAAGCTCCGTTAGGCAGCAAAGGTTCTCATGCATGAGGGCGCTTAAGGGTTGCCGGACTTCGATGGCGCCTCTCCTTCTTCCCGTAGTCCTTCGATTTTCAAGCGGATGACAGGGCGATCCCCCTATTTCGAACAACTTCCCGCTCTTTGAAGCTTGACACACCGAGGTTTGCTACAACTCGTGTGCCACCGACCTATGCACATTCTGAGCATCGAGCTTCCCTATGCGACCAGCCTTGGCTGACTTCCAACAGACGTTCCTTTAAAACCCCTCATGTATCCTGCTTCCGACACAATATACCCCCTTTCTCCCGGCGGCGATCAGCGTAAAACCAAGACTTCAGCCACAGCTTCACTGGAAGCTGCTTTCGATATCCACCGCTCACCCTAGCATCTCGGTCTACATTCTCTCACCTTCCTTTTCGCCAGTCAGTCTCAACCTTGGTCTGCGGCGACAGACTCGACATGAGTCCTGTACAGCAATAATGTCCTACGCGACACTCAATACCCGCTACAACCTACCATCGCCCCCGACCAAGAGCGTCTTCTCGACGGTTGACAACGAGGCTGGGCGCGCCTGGTTCCCAGACTTTGATGCGCAGCAAGACCCCATCGGCTCGTTGAAGCACTTCATCCGTATCCTCTTCTATCCGAACCTCCGCGAAAGCACGTTCACTCAGCTCAAGGTCTTGTCGGTGCTTACCGCCATCATTGGCATTTGGATCTTCCTCATCATCCTCCGAAGACTCTGGGAGAAGTCTTTCTGGCTGTTCCGTCTGGTGAGACGCAGCAATGGTACACTGCTGGTGCCCAACGCCATCACAGCTTTTGTCGCCATCGAGAGCGCCTTTGCCATTCTCCTGATTGCCTTGTAAGTTTGCTCATGTCCTGGCCTCTCTTTAGATTCTTCTTGCTGAACACTTGGAACTTCATTCTTGGCCACCGCTCCCCTTCGTTGCCTCAGATGTTGGAGCTGTATCGAATGGTTTCAATATGGCAAGTCGCCAAAAAACATCACCCTCTGGATCGGTTTGACCTGGCTGCCCCTCATCCTCGGTGCCTGGTGCACCACGGTTGGCGTCATCTACGCACGGCCGGATGCACTCAGTTTTGTTTCGCCGCAACCTGGCAAGCCGCAAAGCTGGGCATTGCGCATGGGTGTCACACCCATGGTAGTCAACCTGTTTGTCTTTTTTATCCCCGTGGTCCAGATCGTCAGCGTTGTGATCCCCGCAGTGTTCGCCCACCGGCGCTTCAGCAGTGCCTTCGACCACTACCATCGCTGGGCTGCTGTGATACAGCCAGATGATGCACTGTCACGCGATGTGCTGTTCGAGGCGCAGCAGATTTGGTTCCAGGTGCTCGACGCTGCCTATTGGCTCTCGATCTGCATGGCGGTTTGGGAGGCATGGGTTTGCGGTCTCTTTATCTGCTACTGTCTAGCCGGTGGTTCGCTTATCGCTACGTTGCGGGAACAGTTGCAGACCCTGCGATCGTTCAAGCAGAGTCGGTCATTCAGCGAATCGTTTGCCGCGCAAAACGCTCAGGCTGCCCATATGCGACGCCCGAGCGAAGCGCCATCAGTGGCAATTCAGAACGACGTCGACGTGGAGAAGCAGACCCCGGATCCAACGACACCGGGTCTCTTGTCAGCACAGGCGCCGCCGCCACGCTCCTTGTCGATGTCTTCGGCCGTCTCCGACAACGTCACGCTCGTGTCGGGTGACGCTGGCCTCAAGCGATCCGCCAGCCAACGAGGTTCTGCTGCTGACAAGCGCAATCCTGGCGCTTCGCGTAGGGTCGCGCCAGACGTGGACGATGCCAACGACGCACAGACTCGCTCCATGTACTTCACGCGCGAAGAGCTCGAGAACGAGGACCAGCCGTCAAACAGCTTCTTCCCACCGGTTCGTCCATCTGCGTTCGAGCGACCGCCACAGGCTCAGTCTGCCGCGGGCAAGGAGCACGCGCACAAGCGATACCTGGAGAAGTTCTACATCAACTTTGTCGTCCAATTCCTCGGAATGATGCTCTGCATCCTCTTCTTCGCACTCTTCTGTGGCAAGCTCATCACGACGTGGTATTCGGCGTGGGAAGCCAACGACCTGGCGGAGGCCCTTCAGATTGCACTGCTGGTGGTGTGCTGGGTGACGGTTGGTTTGGCAAGCGTCATCATCTTTGCCATCCTCAGCCGCACCTATGAACCAGTGCTTTCGAGTATGGGGACGGCCAATCAGAGCCGTTCGAATAGCAGTCGTCGGGTCAGCTTCACAAGCAACGCCAGCGGTGCCCAGGGCCAGTCGAGGTCAGCGAGGCGCTTGAGCGGCGCCAAAGCGTGGGTTGTGACGACGCTGTCGCAGCTCTCGAACGACGATGATCGACACAGTCAGCAGATTGGGCTCGATCACGTTCATTCAAGTGGAAGGGGAAGCCGAACAGGGTCCCTGTCTGCAGTCGGGCGGACGTCGATACATGCCTATGCCGAGCTTGACGACGATCAAGCATCTCCAAGGACGGAGCAGGACCCACCCAGTCCCAAGAGTCAGCCGCTGGCTTCGCGCCGGGCCACGTCCAGCTCCACGCCGGATCTGCAGGTCTCGAGCGAGGCACACATGCCACGGCCATACCGTGGATCACCGTCGAGTGCGCCGAGCAAGGTCAGCAAGAACGGCGTGATGGTCGAGCAAACGGTGAGCACCATCGTGGAAGATCCGGCTTTGGAGGAGTACTTTCGAGTGGAGCGTCCAGCGAAAGCAGCAGCAGGCCGTTCGCCGTCCAAAACAGACGGATCAGAGCAGGATCTCTATACACCCTACACGCTCGGTAGTCAATCTTCCACGCCTCGCGGTTTCCAGCCTGGCAGCGCGTGGGCCGACAGTCCCACCACGCCTGCGACGGTTTGGACACCTTCCACGCCATCCTCAACTAGGCCACTGGCAGCAAAGGGTCAGAGAAAGCGACAGGAGGACTCGGACGCATGGCTCTCGCCTCGTCTTCCCGAAGCATCGGTGGCCGTGGGCGGGGAAGAGTTTTTGCTTCACCGGGCACGTTCGGACATCGCTTTACGACCGCCATCACGGTCGCCATCTGTCAACAATGCAAGCAGCACCGACTCTGTTGGCCTGGGCATCGCGATAGCGTCGCCGTTGTTGCCGCCGTGGACCGCGCCCTCTGAATGGGTGAGCGGACAGCCGGATCCTGTGTTGATGCGAGAGGACGCGAAGATGCGGCTTCGGATGGCGTCGCATCCGAGTACTTAGCTGCCAAGGGTTATGAATTGCGCGAGAAATTCCATTTCCGTTCATGTGCTTCTCGTCGTCATCCGCTGTTGTGATGCATGACGACCATTGTTCAGCTTGACGAGACTCCCGTGACTGTGCCTTGAGCGAGCGTGATGAGGGAAGCCAAGCAGCGAAGGTAGCTAAGCTATCAAAGTGGAGTGTTATATCGGGATCGTGTGACACTCACATTTCTCATGAGTGCATTTGAATTGGCAATACAAAAGCAAGTTGTGATCGAATTCAAAGCTGAAGCTTGACCGCGAATGGGGTTGAAATTCAATTCTGGCTCGATCCACGTTTATAGAAAAAGGATAATCAAGCTGAGAGGCGGTAGACAGCGTTGTTGCAGAACAGTGCGAGATTCCAACACGCAAAAACGGGCTAGGGGCAGCACACAGCGCTGTCCGCCTGCTGCTGCTGCTGGTGCGACTTAGCCAACTCGATTGCAGGCCAAGCCATGGCTCAGGCAGGAGCGAGCCCTTTGGGAGGTGGCTCCTGCGTTTTTCGAGAATCCGAGTCTCTCTGCAACTGGAATTCGCAGGCAGCCATCACACTCTCCGAACCGCCTGGGCACTGCAACGCACGCGCGCACTCTCATTTCTGGTCGTCGTCGTCGACATCGTCTATCTCCTTCCTCCACCACATCATCCACACACACCTTCCTGCCCGACAAATCCCCTTTGTTGGCTACTCCTCTCACGTCGCCACACTCTTTTTTCCGCCTCAATCCTATACCAACAAGATGAGCGCAGCCGACATCAACACGGAGCTCTGCCCCGTCTACGCCCCCTTCTTTGGCGCGATGGTAAGTAATATTCGCGACTACGATCGACTTTGGCTCTGGCATACTCGGATGGGCTGGCTGTCTTCTGGGCAAGCACCCCGCCTCAGAGGAAGCGCAAAGCGTTCAACGCTTCAACTGATGCGTCGCAAAGAAAATGTTCTGCAAATCGGCGTTGTGGTGTGATGCACCGCTTGTCTACTTCCTTCCAATCGATCCACTCGACAGCAGGCAATCGACCTTAGACGCAATGTTGCCATGCAGCACACCGTTCGATCACCGCATGCTGACCACCTTGTCTACTCTGTTCTTGATCTCGCCACACTTGCTCGACGCATCAACAAACAGGGATGCACAGCTGCCATCGTTTTCACTTGTACGTATACATGAAAAGGAGCAACCACTCGACAACTTTGATGCTCGATATACTGACTTTTTCTGCTTAATCGCTATCGCTCCTCTGTGCGCTCATTGCCTCGCTCGCTCTTTCTCGCGTCAATAGGCCTCGGCGCCTCGTACGGTACTTCCAAGTCGGGTGTCGGTATCTCGGCCATGGGTGTCCTGCGACCTGACCTGTTGATCAAGTGTGTCATTCCCGTCATCATGGCTGGTATCATTGCCATTTACGGTCTCGTGGTCAGCGTGCTCATCTCCGGTGACATCAAGACGCCGATGTCGCTCTACCGCGGCTTCATTCAGCTCGGCGCCGGTCTCTCGGTCGGTCTGGCTGGGTTGGCCGCTGGATTTGCGATCGGCATTGTGGGTGACGCCGGTGTGCGCGGTACTGCTCAGCAGCCGCGTCTGTTTATCGGTATGATCTTGATCCTCATTTTCGCCGAAGTGTTGGGCCTGTATGGTCTCATTGTCGCGCTGATCCTCAACACGCGTGCGCAAGACGATGCTCTTATGGGATGCTTCCTCAAGTAAAGTGCGATTGCTACCAATCGATCGATGTAGCTGCGGCCATCGGTTCTCTTCGCAAACCCAACTATCTACCATCTTCAACAAGACACGCCTACCTGACACCAAACCACGCATCGACGATCTCGGCAGTCGTCGCACGCAACCTCGCGAGTGATTGCTTCTCGGGTTCTTGGCACTTTCGCCAACCTCTCCGGTCGATCTCGTGACTTGGCGATAGCCATAATCGGATATGTACCTCACACCGCGTTTTGACACTCGTGTCGTTCTCCTCCATTTCCTATCTCGTCCCTGTTCTTTCGCTTCTCCAACACAAACGAATATACACCGCATTGAATTGTATCCACACACGGTGGCATGGTCGCGTAGGCCGCGCTGTCGAGCCTAGGGGTGTTAAGTACGTGAGGCAGGAAGGCACGAAAGAGCGATGATTGCGCATGGGTATATTGTGTACAAATACAATGTGAGTAACTTAGCAAGATGTTTTGAGGAGCGGGATGCTAGTCGAATCGCGCTCTCTTCGCGACAGGGGCAGTGGGCGTGGGTTGGGCGGTGACGTCTTCGAAGTCGATATCGTCGTCGTCGTCGTTATGGTCATCGTCCTCATCTGCCTCCTCCTCGTCTTGTAGGACTGCGTCGTCCTTGGGGTCCTGTTCGGCGTTAGAGCGTGTACCGGTCGAGGTGTCGGAGGGTGCGGGGTCGGGGACGATAAAGCGACCGTGATGGCCGCGGCGTGGGTCGAAGGAGGGTCGGGCTCGGCGTTGGGTTGAGAGAGAGGTTTTGAGGCCGTACACTGTGGATTGCTGTTGATGCCATGTCGAAGCGGAGAGGTTGTAAGGGGCGAGGGCTGCGTCAGTGGATACGATGCCAGTCAGGCCACTTTGGATCAAGGATGCAACTCTACAACTTACCAACCGAGTCGCAAGGACCGAGTACAAGTCAGGGGCCTGATAGATCGAGTCGTTGATGATATAGTACGCTGCTAGCGGCGTTGCTGTTGTCACATCAGAATCCATAGTTACAAAGTCAGCTTCTTCTGTCCCCCTCTCTCATCCTCCCGCAACGGCTACTACTCACATTCAGACGGCGAGCTCCTCCAGCGCTTCTGCACCACAAAACACGCCGGAGCCCTCGCATGGACCAGCACAAACTCCAACCCGGTAAACCGCTTCAGCTCCTGCTCCTCCTGCCTCGCCCCCATCCCCACGCCCACAGCAAGACCGTTTGCAATATTCTGCATGCGGATCTGCTCGTTGTTGCTACGTCGGTCGAAGAAGGGCGAGGTGGCGAAGTACGACATGACATTGTATTCGGTGAGCGGGTGTGCGGGGTCTGGTTTGGCTGTGCTCGAGGGGTCGGTGACTTGGCCTGTGGCCTGTAGGTGCGAGAGGTACGAGAGGTATTCTGGGTTTTTGAATTGGACGTGGAGTAGGTTTGGGGGCGGTTCGGGTGCTGCTGTGGGAGCTGACATTGTGGTTGAGCAGGTGCGATATGCTGGGCTGTCGAGATGGGAAGGGACAATGGACGGATGTCGACGGGGATCGATGAGGGCTCGGCGTGATAATTTGCGGATGAGAAGGATTGAATTGACCGTGCGTTTTTGTTTTCGGACAGTAGCGTCCGAAATCTCTCAGCGAATCTGGGTCGGAGATACCGATGCAATCCTTCGCAGTAGCAGCAGAGTCAGCCGGGAAGGAAAAGTTGAGGCGGAGTGACGCGTTCTTGCCGAAAACAACACCTTGACAGAAATGCACGGCAAAGAAAGGCAGAACCGAACGTTACGGACTTGCCGAAAGACTTGCAAATAGGCAGTCACACTCGACATTCTCGCTCTTGTCTTCCTCCTCTCCTTACCATCACCCTCGATCGACCCCATCTACCCATCGTCCGTCGGGTCCGTCTCCGAAGTCCTCCATCATGGCATCTACCTCAGGGGTGCAATCGCGCGCCTCGGCCAGCGGCAGCAAGAAGGACGAAAACACGCGCGGAATGCACGCTGACACACTGGACAAGTACGACGACCTCAACGAGCCCATCCCGACTGAAGAACAGGAAGCTCTTGTCCGCGAGTTGAAGCAGCGCAACGATGCATCGAATTACTTCTACCGCGCTGCGCTGCTGTTCATGGTCGTGCTCGTATTCGTGCTCTACCTGACGCCCATTCCATCGTTCATCGACGGAACGCACCCTGAGAACCATCTGACGCTGTTCCACCACGGCGTACACGTCATCGGAACCGAAGACCACTTGACGTACCTCCCCGCGTTCCCATTCTACATGATCTTCTTCGGCTTCCAGGGCTACCTGCTCTACCTCTCGAGCTTGGAGTTGCTCTCGCTCATGGGCCACGACAACGTGCTCAGCAAGATCACCCGCGCCAACGCGTCGCTCTACCGTTCCCACCCGTTCGGTACCGCCCCCACGTACCTCGTCTCGATCCTCTCCGACATCCGCATCTCGACGGGCAACAAGATCAACCTCAACGAACGCGCCGATGCGCCCGCAAAGATCAACTCGGACAGCAAGGCGCTCTACGACAGCCTCTCGAACCCGAGACTGCTGTACCTGTGGTTTTTGTTCATCGCAGGGCTGCCGCTGCCGCTGCTGATTTTCGGTGCGGGCAACTTTAGCAATGCCGGCTGGTTCAGCTTCACGCCCGCGGTCATCGGGCTGATGCTGGTCATCGAGACCTGGATCAGGCGCAGCGAGAACCAGCTGTTGGGCCTCGACGGGCTGAAGTACGATCACAAGTCGGCGTAGGAGCGTGCGCCTTTCTACTTCAGAGTCGCAGTCTCAGTACCCATCGTCTCGTTCGCCCTCATACCTTCACATCGTCCATGCTCGCTCACGGCCCAATTCCACCGCGCACCCCAGTTTCACGCTGTATGTAATCGCTCCATCCACTTGTACATCCAACCACGACCCAAAATGCACACTCCCGGAAGATATCATCCCACTAGCTGAACACACAACCTTTCTGAGACGAACTTTGATTGCGCCCGCACCCTCCACTCACCCCTCAGTACGGAGGCTGATACCCACCCTGGTACCCACCATGCTGCTGCGGCTGTTGCTGATACGGGTACTGCTGCTGCTGCTGCTGCTGGTGCGGTGGAGGCGGCGGCGCCCTCCCCGCGTACCCTTGCTGTGCCCCCTGCTGACCACCGGGCGCGCCGTACGCCGGATACTGCGCGGCGTACCCTCCATACCCCTGCTGCTGCACGGGCGCACCGTACGGCGACTGCGGTGGGGGCGACGTATACTCCTGCGTAGTATACCCTGCGGGTGCCCCATACGCACCCTGCTGGTGCTGCTGCGGAGGGGGAGGCGGCATCCCGTACCCAGCCCCTCCTCCTCCAACCTGCTGACCGTAGGCCTGCTGAGCCTGATGCGACGGTGCTGGAGGCGGGGACGTAAACCGCGCCTGCACAGGCGAAGTCGCACCGGGCGAGAAGCTACTCTGAAAGTGCTGAGGTGGGGGAGGCAATCCCCCGGAAGCTTGACGCTGAGCAGTCCCTGAACTATCGGATCCATACCCAATCGGGCTGTACGGAGCAGGCGGTCGCTGCTGATATTGATGCTGCGGCGGCGGAGGAGGCGGCTGTTGCGGCGCAGGTGACGAGCGCGCGTCCCCAAAGGGTCCGCTGGAGAACATTGAACTGTACGGATCGTGGGCAGAGTTCACTGCTGGCTGTGGCTGCTGCTGCTGCTGCTGCTGCTGCTGTGGCTGATATGGCGCCGCCTGTTGGTGCGGCAACGCAGGCGGAGGAGGTATGCTCGTCTGCCTCCCTGCTCCAGGCAACGAAGGAGGCGGAGGTCCAGGCGAAAGCGGAGTAGCACCACCATACCCGCTGGCATAACTCGTCTGGCGATGCGGCCCCGGCGGAGGAGGAGGGGGCGGTCCACCTGCCCGTCCACCGCCACCGCCAAGCCCGCTCAACCCCGCCATGGACCCAGCCAGCCTCTCCGCCCCACCCTGTTCCGATCCCCTCTCCTCCCACTCCAGATCGGCTACCATCTTCTGCCTCTCCGCCTTGCGATCTGCCACGTATCGATTCACACTCCCCCGCGTAGCCTTCACAATCTCCTGCAGATCCGCATAGAACTGCAACCCCTTTGCCACGCCAGCGCGCACCTGCGCATTGGAATCCCTGGCACGCTTCAACCTCGCCACCAGCTTGTTCCTCGCCTTTTCCTTCTCGTCCCACTTCGCCCCCGCCGCTTTGCTCGCTCGCATCTCCGACAGCTCCTTGAACGCCGACTCGATTTCAGCCAGGAGCGCTTGCTGGTGATGCAGGCTCACGGCGATCCTGTTCTGGTGCGGCTTGAACTTTTCCAGCTCGGCAGCGAAGATGGACGAGTCAACGTTCTGCGCACGACGATTCAGCACCAACACCTGCGAAATATCGTCGCTCTGGATCTTTTCCTTCAGATCCGCCAGCACCTCGCCGCGTTCCTTCTTGATCTTGTTGAGTTTGTTCAACGCCTCGTCGATCTGCGCCAGCTTGGCCTTCACCCCTGCGATCTCGGACTCCGAAGCCTTCTCCTCCTCCGCAGAAACGTCGATGAGCGAGGTCTGAGCACTGGCTCCACCGTACAGCCCTGTCTGACCGGTGAGCTCGGCGGCAAATGCAGCCTCCAAAGCCTCTCGCCCCGAGACAAGTAGCTGCACATCCTGCCGGATCGACTTCCACAGCTCTCCGATCTGCACATCATTCTGCGAGGCTTGCTGCATCGCCTCCTTGTTCTCCTTGAGGTTCTGGCGCATATCTTTGGTGTGAAGCCCCGCCGGTTCCTGGTTCCATTTGTGTCCAAATCGCACACGCTGCTTCTCGCATTCGCGGTTCTCGTCGTCGAGCGCTGCAAGTGCCGCGTCGATGTCGTTGGCCGCTTGCGACTTGATGCTCTCGATCCGTTGGAGTGCAGAGTCAACACCAGCGGCGCCCACGCCAAGACCATCAGCACCCCGACCGCCTCCGCCCTCGGCTTCCTCGTTAGACCAGCGCATGACTTCGGAGCCGGGATCGGCGAGCGAGTCGAGCATGGCATCACTGCCACTACCCTGAGCAAGAGCGCGATACTTCTTGAGGCTTCCGGGCAAGCCCAAGTATTCCAGCGAAGCTTGCAGTTCCCCTGTCGCAAGGTCGTGGCGTTCCGACTCGGCACGAGCGATCTTGGCCTTCTCCTCCGAGTACAAAGACGCCTTCTCATGGACACCGAGCGGCACGAGGTTCTGGAACAGATCGGGCCCGATGACTCGCTGTACTTCGGGAGCCGCAAAAATCTCCTGAATGGCAATGGGAGTCGCAGCGACGAGCTTGTCGACGGCCGGGAGTGAGGACTCCGAGGGCAAGATGTCGTGGTAGATGAGGTCGTTGTCTTTGACCGCAGTTTCTTTGCGCTCTGTGCATCGCGTGACTTGAGCATTAACAATGGCGACAAGCGCAGAGCCCGCATCGCTCGGCATCGACGGACGGTCAGCAGCGATGCTCGCAGCGGCTGCCGCAGTGAACGTCGCCAACAAGTTGCGAGCCTCCTTTGCTGCCGTCTCTGCAACAGTCAAGCGGACAAGGCACGAACCATGCGAACCAGCAGCATCGTCTGCCAGCGCCTTGTAGTAGTGCATAACCGAAGTAAAGTGTCTCGCCTTGACCTGGACGAGGTAGGTCCAAGACCGTTCAAAGATGCCCTTGGTAACGTTCTCCCGCGAGTCCTCGACCAGGCCCGTGTAGGCAGCAGCGGTTTGACTGGCGAGCTTGGAGATGAGGCCGGCGCCCTTCTTCTCCTCAATTGTCTTCTCCAGGAATACTTCGGACGCTTGAGCAAGCGTGATGCCCACGAGGCACTTGACGACGTCCTTGCTCATATCGGTGCTGGGAGCATGAAGGAAGTTCTCGTTGATGTAGCTTAGCATGCCCGCAGCTTGACGAAGCGCGGTGTAGGCGCGTTTGAGACCGTCCGCATTGCCCGACATGCGCGGTTGTGAGGCGGCAAGCGACGAGAGCGTGGCAGCGATGTTGAAGATGATGCTTGCCTTTTCGTAGGCCAAGCTAGACTGCGAGATGGCTTTTTGCGTAAAGGCGTCTTTCCACGGAAAAGGCACGCGAAGCTCTGGGAAACGCAACTCGAGCATCTCGAGCATATGGAACCATTTGAAGAGCAAGTCCCTGCCCGTCGCATCCGAAGCTGCGCCTTTGACGGCATCCTGACGTGCGCGGTTCAGCTGCGACGTCTGTTCGGCATACTTTCTGGGGTCTTCACCGTAGCTGTTGGTGATGAGCGATCTGACCGCAGAACCAAGATCCACCTCCTCTGTCGTCTTTAAGGGCAAGAGCAGAAGCGGTGACTGATGTGCGTCTGTCATCCTGAATCGAGTGCGAAGGGGCAGTCAAGTGCTCGCCTCTGTGAAGGAACGCTGTCGACGCTGTTCTTGCTCTAACAGACGTTTGGTGGGTTGGGCTGCAAGGGGAGGCAGCGGGATTATGGTGATGGTGAAGGTGTGGATGGAACGCAAGAGGATCAAGGTCGGACAAGGTTAAGCCAATGTTGGATCTTGCGTCTGCTGTGCCTGAATTCGGTGCTCGCTGCTGCTGCTGCGGGGAGCCAAATTAAGTGGAGTTGTAAAAACACACCCGCACAGCCTCGTGAACCGTGCGCGAATGCAGCCGGAACTGACCAACAGCACACGGCGTGATTCCTCGTTTCTGTCCACCAAGAACGTGTCTCTCGTTTCAACGACCGCAATTCCTGCTTGCTTGCAGACTAGACTCAACGGTTGGCAAATGCAACACTCACGACGACGATAATGAGGAGAAAGCGATGCGATGTATTGCAGAGAATTGCGGAATTGAGTTGTTTAGATGAAGCTGATACAAACTACTGAGAGTGGCATGCGGCTGCTACGCCTTGACAGTGAAGAAGCTCAACGCGCTCCCGATGGCCAGTCCCACACAGAGCCAGAAGGACAGTAATGTGGCTGCCAGTGGCCCCTCGCTCGCGCCTTTCGAGTTGACAAGCTTGCTCCTCGATGGGCCCGAGATCATAGTACAAGTGCTGACCAGACCATTCGAAAACCCAAACAGCAGCATCAACGCGAAGAAGGGTGCATCGCTCGACTGCATCAGCCCGGCAAGCCATCCATTTTGCGCACCGGCATTGACACGGCTGATCGGGCCCGTCCTCTGACTGGTCGACACGGCATTGCACGCCATAAACAGCGGCACAAACAGCGAGCGAAGCAGCGAGAGCGAGACTAGCGATCGTGCTTTGCGTATCAACGACGACGGCACCACACTCGGCAACGTCCTGCCCAGTAGATCCGACGCATTGAAAAGGAAGAAGTGGAAGGGTACGAACAGCTGCGGCGAAGTCAGATCAATTGAGCTGCTCGCCGATTGCGACAAGCCGGTGTAGACGCTCTGCACCGAAGATGTGAGCGCCGGGAAGATGCTCAGCGTGATCACAAAGACGAACGCCACGGTAGCGCAGTCCCACTTGACTTTGGACTGGACGAGCGAGATACGCAACAGCGACTCGCGCATCGGGGGTGACAGGCTGTAGAAGCCAGGCATCTTTTGGAGCCAGGAGGTGTAGGCAGGATGGGAGATGGAGCGGATCGAGTGCCAGCTCTGTACCATCGGATGTTCACTGTTGTCGACGCCGTCTTCGAGATCGTCGTCGTCGTGCGAGGCGCGCACGTCACGCTCATCTTGGATCTTGTCGATGGTTGCAATCTGCTTGGTCATGACCTGCGTGTACAGCGGCGTATTGGCTAGCCACAGGAACGCAGCCAATACCACCATCATGAGCATGGTGTTCATGCCAAAAAACAGCGTGGCAGCTCGAGCAATGCTGCGCGACGTCGCTTGCGCCGTTTCATCGACCGCAGAGGCGCCATCATCGTGCACCGCCTGCTGCAACCAAGCCGAAGCGAAACCAAAGATGCTGATGCCGACTCCCACTACGCCTTGTCCGGCCAGCATCGAGCCCATGAAGGATCCGCCGCCGCCAAATGCAGTACTGAGCGAGACAACACTGTTCTGAAAGTATGCGACAGCGCTTGCGAGCAATCCGCCAAGCAGCAGAGTGAAGTAAAAGTAGGTGTTGCTGTGCGCTGCTGATGCGAGACCATCGTCGTGGTGGCCGGTGCGGGAGGCAATATTTCCGACGCGGGTAGAAAGGGCGAAGCAGAACACGGAAAGGATGACGGCAATCGACGAGAGGGTGATCCTTCGACGGGGGTTTGACCTTTCAAAGCCACCTGTCGCCGTAGCATGGACACCGACGAGGATGCTAATGATGTTGTACGAGACGTTGATCCAGCTGCTGAACGTGTTGGCGTACGGCGTATGTGCAAAAGACGAGCGGAAGTACTCTGCAGGCGTGATGAGCGAGTTGAAGGGCAGAAGGACGCCCATACCGAGCAAACCAAATGTGACGTAGACGAGAGTGCGTTGTTTCGACGACATCTGGTTCCAAGCAGGTGCACCTTCGACGCCTGTCTTGATGAGCGGCTCTGCGGGGCCATCTTCCTGTGTGGGAGACAAGAGCGGCGAAGAGAGGTCATCGTGGGGTCGGGCGAGGAGACCCTGCTCCTCCCCTCGAAGCGGTCGCATAGCAAGCGAGTCTATGGCGCTGATGGCGTTGTAGGGCTAGCGCCGGCTATGCCCTGTTGTCGCAAGGAAGCAGCCGGAGGTGAACCAGTTTGGATTGCCCGTGAAGCCGAGTGATTTCCGATTCGAGAAAGAGACGAGATGGTGGTGGTGGTGGTGAACACGATGCAACCAGGGGTGGGAGATCCGAGGTTCAGCAGAAGAGTGCGGTGACGAGCCGTACCGCCGTTTTTGCCGGCATTGAGGCGTCCGAAAGCGCGAATCACGGATGAAATTGTGTCGTTATCTCTCCATACGGTTCGTGCATGCCGTTTCTTGCTCGATCTGATGGACCCTGAGAGATGCAGAGACAGCCAATTGGCGCAGTTGAATGATCAACGAAAAGGGGTTACTATTAATAAAATGAGTGTCAGATTGAATAGAAGGGATCGGCGACGAGAACCAAGCTTGGATCACGATACCGATGGTCGCATTATTGAGAGCCAGCGATGAACGTCGGTGCTTCTCCGAGCGAACAAAGTGCTGCCTGCGCATCACGGGGCTTTGACTCTGCGGCGGGAGCTCTTTTTTCCCTTGCGGCCAACAATTGCTCTGCGCCGACAAGCAAAATAAAGCCCACTTTTCTAACCACTGGACTGCAGCCTCACGCACTCCGGAAAAGCTTAAAAGGGGGAGAAAGCAGCGGGGATCTGCGCGGGGCGATGGATGGCAGCTTTGTGATGTTTTCAGGATGCTCCGCAAATTGTGGTTTAGTGTGTTCGGCTAGTAACTGCAAGTGTGGTGGTGCTCAGTGAGCTGACTATGCTGGTCATGTACCGCCAAGCAACGACGATGCTGCTGCTGCTGCTGCTACTGTTGATTGACAAAGTCAACCGCGACTTCGGCAACGACGAATCGATGCTTCCGAACACCATCCTCTCCGCCGGCCTGTCCGCCATTTGCTCTGTTTCCTTGACGCTTCCCTACACTCTCTGGACCTTTCCCCTCCGTGCTTTACAACCCATCCTTCAACCCGAAATCACTTGAGACCGAGAAACGGTAGGCCGAACGTGCACCGCTGCATTGGCCATGCACCTTTGACTGCCTCAACCAGCAGCACTCTTTGGCAGACAGAGCTAGAACAATCTAGAGGACATTACCTTTCACAGCAAACGTATCTGTCGTCTTTCTGGCCTTCCCCGCGGGCGTCCACGCATCGACACCATGACGACGCCGGGCAATGTTGCCATCATTCCCGAACGACCCGCCCAAAAGGGTTATTGGAAGAACGAATGGCAACCTGTCGCGGACAAACTCATGAGCATGCTCCTCACGCTTCGTCAAGACACCGAAGCCGGGTGGGTGCATCGCACCACCACCGAGAATTGCGACATTTCCATCTATCCACGTAATCCGGACGACCCCTTCTCGGTTATGCCCATGTTCCGCGGCAAGACGCATGCAACGGGCTTGACCCCGCTCGAAGTGTTTACGGGTATCCGAATGACTGGCTTTCGCATGATGTGGGACACTCGCGTTCAGTCGGCCCACATTATGCGCGCTTTCTCGATGCACGAGTTCCTCTTCTACCTCGTATGGCGCGGCATCGGCCCCATCTACAAGCCCAGAGACATTTGTGGCATCCAGGCGCTCCGCTGTTGGGATGCTGCGGGCAATTTGCAGACCATTCCAGATTTCACGACCACCAACATGATTCTTGGCTACCAGAGTCTCGATGAGGTGCCGGGCATCCCCGCCGAGGTCGAGGGTTGTGTAAGGGCCAAAGTCTTCAAAGCTGCGTTCTATCTCGAAAGCCGCGATGGTGGTTGCGATATCACGTACATCGGCCACGTTGACCTCGCGGCGCCCATTCCCAACTACATCCTGACCACGCTGCACAGTGAGTTGCCCAAGAGCGTCATCCGTCTTCGAGACATGTTTGTCACTTTCGGCGTACCTCCCGTGCTCATCGACCGACAAGGGAGGATTGCGCTTCAGTATCTGTCGTGCAACCCAGAGACACGGCAGGTATCGCTCCACGCTACTATCATGCAACCGGGCACGGTGCATCTCTACCTGGACTACAACAAGATGTTCACGCAGGGCGTCGTCATCAGCAACGCGTTGGGTTCGGCTGCGGCTGCTGTGTCGGTGAGGGAACACTTCGGTACGGAAGATGGCTTGGAGAGGAGGATGCTGGCTCTCGATTTGTTGCCCGAAGGTGTGGGGGGTGAGTTCAAGCTTATCATTGACGCTGCGGATAAGGAGGGACCTGAGTCAGGGACGGGGCCGGGATGGTGGTGACTTGCTAGTGCAACGCGAGAGTTTGGCGCTCGTTGCTGGGTTCTAAGCTTGTGCGACGTTTCTCTAATCTCAAACATGTGGATTAAGCTGTTCGGTGAGGCAGGAAATACTGAATGGGGTGTTAATGGACATGAGATTGCAAATTGAACGGTATGTCATGCATGTGTATCTCTGCAGAGAGGCGAAGGCCTTCAACCACGTCGAGCCCTGCGCTCCTTCCTCTTCTTTCCAATGACGTGACCGTGAGCATGTCCCTTGGGCTTGTTCTTCTCGGCTTCGATCTTCCTCGCAGCCTGGGCCTCCCTCCTGCGCTGTTCGGCTTGCTGCTGTTCGAGCTCTGCGTCGTGCTCGTCCCTCTGCTTGCGTCGTTCGGTGGACTCCTTGATCGCTTTGAGCTTGTCGGCGCGCTTCTTGGTGGTGACGACGTTCTCGATGGCGAATTCGATCATGAGCATTCCTCCGCGTTCCTTTTCACCCGCGCCACCGCCTTCGGCGAGCTCGGCTAGTTTGGCACGCAGACGCTGGCGACGTGTGGTGAGGTCTTCGACCTCGGCACGCAGGGTGTCGGCCGCTTCTCCCGGCTTGCTGTCTTCGAGCGACTTGTTCTTCGAGTGGATTTGGGTGGCGATGCGGTCGACTTGCTGTTGCAGGTCTTCGGTCCACCATTCGCCGAAGAGTTTCGAGACGGTCTTGTTGGCGTTGGCCCAGCGGATCACTTTGAGCGCATCGTTAAACGACTTCATCTCGAGGAAACCGTAGCCTTTCGACTTGCCCAGCCCCGTCAGCGCTTCAATGCGGTCGTGCTGGCGGACGACCTTGGATTGCACAACCGGCGTAGGCCTCTCGCCGGGTTTGCGCTTGCGGTTCTGCACCGACGTGCTGATGGTGCGGTCAGCTTTTTCGTCCGCATCGAGATCCTGACGCTCGCCTGCGCGCACTTCGCTGCCAAACGCCTTGATCGCGTGGATTGCAAGCCTCTTGAGCATTCGCTCCGACACAAACAGCGGCAGCGATCGAACCGACAAACGCGTCTTGCTGACAAACAGCGACGGGTTGGCACCCATCTGCGCCTTGCGCACCTGGAACGACTGCAGCCGCTTCTCCACTTCGCTCGGCGCCAACTTCGCAGCGAAGTCCGAATTGGGGAAGGGAACGCCTTCGCGCAGCAACCACGTATTGCGCTTGTCGCCCTTCTCGCGCTCCTTGCGTCCGCTCGTCTCGAGTCGCGAGGCCTCGTCGCGCGCAACGGCAGGGATGACGTTGAGCACGCGTCCGTGCAGGTTCAGGCTCGCCGTTAGGGGCGCGGCAGGATCGGCGGTAAGCACGGAGGGCATGGCGAACGGGTTCTTCTGGTTGGCGACAGATGCGGATGTGGAGCTGGAGCCGGATACACCGGACTCTCGCTCGATGATCTTGGCCTGTGCCAGCGCGGCATCGGCGGAAGAGGCTTGCCAGAAGCACACGAAACCGGTGCCCTTGCTGCGGTTGGACGCCTTGTCCATGGCGATCTTGGCGTAGCGGAGCGGCCCAAAGGTTCGGAAGAGGTTGCGCAACTCCTCCTCGGTAGCCTGATACGGCAGGTTTCGGACGAACAGCGTAGTGCCTTCCTCGGGAGCGGGCAGCTTGGGTCGTTCTGCCGGTTCATCTTCGTCGTCGTCGCCACTAGCTGCATCTCCTTTACTGTCGGCGTCCTCGAGGTTGTCTTCGCTCTCCGACTCGTCAGCTTTGGCTTCCCAATCCTTTTTGCTGAGCGACCAGTCGACGGCGACGGTTCGTTCGGGTTGAGCGTTGGCACGCACGCGGTCGAGCGCAGCTTTGGCAACGCGACGACCACGAGAGCCGAGGGCTGCCTTGTAGGCTGCACGCTCAGCAGCGCCATGTTGGATGGTCTTGCCGTTTACGGCTTCGATGGCACGGGCGGCGTCGTTGCGCGATGCCATCCAGACAAAAGCGAATCCACGGCCCTTTTCGACGGCGTGCTTCGGTGCGGTTGTAGTCGAAGCAGGCTGAACGGTGGCATTCGATGAGGATGGTGTATGGAGTGCCTCGGTGTCATCGTCCTCGGTCTTTACGACAACATTTGAGGCAGGAACAGCAGCGGGATCGAGGTCGTCGCCCGAAGTTCCATCGTTGTCCGACACTTCCAGGACTTCTTGCTGCTCTTCTGTTTGCTCGTCGTCTGCCGTCTCGTTTTCGTCTTCGTCTTCGCTGTCACTTTCGCTGTCCTGGCCCTCTTTATCGCTGTCTTGCGCATCGTCCTCATCAACTTCCACGTCGCTGTCCTCCGCATTGTCGGTGTCAGCGTCGTCTTCCAACTGCGTTGATCCGGACTCGGACTCTGCTGATAAGTCCAACTTGGTTTCGTCCTCGTCCTTAACAGGAGAAACGTTATTAGCAACGGGTTCTTTCGCCTTGACCTTAGGGATTGTGATCTCGTACACGGGACCAAAAGGCAAGAAGATGGATCGTAGATCGGCCTCATTGACATCGTAGGGCAAGTTGCGAATGATCAACCTGCTCGACTTGTCAATCTCGGAGAGTAGCACGGGCATGGTTCCCTTTCCGCTGTTCTTTTCGACGTCCTGGCGCATCTTCTCCCTCTTTGCGAGCGTTTCTGGGCGCATGTGGGCAGCGATCTTTGCAGCATTGTCGGCGCGCTTCTTGAGGATGGCGCTGATCTGGACGCCTTTGAAGATGTGGGCGTGGAGCTTCTCGACGGCGGTCATGGCGTGGTTGGGTGTGCGGAAGATGACGTGGGCAACGTCATTAGGGTTGGGAGAAGAGGTGGACGGGTAGATGACATTTTCGACGTCGCCAATCTTTCGTGCGCGCTTGTAGATCTGCTTGGAGTCCGGTGCAGGAGAGCAAGCGGCGAGACCAGACAGAAGGACAGTGCGAACGGCATCGGCGTCCTTCTCCTGGACTGCAGTGTAAGAGCGCGTGGGCTTGGAAGTCTCGGTGCGCGGTCGCTTTGACGAGGACGGCGAGTCCGGCTCTTCTTTGACAGATGTGCGCTTGTTGCCGGTGGGATCCTTCTGGTCTGCGAAGATGATCTGGATCTTTCTGCTACCCCCGTCGAGCGACTTTCCCTGTAGCTGCTCGAGTGCAGTGCTTGCGTCCTCGGGGATGGCGAACGTGACGTAGCCGACACCCTTGGACTTCTTCGTGGCCTGGTCGGTGACAACGAAAGCTCGCTTCAAGGGACCAATCTCGCTGAACGTGGTCTGCAAGTCGGTACTTGTGGCAGTATAAGGGAGTCTTGAGACAAAGAGCGTCGCATTGACCTTGCTTCTTGGTTTGTTCTTCTTGTCGTTTGAGGTCGCTGGGGAGGCAGTGCCAGCCACGACTTCAGATGATGAGGCAGCGGTAGCAGCAGCCACTGCTGCAGCAGAATCGTCGTGCTCAAAGTACCTCTTGGGCGGCATCTTGAGCGATCTCTAAAATGGTATACAGATGGTGGGTGGTGAGCAAGCTTTTTTCGACAGCCGCTGAGCAAAGAAAGGGTCCTTCCTTCTCTTTTCGCCGGGAGGGACTCGAAAAAATTCCCAAGAATTTCACTTTTTCATCTGCAGAAAGTCAGAAGCGACTTCCGAGGTTCTCGATTTTGGCTTTCTTTTCAATGTTGTCTACATTCAAAGAATGTAACAAAGCGAAAGTTTTGTGATCGTGCGTCTTTACGAGAGAAAGCTGTCGTGGCCTCCTTATTTGGTCTGAGGCCATCGGCAAAAAGCCGAGATGGGATTGCGCAGCTGGAATACGCACTGCGGAGAGTTGCGTTGGGAGCCGCACGCTGCAACCACGCGCACGCACTAAAGGGCAGCTACGCACGTCCTTCGTCGACTCAGCAGCCATCGTCTTCACTAGCTCCTCCATATCGCGACAATCGAGGCTTTCCGACCTCTAGACACTGAATCGTAGCTTGGGGCATGATACTCGTGGTACGTTCTAGATCAAGCTTTGTTCCGACTCGAAACAAAATCTTGCTGACTACTAAGTTGTGTTCCTCCTCTCCCGTACCGACAGCCGCGCAGCCTTGCTTTTCCACGTCTGCTGCTTCGTGACAAGGCTCGCTCTGTGGCATCTCATCGCTCCTTCCTCTCGTCAGCTGCTCCGGTGGCCTCAAAACTGCTCTCTCTCCGCACCCGTAGCACTACCGCTACGCTCAACCGCAACGCTTTCGCTCACTCCTCCTTTTCAACTACCTCACGCATCCGGCACTCTGCCTCCATCGTAGACGCTTCTACTTCTATCATGCCTTCTACTCGTGCCTTGCCAAGCGAGCCCTTCCCGCTCGGTGGTCTCCTTCCCAAAGACACCACAGAGGCGCTCAGCTTCCTTCGCAAGTACCCGGAATACGACGGCCGGAATGTCCGTGTGGCCATTCTCGACACCGGTGTAGACCCGGCCGCCATCGGTCTCAACCAACCAGGGAAGGTCGTTGATGTGATCGACTGTACGGGTGCTGGCGATATTCCCCTCCAACCCATCGAGCCCATCTCTGGACCCACCTCCAGCAGCTCGGGTCACGTTGAGTTCAAGTCGCCTTTCACAGGGAGGACCATTCGCCTCTCGTCCAAGCTCACCAACCCAAAGGGCGAGTGGAAGATTGGTTTCAAGAAGGCATACGACCTCTGGCCGGGCGAGCTCAAGAGCCGTCGCTCTGCAGAGAGACAGAAGGCTTTCCTGGTTTCCCACCAAGCTCTGCTTTGCCAGGCTCAGAGCGAGCTCAATGCGCTTGACACACCCGTACCTTCTGCCTCCAAATCGTCCGATTCTGCCTCACCAAGCACAACAGACAAGAGCGCTTCCACCGAGAACGCAAAGTTGAAGAAGGATGAGATCAAGGCGCGCATCCAAGCTCTCAAAGACCTTGCAGCTTCCTACAAGGACGACGGCCCTCTTCTCGAAGCCATCGTCTTCCACAATGGAAAGCACTGGTATGCCGTCGTTGGCGGCGGCGAGGGTGAGACGCACGACCCATCCACCGGCCAGCCTCAGGACGCTCTCAAACCACTTGAGCTCCAAACGCTTGACCTTACCGGCGTCCAGCCCATCACCGACTTCCGCATCGAGCGTCAATGGCAAAGCTTTGGTCAACAGGATCTCCTCACCTACACTGTCAACATTGAGGAAAATGGCAACCTGCTCAGTCTTGTCACTTTGGCTGGTAGCCACGGTACCCACGTCGCCGGCATCGTCGGTGCCCGACATGACGAGCAGCCCGAGCTCAACGGTGTAGCTCCCGGTTGCGAGATTGTCAGCATGAAGATCGGCGATGCCCGCCTCGGTAGCATGGAGCAAGGCCAGGCCATGCTCCGCTCGGCTCAGGCACTCATCGACACAAAGTGCGACATTGCCAACCTTAGTTATGGTGAAGACGGCGCCTTCGGCGCCGAAGACAAGGGCGCTTTTGCCAAGGCGCTTCGCGACATTGTCATCCGACAACGCGACATTCTTTTTGTCAGCAGTGCTGGCAACAACGGTCCCGCCTTGACAACGGTGGGTCAGCCCGGTGGTACTACCTCTTCTGTCCTCAGCGTCGGCGCGTACGTCAATGCTGGTGCCATGCAGAAGGCAGAGTATGCCCTCGTCGAGAAGGGCGTCCCCGACAGCGTCACCACATGGTGCAGTCGTGGCCCCACTTCCGACGGCGACCGTGGTGTCTCCATCTACGCTCCTGGTGCTGCCATCACTTCGATCCCCCGCTACTGCCTCCAGTCGACGCAGCTCATGAACGGAACTTCCATGAGCTCGCCGAACGCCTGCGGCTCCATCGCCCTCCTCCTCTCTGGCTTGAAGGCTCAGAAGATCCCCATCACTGCTGCTCGCGTCTTTAACGCGGTTCGCGTCACAGGCAAAGACGTGAACGATCCGCTCGGCGTCCCCTTCATCCGTGTCGATGCCGCTTGGGACTATCTAGTTCAGAACAAGGACCGTGTCGAGCAAGATGCTGAGTATCGTGTGGCTGTCACCCGTGCTGGCAAGGCGCTTGGTCGTATGGACAAACGCGGCATCTACCTCCGCGAGAAGGAAGAAACCCACAACGTACAGCAGGCCAACGTGACGGTGCGACCCACTTTCAAGCAGGGCGAGACTGAAAAGGCGTTCAATCTCGAGCTCCGCTGTGCTCTTGCCGCTACTCAGCCTTGGGTTCAGATTCCTGAATTCCTCCTCCTAGGCGGGAATGGCCGTACATTCGAGGTCAGGGTTGACCCGACTGATCTGGAGCCAGGCCTCCACCACGCTTGGATCGAGGCCTACGACACGGAGAAGCCCGGCCACAAGCTGTTCGACGTTCCTGTCACCGTCGCCAAGCCCGAGGTGTTCCCCTCGCCCACGGTCAAATTTGACACGGTCCGCTTTGAGGCTGGCAAGATCGAGCGACGCTTCGTCTCTGTGCCGGAGGGTGCCACATGGGCTTCGCTCACAGTACGCAGCTCGAACCACTCATCCGTTAACACGAGCGCTCGCTTCTGGTTGCATTGTGTCCAGCTCGAGCCTTTGCAGCGTTTGAGCGAGGTGGAGAAGGCGTTTGTGCTCGCATTGCAGGAGAACGAGCCGGTGACCAAGAAGTTTAGCGTTCGTGGTGGCATGACCATGGAAGTCTGCTCTGCGCAATTCTGGTCCAACAAGTCGGCTTTCGACCTTGATCTCGACATTGAGTTCCACGGCATCACTGCTTCGCTGGTCCCAGCTAGTGGACGTCAGGAGCTTACTCTCATTGGTGGCCAGGGTCATGCTAAGGTGGAGTGTCAGTCGACGGTCCGCATCGAAGACTTCAAGCCTAGCATCACCTTTGACACTCGCCGAACCTTCCATCGCCCCTCGTCGTCGACCATTCGCCCGCTCGCTACGCCGCGAGATCTGCAGCCGAGCGGTAACCACATGTTCGAGCTCGTGACCACGTACAGCATCTCGGCCAAGGAGGACTCGAATAAGCTCAGCTACTCATTCCCGGCGTTGGGCAACCACCTGTACGATTCGAGTGTGCCTCTCCTCACGCAGCTCTTTGACCTGCGCAAGCAGCGCGTGCACTTTGGCGACGTGTACAAGAAGGAGATCGATCTGCCCAAGGGTGATTACGTGCTCAAGGCGCAACTGCTCCACGAGAACTTGAAGGTGCTCGAGGCACTCAAGAACGTAACGCTCATGGTTGACCAGAAGCTCTCCAAGCCGGACTCGGCGGCGCTCAAGCTGTACGACAATCACGTCGATCTGCACTCCGAGGCCCCGCCTGCCAAATACGCCGGTGTCAAGCTGCACCCTGGTGAGCGCATCGTGCTGACGCTCGACTTGAACCTCGAGGGCGATGCGGTGCCCAAGGAGGCGCAGCCCGGCGATGTGCTTGTCGGCACCTTTGGCTTTGCAGCTGAAGGAAAAGGACAGATCCGTTACATTGTGCCACCGGCGGTCAAGAATTCAGAGGAGGGCTCCGAGGACGGTGCTGCTTCCGGAAAGAACGAGGACGAGATTCCCGAGCTGCTCACTGCTACGGCCAAGAAGATCAAGGATGCCAAGGAGAAGCTCGAGTTTATGGACAAGCTCATCGCCGACTACCCCAAGTTCCTCGGTGCGATTGTGGCCAAGCTCGAAGCGCTTGATGCCGATGACAAGGATGCGGACAAGCGCAAGCAGGTCGTCGCCACCGCCGATCAGCTGCTGGCTCTCATCGACGAGACCCAAGTCAAGCTCTGGATGGCCACGCAGAAGCCACCCGCGTCGGAACAGAGTGACGAGGAAAAGAAGCTCAACAAGGAGATGGAGACCAAGAAGAAGGCGCTCATCCTAGCACTCAACCGCAAGACTCGCGTGCTCATGACCGAAGCTGAGTCGTCTCCCTCTTCATCTTCGTCGTTGTCGGACCTGGAGGCGAGCTGGAAGACCTACCGCTCGTACTTTGCCCCGGACACCAAGGCTAAAGAGTACATCGAGCTGTTCGTGCGTTGGTCGATCCTGCACCAGCGGTATGCTCTCGCGCTGCAGGCGGTTCAGAAGCTCAAGAAGGAGCTCGGGGCCGGGTCGGCGGACAGCTTGAAGGAGCTGGAAAAGATCAAGGCGCTCGAGCTCAAGTTGGTGGGCAAGGAGGGGTTGGATTGGCCGCTGTGGGCTAGTCATTTGGAGAGGTTGGAGTGTGTGGCTGCGCCCAAGGCGTATGCTCCTTTCTGAGGTGACACAGTCTGGATGCCTTGAGCGACTTGAAGAAATGAATGACAAAAGAGTTTTTTTGGATTCGACAGTGTATGTACGTGTTGTGTGCGAAATAGGAGCGGGGCGTCAATCCTCCGTGCCGACGGAGACGTCCTGCCTGATCTCGGGTAGGTAGCTGTACTGGTCCTGGTTCTTGACCGACTCCTCGATGCTTTTCCTGTTCTCCCTGTCCTTCAGGTTGGCCTCCTTCCTCTCCTCCTCTTCCAAGCGGGCGATGGCGAGGTTCGACTCGTCACGGAACGTCTCCATGGCGCGCAGGGCCGCGCCTGATTCAATGCTGCGTCTCGCGAGGTCGGTCGCTTGCTTCAGCGTGGACGCGTACGAGCCGACATAGAGCAGGGCGGCGGACTGGAGGAGCGTGTAGTCTTTCACTGCTTGGAGGCGGGTGGTTTTGGGGATGGAGGGCAGCGAGCGGACGTGGACAAGGGTTTCGGGGGCGAAGGCCGCGAAGTTGGCCGGGTCAAGCGGCATGTTCTGCACCAACGGTTCTGCGGGCAACGACGCCGAATCCGGGGTGGAGAACATCTTGAGCACGATTGCGGCGTTCTCGTCGGCCGAATGCGAGCCTACATGCTCCAGCGGGTGCTTGGGCAGCCCAAAGTCCTCTGGCTCGATGGTAAACTCCTTGATCTGCCCATTGTTCAGTTCCCAGACGTCTGTCTTGCCGGCGGGGCTGATCTCGTCCAAGCCTTCCTGGCCGCACACGATCCACGCTCGCTGCGTTCCGCGCTTTGCCAGCGCCTCGGCAAAGATGCGTCCCAGGTAATAAGAGTGTACCCCGAGGATGCAGCGTTGCGGTTTGGCCGGGTTGATGAGCGGGCCGAGGACGTTGAAGATGGTTGGGAAGCCGAGGGAGCGACGGATGGGGCCGAGGGGTGCAAGTGCCGGGTGGTAGAGCTGGGCGAACAGGAACGAGAACTTGCTCTTGCTCAGCACGGAGGGGAGTTGCGAGGCAGGCAGCGCAAGCAGCGGGATCCCCAACGACATGAGCAAGTCCGCTGAGCCCGACGTGGACGACGACGCCTTGGCACCGTGCTTGCACACTCGCACGCCCTTTACGCCCGCCGCGACCATCGCCGCTGTAGTCGAAACATTAAACGTATCCTTTCCATCCCCTCCCGTACCCACCAGATCCAGAGTACCCCTGTACTCCACCATTCCTCCTTCCCCCGCATACTCCTCCTTCGCCCTGTCCAAATCTGGTACACTCACGTCCAAACAGCAATCCAAAAAGATGCGCGCAGCAAGCGCGAACGTCTCGGCCTGGATGTCGAGCCTGCAGAACTTGAGACACGTTAGCGCCGACCCGATCTGTGCATGGTTCTCTCGCGAAGATGTGAAGTTTGGGTCGGCAAGGTGCTGCAGGATCTGCTCGAGCTGCGCGTGTGTAATCGTGGATGTGCCGGTCGGGTGGTTCATCTGACCAGACTGCGAGTCGACCGACGCTGCGAGGGCGAGCGCCTTGAGTAGCGGCCGGAACGTATCCGCCGTGTGACGCTGGTGAGTTGTGCCGTTGGCCAAGATGGCCGCGGGTTGCGCGCTGACGGACGTTGACATGATCAAAGCGATGGTGGTCTTTGGCATGCGGGTGGTCTCAGAGGTGCGGGAATGGCTGATATACCCCGTGCGTCCTAGCAGGCAGGGTGCGTGACTCGAGGTGGGTGTCGAGAGGTGGCCACGCCTTCGTGGGAATTGAAGAATAGCTTGCGGGGACGTCGTGTTGTAAGATGAAGGTGCGTGGGAAAGTCGAGAATGTCGAAAGGTGAACTTGATTGTGCTTGAATGGTGAGAAAGCCGTGTTGCATTGACTTCTTCTTAAAAAGGTGTAAAAACGAGCCATAATTAGATTTGGCTCGCATGTGTGTGGTTTTTTGACGTCGCCGTACGCCTATTCAGTATCTGGTCGCCGTGCGAAATACGTGACTCGTTTGCGCTCTTTACGCTTTGCCGAAATGGTGGCGACCGAGACGCTACTTTGTAGAACATCAGCGTGGAACATCAGATCGAAGAGTCCTACGGCCTCGCATTCTACGGTTCTAGTAAATCAATCGTCTCTTCACTGCGTCTTGGCACGCTTCTCAAGTCTGAGTCTCAGCTACCTGCTGTTCCGTCGAGTGCGTGCCAGTCAGGCGGGCATGGGCGCCGTCCAGGCGTGTTCCAGTTGAGCTCAACGTCTACTGTGTAGTTACTGCGGGCAAAGTGTAGTCCAGCGGACTCGACAAGCAAGAGAGTGTCTCGAGTCTAGATTTGATGCGATGGAGAATGACTTTTTGTGCTATCCTTCTTTTGTGCTGTATTGAGCGTGCCATGTCAACACAACGCTTGGCAGTCTGAACGGTCTATCCTCATGTGCATCGCTCGAGGCTTCTTGGGTTCGACGACATTGCTTAGATGCGACCGGCCTCCTTGAGCTTGGAGATGAGCTCATCGACGTTCTCCACCTGTGCACGCAGAGGGGCGAATCAAAAGAGCGAAGGATTAGCAACGAGTCTGGGTGACGGATCAATTGAAGCGCGCATCGGTATCGCACGTACCTTGGCACCACCCTGGCGCTTAGGAGGCTCAGCGACCTTGAGGATCTCCTGTCGTGGCTTGATCTGGTCCTCGAGACCAAGATCCTTGAGCGTGAACTTCTTGAATGGCTTCTTCTTGGCCTTCATGATGTTCGGCAGCGATGCGTATCGTGGTTCTGTTGGCCATCGATCCAATTACAGTCAAAAGAGTCTTTCGTCAGTTTCTGTAGTAGTGCTTACATCAATTCGCCGCAAATCGTAGCTCCGAAACTTACCGTTGAGTCGCAGGTCAGTAGTCATGACAAACGGCAGCTTGGTCTTGACGATTCCGAGACCGCCGTCGATCTCTCGCGTAACCTGAGCCTCTGCACCCTTCTCTGGCTTGCCCGATGGGAACTCGAGCTTGCTAGCATATGTTGCCTGCGGCCAGTTGAGCAGACCGGCGAGCATCTGACCCGTCTGCGAAGCATCATCGTCGATCGCCTGCTTGCCCATGATGATGAGTCCCACCTCCTCCTCCTCGCCTGCCTTCTTGACGATCTCGTTGAGGATCTTGGACACTCCGAGGGGTTCGAGAGGGTTGGCAGCGGCCTTGTCAGGGACCTCGACGTGGATTGCGTCGTCGGCACCCATGGCGAGAGCCGTTCGCAGCACGTCGGCAGTCTTGGGGGGGCCGACGGAGACGACAGTCTGCAGTGGATCGATGAGGACCAGCGGACGAAACACAGTATGTCAGCGCGATGATCGTTGACGGGCATGCAGAACTGCACGAGGTGTGAGAAAGTCACTTACGATCTTGGTGATGGCGTCCTTGTACTTTTCACGAAGACGAACTGCCTCCTCTACCGCGATTTCGTCGAAAGGGTTCATGCTAAACTTGACATTCTGGTCGACACCCTTACCGTCGGATGCGACGCGGATCTTGACGGCTGTACATCATCCAGTACAAAGCCAGAAAGTAAGCGTGACTATCCCACAATCCAAAAAGATGCCGTCATGGCTTGGAAGAAGGCTTACCATAATCGATGGTCCTCTTGACGGGCACAAGCACCCGGAGCTGGTTGACTAGGGATGCGCGCATGTTGGCTGTGTGTGAGTGTTGAGATGCAGAGGGTGTTTCCGTCGTGTCAGAAGGAAAGTGGTTCGAAGGCAAGCAGCGGATTCGAGTATTCGCGACGATCCGGGGTTGGAGCTAAAGCGAGTTGTGCTAGCAACAATGATGCGGCTCTGTGGCTCGAGGGTGCAGCAGGCCTGCGACGGTCCTTTACTTGTCACTTTCGGGTGATTCGGTTGTCGGCCTCTTACAGAAGCGATTAACGGAGCAGTCGGGTTGAAAGCCAGACGCGCCTTCACGTCCGAGAGAGACAGAAAATTAGGGCTTCGGCAGTTTTTGTGACAAAATATCGGCGTAACAGTTTCGACGAAAGTTGCCGTCGACGACCCTCTTCGGGACCTTTCTCCATCTCTCGTTCAACCCATGGCTGTCTACGAGTCGATTGCGAGACCGAGATACACTATTTACACGAATGTTCTGTCCATCAAGGATTCTGGAGCCATAATGTCATGTGGCAAGTCAGCGATTAGACGAGGCCGTCGTACAGTGAAAGAGCCTGTACGATCGTAGGATCCTGCTTACTTCCTTCCTGGAATTCCTCAAAAGAGACTGCGAAATGGAACAGCAAGTTGGGTGATCCGAGAGCGTCGCCGGCGTTGTGAGAAAATGGATTGTAGAAATCGTCATCAGCTTTTGCCTCTTCAGATATGAGGCGTACCTGATTCGGCGGGGGCGCTGTACTTACGCTGAGCATTCTTGTCGCGGTCCATCATGCGGAAGATCTTGTCCACTCTCTGACGCAGCAAAACAAAGCAGAAGAGGATTTCAGACGTCGACGTCAGCTTCAGCCAGTCATTCATCGCCTGTCGCGAGTCTGCTAAAGTTTCCAGACGAAGCTCCATTCCTTGCACTCACTTTTTCTGGCGTGTCCTCGTCTTCTGGCAACTTGACCATCTGGCCGGTCATCTTGTAGATGCTCCTAACGATGGCTATGCGGATTAGAGTGGATTCATAAAGTAATGTCGGTCAGCTGCCAGTGTTCTGCTCCGGATCTTCCGAATTTTCGGACTAATACTCACTGAGCATCTCATCGTATGTAATGGTTCCGTCGCCATCAATGTCGTAGAGCTGAAATGCCCAACGCAGCTTCTCGTCCAGCCTGCCGCGCGAAGTGACGCTCAGAGCGCAAATAAACTCCTTGAAATCGATGGTGCCGTTCTTGTTCTCGTCGAACACGTTGAACACGTATTCCGCAAACGTCGATGGATCACCGAATGGGAAGAACTGCTTGTAGATGCGGCAGAACTCCTGCTTGTCGAGTGTGCCGGAAGGGCAGTCCTTGAGGAAGCCCTTGTACCATTGCTGCAGCTCCTTTCGGTCGACTGCAAGCATTGAAACAATTCATCGGCCGAATGAAAGAAGCGGAAGTCAGTGCAGCCGTTCTTTCCTCATCATCACCGAGACGAAAACTTACAGTAGGTGTTCTTCTGCAGGTCCGAGAGCTGCTCTGGCGAGAGCTTGGATTGGTTCTTTCCCATTCTGACGTGTTTGTCGCTATCGGACTGTGACAGGTGTCTGGTAGGGTGGGTCTTGTCGTTTCGTACACTTTGTAGATGGAGGAGAGAGGGCAAATGTCAACGATGTCAAAGCAAAACAGCAACGTATTTCATCGATTCAGTGGAGGAGCTTTCGCATTTCTCTTTCCGATGCTCGTGCACGGCTCCACTTGTTCTTAAAATAAAGCGGGCAGGCTGTGCTTCATTTTGCGATTTCCAAGCGGACCTGCTGGCCTGCATACAGCAACAGCAGTTGCGGCGTCATCACCAAGAGAGGCGTCAGATTTCCTTTCGAGAGCCTCATCCACTATCAGACCGTGAAATTTGGCTTGCACGACACGTCCTGCTAGCCAGCAATTCCAGCGCAAGTCACGTACGGAACAGAAGCACACACGAATGCCTGCAGTATTTCGAGAATTGTACCATTGCAGACCGAGTCTCCTCTCTGACGACCAAACTAGAAAGGCAAAAGCACAAAAAAGTCTTGGCACTCTCCGCTTCGTGCTCTCAGCAGGCGGAGCGAATCAACACGTTTTCGCCAAGCCTTTCCGTTCCAAAGCTCGGTGTTGGAATAGGTGAAGCTGTCAATCACGTTGAAAGAAGGCAGCAGAGCAAGCGCCCTTCCCACGTGAGATTGTTTCAGCTCCTGTTCAAAGTGGCAGTAAAAGAAGATTCTTTTGAATCGAGGCTGTGTTCGCCGTTTGAAAAGTCATAGCACGCTTTGAATACGGTATGACCTTCTTTGGTACGAGCAAGTGCTCAGAGATCGACGATACGACCGACTCAATGGATTCGATGGAGTTGGAATCAGTTGAGTGAATCGGGCGGAATGTGCCATAACAAGGTCGATGCGACACGATCAGAGAAGTGTGGAGGTGTTACGTTACTCGAAATTCGGCTGCTCAGCGCTTGCATGTCGTGCACTGGATCTCTTTGACTGTCACAGTAATTTGGCTTGCAGAGGCTGAGTCGACTTCCAATCAAGGGTCCAGCTTGTAAGTGGACGCTTTCGCCTTGGCTCTTTTCCTCGAAACCGCTCTCCGTCTCTTCGTCACCCACCGTCATCTCCTGCTCAAGGCCCTACGGCAACTCCATCCGACAAGCAAAACGAGAGAGGGGTGGTTCCGGACGAACGCAAAGGATGGGCTCTGCACGGTAGCGAACGCCGCCCTTCAAGTTGAGATCGGATCGGGCAACTAAGCCCAGATTGTCGACCGGCACCCAGGCCAGGCCAGTAATAGACCAATTGCAGCATGTCAACGCCATCTGGAGTGCCAGACGCTGTGGAAGCAGAGGCTCCGCTTCCACGGCCCACCATTGTCGCCAGCTCTCGTTCGACCGGCAGCAGAGCCTCGTCCAGGGGCCGAAGCATAAACACATCTGGCCAGACAAGCAGATCCACATCACCCACACAACGACAGCTGAGCATACCACTCAATCGCAGTGCTGGGACGTCTCACGCCTCTGTGCTTCGAGCGAGCAGATCTGCATCTCGAGACGCAACTGCAGCGTCTTCCAGCATCCGCCGGGGCTCCAGGTCGTTCAGCCAACCACCCGATCACTCTACCTCAGAAGCAAGCGACTTGATCGTGATTAGCAGCGACAGCTCTGACGATGAGCGGGACAGCGACGAGGATGCCTTTGTCATGCGATGGGAAAGTGATCCGGTGATTCGGCCTCCGCCAACCGACTTCTTCGAGGTATCGGGCGTCCGACGTATGCAGCCACCATCGCCAGTCCATCGCGGTGGCCTCTTCTCTCCCCCTCCAGTTCCTGGCAGACCGGCTGAACCTATCCTTTTCCAAGGTGGGCCGGGACGGAGGCTGGGCGTGAGCGCGGACCCAACGACAGGAGACTTTCTCACACGACCAATGCCCATTGTGCGACCCGAAGCGCATTCAATCGCGCCTGCGGACCCCGACAGCAGTTTTACGGTGGTCTCGCAACAGCACGCTCTGCCTCGGCCCAGGAGCGAATGTCCGATCACCGACCAGCGACTGCGTTCGTCCAACCTGATGATGCCTCGCAAGTCGCCGCCTCGGTCCAAACCTCCGCCGATCGAACATCCACTGCTCAGCAAGTACACTTGCCCAATCTGCTTTGATGCGCCTAAGAATCTCGTGGTCACACCGTGTGGCCACTTTTTCTGTGGCGAGTGCCTCTTCCAGGCGCTCAAGACTCAAGCTGTACAGCGCGGAGCCATGGAAGACGTCGATTTTGGCAACATCTTCTCGCCGTTTGCCCCTGCAGGCATGTTTGGCGCAGCGCAAGGCGGACCAGGTCGAGGAGGAGCAACAGCTGGGGGAGGACGTGGTCGTGGAGGGGGTGCAGGTGGCAGTCGTGGCGGCAATAGCGGAGGGGGTCGAGGCAGGAATAAACCGGATCCTTTGGCGGGTCAGTGCCCCGTATGCCGAGCCAAGATCAAGGGGGCCTTCAACGGTCGAGAGAAAAACGGTATTGTCGGACTACGTCTGATGATGGGAGCACCGGTTAACGATCCACGCGAAGAAAACGGAAAGATGAAGAGCGACGTGAATGAGATGGACGGCGACTCAAGCAGCAGTCCAAGCGGATCGGAAGACGACGAAGCTGTTCTTCCAACGAGGAACCAAGCAAGGTCACTTGGCGTCGAAGAGGGTGCAGAAAAGAAGCTGGCGGAGAGGCAGTCCCCCCGAGCGAGCCGACGAGGACAACGTTCATCGAACAAGGCATCGGGCTTGATTGGCCGGCAGTCTTCCAAGACACAGGGCGAAGATTCGGCCGTGAAGAAAAGGCGACGCGAAAGCTCGGACACCTCAGCGACTCCGGCCGAATAGAAGGTTGGGCTTTGCATGAGCACGGCGTCAATCCAAATCAGATCGAGTGAACACAGTAACGAGTCACCGATGCCCGATGTGCGGTCCGAGAATCCGACGCTGAAAGTGAGGGTGAGGATGGGGGCCAGGCCAAGGATGCGAGCGACGCAGGACAGGCGCGAAACGCTAAGCAAGCGCCCTGCGTGGCGTCGACTCAGCCGCTGCGCCCGCGCCACTCGAGAAAGGCTACGTCAACGTGCCCTGAAAGTTTGATTGACCCCAACGCTTGGAGACTAGGCGTTTGTTTTGCCTGATGACCTGCAAGGTCGGAACTGTGGGCGTGTGAGCGACAGGCTAGAGTCTGAAGAAGTGATCTACAGTTACCCACGCTGCCCAAACTGCACTTGCAAGTTCAAAAGGTACTCATTGGGTGTTTGCTGTCCGCAGTGTAGCCGCGCGAACTCGCAAAGCTCCAGGTGCTCACAATCAAATTCATAGGATATGTTTGTTGAGAGCGCAAACAATGTCATGGGTTCAGGGGCGCTCACTGTTCGAGCATGGTGGTGAAGCAAGCGAAAAGCCTATGGATGCAGCGGTGGTGGCAAGAGGATGGCGAGCAAGAGGGTTTGAAATCGGAAAATGGTCTCGGTTCGCTGCATGTCGGCGAAAGTGCTCTGCTTTGTTCTGGTGCGCCAATAGCGAAACAAAGGCTGCAGGCACTTTCTCTTGGGTCTATCTTTATCGGAAGCCAGGCAGCGCAATGACCCAAAAATCCAGGCTGCCTCGAGAGAAGCTGTTCTGATAGTATTGACCGGTAATCCTTTGGTTGAGCAGCAACTGCTAGGAGTGGTTCGATTTTGATGGCTCTGCACCACTCTGGGCCACACCGCGAGCCAGAGATGCTGAACAGCGGCAGAAAGAGGAGATAGCTCTGCGTCTTGTATGGTCGATTGGCTGCCGCTTTCGCACTTCGTTGGTCGGTGTTGGAAGGGTATGTGAGGACGGCGCGGATTGCAACGACTCCTGTGAAAACTCTTCCTACGTTGCTTCTATCGCTTGTTTCACCGCGATGTCAGTCACTATAGCCTATTCGCAAACTCGAGCTGGCTGATCAGCGTCCACAACGAAGTAAAGAGGAGCGGCAATGTAAGTTGAATTAGGCGTGGGGAAATACGAATTTGCAATCGCAATGTCTCAGAGTCGTGGTCGCTGCGCCGGTTGGTCGCTCGTTATCCACGACCAACTCTCGGCCCACGTTGCAGCCGTGCGTCTCGTCCAAGTCGAAGCCTTACATTGCTTCACATGTGTCTCAAGGTCTTGCATGGTGACGTACCTCCAGTACGAACCGAGAGAACGCTGATCATATCAAACAACTGCTGTCCGCGATGATTCCAGGTTGTCTGAAAGGAAAGATGGAGCGGGTTAGATTCTGCGAGATTGGCGCAAAAAAATCATCGGAAAACGACGCCGAAACGTCGAAGACGCTGTTTGCTGATCGCGATCGTCTCGTCCTCATTCACCCAGACCCAACATCGATCTGCAATGAGTGCCATTCTTGCTACCAAGCGAAACCCTTTATCTCTCTCTCGCCCGATCGCGACGAAGCGAAAGCGCAAGACGCTCGCAAAGGGAAACCCTTCGGCGGCTCTACAGCGTGTGCTGCAGCAAAGAAGGGCAGAGATCGAGAAGATCGCACACAAAGAAGGTCTCACAAACTCGCTTCGGGATAGAGTCCATGATCGATTTTCCACGAAAGCGCCCTGTGTACCTGCAGATCACAATCTGTCGTAGCTCTGCTTTTAAGATCGGACATGCTCGTATACCGCCGTGATTCTCGACATTGTTTTGTGGCCTGCAAAGGAGCAAGATCCGCGGCAGTGGTTCGTTGCAGCCGTTCACGAGTCTGTTCGACGATGCGCCCGGCTGTGATGAGCAGGCAACTCGGTAAACGAACGACAGATGTATTTGTTAGACGAGGCTGAGGATACATTTCGCCTAAGAATATGCGTCTGTTTGCTGGAGCTGTCAAAGATCACAATTCATTTCTTTCGCGAACGGCGAAGAGCGAGCATGTAGCGACAGGCACTCGACTCCCCGGTGTGAGACATTTTCATTATGGACCTCCAGTGTGCTGCTGCATGGCGAACTTGGGGTTTTACAAAAAAAGAATTGCGATTTATTTAATTTTGGTTTTCTCACAGTCGACTAAGGATTCGGCGTCCGACGCCAACGGCGTGCTCCTCGCTCCGGTTGTTTCGACGCCCAAACAGAGAGAGAAAGAGGCGAAAATTCTCAGCAGCGCCGCTACCAGTAGAACAAACAATAAAAATGCAGGACCACCGTCAAACTGCATGAAAGCTGCAATCAATCAGCTGAAAGCAAGAGAGCGAGAGGAACAAGAAGGGCTGGACCTCGCTCCTCGTTCCTTTGGTGTGCATCCGACGATCTTTTCGTTGTTTCTCTCTCCTACACGGATCGCCCGACCAGAGGCCGCTGTAGCAACTGCAGCAGCAAGAATTCGCCTTATCCGCCTTCGTGCATCCTTTTCTTCCCACTCTGGATCCAAGCTGGGTTCGTTTCGTTTAGCGCGATTGCGCGCAGCTCTCTGTGCGTATTCGCAGCCCCGCTGCCTTGGCGTGTGCTTCTCGTTGACGGGAGGGCCTAGAGTCTCAGACGACGTCGTCGTCGTCATTTGTCCCACAAACAATTCGACGAGCTGGAACGGCGCTTGGGCCTTGAGCTAAGCTGGAATCCTGCGCATGGCTCCTGCTGGTGCTGCCGCGCTAAAGAGGCGCGGGAGCGCTACTTGGCGCGCAGCCCTTCGCTTGTCTGTGTTCCACTCTGGTCGCGAGCTAGTCGCTTGGACTTTTTCCGATTTAGAGATACTGCCAACGACCCTTGCTGTGCTTAATGAACTCGTCTCTTTGGGCTCTTCTGAACTACTCGATCTCTAAATCCCATTTTTGGAGCGATGCGAAGTAAGTCTGATGCTGATTGATATGGTGTAGATGTCGATTCCGAGCTCGAGAAGCCGGATAACAGGTAACGACTGAGAACCAAAAGTAGTCGAGCCAGGAAGAAGGCATGACAAAGTTCTGAAACACGGCTTGGCGTGACCGCGAAGCCATATCGACCCTGCATTGCCGGGCAGGGCGGACAGCTGAAAGATCAGCAAAGCAAGCCAGAAATCGCCGCCTTCGCCCTCCAGTCGCGATCTGGAACGGCTCGCTATCCATCTGAGACATTTGTCCACTCGGTCCCCCCGGGGTCCTCTCTGGCTCTGCTGCAGCATCAGCATTGTCCTCTTTCCACTCCGCCCGCCTTCCGTCTCTCGAGGCTTGTGCAGGCCGGTTCATATTCGTCGTTGGGGCAGCGCTGTTCGCCGCACCGTGCTGTTCGCGACCTCGACTGTCCGGCCTGTGTGTCTCGGCTAGTGAACAGAGATTATTTGTAGTCCTTGCCCTTGTCTCGGCGCTTGCGACTACAAACACGAGTCTCTTTGTTCTGACAGTTCTTCTTCCGATGCTGGTTGCTCGCGGCTACTGTCAGCCTCATCGGCAATTCCGCTCGCTCGCTCGCCGTTGGGTAGCAGCTCGAAGGGCGAGATCTGCGCCTGGTCAAGTAGAGAGACTGCCCTGTGCTGTCCTTTAGAGTTGTGTTGGATGAGATCCTTGCGCTCGTCCTCTCCCTAATCTCTCGTATTGCAAATGCCTGGCCGCCCCCGTCGCTTCCTCGTCATCTTTGCTTCATATACTAACCACTTACCGACCTCCGTTCAGAGCCACTATCCCCTCGTATTCAGTCACCACCACTTACCCTGCCTTGTCTTGCACTCTATACCCTCTCACACATTGCTAGCAAGCCTCTCCTCTTCCGACCCACGTACGACGGACGCTCTTTCCCTGCTCATCATCACGACTACCATCATCTCATTCCTGGTATCACAACAGCAAAGCAGCACTACAACACGCTCGTGAAACCGCCATGAAGGCCTTTTCGTCGTCGACCGTCTCGCTGCCTCTGAGCAGTGGCGCAGACGCAAAGCCGTCCAAGAAAAAGCTCTTGAAGCGTTTCTCACTCAAATCCAAGAAGCCATTGAGTGTCGATATCAGCAGCAGCAGCAGCACCTCATTCTTGGCTTCACAATCTACCACCACGCTCGCTGGGTCTGCCAACGAGCAACAGCAGCACCCCTCGAGCCGTCGAACGTTTGACATGTTCTCGTCAGCGCCCTCTACGCCCAGAACGCCCAAGACTCCCAAGTTTTTTTCGTCTTTGGCTCCCTCGAGACGCTCGACATCAGCTTCAATGGACGCGGTGCGCGCTCCGACCAGCTCCCGGTTTCCCGCTAAGGATGCACCGCCTGTCCCGGCGATCCCGAAGATGTTTTTGATCTCGGATGAGGTATTTGTCATTGCTGCCCCGCCCAAGCCGGCGCAACAGACGGTCTCGGCGCCTCGCGTAAGCGAAAGCTCCAGCTCTCCGTCTACCTACTCGATGCTCTCCGCGGCTTCTTCACACACTTCACACAGCTGGGTTGGCAACCTTGGCTCTCCGGAAGAGGACGAGGTGCCGACGTTCAAGGCATGCAAACCAGAGCCCGAGCCGGAACCCGAGCAGATGCGCTCGAGCCTGGACGAGATCGACCAACAGATCGTGCTCAATCTGTGTCTCCACCTGTGCGACGAGAAGGCACCCGCCTCCCGCAGCGAAAGCGCACACAAGGAGAGACGCGCACGCAGGAGGAGCGCCAGCCTGCGCGCACAAGCCGCCCCTGTCTCCTCCTCACACGCTCGAATGGCCTCGGCACCTCCCTCGCTAGGCCCGCTGCCACCTCAGCCATCGCAGCCGCCGACGCAAGAAGTGCTGCGAAAGACCGACCAGATCAAGAAGCGATACAGCAAGCAGAGCAGCTCGCCGTTGCTCTCGAGCAATTCGCCGTTGATAGGAGGCAGTGACGATACTTCCTCAATCTTCTCCTCGCCGCGCCCAGCACCGGGTACGCCCAAGTTTAACAGCATCTCGAGTCTGAAGAGCCTCGAAGCCGGCTTGTCGCTCGATTCGAAGCTGGTCAAGAGGAATCACAAGCGATCGGTGTCCAAGCATTCGATCAAGTCGGTGGATACGTTGTTTAGCGTGCCCAAGGAGGTCAGGTTGACGCCGGGACATGTGGCGACGCACCGGGATTTTTTTGAAGATCCAGCGGTGGAGCTCGTCTCGCGCTTCTCGGAAGACTCGGATGAGGGCGACGACGCAAGGCGCCTGTTTTCCTCGCTCCTCTCGCCCAAGCTTGGAAGCGTCGCCAAGTTCACCTCGACATTCTCGTCGTCGAGCCACTCGAACAGCAGCACCATCAGCGCGCTCGACATGACCCGGTTGGACGCCGACGGCGGCAACGGCAATGGCAACGGAGTCCACTGCGGCTCCCGCACGCCCGAGATGGTCGCGACCCGAAACTCGTCCTCCTCGTCGAGCAGCTCGCTTTCGGACCTCTCGGACTTCACGGCAACACTTGGTGCTGCAGAGGATCCCGTCTTCGACCTCTCGCGCCCGAGCATGGACTACGCAACCGTCTACGCCCTCGCGCAGAAGTACGCTGCCCAGGCTTCCTCGCACACCACCGTTGCCCCGGTCTACAAGAAGACCCCCCTCAAGTCCGAGTCTAAGACGTCGACGTCCATGCGCACCCTCCTCAACCCAGCCGCCAGTCGCTCGCACAGAAACCTGCCGGACCCCGTCGACCGATCCTACCACCTTCGCAAGTATTAGTATACACACACTCTCTCTCTGTTGTAGTCACAGTAACGCATCTCGCATCCTCTCATCTCGCACGGACACTCGTTCTTCCAATCGCTCCAACTAGTCTTGTTGCATTACCCTTCCTGCCAGCCTGTGTGTGTCTCAGTGTGTGCATGGGCCGAAACGCGAAGAGCCGCATTTGAAGAAGATTCATCCACTCAGCTTCAGCAGCCCTCCTCCCCAGCCCAAGACCCACACACACAACAGCTCAATCCCTCGTTCACACCAAGACGAAGAAAAGATCGCCTCTCTCGTTGCACTTGCAGAGAGAAAAGGCCCGGACAAAGAACAAATACATTGGAGGGTGAACATTACGACGACTGCTGCTGCTGCGGCGCAGGCGACGGGGACTGCTGTTGCTGCTGCTGCGACGGTGGTCTCTGCTGCTGCTGCTGTTGCTGTTGAGCCGCCGCAACCGCCGCTGCCTGCTGGGCCGCTGCTTGAGCCGCCAGCGCCTGTGCCTGGCTGGGAACCTTCTCCTCCAGCATCTCGTACATGAGATGGAAGTTCTTCGACACCTTTTCCCAGACGGAGGGGTCGAAAAACACGTAGGTCCCGCGCTCGTACGTCGGCGTCTTTTGCAAGGGCTCCGTGTTCTGCTCCTTGGTCAACCACACATGCAGCTCCTTGTGGTACCTCCAGTTGCGCGCATACAGCTCCTGCGCCGCCACCTCCTGCAGCACGTCGCGCGGTGTCGAGTAGAAGATGAAGAACAGCGTCTCGTCCGAGAACGACGCAATCTTGCTCTGCGCAGGCGGCGGAGGCTGCACGTTGTAGCACGACGGCAAGGTGAACTCGGGCTCAACCCTCGACGAAGCCAGCATGTTGTTTTCTGACCAGGGCGTGATGAACGACGGATGCAGCGGATCCGACTGGTTCAAGTTGAGACCAAACGTTTGCAGATCCACTCCCATGGACAACATCGACAGATCCGGATCCGACGACTTGATCAGCGATAGCAGACCAAGCAACCCGAACCGATCCGCTGGCGAGGTGAGAATCTGCTGCGCAGGTGTTCGCGCCATCGCACCCGTCTGGCCGAGACTTTGGGAGCCGGCCGCACCCTGGATCGCGTCACCCCGAATCGAAGCGTTGTCGGTCAAAGGTGAAGATGCGCCGAGGTTGCCAGCTGCGTTGCGGACGCTCGACAGCGGCGATCGTGCCGAAGAGGGCGAAGACGAGCGCGGGAGCCCGTTGAGCTGATTCGGTGCTGCCACTCCATTGTTGCCGCCGCCGAAGAGCGAGCCTGGTGGCGCCCACGTCTGTTGCTGAACACCCAATCCTGGTCCAGGTGGTCCTGCGCCGAGCTTGGTGGCGTAGTTGCGGTCCGGCTCGCCAAATCCACCTCTCGCTGCTGACAAGGATGCATCGGTTCGTGCACCGCCACCGACTACGGACCCCAACATGCTCTGTCTGTGCTGTTCGCGTTGCTGATGTTGGTGCTGAAGTGCTGCTGCTGCTGAAACCTGTTCTGCGACTCCGCGCGGGAACCCATCGTCACCGGTGCGTCCATCTGTCGAGCTTGTCTGGTTGAGTGCTGGAAACTCGTCCTGGTTGAAGTTGCGCAACGGCGCACCGCCACGAAGGGCCGCTGTTACGCCACCAGTGCCAGCCTGAGTCGCATAGCTTGACAGAGGTTGGTTGAGACCGCCAAGGCCGGGCGCGCCACCTTGCTGAGCCTGGCCTCCTCCCAATGCTGGGAAATCACTGAGATTGAGCTCGCCTCCTTGACCTTGCCCTTGCGACTGCCCTCCCGATTGGCCTGAGAGCCCAGCCAATTGCGATGCCAAACTCGCTGCACCTGTCGTGTTATTGGACCCTGATCCGCCGAATGGAAAGGCACCAGCACCACCTGCAAAAGATCGATGCGGAAAGGATAGAGTCGGGGTGATGAGTACGGGAGCTTGTGAGGATGCCGTGTCCGCCGCATGCAACCTACCTTGTTGTGATTGCGGCATACCTGGGAAGGAGCCCATCATGCGCGGGCCACCTTGAAGGTATGGATACATAGCTGCGTTGATGCCCGGACCTGGGCTGGACGTAGGAGATGCGGAATTGTTCGTATGCGGAAGCCTGTTTGCGAAAGCAGGGAGCGGATAGTTTTGCCGTTGGTTTGCGGAAACTGTCGAGGCAAGATGGGAAATGGAAG
Organism: Sporisorium graminicola; assembly: GCF_005498985.1. NCBI lineage: Eukaryota > Fungi > Basidiomycota > Ustilaginomycetes > Ustilaginales > Ustilaginaceae > Sporisorium > Sporisorium graminicola. The sequence continues at coordinate 2,093,134 of NC_043719.1, forward strand.
GTGAGCAATCAAGGACGGCACGGAACTGCACAGAGACAGCGAATACCTACCTGGTCTTTGCATGACCGAGCAGAAGGCAGAGTAGCTAAGATCTAGCTGTGGTACTGTAGCGGTCGAAGAGATGCGCAGCAAGACCAAAAGTCAGCGGGTGCGCTGAAATGCTGGATTCGAGAGTGCAAGTTGCCCGTGCCAGAAGCAGCGCGATGGTATGCAGGGGCTCTGTTCTAGACAGCCAATCTGTCCCTGAGTCGAGTGGTTGCGGCGGTACCTACAACTTCTGTGGTGGCAAAGCTCGTGGATGGAGGAAGAGAGGAGAATGCCGAAAGATGGAGACCAAGAAGACCCTTCAACCAAGTGCGGATGCGACTTGCGAGTCTGCGCTCGTTGTCGTGATGAAGACGCCTGAAAAGCAACGGCCGCGCTTTCGCGCTTTCTCGCTGTACGTTGCTCTCTCTCTGTCTGTGGATGTCTGCGGACCGCTCGCTGGTTGGCTGCTCTCTCACCCACCCTGAAGCCTAGCTCGCCTGATCGTCCACTTTGTAAATGGCCGAATTACGAGAAATTGACCGCAAGTGGATTGATTATCCTAAGACTTGTATTGATCAGAGGCGGTTGTGAATACGTTTCTTCAACCGTATTTCCCCCATTGAAATCAAAAGCCACTCCTTGTATTCATCGGACTACAAAGTTCGAAACTAATCTATCCTACCAAGAAAGCATTAAGCGGTCTAACATTTTCCGTTCAACTGCGACCAGGCTGCCGTCTACGTGTCTCGCCTTCTCAGTGCTGCAGGAAACGTGGGAGAGTGTGAAGCGGACAGTGCACAGGCGTGCGTCTGTCTGTCTTGTATCTGAAATCAACATAGACGCAATTCCGAGAGAGTCGTCTCTCGTTCTTCTCACCATCCTCACTGTCACCCTTTTCTTTCCTTGTAGGCCTTCTCGCCTCGTGACTCCGCAAGACTGCATTTCGCCACATCGCCACAAGAGCGTTCGTCCATATACGCTGAACTACATTTCGCTGCAGCAACCGCTCCTCTGCTCGACAAGCGACAAATTAGCCCACCATGGCCGACGGACCTTCCAAGGACGAGCTCGTCGAGATCTTCAAGTCGCTCAAGGCGACACAAAAGGGTAACAAGGTACGCCTGCTCGTCGCAAATGGCCTTCGAATGACGACATGACTGCTGCTAACTGCCCTCCTTTCTGTTGCGCCAGGTATGCTTTGACTGCGGTGCCAAAAACCCGACATGGGCTTCAGCCACCTATGCCATCTACATTTGCCTCGATTGCTCGTCCGTACACCGCAACATGGGCGTGCACATCACTTTCGTCCGATCCACAAACCTTGATTCGTGGCACTGGTCCCAACTTCGACTCATGAAGGTCGGAGGCAATGCTGCCGCCGCCGAGTTCTTCAACAAGAAGGGTGGCGCACACCTGCTCGCCCCTTCCACCGAGGGTAAAGTCAAGTACACTTCTTCTGTCGCTCTGGCCTACAAGGATGAATTGCAAAAGAGAGCGCTTCAGGATGCCGCCGGACAGAGCCTCAACAGCCCCGTCTATTTTCCCGGTCTGGCTGTCGCTGCGACTGAGACGGCGTCGCCAGCAGCTAGCGCAAAGGCAGGTGGTGGTGGAGACATGGACGACTTTTTCGACGAGTGGGACAAGCCCGCATCCGCTGCCAAGCCAGCACCAGCACCAGCAGCCAAAACAGCACCAGCACCCAGACCAGCTCCCGCGTCAGCCGCAGCGCCCAAAACGGTCACTTCCGCTTCGTTGCGTGCAAGCAGCTCGGCCGCTCGCAAGACGCTAGGTGCCGTCAGCCGCACATCCTCCGCCAGCTCTACACCGGGCACCACCACTCCCACCGGAACAGGCCCCACCGCCAGCGCACCCGCCGCCACTGCACGCCCCGCTCGAGCAGGAAAGCTCGGTCTTGGTGTCAAAAAAGCCAGCGCACCCATCGACTTTGCAGCAGCCGAGAGAAAGGCCAAGGAGGAGGAAGCGGTACGTGCTGCCGAGGCTAAAGCAACAGAAGACGCCGAAGCAAAGGCCCGAGAAGCGCAGAAGGCCAACGAGCAGCAAGCGGAAGCGGAACGCATTGCGCGCGATGCTGTCAAGGCAGCGATGGGCAAGACGGCTGCCCCCGCCTCGCCTGCATCCAAGAGCGGTGCCGCAGCTGGTACCCGAGGCGCGGCTGCTGCGACTCCGGACGCATTTGCCGACGCCAAGGCCAACGGCGACATGGACCGGCTCGGCATGGGCTTCGGCCGTCTGGGAATGAAGGCCAACGCGCACCAGGCCAAGCTGGCCGCCGAACGCGCCGCGGCCGCAGCCAACAACTCTGCCGCCACGGACTCGGATGCCGGTGAGAACGAACCGAGCTACGCACGCAACAAGTTTTCCGGGCAGAAGAGCATCTCGTCGGACCAGTACTTCCAGCGCGGCACGTACGACCCGCAAGCCACCTCCGAAGCGCAGCAGCGTCTGCAGACGTTCCAGGGCCAGACGTCCATCTCGTCCAACCAGTACTTTGGGCGTGAGGAGGACGAAGAGGGCGAGCAGGCACAGATGCAGGGCGGTGGAGACTTTAGTGACATCGAAGCCACAGCAAAGGAGTACTACCAGCGCTTCATGGCGAATCCGGACGTGCAGAGCAGCATCGACAGCTTCCGTTCCGGTGCGTTGAAGCTGTCGCAGTACCTCGAGGATATCAGCCGCAACGGTGCCTGAACCCAATAGAACGAGATTTCGGCACCTCATCTACGTTTCCACATGCATCTCCGCGTTTGTCTGGCTCGCAATCCATCATCCCACGTTCCTTTCTTTCTCGTGATGGTGTGTGCTCAGGATCGCACACGAGCCAAGTTGCTTCACGTCACAACGATGATGCTGATGTTCTTCCATTCGTGGTGCGAAGGTGACATGCTTTTGGAAGGTTGACGTGCTCACTTGAGTAGCTCATTGAGAACCATATCGTCAGTAATGTTGCGGACACTGTCGGGAGAAGAAAACAATGAACACGTCAGCACATGCGCGGCGGGTGGGAGGCGCAACCTCATCCAACAAGGAGGTTCAACAATGCGAGGACTTACTTTGCACCTCGGTAGTTGAGCTTTTTGAGCACCTCGATCACCTTGTCGCTCTCGAAGCCCTGTTCGATTGTACAGCAGCAAGCAAGCCGAAACGAGGTATGTGTGTCAGTCAAGCGCCGTGCGTTCGTTTCAGCATTCTGGCCAAGTGTGGGTTCGACTTACCATGTTGACAAACTGATCGACATGTTCGCGTTTCAGTCCCGCGAGCAAGACCGGATCGGCCTTTTCGTCACTCTGCCCGACCTTGCTCTGCGCATTCGCAGGTGGCTGTGCCGACTCGGAGCCATTTGCGTAGATCTCGGTCCAGTATCTCGCCGTCTTTTCAAAGTCTTCCTTGTCTCGCAAGTAGTGGGTTGCCACTTGGGCGTCTTGTGGGTCGTTTGGCTCGGGCGAGCAGAGCAGTGAGCGCAGCGACATGAGCGTCGACTTGAGCGTCAGCACAGGTGACCACTGGTCTTTGAGAATGTCGAGGCAGATGGCGCCCGATTGCGAAGAGATGTTGGGATGGTACACGCGAGTGATGAACTTCATCTTGATAGGCTGGAAGGGGTAACCTTCGGGCACGACGATGTCCTACGGCAATGCCATTGATAAGGAGGGGCGCAAGGCAAGTCAGATCGGGCAGATGAGGTCGATGGAAGAACGCAGAAGGGGGTTGCTACGTACCACGTCAAAAGTTCCTTTCTCATAGGGAGAGTTTTCTGGCCCTGGGAATGTACCGACGAGATGAAATGGTGACTCTATAGGCGACGAGATCAAGATGGAGGAGGAGAGAGTCAGCTGCGGCCTGGTGATACTGCGATCACGGATCGAATGGTTGGCTGCTCACCATCTATCAAGGAGATCTGGATGCCCGAGGCCTTGTCATTCTTGCAGTCGGTAATCTCCTTATTGATTCTCCTCAATCGTGCGTCTCCCATGATTGCTGCGGTGACGATGCGGAACTTGGACGCGGTCGAAAGGGGTCTGAGAGCGGAAAGAAAGAACGTATTTGTTTGCTCGCAACGTGAGATTCGATGCGGTGATGCCCGTTGTCCGCTATTGATAGGGGTAGTGGAAGTTGCTCTGCTTTGTGAGCGAGCTGAGAATGGTGGAGGGGAGCAAAAGGAAGTGACTGAGGAGTGATTATCCCGTGTGAGCGAGCCACTTTTTTCTGTGACCGAGGAGGTTGAGAAGGCAATGCGTGCGTGTCACGGCGTCAAAGCAACTAAAAATCACCAAAGCTCTCTCCGTCCACGGCAACCCAGCACCACTCCACTTTGCTTTGTTCATACAGAATTTAGCTGAGCGAGCGGGTCCTCCATGCCTTTTGGAAGAAAGGAAATTTAAAGAGCAGTAAAAAAGGAGGCCACGAAAATGTCAATAGACGACTCAGCTTCGACTTTCATCACACACATCTTTATCGTTGCTCTACGGTCTCCGCTCTTGTACGTCATATTGATGCTGCACCGCTCACCGACGACGTGAACGCAACGGCAGACGAAGCCGACCTCGTCAAACATGCCCTTTGCGCAACTCGTCATCGGCCCACCGGGCTCTGGCAAGACCACCTATTGCTTCGGCCAGTATCAGTTTCTCTCTCTACTTTCGAGACCCTGCAGCGTCGTCAACCTTGATCCAGCTAACGATCGGCTGCCGTATCCATGCGCTGTCGACATCAACCGCCTCATCTCGGTCCGCGACGTGATGGCCGAGCTCTCGCTCGGTCCCAATGCCGCTATGCTTTACTGCATCGAGTACCTCGAAAAAAACGTCGATTGGCTTATCCAGGAGCTTAAACGCGTCATGGATGAGCAGCGACAGGGCAAGACCGGCCAACTTGCAGGCCACGGCGACCAGGAAACGCCCATCGGCCCAGTCAGCGCTGGATTTGAGTACTTGATCTTTGATCTTCCGGGACAGGTGGAGCTCTCCACCAACCACCCTGCGCTCAAACGCATCCTCGAGACGCTCGAGAAGCAGCTCGGACTACGCTTTGTCGCTGTCCACCTCACCGACGCCACACATATTACGGATGCATCTCGCTACGTCTCGATCCTCATTCTGGCACTACGAGCCATGCTTGCTCTCGAACTTCCTCACGTCAACGTGCTTTCCAAAGTCGATCTGCTCGGACAGTCGTACATCTCGCAATCAAAGCGTTCCCTCGACCGCTACGACGCCAGTAGCAACAACGGCGACAGCAGCTCGGACGAGAACGAGCAAGATGCCGACAAGGTTAGGAGCGGACCTGCTGGCATGGGTCTGCAATCCGACATGGCTTTTAATCTCGACTTTTACACGCAGGTTCAAGATCTCTCGTATCTTCGCGACCTCCTCTCACAACCTTCCGGTCCCGGCTCATCACGGCGCAATGAGAAGTACGGCAAGCTCAACGAAGCTATCTGCGAGCTCGTGGAGGATTTCGGTCTGGTGTCGTTCGAGACGCTCGCGGTCGAGGACAGGCGGTCCATGTTTCGACTGTTGCAAGTGCTCGATAAGGCGGTGGGCTACATCTACGTCTCACCTTCCGCCAGTACACTTGGCTTGGATGCACAGGACGAGGATGGCGCTTACGAACCCGGTCGTGCGTCGGCGACTGCATCCGCTGCGCTCAAGGCGCAATCGCATGGCATAGGTGCAGATCCCCATTCGCTCTTCAGTGTTGCGGATCGAGGCGATCCGCTTGGCTGGGGGGATGCGCTGGAGGTGCAGGAGAGGTACATCGACCACCGCGATGTCTATGAAGAAGCAGAGATGGAGGAGCGCAAGCAGAGAGACGAGAAGCAGTGGGAGGAAAAGGTGTGGGCCGAGGTGCGCAAGGTGGCCAAGCAGGAGCAAGAGAAGAAGGAAGAGGGCCAGGCACGGCAGTCATGAGACAGGAGAGTAGCATCGTTCATTCATCATTTGTAATAGTAGTCCGCATCATTGTCCATCCTCAACATCCGGCTCCAGCGTGTACAATTCTGCATTGCAAGAGCAGCGTGGGGTATAAAGTACAGGGAGTCCGAAGGGCTGAGGCGGCGCCAAAGTACAAGTTAGCAAAGGTGCGAGACGAGATGCAAGTATAGAGGTAGAACAGAGTGGCCATGGAATCAGAGGACGTGAGCGGTAAAGACGTTCTCCTTGTGTTCCTTGACGCCTTGTTTGGTGGTCAAGATGTCGTGGATCTCTTGAGGCGGGTCGAGGTCGAGGTCCTTTGCGCGTTGCCAGCGTTCTAGCCTGGACATGCCCATGCACGGGCCGTAGTTGGGGTCGAGGTCGAACACCCTCAAGATCTGCTGGATGCGGTTCTCGTGCTCAATGTGCACCGATTTGGAGGGCGGAACGTTCATCGTCTTCTTGGTTTTGCGCCAGACGCCGTCCCATCGTGCATCGTCCACATCCAACTCCGGACGCTTTGCGTCTTCCTCATCTTGCTTTGCTATTTCAGCACTAGTGGGAGAAGGCCGGCGAGCGAGTGATGCTGTGAGGGGCTTCGTAGGTGTAGATGCGGCCTTGAGGTTCGATTTGCCTTTCAACTGGTCTTTAGCAGAGGCAGAAAAGGTGGATTTGGGCTTGGACTGCGCCCGGAACGAAAGCGATTTCTGTGTTGAGCCTTTGGGCGGCATGGTATAGGACTGAGGTGTAGCGACCGTGCTAACGAATGCAGGGTGGGTTGACTACGATTTATGGAGGTGAGAGTCAGAGGTCGACGATAATGGTGAGCAGCGATGGTGTGCGGCGCAGGGTTTTGCTGCTGTGCTGAGCGAAGAGTGGAGGTTCAACGAACAATGACTACCTAATCTTTTTAGTTTTCGTTACGGGAGTGTTACGTCGAAAAAAGGCGTCTAGCTGCAGGGGTAGTTCTCGACGATCTCACAATCGATCGGCATCACTTTTGTCTTTGACCCGGGATTTCGGTTGCCATGCTATTCCTCCGCTGACCGCCGCTGAGTTGGAATCCGCGGGAAACCGGTTTTGGCTGAGTTGCGCGACTTTGGTGTGAAATTACGGCGGAAAGAACGGAGCACCGCGCCTTTTCGTTGCTTGCATTGCAAGGCAATGAAGCGGAACGCGGCGGACGTTTTCGAGTTCAGGCATTCATTCGGCTTTGGCCGAGAGCGAGGTGGGGATGTCGCACTTGAATAGTAGGGCCTGCCTTTGCCGAGCTTGAGGAGAGCGGGGTTTTATTGGCCATCTCGTGTAATATTCTGAGAGGCTAAACGCCGCCTTCACCGCGTTTGTCCTGCTGTTGCGGCGTCAGAACGGAGAGGCGCGGCCGACTGACCGACGCAACAAAATCGAGCAAAATCGTCCCTCAACACATCTCGGGTCTGTGCACGCAGTAACGCATTGCAACGGCGGGCTTCTAATTATTTGAAGGAGGAAGGCGAGCCGCGGCAGCCGCTGGGACTTCACCCTGGGTGATAAGAAGGATGCCCACCCTATGGCGGCGGTGGACGGTGTTGCAAGGATGTGAGATCGAGAGACATGATGGCCGTGAGGCGTAGTGCAACGTCTGGCCGAGCGCCGCTCCTCATCGATTACACCACTTTCGATGCGCCGCTCCTCTTGCTTTGGTCGAGCCTGTAGTTCGACGGTCTGCAAGAAGGTTCCGAGGCACTACTGTGTCCACGAACGATCTTGAAGGCAACGCGCGTTGATCAGGTGTGGGCTGGAATGCTATCGCCCACCGATTCAAGCCTCTTGTTGTATTCTCGTCCAGAGCACCTCCTCAAAGGACGGCGGCTTCATCTCTCTCACACCTCGACTGACACAAATGGGATCTGATCTGAACTCAGTTCTCAACCTCTGAGCAACTGAGTTGTTGAGTGACCTGTCTCAGCACGGCGCGGTGGCAAGAAGGAGCCCTTCTTCGGACCTTTTAGCTCGGGCGAAGTGTAGATGATCCGGACTCCATTCGGACTTTGAGCCAACACGCTGCAGTGCGCCTCTTTTTATGCACAACGCCGTTCTAGGACTGGGCAGCTTGCACACAGACAGCAAAAAGAGGGGACGAAACCAAACATGCAGTCAGGCAGTCGACCGGAAACGACGCGCCTAGCGCCTGTCGCGGATCCATTCATTGCACAAGAACGAGGAACGAGGTGCACCACGAGGTGAACCAGCTGAGGAACGTCGGCGGGAACTACCCACCTTTACAGCACGGCATAGGACCCAGCCAGACTTATTTATAAATATTTATTTGTGCCAGATTCCTGGGAAACGAAAAAGGGGAGTGTGAGAGACAGAGAGAAATCGGGAAATCCGTCTTTCTTTTCTACGCTCAGTCCGTCGCTCTTTGCTCCCTCGCTTGCTATTGACTGCTCCTGCTGCTGCTCTGCCTCTCAAAGGAGTCATTGTCCACGTCCGGCTCGCTGTAACGGCTGGTTCGCCAGTAGGCTACTGGGAGCAGACTGAAGCCTCATCCCTTGCTGCAGCAAGCAGAAGCACAAGCAGACACCAGCCGCAGGCACCGACACGACTCCGGGAAGCCACCGCAACACTATTGCAGCTTTCGCTTAATCTTGGGCGTCGATTTCAGCTTCTGTTTGCAACTCGTCGGTGCTGCTCCGCTCGCCTCCATCGGCTCGAACGCTCCTCTCCTCCCCCCTCTCCTTCCCTTCCTCGCACCGGTCCCCGCGAGTCTCCACCACCGTCCCACGGCCACCCATCCGCTCGTCAAACCATCCTTCTCTCCACCGACCAGCACATTGATCGCCCTCTGCACCATCGGCCCCTTTGTCGTCGTCAAAGGCATCACTCTGACGTCCTTCGCATCCGTCCCCAGCACCAACTTTCAAACCCAGTGTCCTACACGGGAGTGAATCTGTCGTCCGGCCTCGTCGTTAACCTTCAGCAAGTCCTCAGCTTCCAGACCAGCCTTCGCCAGATGCCGTGCTATTGAAGAACAGTAGACACCACTCCACATCGCTCCGCTCTCGAAACTCCCCTTCCAGGGGGTGGCTTGTTCAACTCAAAGCCCCCAGCTTCTCGTCGCGCTGAACCCATCAACGTACGGCAGGACGTCTTCTCTCCCACCGATATCCCAGAGCAGAGACAGGTTATACACGCGTGCCTCCTCTGCTGCAGCACAAGAGATCGTCCCGCCCGTGGTCCCCTCAGTTGTCTCCACCTCCGCCGATGCGCTCCGTGACGTCGATCGCGTCCCATTCATCCTAAACAATTTGCATCCACGCTTCTTGGTGCGCAATCATCCACGCCAGCTCTGACATCGCTCCATACAGTCGGTGGTACCAGCCTCGTCCACCATGGACGGCGATTCGTCCAGAGGGCCACCACATCCAAGGGATCGATTGCCTCCTCGGCAAGTTCCATCCTATCGGCCCGTGGCCTCCGCGCGTGACGACGCACTCAGGATGCGCTCGCACCCCGACCCCGCCCATAGATATCCTCGTTCCGACCTCGAGCCTCCTCCGCCGCTTTATGCTCGGGTATCCGCAGCATGGGCTGACCACGAGCAATCATCAGCTCGACGTTCCTATAGCGTGCACGACGCGCCACCTCCGTCGCAAAGACAAGGCTATCCCTATTCGCGTCCGAACGATTCGCAAGCCTCCCGATACCCGCCGTCGGACCTGCCTCGTCAGCCTCGTTCTACTCGACCCGACGACTACTACGCCGAGCCACCACCTGCGGATGGCAGCATCTTGTCTTCGCGCTATCCACTTCATTCAAATCACTACGAGGAAGATCTTGCTGCCATCGATGGCCGCGTCTCCAGCATGCCAGCGTCGCGCGACTCTTACCGTCCGACCAGGCCTCTTTCTGGCGAACCGAAGATGCGCGTTGACGGCTATCCCGAGCCACCTTACCAGCCCGCTCGGCCGCCTCAAATGGGTCATTCGCCTGATCCGAGGTCAGACGCTGCGCTGACGCACGTGCGTTCACCCGGCCCTGCACACTCCTCCTATGCTCGCCCAGCGCCTCCTCGAAGTATCAGCGACTCATCTCAACCTTATCCACTCGACCCTGCTGAAGCACCCCTTCACCGCGATAAGCGAGCAAGGCTCGACCTCTACTCGGAAAGGCCACAGCCACACGGTCCCGAGTCTTTGCTCCGCCCGCCGCTACTCCACTCGTCCTCGTCGCATCGATCCATCGACTCCGCAATCACTGATTGGGCAGAGCGCGCTGATCCACGCGATCATCGTGCTCGCGACTTTGTCGACACACCGTATCATGCTGACGGAGCAAGCAAGGCAGTACGAAGTGTAGAGTGGGCGGATGCCGAGAAAGCTCATTCGAGCCGACGCACCTCGGGCGTCTCGCATCACACCTTTGATGCCGGCTTCAGTGCGAGCAGCGAGCAGCAGTCCATCAACAGTCAGTCGAGCAAGGTCAAGAGACGCAAACGTGCCGTGCTCAGCTGCACTGAATGCAAGCAGCGCAAGATCAAGTGCGATCGAAACGTACCCAACTGCGGAAGTTGCGTCCGACGCGGCGTTGCACATCTCTGCCGATGGGGCGACGAACGCGACTATTTGCCTGCTGCTCCATCCAGCAACATCACCCCTTCCAATGCTGCACTCATGGCCAGGATCGCTCAACTCGAGTCTCAAGTTCGCGTATTGCAGTCCTCGTCGTCTACCTCCCCCACGGCTGCGCTCGACGCCGGCGCCTCAGAACGAAGCTCAGCTCAGCGGGTCGCATCCAAGTATGGCGCCTCCGCGTCCTCCAGCGGTCATTCCTCTCGCTTCAGTGGTCGGTCCAGCATTCAGTATCCACCCGACTTCACCAGTCGAGACCGTAACGCTTCTAGCACAAAGGTGAGAAGCGACGGAGTAGCTAGGCCGGAACGTCTCGATGAGCATGACGACGACGATGACGAGGCAGAGAGCGAGCAGAGCGATGAGAGCGCAGAGTCCGGTGACGAGAATACGGGCGATCTCCTGCGTGCGCTTGCTCAGGGAACGTCGCTCAAGAACGATAGCAGACCGAGTCCGCCTCAACGCGATCAGCACATCGCAGGCTTACACGAGCAACAGGCCGATGGAATACCGAAAGCCAGCAAGGCTACCACGACCGAGCATCATGTTCGCACAACAGACAGCGATGCCAAGATCGCTGATGCTCGAGACGGGCACGACGGGCACGACGTCTTTCGAAGCACGGCAAACTGGCACTTTGCATCGGCAGCGATGCCGAACATCTCTGCCGCGAGTGATCGGAGAGGCGAGGGGGAAGCTCGTCGACTCGGACTCCTGCAGGTCCTCGACCTGCTGCCCTCGCGTGCCAAAACAGAAGCACTGGTCGAACACTATCTGCGCGAAGCCGAACCCATGGTCCAGTCGTTCCACGCGCCATCGCTATGGAAAGAGCTCAGCCTGTTCTGGAACGAGCTGGATCGCATGCAGAACGCTACCGACACGACTCTGCCTCCGTCGCTGGCTGAACTGCAATTCGGAGGGCTGCTCCTTGCAATCTGCGAATCCGCATGCGAGTTCATGACGCCTGCCGAGGTTCTCGAAAGCGAAATTTGCACGTCGCGCACTTCCATCAACGCACAGCTTTCGCTTCTCGTGCGATCTTGTCTGTCACTGCTCGGTATGGGTCAATTCGTGCGCCATCCTACCATTTGGGGCCTGCAGGCCATCGTAGTACTTCGCCACTACTGCTTCAATCGCGATCACCGCGATGAGTATCGAGTGATTTCCACCATGGCCATCAAAGCGTCCGAGTTCATCGGCTTGCACCATCTCGGCTCGGCGCTTCGGGACGAGGAGCGCTGGGAGGACGAAGAGCGCGAACGTGCCCGCGCACAGATAAACCACGATGGCAAAGAAGCCGGATCTTCTTCGACGCATCGATGGAAGATGCTCACTTCGACGCAAGTCACCGATGGCCACGAAACCGACTCTGACGGCGATGATCTCGACCCGGATCGAAACGAGAGGAAGGACATGAATGCAATGTGGCTTCCGCGCGGCGCTAGACGCAAGAAGTTCGACCTGGCTGCCACCAAGCGTTACAAGGACGGCAGCCGCGTGAACCGAGAACACGGTCGCAAAGTGTGGTTTGCTTTTGCCTGCCTCGACTGGCTGTGCGCTGCCCACTTTGATCGATGCTATCATTGCCACGACGAGATGTTTACCACACAGAGTCCACAGAACATCGACGATGCTGATTTGACAGATAGTGAGGAAACCGAAGTCAAGAGTAGCGACGATAGCGTCCGCCGCCCGCATCGCGTCAAGAACGGTTTCCTCGACAAGATTCGTATCGTCAGCATGCCGACCACGAACAGCTTCATCCCGATTCAGATAGAAATTTGCCACACAGTTCGAAGCATCGCCGACGCTTTGAACCAGGGCGATGATTCGTTTGACTCGGTATTGGCTATCGAAGCCCGCCTGCGCGAAATCTTGCGATCATTACCACGCTTTTTTAAGCTCGACGGCGAGAGCGAGTACGACCCCGAGATCCACCGTTTGCACCAGGAGAGGCCATACCTGTCGTTCCAGCGAGCCATTATCCATGAACACGTGCATCATCGCTTGCTCAAGCTGCATCGTCTCTACATGAGTCGAGGCTACTGGAACGCCAAGTATATCCACTCGACGCGCACGTGCATAGAAAGCGCTCGTGTCGTCATGGGTCTCCTGCGTGCGCTCGACAATGCAGGCTGCCGCGGACAGCGATATTGGATCATCAAGTTCCACATCTTCCATGCTCTGTTGGCGCTGCAGGTGGATCTCCTGTACTTGGCTCGGCAGCCGGTCAACCGCGAGATTTTGGCCAAGCGCGCCGATGTTGTGACGGGGCTCAAGATGCTGCATATGCGGACGGATGTGGAAGGGCGCAATCCGGTCCTCGCGTCGTCGCTCAAGGTGATCAAGGTGCTTCGAGAGGAAGAGCAGGCGCGAAGGGCTACGAACAAGGGAACCTCGGACACGCCGCTTGGCTCGGAAGCTACTACTGGTAGCTCACCTGCTGGAAGCGCAGGCTCGCACAAGAAAGCCAAGGTACGCGAGTGGACGCGCGCATCCGAATTGACAGGCGACTTGGCAGAGCATCTGGAACGCCGAGTCAGCGAGACGTGGTACACGGTGGACGCGACTGAGCTGCGCACGCAGGCCGAAGCTGCGAGCAACCTGGCTGCAGATGCGCGGTCTCCGGACCGCCAAGCCGTCGCTCGAAGGATGGCTGCGATCTCTCGCACGCCGTCGACGCAGGACGGCTCGTCGCTCCACACTGCCGCTGACGCCGGTGCGAGCAGGCGGGCCGCGGCACTGGGCAAGGATGCAGCGCCGGACGGCGACCTGGCCGAGCTGGGCGATCGCCAAGCAAGCGATGTTGAAGGTAGAGATACCGAGTTGGACGACTACCTCAAGCTGCTCTCGTCGTACCAGAATCCGGATGATGCCCCGGATGGCGCGCACTTTTTCGACGTGCTCGATGATATGGTGTTCGAGAATGGCTCCACGAACAAGCCCAGCTTTGGTGGCGCGCTGGCGTCCGAGCTCGTCCCGAATCTGCCACTGCTGCGAGGTCCGGAGGATCTGGCGGCTGCAGGACCTGGCTTCGATGCGTTATCTGCTGCGTGAACGATGCTTTCCTCAAAGGATTCCCCAGCTGGAGCTGCGAACACACGAAAGCAGCGTTCTTTCGTCCAACGCACGGCTTGGGGGAAGCTGGACTCGTGACCGGCAAGGATGGCTTTGCACTGCCGTCTCACATGTTTTATTCCTTTTTTAAGGGTTGTCTTTTTATGAATCGCCAATTGTATCATTGTCCGCAGCAGTGTTTGTGCCGATGAAGGAATAACATGGTTGCGATAGAGGTGGTCGCAAGAGAGTCTTTCAGCAAAATATTATTCAGGGACATATTGGCAATAGCACTATATCTTCAACTCATAGGCAAGATGGCCGAGTGGTCTAAGGCGCTGTGTTCAGGATGTCGTAGTCTTATCGCAGTCTTCGGGCGTGGGTTCGAATCCCACTCTTGTCACCAATTTCCTTTTTTCCCCTCTCCTTGAACCATTTATGGTTGAGCACTGATTTTTGGTGAATTCAATTTGGAACGCAAACATTATACGGTGCGAAGGGGGGATCTAGAGGAGAGTGTCAAGTCTAGGATCAACATTGGGCGAAAGCCTACGCAACACGACCACCAGTACCACTACCACCGACAGCAAAGCAGCTAGCTACAGGTAATTGAAATTCGTCCTTCCCGGCAGCCTGATGGTAGGCCGGCAGAGGAGGGACGGGTGGAGCGGTCGCAGGGTCGTCCGTGTACTCGACGACGATCTTCGGATCTGCATTTGGAATCCCACGTGTTCCGCGTTGCGGCGTGTGGCGCCTTCTCGCTGCGAGCGCCGAGGCAGTGCCTGCGCTGAGCCGGTTGCGTGTGCTACTGACGAGGGCCAGGCTGCGTCGCTTGACGCTATTCACCCTTTTGGTGGCGGTGCTGTGGCCGGTGCGGGTGCTCTTGGCCGGGGGCGGGTGGCTGCGTCCGTGACCTGAGGCGGCGGCGTGTCGACGGTGTCTAGCGCGTTCGCGGGCGAGGGCGGCTTCTCGAGAGGTATAGCCTCCGATGCGGATGGTGCTGCTGGCGACACTAGCGCCGCTGCACGAGCGATGGCTGGTCTGGCTATCGCGGCGTTGCGACAGGTTTGTCTCCCAGTCGTCGTGGTGGGAGGCGGCGAAATCGGACTCGCGTTCGTGTACGATCCCCGCCGCTTGTGCATTCCACACGAAGCCGCGCGTGATCGACGAGCGGTTCGCGTCGATGTGAGTCATGTCGACGGCGACACTGGAGGTCTTGTGCATATGTTGGGCACGTCGAGCGCGGTCCGCCAGCACCTGCTTGTGCGACTCGGTCTCGAGCGAGGGGAAGGATTCGTTGATCGACACTGCTTTGCTGCGTGTTTGACCCGCAGCACCGTTGCCTTTGCGCTTGAAGAGCTGGCGCAACGTCGGGGTTGATTGCTTCGCGCTGGTACTCGTCGAGCCGTAGTCCTTCCCCGCGCCGCCCAAGCTACGGTACACGTGCGCTGTGGTTTGGCCCTTCACAAACTGTTGTCGCCGGCTCGCAATCAGGCTGCGACCGTCCTTGAGCGAATGCTTGTAGAACGCCAGCCCCAAACAAACGTAACACGCCCCGACCACAAACAGCATCCAGCTGACCACCAGCGGGAAGTCGTCCAGGTAATGGCTGAGCATCGACGTTGCAATGACGACGTGCACGCTGCCCAACGCAGCGAGTCCACTTCTACGGCTCAGGACGGGCACCCACGCCTGCGCGAGCTGCTCCAACCTCGTGCTGCCAACCCAGCTGAGCTCGGCCAGGAAAAGAGAAGTGACGGCAAGCATCATGAACGCACGGTGGAGCTCGACCCAAAAGATGCCCCAGGTCTGCATGGGGATCGACGTGCCCGGCACATAGGCGCAGTCGTCGGCCTGCGCTTCGGCGAGCAGCGAGTCGTCGCGGTAGTCGCGGATGTCCTCGATCAGGCCCATGACGAGCGTGGTGAAGACAAGAAGGATGGTAACGAGCGAGATGAGGCGGAGAATGTTGAGGCCGAGGAAGGCGAGCTTGTTTGTGTTGGATATCGGCATCGTGAGGAGTTCCAGTGTGAGCGAGTGAACGAGGGAGAGGATGATCGAGGACGGTCAACATGTCGCGAGTTCAAGGTCGGGGTGGTCGAGGCTTATAGCTCTAGAATTCTCGAATTCTCTCTCTTCAAGTGATGAAAGGGACGTTGGGTAAGCATAGCGAGCTGTCAAGTTGAACGGTGACAAAGGGACAAAGGGGAATTGGGGCCTTGGTGCCTCGGCGTTCCTTGACGCGTCGTTCATGGCGACAGCGAGAAGGAAGTAGTGATTCGGGAAGTCAACGCTTAGTGACGTTTCGTCTGCAGCCACAGTGGTAGTCACAGTCAGTGAAGATAGTTCTGTCGTACCTCTCCGACAAGGGAATGGTGGGGCCAACAGTAACAAAGGGACTCCAGAGTCGCACCCCACCAGAAGCGATCCCTTCGACAACTCAGAATCGATCGGGCTGGTCTGCAAATCACCGATTTCACCTAGTCTCGCCCCGCAAATGTTGTTTTCGACTAGCTCCGGACTCCTGGTCGCCTTATTCATTAGCTTCCCGCTTCCCGCTTCCAGCCAAGGGTCGTCATGCGATCTTCGCAGAGCAGCGGCATTTGCAGTAGCCGCACCTCAACATGACGCTGTCCTGACAACAAGTATCTGCTCCGCCCATCGTCTCGCCGTAGATTGATCGAGCTTGGAACCGGACAAAAAAAGGTCGATGCCAGGGTCTCCGTACGCCAATAAACCCTTTTTGCCAAGAAGAAGAAACCCCTCCTTTCGCACAGTCCCACGCGACGAAACTCACCGTGAAAGCGTTTTCGCCGGCTGCAGTGGTTTCGTTTCATCGGTACGCGCATATAGAGTCTGACCGACGGTCACCACTTCTTTTTCTGCATGTGACCAGAGGACACAAGGGATGGCATGCGCTGCTAAGAGTATGCTCCAATGAAAGCCTACACACGGGACCGAAGCACCCAGCTGCTTCACCTGCGTCGTCGTCCGATCTGGCGAGGTGCTGCAAGACCGGATTTCAAAGCTCGTCGGAGAAATGCAACGCGAAAAACCATCTAGCGTAGAGGCAGTGAAAAATGTTCAAAAACGCTCCGCCAGCCGCCAAGGCCTGGCGCTCAGCCACCTATCGGGTCTGTCAATTACCCGCTTCTGCTAGCCGAGACTCGAGATCTGGTCTAGAGTCGTGTATAGTACGGCTTAGCGTTACGAGGCCCGTGGGAGATTTGTATTGACACGACGCAACAGCCCACTCTGCCACCACTGACATTGCAACAACGCCTTTGCTCAGCATTGTGACGGTGGTGGCTTCATCAAGTGTTTCCCATTGCTTGCCCACCAAGCCGATAGCAGCTGCTATTCGACAGTCCGCGGCAATGCCCTCCATCGGCACGGCGGTGTTACGTCCAACAAGAAACAAGAGGCGTCAACTTGCTTTTATGCCCGAGCCCGCAACTCAAAATAAGAAAAAAGGCCCGGAACTTTTCTGTGGCATCTCCACGGGAATTCAATTCCGGACGCACGAGGGCGGACCTCCTTGTATCTGACACTCGCAGCAGCCGCGGAAGCTGGACCAGTCAAAGCCTCTTTTGCTCGTCTCAAAGGCTGCGATGCAGCGACCCAACTGGTCTATGTCACTAAGTTCTTTCTTCCTTCTTGTTCATGGCAACATCAAGGATCTGATACACGGCTCAGGCCATCTAGAGATCAAAAACGAACGACAGGAGGAGGTTGTGCGGGCAAAATGAGCTGATCTCAGATATACCCGCATCACGCCAGTTAAAGAAAAAAAGTCAAATGAGACATAAATAAAAATAGGACAAATGAAAAAGCGCCATTTCCCAGGACCCTTTTGAGCCAGTGCGCTAAGGTCGCGGTCACACGGCCCGTGTGAAGGAAAATGTGAAAGGGGAGCCTGACACTTGACCGATGCAGCAGCAGCTGCCGCTTAGTGCCTGAAACAAGTCTCAAATGCACTGACACTCGTTTGCATTTTGCCTCGGAAGCCACTCCCGGAAGCTGCAGGCGGCACACCTGCGGCTTCTCCTGTACCGCTACAACATATGTCCAGACCTCTGCTCTTTTTATGCTTCACTTGCGGCCTGGGCGTAACGCTCCCCCTCGGCGGAATGTTCAATCTGCCGAACAGCGTAGCAGTGCAATCCAAGGTCTCCTCATCTCGGCCACTCCGCTCAATTCCATGTTTGGATTCCATGTCGCGTCGTTCCAAGAGCTGCTCAGGGCGCGCTTCGAGCGCTGTTCTGCCATTTGACGAGGACGAGGACGAGGACGAGGAGGTTAGGGTCCATTGAATTCGGAACTATCAAACAGCAGCGCCAACATGCAAGAGCCTGCTTTGATCAGCCCGGAAGTCATCTCCGTGGGTCTTCGGAGTCAGGCTTCCTCATTGCCTGCATGCTATGCTACACGTCCGTCCACCTCACGCTGTGACCAATTTTTTCACCCATTGCCCGTCGCGAATGTGTCCTCCTGCCTCCTTACTACAGCCTCCTGCGCTCTTTCGTTCCGTCACATACCGTCTCTATCCTTTCCGATTACCAACGTCCACTGGTCAACAACAGAAGCACGACCCACGACGACAACAACAACATATCGCCGGCCCGTACTAGCTCAACCTGGTCTTGCATACGACTGGACCCTCCGCTTCGTTACCTCCGTACACGGTTTCTTGTCTCTGCTCTCTCCCTCGTTGTCCATCTTCTAGAATCCCTCCATCGCCCGTCCTCCTTGTTCGGAGCTCGATGCCCGCTCAGACAAAACCAAACTTTTGCTCTTGCGGCGGCGGCGGCTGCTACTTCTTTCCCTACTAGACCGCCACCATGACCACACTACCGTCCCACACGGACACAGACCCTGCTCCTAGTTGTGCACCACCAGACGCCGTTCAATATAACCAGCTGCCTTCCACGGGCCTCGCTGCAATGCAGCTTCCCAATGTCCTCTTCCCTTCCTCCTCTTCGCCACTACACCCCACCATCTCGATTTCATCGTCATCTTCGTCCTCATCGTCCTCATCCGATCCGTCCTTCGAGCCTTCCGACGCTCGCGATTCTCCATCTACTCCACCTGCAGCAGCAGGTCGTTCCAGCCGCTTTAGACTACCACGCTTGTCGCTCTGGGGCCTCAATCCCTCCGATACAGTGGTCTGTCATACCTTGTCCTCACAAACCGACATCCCTACTGATTTCGACAAGCTTCAAATCAGCCGAGCCCAACCTCTTTCGCTGCATCTCTCCACCGGAACCGATGAGCACCGCTTAGCTTCGGAAGCGGACTCCCCGTCGCCGTCACCGCCTGGCGAACCCATGCTCGCAATCCACGAGCCCGTCCGTCCGCCGCCCATGTCGTCACCAAAACTCGGCTCAGTATGGCGACTGGGTGGCGGTCTCTTTGCTTCATCTTCAGGCTCGCCTACCATCAAGCCTGAGCCTCGTCGAGGTCGACCGCAGACAGCTGATCCTTCGACACCTCGAAGCGCTACCAGTCCAGCTTCGCAATTTGCTTCCTGGTCAGAGCTCATGCACTGCCCTGCTCCGCCTAATCGCACCACCACCTTCAGCAGTATCTCGTCGGCATCCTGCAGCAGCTACTCTCGCCCCTGTGTCAAGAAGGTACGAAGTCAGGACAGCATTCGATCTTCTCATTCCGCTCGTCCCCTCGACTTTGAATCCTCGAGTCTGCACAGCTACGGCACTGTCCCTATCCCCCGAGTCATCAAGACCAAGCTGCGCTCCAAATCCAAGGCCAAGATGGATCACGACCTTGATAATGTCTTCCTTGCCCAGGAGCTTCATGCCGCATCATCATCCAGCAAGAACGCACTACCCGCGAGGAGCCCCTCGTGGGTGCCCAAAGACTTTTCCAGTCAGGACAACCGCCACAAGCGTTCCAGTTTGATAGCACGCCGATCCACCTCTCCTCATGCAGTCCAAAGGAATAATTCAATCGAGTCGGTCCCCCTCCAACGGCGCACTAGCGATGTCTACAGCCCAGCTGGCTTTCACGACGCTGAATGGGGACACGTCCAGCCAGGTCGAATCGACCGCCAGCTCAGCACCGGCAGCCATCTTACCACCGCATCGTCGGGCACCACCAGCTCTTCCGAGGCCGGCGAGGCCCTGACGCCACGATCTCCGCGTTTGACGTCAGATCAAGAGCCCTCTGCCGAATACAAGGCTAAGCCTACCAAGGAGTCCAAGCGCAAGACGTATGCGCTCCAATTCTCACTAGACGGTCGTTATCTTGCAGCGGCAGGCTCGGATCATCTCATTCGCGTCTACGAGGTCATCTCTTCGCCTAGCGACCGTACGGATGAGATCGAGCTGGCACAGATGCATCGCCCAGATGACAGTTGTCATAGGAAGATGGGGTCGGCATGTTCGCAGGGGTTCTGCCCTTCGGGTCGAAGCCAAGCCAAGACAGATGCGCGCACCGCCAACACGGAGCTGGCGCCAGTGTTCAAGTCGACTCCGGTCCACGTGTTTGCAGGACACACGGGCGACGTGCTGGATCTCTCCTGGAGCAAGAACAACTTCCTTCTCAGCTGCAGCAGCGACAAGACGGCCAGACTCTGGCATCCCAACCGCAGCGATTGCCTGTGCACGTTTACCACATCTGCCACTGTTTCCTCGGTGGACTTCCACCCTGTCGACGATCGCTTCTTCGTCACCGGCGGCTTGGACGGCAAGTTGAGGCTGTGGAACATCTCGGCCCGTCGAGTTCAGTCGATCAACGATGTGCCTGGTGTCATCACTGCGGTTGCCTTTTCGGCGAGTGGAGCTACTGTTTGCGTCGGCACCCACTCTGGCTCCGTGGTCACCTTTGCGTGCACAGAAACGCTCACCTACGTCAGCGCTGTGACAGTCAAGTCGGCCGCCGCAGCGAAGACTACGCCGGCAAGCAAGATTACCAGCATCCAACCGATCAAGCTCGACGCCGCCACCGCATCCGCCGCTGTGAACACCAGGTCTACCGCCGCCAAGCCAGAGTCGGAATACATGACGATCACATCGAACGACTCGCGCGTGCGTATCTACTCGATCGCCTCGCGCCGGCTCGTCTCGCGCTTCAAATCACCGCAGTACATGAACCGCAGCAGCCAGATCCGCGCCACCACCTCCTCGGACTCGCAGTACATCATCTCCGGCAGCGAAGATGCTTCCATCCACGTATGGAGCGTCGCCTCGAGCGCCCCCCTCTTTGCGAACCTGTTCTCCGGCATGAAGCGGAACAAGTCGATCCTCAAGCAGGGCGGCGCCGCTGCCGCTGCTGCTACCGCTGCTGCGGATGCGGGGGACAACTCGACCTGCCGATCGTGGCAGGCCGGCTCGGGCAGCGTCAGGTGTGCCGTGTTCGCACCCGCGGCTACCGCGCACCTCCTCGCCCTCGCACTGGACCCACTGGAAACTGCCGAGAAGGCCAAGCCCGGCTCGAGGATCATCGTCTCTACCGACGACTCGAACGCTATCAGAATCTGGAGGAGCGACCCGCACGCTCGGCTGGTCTGACGCACACACACGCTCTAGCTCCTGCCTCTAAATTTTTTATATGATACCCCCTCAATCGTCAATGTCACCACTTCATTTACCGCAGCCCCTTCTTCTCTGAGCTCTTCCTCCAGCGCGTGCCACAGCCACAGCCTGACGCTCACACCCACACTCACACTCGCACACCTCTGACCCTTCTCTCCTGTGAGAAAATGTGAGAAAACGTCGCTGGCATTGCTTGCACGCTTGCACGATCTCAATCCTCGTCCTCAAACGGATTGCTGACATACTCGAGATCATCCGAATCGTCGTTAAGATCGTGCCCCTCGTGCGTGTCCAGCGCCACAGCACCCACCCCCACACCCGCACCCGCACCCACAGCAGCAGCCACACCCGCAGCACCCGCAGCCTTAACCGGAGACGGCTGCCTCGCCGGACTCCTCGCCACCCGCGGGCTCGTCACCCCGCGCCCGCCCGCCGCATCCATCAGCGCGACCGAGTCCTTCCCCTCCCCCGCACCCACGTTGGCCGTGTTGTCAGTGATCACAATCGGCGTGCGCCCCGCCTGCTCCCAGCCGGCATAGTCCGCCGCACCCCCGCTGGCTGCAGACCCCGACCCGGTACGGTTGGCATTATTGATGCCTAACCCATACCGCTCTGCCAGCGCTCGCGCTTTGCCCGCCGTCGACGGACTGGACGAGCCCGCACTACCTCCACCCCCGCGCGAGATGATCTTAGCCAGCTCGTTTTCCGACACAGGAGACGGGTCCTGGTCGTACTCACTGGCATGCGGCGAGCGCGGCGAAGTGAACTGTCGCGATGTTGCAGTTGCGGCAGGAGTGGTCGCCTGCTGTGCTTCAGTCGGGTTGGATCCTCTGCCTGTGCTGTTTCTAAAGTTCTGAAAGGCTTGAGCGAAACCAGCACCAGCAGCGCCAGCATTGGCACCGTTCCCACCGCTGCTGCCCACCGCGCCCGGTTGACCGCTGCCATCCTGTGGATTGTTGAAAGCAGCACTTGCCTTCTGACGGAAGGAGGAGAAAGTCGAAGTGGCCCTTGCTAGTCCGCTTTCGGCCATGCGGTTGATCTCTTCCTGCCATTGCTTTGCTTCCTTAGCTCCAGGCATGCCTGGAATGACGCTATCGCCAGCCTCATAGGACCGTGAAGCTCCCGGGGGAGGATGGTTGGGTGGAGCGTAGGACGTCCTTGCTCCGGTGCTGGCAGGTGCGCTTCGCCTGACTCGCGGCTGGTAAGCAAGAGCATTTGGATCGTAGGAGGGTGCGGCTGCTGCAGAGGGCTCTCGAACATCAGGGTTGAGGAGACCGCTAAAGAAGGAGCCGGCTCCACCTCCACCACGCCCCGAGCCGTATTGCTGCTGCTGCTGCTGTCGCCTAGCCAAACGTTCGTGATGTCTGTGCTCTTCCTCCATGGCGATCGACTGTGCCAGAAGAGCATCTGAGTCTGTCCCTCTTTCAGTCGTGGTTGGCTTGAAGTTAGGATCCGACATCTGCAGAAGCGCGTTGACCGCGGCCTCTTGGTCCCCGCCCCGCGACGATAGCACAGCTCCAATCGTTTCGTTGTCGAGGTCCGGGAACATGATCTTGAGCTCGGCTACCGCCGGCGGCACTTCAGTTGCTACTGCTGCCGATACTGTTGTCTGGTCAGCGGCTGGGGCAGGGGACAGAGCTCGAGGCGAAGACGGCGACAGCGTTGTTGGAGAAGAAGCTTTCTGGGCATTCTCGGTGCTGGCGGCAGCTTTACCGACCAGGGACCGATCATCGGCAGGTGGTTGCGCTAAAGTGTCCGAATTCCTCTGCAGCGTTTCGGCGGGCACTTCGGAGGCAGCTTCGCCATCGTTGAGCGCCTGGTCGAGCGACTTGAGATCGATCTCGCCCTTCTGTACAGGTTCTGACATTGCTTATTGAGAGGCTGCCTCAGTGCAGGTCTGCGGTTCGGCCAATTCGAGCTTCGGTTGCTTGCGGTAGTCAGAGGCAGAAGAAAGGGAATTTGACGCGGTTGCGAGTGCGTGCGATGCAGTGGTTCGTGGCGAAAAGCAAAACCCCAGCAGCGTGAAAAGTGAGGTGGATGGTGGTGTGCGGCAGAAAGCGTTTTCGGGATTGCTTTCCGTGGTCGTGCGTGGCAGATTCGACTAACTTGGCTCGTGCTTTGAGGCTGAGTTTATAATAGGAGGCCTCGGTGGGCGGTGCTGTTTTTTCGAGAGTGTTAGAGTTGGCCGTTCTCGAGCAACGGCCAATTTCTTCACCTCGGATCCAGGGTCCGCTTGCTTGACTTGGCTATCTCTGGAGAGTGAGAAGTCGGCACTCGGACTCGAGTTTCTATCTCGGCCTTCATCGACGGCTGTTCCCTCCAAACTCTGATCCATCCCTCCGCCGCGATCTCGATTCCCCTACATCCGCCATGAGACCTAGAGAGATGGAACTGCAGCATCAAGGATTCGAGGCATAACAGACTCAGAAGGCGACGTCGTGAAGCCTTTGCTTGCTCACATATCTCCTCGGTCGGTCGGGGCCTCCGATTGGAGCGAGCGAGTGGTTAGCATCAAAGCCATACTCTCCGAGCCTACGCTTGCTTAGCAAAGCTTCACCACCGGCGGAAAAGACCACTGCATCGACCTCGACGCTCGCGTCTATGGACGTGGCGGATTCCGTTTCATCCGCTCTTCACTTGCAGTACGTCGGTGACCTCCGAATCTGTCTCTCATCTTTCGGCTCCTCGTTGTTTCTCAGTCTCGGCGGTCTCATCACAGACCTTTGACCCGTTCTCAACCTTCACGCGGATTCCACTGGTCTTCGGCCTCTCGTACTTGATTCGACCCACGCCAGCCAACAGCCACACAGCAATGCCAACAGAGCCTTGATTGCTCAAATATCTCTATCTTCTCGCCGCTTTTTCACGATCTGCTCCTTATCTTTTTGCTTTATTCGCGTACTCAACACGCACTGCTATATCTACTATGCCTCCCGCTACTGGTAGCTCCAACGGTGAGCCAAACGGCTCAGCCAGCACTCCTGCTGGCCCTTCAACCACCTCGGCAGCCAAGCCTGCTAAGCGCAAGCCAGAAAATGTTCGAGACTCGCCAACTTCGTTGGATGCTGCCGACGCGCTCGGAGTCAAGCCGCTTGCCAGAGCTGTCCTCGTTTGCAAGAGGTGTCGCTCCAAGAAGATCAAGTGCGACCAAGCTTTCCCAGCATGCGGATCCTGCGTCAAAGCAGGGGAGCCTTGTGTCGGAATCGACTCGGCCACGGGCCGCGAAGTCAGTCGCAGTTACATCGTCGATCTCGAGCATCAAATTGCCGAGCTGCGAGCACAAAATGCAGAACTCGAACGCCTTTTGGCCGAACAGCCATCATCACGTCCCGCCAACGATGCTTCGTCGGGACTCAAACGACCTCTGCAGCACGTCAAGACCGAGTTTCCACTCGATCAGTCCGAGTCGGCCGCCTCGCCTGACCGTCGCCCAGCAAAGCGTCTCGCCACATCCCCTCGCAGCGAAGGCGAGAAAGAAGCGCCGGACCCGTTACTGCCAGGCCTCGTGCTAGGCCCGGCTGGAGTAGAAGTGTTGTCTACCACATCGACGGAAGGCAAGCACTCTCATGCCAGGCCGCTGGTCAGCCGCCTCAACTCCCATGCAAGTGGTCTGTCTCCCGCTCGCTTGCTTTGTCAGGCCATCCAGCAATCAGCCCAAGCCGGTCTGCGCATCCGCGACCCTGGGTCTACGGGGCGCGGTAAGAAGTTTGGCACCCAGAGCCTCGGGGAAGATCTCAGCAGAAGAGCCAAGACCAACTCGTCCAGAGAGCCTGCCCAACCAGAGGGCGAAGCGAGTCGCTACTCTGACAACGACAACGGCTATGGTCCGTCCGCAAAGGTCGAGCTCAAATCCGCCTCACCGCGGAGCGGCACAGCAACACCATCCGAGGGGAAGAAGAACTCTCCTTTCGATGACGGAGATCCTATGCAGTATGCCACTTCCACTGAGACTGCTGACATTACCGTGCCCGCACCCGAGCAAGCGCTTAAGCCGTCTCCGCTCCCCGCTCCCTTCCCGCCATTATCCGTCGCGAGAAAGCTGATCGATGCTTACTTTGAACGCGTCAATCCTCAGCTTCCCATCCTCGACCGAGCTTCGTTCATGGTTCGATTCGAAAACGCGAGCAGGATCGGTCTGGAACGGACCAGAGCCAAGCTGACGGCCGAGCAACGGCGCCAGCTGCAAAACGACGACGACAAGATCTCCATCGAGATGCAGCCAGCGGACGGTCATCTTTTCCATCTGGTGTTTGCCATTGCTGCCGCCATGGGCTGGACCCGCTCTAGTTGGAGCGCCGAGAATCACCACGAGGCGGCCATGCGCTACCTTGACCCTAGGCGATTGATAGGCTCGGGCCAAGAAGGCAACGTGGGCGCCATCATGGGTCGTGATGCGCTCGAACAGCTTCAATGTCTGCTCCTCACTGCTCTCTACTCGATCATGCGTCCAATGAAGCCTGGTGTATGGTATTGCCTCGGCGTCGCTCTTCGCCTCACCACGGGCATCGGCCTCTACACAGAGACTCCGGGCGTGCTGGAAGCGTCTGGAAATCAGCCTCAAGATGCAAGCGAGACTTTGGTCGAGAAGAAGCGTCGGCTGTTCTGGTGCTCGTATGCACTGGATCGTCAGGTGTGCGTTCACCTTGGACGACCTTTTGGAATTGCCGACTCGGACATTAAAGTGAATCTGCCATGGGTTCACAACGAGAGTGAAATGGTCGCGATGCCGATAGCAGAAGACAAGAACCGTGCTGAAGGCACTGGCGCTATGGAGGAGGATGTCGACTCGTCCACAGAGATAGCGCGCAGGGAAGCCGCATCCGTTTTGGCGACCCTCCAGGCGAGCTCAAATGATCAGCAAGGCTCATCGAGTCATGCCACCACCGTCTCGCTGCCAAAACCGAAGGATGCCAGTCGATGGGTCTCGCTATCCTTCTTCCGCATGCGCATCCTCCAATCCGAAATTCAGTCGATGCTCTACCAAAACGCAGAGCTGCCTCGCCGTTTCGACTCGTATGCGCACTGGAAGACCGACATCCTTCGAAGGCTGCATGCCTGGCGCCGCTACGCTCCCGCGTCCAAGAAAGATCTCGAGGCGAGCGGATGCGGGTACAACCCCATCTTCCTCGAGCTCAACTATCAGCAGACTCTGCTCATGGTGTACGGATTGAGCCCCCGCTTTCCCAATGCCTCTCGCAAGGACTTGGCCTACGTCGAAGAATGCAGTCGCAGCATCATCAACATGTATGCGACACTATCTAAGGAAGGTCAGATGAACTACACTTGGATGACGGGTCACAACGTGTTTATCGCCTGCACAAGCTACCTGTACGCTATCTGGCAGATCAGCGCCACGGATCCAGCCTCGTTCCGGTCCAGCGTCACGCTCGGCTTCCGCAACAAGGTGGATGAGATCCATCACTTCGCAGCTGCCTGCGACAAGGTGCTGTCCTCACTGCAATGGGCCACCGCCGAGAAATGCCGCAAATGTCTGCGCACCATGTTCTATGCTACGTCGGTGGTGGTCGAGAAGATCGACAGAATGTCTTCAGCTCGGTCTGCAAACGTCGGTCGCCTCGAAGGTGGAGTCTCAGGCGAAGAAGAGGCGCATCAGATAGCCGGCAGAGGCTCGGCCGAGAAAGGATCGCAGAACCCAGCAGACTTACAGCCGGAAGCCGCTGCCAAACGGTCTTCGTCAGTCTCGAGACGGCCCGTGCCTGCTACATCAACATCAGCTTCGTCTTGGTCTCTGTACTCGCAAGAACGCGATTGGCGGCCATCGTCACCAAAGAGATCCATGGAGCCCCCGGCTCCTTCACCTCAATCCGTGTCTTCCATGCAAGCGGCGCGATGGAGTCAAGGTGCTCAAGGGCGTGCGTCACCTGGCTCGGGCGTCTTTTGGCCGGTCGAGAGTGACACGCCGACCTATCGTAGCGACCTTGGCACCAGCAGTCGTGGTTTCAGCTCAAGACTGACGTCGACGCCGGCAGACACGTACGCTAGTGATGCCACGACGCCCAGTCGAGGACTCGACGTAGGACCGAGCCTGGTTGAAGCGGCCAACAGCAGCAATGCTTGGTATGGGATTGGGTCGGGGTCGGAGACGAGCCCGAAGATGCTGTTCGGAGACAGTCCGTCGAATTTCGACATCTCGTCGTTGATGGCCACCTCGGCGATGGAGCTCGATTTCATTTTCAGGGAAGCAGGCTTGTCGGCGGGCCCGTCAGTCGACCAGCGCGACTGGTTGGACAATACATCTGCTCCTCATCCGCATAGCTCGGTGCCAGCGACGCAGTATGTGCTCAACGGAAACGCCCGAGACCACGCTGGTTCACAGATGGTCCAAGCCGAGACGATGAGTACCTTCTATGATCCCGTTCAGACCGTGTCGTCTGGCAGCGAGACGAGGGCTTTCGATTCTGGTCCCGTGATCAATGTCGAGCAGCATGGCATGGTGGGTGCGGTGGCTGAAGGCGAGGCTTTTGAGACGGACTGGGAAGCGCTGGGGCTAGGATATCGGATGAGCGCGCCGTCGCAGTACAACGCTTCCATGCCGATGTTTTCGGATCAGTCCGGTCAGGCGCAGCAACAGCAGCAGCAAGGGTTCGCAGGTGCTCGTGGCCACGCGCAGCAACAGGCGAATGCTGCGCACGGAGCTGCCGAATTTGATCAGCGCTTCCTTGACTCGCATATGGGCTTTTAGTCGGCCATCACTCAATGAATCGTGAGCAGTTAGCTTTATAGACTGGTATCCTGTGCATTCTCATGATGAATCAAATACTACATACCATTCACGAGCCGACGAAATGGTCTGGATCCATATGCATAACGGTGAGAACACTGTGGGATCGACATGAACTCGACTAGCAAGACCGTCAATCACTGCAGTCTTTGCGGCCAAGGTGGCAGCCGCAATGCCATTGGCGTGCAACAGAAGCGAGATGTGGCGGCGAAGAAAGTCCAAGTGCCAGCGACACGAGGCGTGTGCCAAGCTAGAACACGAGACAAGGCAAAAGCTGCAGGGATCGTCTCAAGAGGATCTGCACGCTTGCATGACGGCAAGCCCAAGCGTGGGAAAAGCGAGGAACACCGTGAACCAGGAGGGCACTTGGCCAGCGAAGTGCGGTCTGGGCGTTGGCAGCTCTCCCCCGCGGCTCGTGTGCCAACGCGCTTCGCGTTCTCCTCGTTTTCTAGTTCAATCCGAGACATGAAAGAGAAAAAAGAGAGCTTTCCTGAGACTTTGCTCCTGCCACTCATGCGCGTGTCTGAGTCTTGTAAGGGTCTAAAGCAGCAACGCCGAGCGGGCAAAAGCCAAACGGCGACATTCCAGTCCGAACCTTCACCATGAGTGAGGGATTTCATGGTGAAGGCTAGTGCAACCCGAGAAGCACTCTCTCACTGTTCTGTCGAAATTCGCAACGTCCTCTTAGGAATGCTTTGCATATGCGAAAACGCAACCTCGGCAAACGCTATCCAAAAGACTCTCGGCCTTGCACTGCAAAGAAGCTGGCAACCGTAGTATGAGTGATGTGCTGTTTGCCCTCAATGCTTGGCGTGCAGCAGCGTCAGTTATCGTACAACGACGGGTGTTCCGACACAACAGAGAAGCTCCCTTCCCCTCGCTGTACTGAAGGCCTGATCCGAGTCTAGCGTCGATTCTTCGGCTTTTCCTCAGGGAATCACATCTCCGCGTCCTAAGCTGCATCTCTCTCTTCCTTCCTACCGAGCCTGCCACCCTCATCCGACCCTCCTCCTCCATCGTATCTCGTCTCCACATCCTTCTACGTCTCTTCGCCCTCCCATCTGTCCCTCGTTGGTCATCCTCATCACTCAAAGTGATGGACTGATAGCAGCATCTACACTTGCTCTCCACTCTTGTTCAACCACCAACACTCCTTTGCTTCGTTTTATACCCTGTGCCTTGATTCGCGAGCTCTTTTCTGCTTCTCCAACTCGACTGCTCGCCAACAACTTGGACAGACCACCTCGCCTTCTAGACTATATCCATCGCCTTTTGGACTTTGCACGATCCCACCCACCTTCCTTCTCCCTAATCGCCCAAAATAATGCGCCTGCTGTCTGCTCGCACTGGCGTCATTGCCTTCCTGCTAGCCCTTGGATCGACGTGTGCGCTGGCCGCACCTCTCCAAGTCACCCTCTCGAGCAACCCTACAACATGCCAGTCTACCAAAATCACCTGGGACACATCCGCTGGCACAGCACCATGGACGATCACAGTCGCACCGCTGGGCCACGTGCCCATCTCCGTATCAATACCAGCCAATTACATGTCTGGAAACTCATGGAGCTGGGACTGGAACGTACCTGGCTATACGCGCGACGTATCTTCATTCATTGTCGCAGTCTCGGACAGCACGGGTGCTGTCACGGGCACATCTGCCATGTCTCGCCTCTCCAAAGCAGGCTCATGCTCGGCACCGGCTGAGCATCTCGACTTTGTCTGGTTTCCGCCTTCCTCCAGTCCCCGACAATGCGGCGACTGGCTTCTTACTGTGCAGGAGGATCATGGCAATCTTGGCTTGAAGATGCCGGTTGATCTGCTCATCCTGCCCGAAAACGACGTGCCCACTCGACTGCGCATCACAGACGCCAAACGTAGCAGCATCGATTGGACGGTCAATTATGCTCGCGGCACCAACTTTGCCATTGCTGCCTTTGACGCGGGGACATCGGGTACCGGCGGCGTCGGTGGGCAGACGTACACAGTGGGGAACGGTAGGTCGGCGTCCTGTGTCGGCTCTAACCCCCGTGGAGCTGTGGCAGGGCTTCCGGCGGCTTCGAGTACTGCCGCTTCCCAGTCCGCGTCTACAGCTGCATCATCGCCCTCTCGCATGACCACATCGCGCATTCCAGCATCAGCGACGGCGAGCAACGCGAAGACTTCAGCGACCTCCACCGCTGCGGCAAAAGTGGATGCTGCAAACGCAAAATCCGGCAGTTCATCTGGAGTCATCGGCGGCGCTATTGGCGGTGTTCTGGGAGCGCTCGTCATCGTTGGGCTCGTCATCTACTTCTGCAGGAAGCAGCGCAACAAGGGTCCTGACGAGTATGGCGTCTACCCAAACGCCGAGAAGCGCACCTTCTTTGGCGGGTTCGGATCAGGTCGTTCCTCCGACCGTTCTGCGTACACCAGCCGAGGTGGTCAGGGTGGAGACTTCGGTGCGTCTACCGATCAGCAGGGGGGCATCTCGCCGTTTGTCACCGGTCGCGCCTCGCCATGGAGATTCTCTTCACGTGCGGTGCGGCTGTCCGACCAGCAAGATATGGCGCAGCTCCCCGACGACCGCAGAGCTATCGTCAATCGCATGAATGACGGTCCCAGATCGATGGGTCACTCGAGCTCCGTGAGCTTGCACAGGGGCAGAGACTCGTTTGGCGGCTTGACGACGGGGGGTCTGCAACATGCACCAAGCGTTCACACTGTTGTTCCAGACGAGGCGCTGTTCCCGCCTCCTATGCCTGTCAACAGGAACATGATGCCGAATCACGGGCCATCGACTAGCAGCTTCGGTGCGGGTGTAGGAGCCGGTGTTGGAGCGATGGGAATGAAGCAACACTGGACTCGCGACCGTTCGGACTCTGGCAGTTCGTACCAGCATCAGCAGCAGCGCGATCCGTTCCGAAACCCTTCCAACATTGTTCCTTCGCCAATGAAAGGCACCCACTACCCCTATGCGGAACAATATGCGGAACAAGGACAACAGCGTCAGCAACCGCAATATCCGCAAGAACAACAACAGCAACAACGGCAGCATCCAGCATCACGCGATTCAATGGCAGCGATCGCAGGCCTCCCCCTCTCCCCCTCGTCCAACTACTCCGTCGGCCTCCCCACCCGCTCACGCGACCTCACAAACGAGATCCCACACCAAGACCTTTCCACCATGCGCATCCCGCCACCGGCACCCATCTCCACTTCGCTCTTCGACCCGTACGCCCACGCCTCGCGACTCTACTCGGACACCGAGATCACACACCTCAACGCCGCCCTCGCCAACAGCCACGACCGCGCCAACGCCGCCACGCCAACCTCGTTCACCTCCACCGGCAGCGCGCCGCGCTACGCCGACCCCAAGGAGTCCGCTGCGCGGTTCAGGACGCTGGAAACCCAGCTGCTCAAGGATCGCAAGAAGGTGGTCTCAAACGTGTACGACGATTCCGACGACGAGGGCGGGCTGCCGTACATGTCGTAGCAGGTGCTTTGCAGTACAACAGATTGCCCCATTTCGTTTTCAACACTCGTTCTGCTTTCATTCTTCCCGTTCGCAACATCATGGAAATGGCACCTTGTCCCTTCACACAGACATGCTGAAAGAGCTTCTGACTGAAAGCTTGAGCATTGAGATTGGCGAATGCAGGGCAGGATGCGTGCGAAGCCCAGCTGTAAGGCTGTGGAGCTTATGATGCTAAGCTCTGTTTTACAGCGAGACAGTGTAATCTGTTAAGCCAAGTAACGTGCTGGAATCCGACAGCACGTTTCCGTCTGCATCAGCAATCTTGACCAAGCCCTTTTCTTTCGCCTGCTGAAGATAGTCGGTAAAACCTGTCGAGCCAAGCGACTGGTAGAAAGCACCAACGCCAGCCGGTCCAGGGTTGCGCTTAGCGACCTCGCTCGACAGCTTCGTCTTTGTTACTGCTACAGCGCTGTCACCAGTCAGGGCCACTAGGCTGTCGATCAGCGGACGAAAGCGGCCTGCGTCGTCGGCGGGGACAGGTCCAGAAGCGGTGGCACCCTCTGCAGAGGTGGAGCGCTGCAAAGACGCGAGTAATTGGCTCGTCTCTTTGCGCAGCGCCTCTAGATCTTCTGCTTGTCGTGGGTTTTCACCTGCGCTTGTATTCGCGTCTATGCTTCTGCCGAACGAGAAAAGGTTTGTTCTGAAGCGAGGCTGGCTGTTCGACCCATCGTGGGCCTCAGCATCTTCCGAGTCGTCGTCTTCGCGATCGGTCACGCTGGTTTTCGATCCGGGACGAACAAGTCTAGGATGAAGACGGATGTGTCGCACACCTGGTTTGAAGCCGGGCTCCGTGGTGACAATCTTGGCCGCAACCGCAGCCTCGAGATGCTCTTGAAATTCTTCTGCAGTTCTTGCCTTCAGACCGGGCACAATGACCGACGTGCGCTGGGCGCCGATAATCGATTGGCAAAAGTAGTCGGTCGAGTAGTTGCGACCCTCCACCATTTGCTCGAGGAGCAGTGTGGCGAGGGGAGAGAAGACGAGGGGGATATCGTGACCGTTGACGATGGTGCGTCGCTTCGATATGCCGGCTCCTTTGAGCGGTGACTCTGCCTTGGGCGTGTTCTTGGACGAGCCAAAATCCAGCAGAGTCCGCTTGATCGCCGATACCTTCTTGTCGATCAAAGGCGACGGTGTCGTGGCCGTGTCCGCAATGCGACTAGCGCTGGGCATGATCTGATCGGTGTGCATTTGCAAGTATTTGGGATGTAGCTCGACTACGAGGACGCCTTCCTGGTCGGTCGGAGCAGGTCGTGCTACTCCGGCCTTCTCGGCCCCGGCGATGTATTCTCTCCATCCTTGCACACCAGCGAGCGCATATGCGTCTACAATGCCCGAGCGTGCGAGAGCGGAAAGCTGCATGCCGACAAAGGAGCAAAGCGGTTTGAGGGTGCCTTGTGCTCTCTGCTCCTTGCAGATCTCGATGAGTGGGAGAAAGGGTTTGAGTTTGGCTGAATCGCTTGCAAGGCTGCTCGGAGTTGTGTTGTATGGAGCTGGCTTCTGACGCAGGGGTGTGGAGCTGGAAGAGGAGGACGAGGTGCTTGGCATCATGGGAAGGGACGTTGAGGCAGCCTTGGCCGTGTCCTTGAGTGCGACCCACTCGTAGCCAGCTTGGCCAGACGATCCAAGCGTCACGATACCGGCTGCTTCAGCGACGGCAGCGTACTCTGCCCATTTGGCTGCACCGGCACGGACAAAGATGCCCCTATCCAGTTGAACAAGCCGCGCAGCTACCATGGACCGAAGGGGCTTTGGGTTGCCCTCCTTCTTGATCTGCTCGAGCAATTTGATGAGCGGATCGAATAGTTGTAGAGTTCGAGTCGATGGCCGACGGTCTTGGTGTGTCAGCGCGCCGGGAGGCTTTCCAGCCGACAGGCTGCCGCTTTGATTGCCATTGGTCGACGAAGGTGGATTCGCAGAGGCAGTGCCGGAGTAGCCCGGTTTGGAAGGTGTGTGAGGACCCGCAACGGAGTGGCTGCTGTAAGGCTTGCCTTCCTTGTTGGTCTGTACGCCGAGCACGTCTTGACGCCAAGACAAGACGACGTTGGCCGAGGCCTCGAGGATGGGTACAGCACCGATGGGAGGAGTCACGAGCACGACATTGTATCCACGGTTGCGAAGAATACCGAGCGGATAAGCAAAGTCGCGGTCGCCAGAAATGAGGACGACAGTAGCGGGAGCGGGCTGGTCGATGGCATAGGCGAGTAGATCAGTGATCATCATCTTGTCAGCGACATCCTTTCTGCCGCTCTTCGGGGTGTCGATCAGGCTGACGCCGCATCCTTGGAGCTCGCTTCTGAGCTGGACTTGGGCTGCATTGGGCGTTTGTGTTTCAGAAGAGAGTTCGAGGTAGGCCTTGAAGCTGACGATGGGGCCTACGTCAAGGTTTTGGATTGCGCTGCGCACAGCAAGCGCAACGGAACGACCTGAGGAGCCTGTGGGTGGTGCACAGTTGTCCACGTCCCAAAAGATGGCAATCGGTTCGATGTTCTCTTTGAAGCGATCTCGCTTTGTCCTACCAGTCGAAGTGGACGGAGGTGAAGACTCTCGTTGCCGGTCATCGCGGTCCAACGAGGTGTCGCTCTTGCTCTTTGTCGAGGAGGATCTTGGAAAGAACTGTGCAGCGACGAGGAGCGAGCCGGTGCCGATACCTGCAATTGCGAGCCAGCGCGTACCAGGTTGCTGGAAGAAGCGGGCTAGTGTGATATATGAAGCCGAAGCGGCTGCATCTTGACGAGTGGAGGCCATGGGTTGGCCAAAGTGCTGCTTTGTAGACAATGTCGATACCTCTGAGCGTTGACGGTTTGAAGCAAAGACGAGCGATGTCGCTCACTTCGATCAAGGAGGAATTCCCTACGCCGAGAGGAACGGCAGGAAATGAGATCGGAACCAGCCGAGAAGGGACTCTTATATGCCTGTGAGGTGGGATGAAATGTGAAGGCAGGAGGTTGAGGAGCGGCGCCGAATCGTCCTGGGCGATGCATTCGATGGTCTGAGCTCAGATTTCGACATAAAGCGTTCTGACACACACGCACGCATCAATCAGGTCAGCAGCGCGCTTTCACCCTTTTCCGCTCTTCCGTCCTCCACTCGACAAGGGTCCAACACGGAGAAGATGAAAAGGAAAATGGCGCGATGATTCAGGGTCGGAAGAAAGCCGAACAGCTTATCTTCTGAGACACGAGGTCAGGCCGAGAACAAGAGCATGTTCACACTTGTTGAACCCGCTCCTCTGTTCCATCGCACGACCACACTCGTTCAGCCTGACACCTGCGCACAATCCCCATGGCGCAGCTGTACCATTTCCCACAGACAAATGCAGAGCTCATCCGACACTACAAGCTCGAGCCTCACCCCGAGGGCGGCTACTATGCGGTCACCTGGGTGATGGAAGAAAAGATGAAATCGCCCTTTGCGCTGGACATTGAAGAACGCAACATCGCAACCTGCATTTACTATCTCCTCTGCAACAAGTCGGTCGGATGCACCGACAAGCCTGAGCACACAGGCAGCTCGGAGGAGCCGGATCCTTTCAAGACGTGGAACAGTGACATCGGCGTTCTGCACCTCAACAAATCCTCTACGATGCACGTCCACCACGCCGGTAGGACCAGATACACACTCATCTCTGCAAAGGAGCCGTTTGGCAAAGGGCTGGTCGATGAGAACGGCGATCCGCTCACAAAGACAGTAGTGATGGGCGACGATATCACCAAGGGAGAGGTACGACAGCTTCTAGTTGAAGGCGGTTGGTGGAAAGTTAGCGAAATCCCGGAAGAGGATCGGCTCGCAGCGAAAGAAGGCAAGGCTGACGGTGAGAGGATAGGAGCTCTGATTTCCGAGGTTGTCACACCAGGCTTCCATTGGAACGATCACACCTACCTCAACCAAGCCAGGCTGCGCGAGCTTTTTGCCGGCAGCCCGCGGTCCGAAGAGCTTTATGAACGCTTCCAAAAGTACGTCAAGGAGGTGTGACGATGCTGGGGAGCATTGGCTGTACGCATGGACCCCATGTTGGAATAAAATACATTGATTGGATATGCTAATATAGACAAACAGAGCAGGGCCAATCTACTTTTTCGAGCTGAAGTCTCGGACTGGAAACAGTCTGTCAAAGTTGCTTCGATCCATGAACCAAGGATCCTTGCGATCGAGCTGAGCCTGTGCTGCCTGTTCGGCGGGTGTAAGACCTTGAGCACCAGCGACATCGGACCAGTCGGTCTCTCCGCGCAGGCTGAGCTTGAAGCGCGACCAATACTGCGTGTACAGATTCTTGGCCTTGGTTTCGAATAGCGGTGTCGGCGCAGCTTCGAGCTGATATCCGAACGTGACGTCCTCTCCAAGCAAGATGGACGATGGCACCTTCTGCCTTGATCCGGACTTGGCGGACACAACGCGCCTGCCCTTGCCCTGCGCAAACTGTTCAATTTCGACTGCAGATGTCCTGTCCCGACGGTACAGTGCGTCCAAAGGGTGAAAGCGTTCGCAAGGGTCTTGAGGATTGAGAGGAGCACTCCTCTTTGAGCGCATCGACGGAGGCAAGAAGGCACGGAACGGTCGCGCGGCTGTGCGGATGCCAATCTGCGACGTCGCCGGATACAATGTCACCCGCGTTGCTAGTCTCGAAGGCGTCCAAAAGAAGAACATCCCGAGTCCTCCACCCGTCACCGCCACCGCCGTGCCCGCAGCATATCGAAGCATTGGCGGCGCAAGCTTGGTCTTCTCCGGATTGCGCGTCAAGATGGGCCAGCTGAGGTGCTGTGTGAGCAGGAAACCTTGGTAGCACCCGGCGCCTGTGAAGACAGTGCCGATGAAGTAGTAGAGCGCCCGCTTCATGCCGGGTGGACCCCGATACAGCACTCGAGGTGCTGTCGCTGATGCTGCGCTCATGCTGGACACCGCTTATATCTGAACTTGCAGATCTTGTTACGAGGTTATAGATGTGTGGGTGCAAGTGACGGACCCGGCACGAGGGGAGGGCATGGATGAGGACGAAAAGTCAAAGTCCCTTGTGTTATAATTCAAAGCCAACAACTTCTTGCTTTCTTCCAGCTTTTCTCGACCGCTGCTTTCAAGAAAAAATCCGGAGGTTCAGACGCTCATATCATAGTATTCTTATTAACAACATCAATTTCCGCCTATCACGTGTTGGCCCTATAGCTCAGCGGTAGAGCGTTGGCTTCCAGTTAAAATGGCACCTAGATCCCTAGGTGTCACCTCACATGTGAATTCCAAAGGTCATCCGTTCAAATCGGGTTGGGGTCATTCCTTTTTGTAGGGACATTTTGATTGGATCCCTTCTTTGGCTCGGCAGAAGTGACCGTCCCAGCATGGACAGATACAAACAGGGTGGTGGGAGATGCTGCCATCGAGCCGGGCAGTGCAGCGCCGTAGGGAGGACGAATCCGAGCAGCGGTTTCCGACGGTTCCAGGCATCACCTCCGAGTGAGGATGAAGACGAAGTCGCCGGCGCCGGCCCCGCAAAGATTTCATCCAGAGTCTGGGCGTCGAATGTCGGGCCGTATCTCGACATGATCTCATCGAGCATGTCACTAGATCTGTCACGCTGAAAGCAAGATCGGATAGGCATACTGGTAAAACTAGGATCGACCCGCAATGCATCAACTTTGCCATTGAGCATCTACTGCTCTTGACACGAGCACCGCCCTGGTTGAGCGGATACTGAGACGCCGTTGAGGGTGATAACGAGATGATTGCACGGGACGCAGGCATGGAAAGGTGGTGGCCCGCGCACACCTACCTCGCTAAACTTTCAATGTCTACTCGCTGTCCCTCGACGAGAGAGCATGTTAACCGACGCCAAATTTCGTCACTGCCAAAAAGTTCGGGAAGCGACGTTCGAAGCATTGAGCGACGTTTGCAGCTTCGGCTGTGCCAAGCTGTGCTCATGTGCCCGAGCGGTCTAGATGCGCAGCCTGTGTTCATGATGGCATGTGGAGGTTTGGTTGCGTCAAAATCAATTCACCGTTCCGCTGTCACAGGAGTCAGAACAGTGATAGAAACATCGAAGCTGCATCTGCGACAGCACAAGCGTCTGAGAGCCTCGCCCCTGCTTCCACTTCGGGTAGCGGGCAGCTGTAGCGCCAGCCCGTGCTTTCGGCGACCGATTGCGTGAAAGCAGGAGTCGATTCAAGATTCCGTAGTGCTCGTGCACATGATACCGATTTGCTGCAACATGAGCATCCTGGCTGTGTCTCGCAGATTCCAAGTTGGCAGGCGCTTGGCCCCAGCAAAAGAAGTCCGTGAGTTCTCGTTCACGACGGCTGGCCGAAAGTATATAAACTGAATCTGTGCCTTCGTAATCCTCTCGACAAAACCCATCTCTCACCGCAACACCCAAACACAATTCAAATTACTCAACATGTCTGCCCCCGAACAGAACAACGGCGCTCCTCAGCAGGATGCCCTTGACAAGGCCGTCCAGTATGGCGAGAAGAGGATTGGCCACGAGCAGAGCGCTAGCACCACCGAGAAGATCTCGGACGGCATCCGAAGTGGCTTGTAAGTTTTGGTTTGCGTTCACAATTATCGCCCGACGTTCTTGTTACTGACTACGACCTCGAACATTTGCGTTTCATCTCGCTGCACCCTCAACAGTAAGAAGCTCACTGGCAAGGACGTCCCCATCCAGGACAAGCAGTAATCGTGTCTGCTGTCTTACCGAGTCCCCACTCGAAGCCTATACCCTCATCTGAAGGAGGCCGATGTTTTTCTCCTCTAGGATCGTCCGCTCTTTCTAGGCTCTTTTAATGTTACCATGAAATGATCACTCTCTCTGGTTCATGTCTACTTTTCGTCTCGTGTGTGTTTCATTTGCATCTGTCAAGCATGCTTATGTCTACCCCTTGAGTTTGGAGACCAAGTCGAGCAAGCGACCGGTCGGAGTCGCGCCCGATCCGGATGATTTCTTCGTCGAAGGTAGGACTGCTTCCTGTGCAAAGCGTGGTGAGGATGCGGGGCGAGGCGGCGGTCTTCCAGCTGCGATTGGTCCCGGCGCGTTGATGTGCGTAGTAGTCGAAAACGAACCCTGTGCACGACTTGTTGACGTTCTCGCTGACTGTTGCAATAGCTCATCGACCTGCTGCAGCAGCTTATCGATCTCTACTATGCCGTTATCAACCTCGGGACTTGTGGGAAGGGTTCCGGCCGAAGCGTAGATAGGGCGCGTTTTGCTTTCCAAACTCGCAGACTGGTGCGTATCGGTCGGAATGCTCGTCAGAAGGGTAGTGTCTCGACTTGAGATTGGAACGCTGCTATTGGAAGAGCTGACGGAGAGTGGGCCCCAGGAGTTGCTGCTGTCTGCGCTCACAAGAGTTGGAGAACGGGTCAACGAAGCATACTTCGCCACTTGCGATGGTGAGTCAAGGGCCGCTTCACAGACTCCTGTGCTGGAGTTGATGCCATTGATGGGGACGGAAGACGTGTATCGTTGGGCATTGGGAGAACCAGCGATGGAGTAGGATGGTGAAGAGTAGGCCGGAGCATCAATACCACCTGAGGGGCTGCCTAGATGTTCTGCAAGCCGCTTGGCAGAGAGTGGAACAGTTCTTCCAGCTCTTGTAGCTGAACAGGTCACCGGGGTGCGCATTAACAGCCGATCTCCATCCCCGCCTTTTTTGACATCGCCAAGCCAGTCAAGGATGACACCGGGCTCTACTCTGTGTGTCAGTTGCGGGCGATAAGCGGGCGTCGGCCGGAAGGACGGGCTTCGCAAGAGCACCGGCAGAGCCGAGACGGTGCTTTCATGAAACGTCGTGATCTTGCTTTCCTCAGCTTCGCCGGCTCCATGGCATTGAACTGAGTGGCGAGCATTGCGAGGCTTTCGGGTGCACTTTTGGGAACTACGAGGTGTCTGACTTGAGCCGAGCGTATCGATGTCCTCCAAGCACTTTTGTTGGCGTTCGGTGCTCCATCGCGGGTCTGCACAATGGCTTTCTTCCCGTTCTTCGAAACAGCCGTTATGGAAGAGCCAAAGCAAGACCACAAAGTAGGCAAAAAGGACAAACAGCTGGCCACAAAGGCTGTGTAGCTGCCATCCTAGGAAGGAGCCTAAGATGAATGGAAATCCGTACGTGCTACGAGGAGCCATCGCTGTTCTTTATGTCGGTACAGAGACCTCAGGGTGGCGATAAGGTAGGAAGCGACGGTGTGACTCGAGTCAACACGGAAACTTTATGGAAGTTAAAAGCATCACGATCTCTTCTACATCCGCTTGGCTGAGTCTTACTCCTTCCTTTTCCGCAGCACATTGTGCGCTTCAAGGGGGGGAGGGGAAGGTTTGGCTCTCGATTAATGAGGTAGCAGGCGGGATGACAAGACATGGCGACTCTATCGGCAGCCGTACTGTTATCTAGGTATCATAGTACCGGTCACAAAGAGCTGTGGTAGTCTTTGGACTTCATGAAGGTAAACCTTGTTATCCTCGAAAGCCACACGTGAGGAGAAGCGCATGGTGCGGTGTCAACATGTCAACGTCGCTGATGCGCAAAGTTCGACCTTGTTGGTTGCGACGATCCGACACGCTGCCAATTTTTCGCAGCTGTCGTGTTGAGCAGCCTCGATTTTGGACCAACACCTCCACGCCCGACGCCCCAGCCCCAACAAGGCTCGCTGCCAAAAAGGGTCCAACCGCGCGCTCTCTGTGTCCCTTTTAGGATTTGTCACTCAGCTATCGGAAGCGCATGCTGTCAACAACGGCTTCAACACCTTCCACCATCCTATTTCAGCGCACTTCGACTCGACTTCGACCTCGTCTTCGACTAATCTGGCCCTATCTTAGCCAATATGACAGCGCCTCCTCCAACCAGCGCGCAGCAAGCGCATCCGCTTCGACCTTATTATCAGCCGCCGGAGGATTCCGTGTTTATCGCTACCGCCCCGCGCTTTAGCACGACCGGCACTCCTGGTGCATCTGCCGCAGCGTCCTCCTCAAAGGCCATTGGCAGTGCTTCCTCCTCTAAGCCGACTCCGAACAGATACATGTCCTCCAACGATGCCAAGCCTTACGTTGCGACCACCTCGGCAAGCGGCTTTGGCGAAGCCGATGCCAGCATCTCGGACATCTTCCGCGCTCTCCTCCTCAGCGGTGCGCTGCAATACACCAGCACGTGCCTCGCTATGCCCTTCGAGGTCGGAAAGCTCCTCTTGCAGGTGCAGTGGGTGCCCAGAGACGACGTGTGGATCTCCATCACCCAGCAAGCAGCGCTAGCGCAGCGACGTGCAGTCACCGTCAAGCCGAAAGCTCCTCGTCCACAATCCCACGAAGAAGAGGGTCCGGATGCCTGGGAGCAGGAAGTCTCACCGGAAGCTAACGAGTGGGATGAGGAGGCTAACGCACATCAAGACGAGCTGGAAGACGAGATTTTTGAGGCGGACCTCTCGGACGAAGACGACGCCGACGCATACTTCCGCGACGTGACATCGAAACCCTCTCGACCCGACACGTCGCTCTACTCTGGACGCAAGAAGCAACGCATGGTCGACGCATCGGGTTACGTGATGCGCAAAAGCGTCTACGATCAGGGCGCGAGACCCGAATTTGTCATGCCCGTCGTGGTGCGGGGAGGGGTGTGGGAGATGATGAAGGCAGTTGGGCGAGGCAAGGAAGGCTGGCTCGGCCTCTGGAAGGGATCGTTGACCTCGTTCGTCCTTGAGGTTACATCGTCCACCATCCAGCCAATCATCTCTTCAGTCCTTTCGCTCTTTGCACCGACAGCGCTGTCCCCCCTGCCGCTGGCTTACGCCCCTTACCCATACAAGACGCTCGGTCTGCTGCTTTCTTCCCACCTCATCACGGGCATCCTCGTCTCGCCACTCGATCTCGTCCGCACCCGACTGATCGCACAGAGCACGCTACCAGCACACCGCAAGTACAGCGGGCCGTACGACGCAATCAAGAAGACGCTTCGCGAGGAAGGTGGCTGGAAGACTGCGTATTTGCATCCCAACCTGCTCATCCCCACCATCCTCGATTTCACGCTTCGTCCGCTCCTCTCGCTCGGTGCGCCGCTGCTCATCGAGCACACGCTTCGACTCGAGCCCAACACGCATCCCATCAGCTACGCCATTGCCGAACTCGCGATCACGACTGCTTCGCTGTGCATCACGCTTCCCATCGAGACCGTGCGTAGGCGGTTGCAGCTTCAGATCCGCAAGCCGGTCGGTGCAATCCCGGAGGAGGCAACGGCAAGCTTGACGCGCAAGATCACAAGTGCGACAGTGCAGCGACAGCAGCAAACGACGACGACGACGACTTCGCACGGCGGAATCTCGCTGACTACCAGCAATGTGGGCGTCCGCGGTCTGCGCACGTGTGTCGAAACGCGTCCTATCGCTTACGTCGGTGTGGTGGAAGCGATCTACCGCATCGTAACCGAAGAGACTGTTGCTACGCACGTCCAGTCGGCGGCCAGGGCAGATCCGAGCTCTGACGAGGCAACAGGCAGTGGCGCGCCCGCCGCCTCGGCTTCGGCGGAGACCCACACCTTGGCACAGTCAGGCATCTTGGCAGCGAAAACGGGCCACTCGTCGCTCGGTGGCTTGCGTTCGCTCTACCGCGGCTTCGGCATGGCATTCAGTGCCAACCTCGTCGTCTTTATGCTGACACTCGTCAGTGGTGAGCGTGCAGGTCCTGCAGGGTGGGCGGAGATCTGATTGTCGCAGCCCCCCTCCTCTGTCTCGTATTGTATTCTTCGATGCCCCATCTTGCCCTGTGGTTTTTGTTTGTCTTATAGTGTCTCGTTCGAGTCATAAACGTGAAATATTCCAGGCACCTCTTCGTTGTTGCAGAACGCTCATTGTGAGCAGATCGATCACATTAGGAGAGCGTGTTGGGTCGTGATGGGCTTTGGTGGGTCACCCGAAGAGTGCAGCATTGACAGTCATACGAAAGAGGATCGCTTTCGATCCAACGTGCGACCACAGCGCCCACACCTCACTTTCGGCCTCTTGCAAAGCCCCCTCAGACGAGGAGTCTGTCTGAGTGGGTGTGGGGCCTTGAGTAGCGATAAGTGACCCACTGCTGCTTATCAACTGCTGAGAAGGTTGTGCGAGACGATTTGACTTATGAGAAGGAGGGTGGCGGTGGGGACGTTTAAGTAAAGAGCGAATTCGAGTACGCCGCTTGTGAACTCATTTACGTCTTGGTCGTTTTCACACCATTACAATATCAGAGTTCGAGGCTGGCCTCAGCTAGAAGAGAGATCCGTATCTCGAGGACTTTGATAGTGTCTCTCTCCCCGACTGGCTCGGACTCTTATAGCGCGCTTGTCCGCTTTTCCAGACCATCGTCTTCTTCCCCGCCTCACGAGAGAAACAGAATGAGAGCGCGGCATGATGGCCGGTCCAGCCTGCGTTTTTGCATCGTGTTGCTAACGATTCTATCGGCACTATCTCCACGCATCGCAGCCTACAAGCTATCCACGGTCGACGGGCAAGCCGATATCGGCGCCTACCACGTGCAGCCCGGCCGCTGCGCTGGAGTCGAACAGCGCCTCCGAGCCAGGTACCGCTACTTTTTCGGCGCCTCGCCGTTTCACACTGCCTTCGATCAGCTCACCCACCCGGCCCCTTCCTCCAACTCTGACCAAATGGATGCCACGGCGCTGTGCGCATTTAACCCGCTTCTGACCGAAGGCTACGGCGGCGGCTTCGACAACATGAACTTCTACTTGGTCTACTCGCGTTGCATTTATGGGACCGACGAGATGCGCGTGCTGTGCGGTACAACAGATGGCAAAGGTGTGCCGATCGACAGCTATTTCAACTTGATCCAGGCGAGGTGTCCAAGAGGTATGAAGTGCAAGAATCTGTGCGCATCGATGGTCCGCCCGGAGCTGACGAGTCCATTCGCAGCTAAGCAAGTCCAGTTGGCCCAGTGCATGGCGGAAAGCCAGTGGCAGAC
Source organism: Sporisorium graminicola (assembly GCF_005498985.1). NCBI lineage: Eukaryota > Fungi > Basidiomycota > Ustilaginomycetes > Ustilaginales > Ustilaginaceae > Sporisorium > Sporisorium graminicola. The sequence goes on from NC_043719.1 coordinate 2,136,493, forward strand.
GTTGACGGACATGTATAGACCCCAAAATGCATCGGCTCCCGCTTCCCCAGCACCGGCGTCATCGGGCAACCCGGCTAAACCCAAGGCCGCAGCTAAACCCAGCAAGGTCGATCCCACAGTGGTGGACAAGCCTCCAGTGACGAACCCGACCAAGGACCAGACGCACACCGCCAAAGACGGCACCATTCCAGGAAAGGTCCTGCCCCCCGACGCTGCGGCTACGGGCGACGATGCTGCCAAGCCGAATCCACCTCCAAAGGCTCCCGCTCCCCCTGCTGCCTCCTCTCCTGCCACCCCGGACGCGGGGCAAGCAGCACCGCATCACTCAACCGACCACCTTCAAACTTCGCCACTGGTCATCCTCCTCCCGCAACAGCCGCAGACTAAGCCTCCTCCTCCACCTGCTCCCAAGAGCGACGACAAGCCGGCACCGCCAACCGCTGCCGATCCCCACCCTGCTGATCCCAAACCGGCTGACTCCAAAAAGGCGGATCCCAAAGACGGTGCCGGTACCAAGGATGAACAGGGCAGATTACCACTGCAAAAGGCGCCTACCTCTATGGGTTTTCGCAAGCGCTCTTTGCGGGGTGGCTCTCGTCGTCGTCATCGTCGCGGTACCTCCACGGCTCGAAATTGAGAGCTGTCTGCCGTCAAATCGCCTTCTCGCTTTCACGTCTTTGCTCTCACGTCCAACTTTTACTTTCACTTGGCCCGTTTCACTTCTTTGCTCCCTCGTTATACACTTCGAATGTTCACATGTTGATCGGCCACCTATCCCGTTTTTCTCGATTGCGTTTCGTGCGAATCACAAGCTGAGATGAATTGACGCCTGCGCCGACTAATCCGGCAAAAGAGGCACTATCAGATCGTCCCCGATCAACGCAAGGGCCTTCGAAGCCAGCTCCCTCGCTGCCGCCTTCCTCGCTCCATCAACAATCCCCCCTTCCGCCACCCCAAGTACTTCCCTCGTAGAACCTACGGTCCCTACCTGCAGCCCAACCTCTTCGAAGCTCCTCGCCAGATCCACGCCATCGGCCGGCAAGATCGGCGGTAGCGACGTGCCGATGCTAGCCACCTCCGATGACGGACCGGGCGAGGTTTTGGGAGTCGATACGAGCAGCAGGAGGTAGCGGAAGGCTGAGAAGAGATGGGCAAGCTGCGAGCTGTGCCATGCGGCAACCTCGCTCGAATTGCCACCAGTGTAAGTTTCGGGCCATAGCCGCAGCTCGAGATACCTCTGGAGGATATAATTGACTTCCTCCTGCCGAATCCTCTGCACTGGGATCATATTGCGGATCTCAAGATCGCGTGCAAACGACAACAGCGATTCTTGACATCGCCCGATCAGGTGGCGCAGCAGTACCGTCGCCAGTCTGCGCTGCGCTTCCTCTTCGGAGTGACTCTCACCAAAACGACCATGGCATCCAATGAACAGCAGATCAAAGCACCAGTACGCGAATCGCTCGTTGGTCGTCTCTTGCGGATCGTCCACTCGTCCACCTTGATCATCTGCCTGTGTTTCAAAGGTATACAGTCTAGAACCCACCGCGAGTGTACGCCCGAAACGCTCGATCAGGTGGTCTGGCACGTGCTTCTCCCCCAAATATGGCATGATGGATGTCTCGATCGTGCCGAGCACAAATAGGCCGAAGCGCTCGTCAGCGTCTTTGATGGCCTTGGGCAGCGTATGGGCCAGCGTCGAGTCGGCAAGAATGGTAGCCTGGATCGCATCGACAATCTTGCCCCACAATCGCTCTACCGTCTCGAGACCGAGCCGTTCTTGTCCTGCTCTGCCGCTCAGCTTGGGACAGCAGCGAGACAAGATCCGACACAGCGCCAGAGTAGCGAGTTGCCACACCGGTCGAGCATCGGCTTTCCGTTCCGTCTTGGAGCTGGCATTCGGGCTGTCCGGACACTCGTACTTGAGTTTGATCGGGATGATGAGTGCAGAAAGCAGGCTCTCGAATGCGCCGCCCTCGTAGATGCTTGTGTCCTCTTCGTATGTCACAAATGTCCCGAACGTTTCTTCGATGCTTGCTCGCGATAATGCAATGAACGTAGGGCCTTTCTGGCTCCTATTCGCATCCAGATCGACGCCCGAGTATGCCAAGCAGATACACTCAGACAGATCGCTCAAGATGAGCCCGGGAACATTCTGGACACCCGCGACGGATCTGGCCGTGGCACGAGCTGCTTCTTGGACATTGGTCAGGTTCGCCCGATCCGACATGTTGTCCGGACTGCATGAGTAGGACACGCATGCTTTGAGGCTTGTCAGCAGCGCTTCAACGCTCGTTTGGTCAAAGTCGGCCTGCAGAATGCGATGGATCGGCGGGAAGGCTTGAATGTATGCCAGGAGATTTTTCTGCGTGAAGAGGAAGGGCGTGGGGGCTTCGCTTTCTACACCATCGTCTGCTTTCGAACGACTTGCGTCGCCTAGTTGTGTGCTAGTTCGACGGATCTGCTCGCCAATGGCGACCCAGCTTTCCCACGCCTCCTTCCAGGCGACTTGGATTTTGGCTCGTGCAGATTTGTCAGTGTGAGCCTCGTCGTCTACGTTGGCTGATAACGCAGAGGTATAGCACTTGATAGACGCCTGTGAGAGATCCGCGGGCCCTCGAAGGAACGTGCTCGTGGTCAAATCGAGCAACCTTGTCCACATATCTTCAAAGGTGCTGCTGCGAATCAGCTTGGTCGGCAAATACGCTCGCACGACCTCGCCGAACTGGGTCAGCGCCAGGCTTTCCGATTCCTGCCACTGCTTCAACTCGCTTGGAAGCGTGCCCATCATCAGCGCCTGTCGATCCTTCAGTTCGGTGCTGTCTTCCGAACCGCTCTCGAGGTCCTTGATCGACGCGCCGAGTAGCTTGATCAGCGGGAAAATGATCGTGTCGACAATCTCCTGCCACACTGCCGGGCCTAACATATCGCCGTACTGCTGCAGGACTCGAAACAGATTCGAGATGGCGCCGTTTCGCACTTCCGATCTTGTGCTTTGAGAGATGGACAAGAGACACTGGAGCAGGAACAACCATAGAGGCTGTGCAGCCGCTTCGACGGAAGCAGCGCTGCCCTCCCCCGATTGCTTCTTGGCACGAGCGGCCATTTCGGCTGTCACGCCCCACAGGCATCCGTTGGCAGTCAACGCCACATTGACATCAAGGTTCTGGCTCCCAAAGTCGTTAAGACAGCTGCAGCACCTGCGGATCTGTTCGGTGTTCAGAGCAGACAAGAAATCGGAGCAGACGAGCTGCAGACACGAGAAGCCGGCCTTGACCAGAGTCAGTTGCGCTTTCTGAGCAGAGGCAGAGGGTACCGAGACGGTGTCTGCCTTCCGTTTGTCCTCTTTGCAGGCGGCGGAGCAAATGTCAAAGATCGTCTCCCAGCCGTAGACCAGCGAGTGTCCGAACGTTTCGAGGATTTTGTTAAGATACTCGACCGAAGACGTTCTGAGTTCCATGTCAACAGTGGTGGCCCTGCGTCCTTCAAGAACCCCGGCGCTAGAAAGGATGTGCAAGGCCTGCTTTTGCAATCGCAGCTTGTCTTGCTCTTTCGAGGCTTCTGCAGCTTCGGACATGGCAGAGAAGGCGAGCTTGTTGGCAGCCTGAGAAGCTTGTGAGCGCCATCCCGAAGTAAGGGCAGGGTTGGAAAAGGTGGCGACAAGGTGGTTTGCCACCGCATTCCAAGCTTGATCTGAAGGAAGGAAGCAGAGCCGTCGCGTGTTCAAAGACGTCACCAAATCCAAGCAGGTCAGTGGATAGAAGGACGAAGCCCCTTCCGTCCTTCTAGCTGGCGCCCGACTCTGGATTCCGGAACCGCGTGGAGATGCAAGTTCTGCGTCCGCTGCTGCAGATTTCGGCATATCGACCGAGGCTAGCAACGTGTCGCCGCTCAGACGACACAGTGAGGAGATGAACAGGACGAAAGCAGCGTCTTCGAGCGACGTGGTGTTCTCGAAAACGCTTTGAATAAGTGCTTGCAATCGGATGGGTTGCAAGTCGGCGACGTTGAGCAGCTGAAGCTGATTTCTCCCCGACCTCGTGTCAAGCGACATCATGGCGCCATGGGTCAAGGTCGAGAGCGTAGTACGGCCGTTGCGACTGACGTCGCCTTCTTCATCGTTCTCATCTCCCTTGCCACTCGCTTCTGCTGTTGTGTTGAGCGAGACCAGCAGTGCTTGGGCGCCGCACAGTCCGCTGAGCACCGGATACCAGAATGGTCCGAGAGCGCCAGAGAGGTAGTAAGCGACCTGCACGTACGCTTTAAGGCAAGCTAGATTGCGCGTCGACATCTTTCGCGTTTGGGCGACGCCGTTTTTGAGCAAGTCTAGCACAGCTGATGGAGCAGCAGCGTCCCATCCAGGCACAGCCAGGGCGATGAAGCTGGTGAGAATCACATCGCGCTGCTGAACCAAGTCGAGGGCCCCCGTGACATTGGTGAGGTTCCTCAGCGCCAAGAGTGTTTCCTCAAAGATGGAATCAGTGCACTTGATGCGCAGGTATCGTGTGAAGACGTCACTGAGTGGGAATGCTGAAGCTCTGAGCATGGACCTTGTGAGGCGAAGGCCGTCCCGCTCGGATGAGTTGACGAGGGTGTCGATGTCGGCTTCTCGCATCGCCGGTGGTGCCGGCGCTGCATCCTTGTCGCGAGAGTTGACGAACTTGGAGTAAAGCGGGAGTGCGTACAACGCCATGGATTGCGTAAGAAGATGACAGGACTGCAGCGCCAGAAGCTGCGGATAGGTCTTTGGCAAAGCAGCTGATGCAACGTTGGGAGCTTCTGTCTTGTCGAGCTGATCAATGATTTGGATGGAGGGCGAGCTGGCGGCAGAAAGTGTCTCTGTTCCGGCTGTCTCGGAAAAGCCATAGACACCTGACATGGCAGCACTGGCGACGCCCGCCGCCGCTTCGTAGAGGCCACTGAAGCTTCGATCTGTGCTCGGTCGTATTGAGCTCTTGCGAGGACTTTCGGGAGCTTCGATCGAGTCGCGCGTACTCTGCATGGACGCATCCTGGGCAAACAGCCGTTCGCCTTGCAGGAGGACACTTTGAACCGTCTCGACCAGCTTGGAAAAGATGGGAAAGGATGATCTGAGTGGCTCAGCCGAGTCTGTCATAGCATGGCCCGAATCGTACCAGAGCCACAAGTTTCGGAGAAAGACGTCGTCGGAGCATAGACTGCGAAGTACTTCCAGCGCAAGCACCTTTTGCCAGAGCAGTGGCTGGGAGCCTCCGTGTGACGCCAGTTCCTGGGCCGAGGGATTGACGGTACGAAGCAGGATAGAAAGGAGGATCTCGACCTCGAGCACGAGATCAGAGCTGAATTGGCGTAAAAGGAGGAAGAGGAGACGCATGAGACGAAGATGGATAGGGAATGCAGGCGCCTCGCTGAGGCTCTTGATGAGGAGTGGGCAAACCTTAGAACGAAGGAGAAAGAGCAGCTCTGGATGGGCATTACCCTGATTATTGGTCGAGGCAGCAGAGGCAAAAAGGCGCGGATGGTTCGAGAGAACGCTTTCGATGAGTTCGAGCGAAAAAGTCTTGGATAGTGAGTCGAGAGACAGGAAGGCGGCTGGCTCGGCGTTGGCAAGCGAGCAAAGATCTGAAAAGACGAGGTATGCATCGCGCGATGATGGGAACAGCGTGACCGGGCCGTCTGGAAGATCCACAGACATGGCTGCGAGCGGTGCGAGGGCAGCTGCCTCTTCGCCTCCCCCTTTGATCCCGTCGAGCACCGCGTCCTCTTCCTTGATCTTGTCAAAGACAGCCATGACGCTCTGTCGAAGAGTCGCAGCAGCAGTAGAGCTGACGACAGCGACCTTGCTTCCTTCGTGAAGCCTGAAACCGAGCATGAGTGTGTTGGACAGGTCTGCATTGTGCAGATTCGGGTAAGACGAGAGGAGCGCCGAAGCAATCTGGAGGATCTTGAGCTGAACGTCTACGTCGCTCTTGCCCGGTGGAGTGAGAAGTCTGTTGAGTGTGTTGACGATAGTGGGGATACCAGCGTCCGGAATGAGTCGCTGAAGCAAGATGCGCTGAAGGAGAGCCATGGCGAGTGAGATGACTTTGGGTAATTTGGTTTCGCAGCTGAGCAGCACAGGTCGCAGCAATGGGTGATCCGACGGTGGACTGTCATCGAGACGGGAGGAAGCGAGGAAGGTGTCTGCATCTGACTTGAGTCGTGCAAGTACGGCATCGGTGGCCTGCTTGATCTCGGGATGCTTCCGCCGAGCTTCGGCACCCAACGAGGTGAGTTCAGAGGTGAGCAGTTGTGCCATCTTGTCGTCGGAGCCTCTGACTCTCGACTTTGACGTCGAACCTTTCGCCAACGACGTTGACTCCGGATGTTGCTGGCTAGCGGAAGAGAAGAAGTTCTCGAGGGATGAGGTGGATGTTGGTGGTCCCGAAGGTAAGCGGATAACAACAGTTGCTCGTCAGATGTCGAAGCGAACCGTCCGTGCGTGCGTGTTCGAGTTGCTTTCGGTGTTGGACCCGACGTGTAGCTGACGCCCGCGTTGCGTTCAGGGTCCTTCCTTCGTTGTCGTCTTCTTCCGTGCAGAGCGAAACAAGGAAATATTGAAATTGTTACGCCTGAAGGGCAAACACATTCGGATTTCCCGTCCGCGATCCGTTATGCTCTCCAAGGCCGACCATACAAATACAAAAAGGGGGTCTTGGGCGCGGTTGTGGCTGCACCCCTTTCCTCTTTGTCTCCGCACATGTTACAACTCCGAGTACAAACGGCATTACCGGAATCTGACTTGGCTATGGCGGTGGTGAGACCGGAGTCAACTTAACGGGCATCACTTTGAGTGAATTGTGGCTGAATTGGTGGGTCGCTGGACTGAACAAAAGCGGAAACTGAAACCAAAAAATGCTCGTTCCGCAGAGAATGCTGCAACTCCACTCGGATCGCTCATTTGACATATTCGTCGGCCTGCCTGCGTGTGTGACGTTCGAAAAAGTCGCATCACCCGTACATCCAAAAGCGTTACTCCTCCTCCTCTCCTCCCCCTCATCCGCACTCTCCCGCTCTCCTCCGTCCATATATCGTCACCTTCGACAGCATCTTCGCGGACGTTATCGGATATCGCATCCGAGGTCAGGACAGCTGCAGCCAACGTGCAGTTGCAGCTTTCTAACGGCCCGACTTCATCAACGATTACATTGACGAGGTCGAGATCAGACAACTGGCATCTTCACGCCTGTAATTTGTTCATTCAACCTGTCATATCCTCGTCAACTTATAGATGACGCTGATATACTAGCAAGCTTGAGGTGTAGCGACACTTGATTTCAGCACATCTAACGCAACTCGCCTTCCCTTCGCACCTTCCGGCCGCCGGTCGAAACATGCCAATCGCCATCAATATGGTGTCCGAACACAGCATCCTCGAGCAAGCTCCTTCGATCTTGAACCATGCACATGCACAGCCTTCGACACAGAGCAACCCAGATGAGCATACTAAAGCGGCATCACAAGGGCTCATGGAAGCAGTCAAACTCAAACCTCGTCACGGACGCACTCCTTCCGATTCGAGCGCCAGCCAGCAGTCTTCTAGCTTCGACGAGGAGCGTCCGTCTCAAGACGAGGATGATCTCGACAACACACCCGCCACCTCCTACGGCGGCTTTCTGTCTTCTCGCAGCGACGCCTCGGCAGGACCCAAGTCGGACTGCAGTCATCTCTCCAACGTCGTCCTTATCAACAGCGGTCTCTCTGTCTCATCCGAGGATCCAAGCAGGATGGATGAACTCACACAAGAGGTCGAAGCGCTCTTTGAAAAGTTCCTCCCCGACTTTCAGGCGCAGCAAGACGACAGCAGCAGTGAGGAAGCACAGCTACAGAACCCGCCAACCTTGCTCAGCCGAAACCTGCCAGCCATCTTGTCGGAGTTCGAGAGACAGAGAGACCACCCTTTGATCGATCCAAAAGTTTACAGCCAGCTCGAGGTATTCGCAGACGAGAATCCGGAAGTGCCCATCTCCTCCAACATGCTTGTCAATCTCATCCACGCACTCGAGTCGAGCGCACACTCTGCCATCTCGGATGACCTGGACCTCCACACTTCGCCGGTCATGGACAGGCAGGCTTCGCATAGCACCGGAAATGACTCGACTCCGATTGCTGCATCGGAAGAACTCTTAGACTTGAGCCACGACGAACACCTCATTCGGGACTCAGACAACAGTCGCGACTCTTCCAGGGAGCTCAGCGCCGAGGCAACTGCTATCCTCAATCTTAAAGAGGATCTGCGGATAGAGCGAGACAAGAACGATGCGCTTCAGCAGACGCTGTCCGACAAGGAGAGGCGCGTCCATACGTTGGAGCACAAGCTCACCACTTCGCAAGAGCAATACGAAGAGCTCATGCTCGAGGAGCAGGCCAAGCTCGAAGATCTTTACAAGCAGATTCAGACGCTCCGCCGCGAGGACAAGGAGCTGCGCACCAAGCACTTCGAGCTGCAAGAACAGAACAATGCTTACGAATCGCAACTGACAGCTCTCAATGCTCAAATTGAAGGCGCCGAGAAGACGACTGTCAAGCTGCGCAGGGATCTCGAGGAGGAGTCCAGTCAACTTATCAAGGCCAAGGCGGATCTAGACCGTCGCGTCAAGGAAGCCAAAGAGCTTTCCGGGTATCTCATCGAATGCGAGCAGGTAAAGGATGCCGCCGAACAGACTTCAGGTCAGCTTCGCCAGGAACTCGAGAAGGTCAGAGCGGAAGCTGGCAAGCTTCAAGGCTACAAGGAGGAGACAGAAGAGCTACGCACCACAGTCGACAAGCTCGAGATGGAGCTCGATGAGGTTCGACGGATGACGAGCATGCATAGTAAGGAGTCTTCTGCGCAGCCACACAGCAATCCCTCCACTATCACCAGACGTCTTGGCAATGAGCTCGCACGAAGCATGGAGCTTGATGGACACAGCTCGGGAGAGGAGACACAAGTGGATGGCAAAGATGCCGACACCAGTAACGTCGACGACTATATCGAAACCGTCATTCAGCGGCGACGAAGACGCGTAGGCAAGACTCGCAGGTCCGTTGAGATGGTCACCCAGTCGATACAGACCGACTCCACTGAAGAGCCACTGATCGGGATGATTGTTGAGGAACTTCCGGCAAAAATGCCCACAGCTACACACGCGAAAACCAACTTGATGCCGCTGCACACTGTCTTTTCATCCTTCTCTGCAGCTCTTAGTACGAGGAAGACATCCATCGTGGTGTTACTCTTCGCCATCGGTCTAGCGCTCGGTCTGATGCTCAACACGTCACGCGACATCTATCACATCAGCCACCAGTCGCTCGATGCAGACGAGTTCCGAAAACTCAATCACCTCCCCGGCACGAGCCAGACCTTCTACTACGACGGTCGATATCCGAACGCAGTTGTTGGCAGCAACTTCCTTGACGACTACATAGGACCAGTGCTGGACACTATGCTGTCACTGATTGGTGGCGGCACCTCATCAAGGCCACAACAGTCCAGCGTCGTGTACTAGGTTGCGGGCCTGACTTTCATGACGGCCGCAGTGCGTCTCTTCTGTATACCACCGATGCTCTCTGTATCTCGAAGCAAGCGCCAACAACACAGCTCGGGCAACGAAACAGCATACCGCATTCGCTTCTTCACCCTTGTATTAGTCGCCCTGGCAACGTCATCTTGACCCTCTGCGACGCTTGCACATATACCACAACGACACACCTGCATGCGCTCCATGTTGGCTTAACCTTGCTCGCTCCTCTCCCAAAACACTGTCTTTTCGACGTCCACGCACGCTCTTTTATTACACACTCTTCGACGCTCACGTATCACAGCTCTGATCGTAATGAAAGCTTCGATGCTGCATTCCTGCGACATGTGTTGTGGCCATTGATTGACCGGGTATGTGTTGGTGGGTGGGTGGGCATCCTAGGGAAAGAAGTCTTATGCTCGGCGAGTCTTGTGATGACAAAGTGTGCAGCTGGATATGCGTTTTGCTGTCCTCCGCTCTTTTCTCTTCTGCCCTTTTCCGTCCTTTGTAGCATGCTTCTTGACTGAGACCTGAAGCTGATTCAAACCAGCCACGAGCGGCAGCGCACACCTGCTACACCGTCCGTTGTGTTTATGGTAGAAGTCCGGCACCACTTTACCGCTTCCTTTCCCCGTCACTTCTCTCTCCGGCTCGACATCTTCCGCCCATAGGCTCCCCCTGTACCGCACCGCTTGCACCTTTTGTGATGACCACATCGCGTCGGCGTTGTGTGTCTGCGCACGGGCAAGAAGAAGAAATTGTCGGGAATGAGCAGAAGCGAGGACGGGGAGGGTGGTGCATACGAGTCGGGCGAGCTGCTCTTGATGGATTGCTTGAAGCGTGTTTGCTTGTGCGGTTGTGAGTGGCACGCTGGATGAGGAGGACTTGGTGGAAGAGGAAGCGGGAGGAGGTGAGGGAGAGTGAGATGCGGATACGGCATGTTTGAACTGCGAAGATATGGAAATCAATGGCTGGGTCAGACATATCCTTCTTTGGGTACGAGGCTATGGTGTAGTACGGCTCTGCGAGGCACTTACCTTTGTCAGCTTGTTCTTGGACGACATTGTGCCTTAGTCGCCTTTGATAGCTCGAGTGAGAAAGCAAGAGTGATAAGTATGGTGTCAAGCTGGACAGATTTTGGTCTGTGGGCTCCTTCTCGGAATTCGGCTTTGCGTGTCTCCACATTTTGCGAGTTGAAATCCGCACGAGAAGCACACAGTCGCAGGCAGCGGTGAGCTGGAACCCTTGGCAGCTCAGCCCTCACACAGACCAACACTTGCTGAAACCGACCCTCGCGAAGCTGCCTTCTTCGCTATGTCCATCATCCATCGACAGCTTTGACGTCAATCTATGCAACTCATAACATAGCCTGTGACGTACGGGATCTAGACGATCGAACGAACGACACTCGCCAACGGCCGCATGCATGGCACTCTTTGACGAGCGTGCCTAGCCAAAGGCACCCCCTCAATACACACTTGCTCAGACTCTGCATCACTCGACCCGACATCGACTCCCGTTGCCGCCAGCTCTCGTTTCTGTTGCAATGCCGCCAAGCACTTTCATGTCCTGGGTCACCCGGCCCAGGATCTACGCCTACAGCATCCTCTCCACCCTCGCTGCTCTGGTCACGGTCGGCATCGCTCTCACCGAGCGCAGCAATTTCTACGCTGCCGTCGTCTTTCTCGGTCGATCCAACGGCTGTCTCTTGGTGCTCCTCAATTTCTTACTGGTCATAGCCCTCATTGTAGGCCGTTTCCTGCAACTGCTCTACTTTGGTCAGCTGCGCAGGAGCGAAGTCGAGCTGGTATGCGAACGGTCGTGGTACAGTCTCGTAAGCACTTTACTGGCAGTATCCATCTTTCGGGACGAATTTAGCGTCTCCTTCGTCATCCTCTTCGGCGTACTTCTCTTTCTTAAAATCTTTCACTGGCTCTCGGCGGAGCGGGTTGCATCCATCATGCAGAGCCCTTCGGTCCCACACATCTTCCACGCACGCATGATCTCGATCCTAACCACCCTCTTCCTAGCCGACGCGATGTTGGCTGGCTTCTCATTGCAGATGCTGCTCGTCAAAAAGATCAAGGTCGGAATGATGGTGCTCTTCACCTCGGAGTTCATCATCCTCACCGCGCTGCTGTGCAACACTATCGCCCAGTACATTCTGAATTGCATCGACATGGCACGCGAAGAACCCTGGGAGGCCAAATCGCTCTATGTGCTGTACGTCGACCTAGCGCACGACGTGGTGCGCCTCTGCACCCACGGATACTTTTTCGTCCTCTTGACGAGAATGTATGGCATCCCGCTCTCGCTGATCCACGATCTGTACAGTGCGGGCAGAAGCTGTATGATCAAGGTCAAGGCGCTGGTGCGGTACAGGCAGGCGATGAGGAAGATGGAGACAAAATATCCGAATGCGAGCGCGGCGGATCTAGCGAACACCGATGGGACGTGTATCATTTGTAGAGAGGATATGGTAGCTACTGATGCGGGTGGGGATGCCGATGCGGCGGATTCCGGTGCGGAGAGGACGGCGGCTGCGGTGACAAACGTGACGCCTAAGAAGCTATCGTGCGGTCACATCTTTCACTTTCGTTGCCTGCGCTCGTGGCTGGAGCGTCAACAGAGCTGTCCCACGTGTCGGAGGATGATATTGGACGACGAGCCGGAACCGACTACGCAAGTGCCACCGGCGCAAGCACAGCAGGCACAGACGCAGCAACAAGATCAAGCAACACTAGCGGGTGCTGCGGGTGTAAACGGCAGCGCAGCGTCGCAGTCTACCAGTGCCGCGAGTGGCAGCACGCAAGATGCGACGACGACGATGACGACGACAACGACGCCAGCAGAACAGGCATACGACGCCAGACTACAAGGCTTCCTGCAGCGTCTCCAGTCGGATCTGCGCAAAGTGCGCGAAGAGGGCAACTTGTCTGCGCGCCATGCGTCTTCGAGCAGGCGAAGATCGAACGGGCGAAATGGGCATTCTACGCCGCGCACGTCGCCTGGTGCTGCTGCTACTGCTAATGCGAGCGGGAGCGGTGTCGCCGGGGGCCTTCCGCGGTACGGCAGGATGAACGGAGGATCTTTCGTGTCGAACGGTTTTGGTTCGCACTTTGGCGACGGGGCAGGAGCAGAGACAGCAGTATTGGGTGGCGCACTGTGGATGCCTCCTCCGCCGTCTACGCTTTACGCTGGAGGGAAGAGGCCTGCACTCCCCGGTCGAGCAGTATCAGGTGTTGAAGGAGCCATGGACGCACGCCCAGACGATAGCGACGACGCAGATGCGGATGCGGATGCGGATGCGGATGCGAAAGGCAAAGGCAAAGCGCGCCTCGACGACGATGATGATGATGTGGAAACGACGGATCCAGTGGACCCAAGAGAAGCCATCCGCCAAGCAACGCTGAAGCGCTTTGGTCAGGCTCCCTCCAACGCCGCCGCCATTTCCACGCCCGCATCCACCCTTAACGCCACGGCTCCTGTCCAGGACACAATATCCATGATTCCTCTGTTCGACCCCACCTCCATCCCTGACTTCGAATCTGCCCACGCGCCAGACCTGCCACACCCTCTGCTCGCCACCCCGCACCTCAGCAGCACAACCACCCCCGTCGACGCCGACCTATCCGCCGTCCTCAGCGCGAAGACGCACGCGGTCCAACAGCAAATCGCCCTGCTGTCCGGCATTCAAACGCGCATCGACGGCGTCATCGCCGACCTCACGCGCGTGCTCGACGTCGTTGGCGCGACGAATGCGGACGTTCACCAGCAGCAAGGTTCGTCGCAGGACGATGCAGCTGGCGCGTCACATGTGCAAAGCGGATCCTCAGGCTGATCGAGCGTCTTTCGCGCAATCACATCCATTCGTGTGACAAGGCACATTCAATCAGGTCAGTTGTGCACGCTACGTGTGTCCGTGTGTGTGTGCCATGAAAAAGCAAATCCTTTGAGTTGTTGTGTTTAGAAATACAAGAGTACATCTGAGACGTTTCACGCGTCGACGTCCATCGGGGTGCCGGCTGCACTCGTGCTGCTAGGACGAACAGCGGAGTCCATCATAGCCACATCTTCGTCAGCCTCGATGCTGGTTGATATTACTTCGGCAAGCTGCGTGTCAAGTCCTGCGCCATTCTTGCCGTTCCCGAGAGGACTGGTGACGCTCTGCCCGGCCAAGCTACTAGGCTCGAGCGCATGAGTGTGCTCTGGAGCTTGAGCAGTGTCTGCAGGCGCATTTTCGACGAGACCGTATCGAGGTGCCGATTTGGGACTCTGATGTCGGGGGTCTGGCGATGCTGTCCCTGCAGAGGTAGGGGAATAAGCGCCCGCTTGACCGCCTTTGGCCCCTTTGGCTCGCTGAGCAGCCAGCTTTACCAAGCTTCCCTTGTACGGAATCTGGCCTGCTGCCATCTCCGGAGCCCTGCGTGCTCGGCCCGACGTGCGCCTCTGCTGAGGGTCCGATTGATCCTGGCTTGAGCTGACATCCTTGGTCACAAGCTTGGGCGGTGACGCTTCCTCGACGAGGGCAGCAGGTTCATTGGGGACACGAGGAACGCTGGGTACGCTGGGTACGCTGGGTACGCTGGGTACGCTGGGTACGCTGGGTACGCTGGGTACGCTCGGAACCACACAGTCAATAGGAAGAGTAGGCCCGTCCATAGCTGCTGTCGGTGGCGGTACTACGGCAGTCAGCCCATTCGCCGCAGAGACAGGTTCCGAAGCTGATATCGGAATGACCGTCGTCGTCGTCGCTGTCCCCTCCTTGCTTGGCACCGCTTTGCTCGACAGGGCGGTTGGGATGGCTTCTGGTTTGACTTCTTGAACAGATGGAGCCGGTGCAATCGTGCCAGAGGACTCGAGCCGGAACGGTTCGCTGCCGGCAGCAGGTTGGCGAAGGGTGGGCTCGAGAGGGGATGCGTCCACCCTCTGAACAGGAGGGATCAGCGGATTTGACGGTGAAGAAGCGCCGTGACCGATCTGTGGTGCGGTCAGAGTACGAGGCGGTAGATTTTTGCCATCGTCCGCAGGTCGCTGTGGCGGCAAGGTCACTGGACTGCCATTGAGACTGGGAGATCGGGCCACTGGGCTTCCATTCGGACCCAAAGGGCGGCTCGAAGATGATTTGCCGCTACCCCAGCGAAGATTCTTACGCATTGGCTGTCCAGAGGCGCCACGTGGCGGTCCAGCGAGCGGAGAGTTGGATCGAGCCGCTGCTGCTGCGAGGTCAGGACGAATCATTCCAGGAGGCCGGAACAATGGTGCAGACGGAAGAAGCGGTCCTTTCGAGTCCAGAGCTCCAGCGGTGTCGACACCTCCGTTGGACTGCAACGCTTTGCTGATGGCTGAAAACATGTACGGCCTCATAGGCGATACGCCGTCCTCTTCATCGTCGTCTCGATCGTCGTCCTCCATGTCGCTGTTCTCCGGACTCGTCTCCTTGGAGCCACCGTCTGACGCAGCCAAAGAGCGAGATCGCGCAGTTTGCTCCCGGCCGCTACCTTCGTCCTCTCCATTGAGGGCCTGTGACCTGCCGCGTGGCTTCTTCACCTCTGGTGTACGGCTTCGGCTCGACTCGGAGGCGTTCCTCGACCGCTTGGACGGCACGGTCTGGATAAGCACCGTTTGCGGCTCCCTCTGCACCTGACGTCGATTTCTCGTACCTCCTACACCCGCTGACCAGAAGAGAGCCAGATTGGACTCTGACGTGCGCTCGACGCCCGATGTGGCCAATCCCGGCATGTTGCCCGCCGATGTCTTTGGCGGTGGCGCGGATGCTGATGGTGCCGTCTTGGCTGAAGGGGCCGGCGAGGCTGCACTGACCGCCGATGTTGGCGTAAGTCGATCTGGCGATGGTCGGACCTCGGATTTGGCACGCATATGTGCAAACGAAGCGTCATTCATGCTCGAAGTTTTGCGGTGCTTGGATGCTGCTACGGCAGGAAGTGGACGTGGAGTGGCCGATGGCTGCGATGCCGCTTCTTCGGCATCGGACGCAGACTCAGCTACAAGGCGCCGCTTTAGCTTAGGGACGGCGTGCTCGTCCATGCTGGTCTCACGGAAGCTGGAACGACGCTCTGCAGGCTTATGAGTGAAGTCCTGGGATGAGCTTCTGGCGGCCAACAGAGTCGGGCCGGGATTGACGGGAGCCTTTCTGCGCGCGCGTCGATCGCCTTCTACAGCTCCCCAATATTGGGCCAACACATCCGTCTTTGCGTTTTTGCCGAGCATCTTCGGACCTGGCGGCCCGGGGCTCGAACTCGATGAGGAGCGTTCTCCTTGGTCCGTCTGCGGCCGAGCAGCAGCAGAGATGGGTCGGGGTCCTTGGTCCTCATCGTCTTCGTCGTCCACTGCCTTGAGAGCGTCGCCTTGCTCCGACTCTGGCTCTGGGGTAAGGTCGGAATCGTCTGAATCGAGATCGTACGTACTCTCCGACTTGCCCGAGGGTTTTGCTGTCGCCACGGAGCTGCCTACTTTCTTCGGTGGAGGTGTAGCGAGAGATTGAGCAACGGCCGCTTCATCCTGTCGTTCTTGCTTGACGCTCTTTCCGAGGTCGACCTTGGCAGGAAGCGCGGCAGGCTTTCTAGGTGTTGCTGCGCTGTTTCCAGGTGTAGCACTGCCAGCGGCAGCTTTGCTGGGCCGCGGCTTCTTTTGCGCCTTTGGGGTGACATTAGCCTTGACGTCGGTCGGGGTCAAGGAGCGCTCCTTTCCGTTTCGTGCTGGCGATGCCGTGCTCGCAAGGTGGTCAGACATCAATTCGGAACTAGTCTTGCGCTTGACGCCAGCTTTTCTTGCCAGAGCACCCTCGGTCGGCACCCGGCCGGGCCAATCCGCCTTGAAGATCTTGTAATGGCGTTCGCAGCGTGGACATTCGTCTGGCGTCCACCATTTCTCCGGAGCCCAGAACGTAGCTCCGCACGTGAGGCAACGGCATTTGGGTCCGGCACCTTCCGCCCATGGATCCGAACGGTCCTCCGAAGGTCCATGCTCTGCAAGCTTGAGGTCTGCGAGGTAATCTCGTTTCGACTTCTTGTCCCTGGCTGGGTCGTCTACGCTCACTATGGGTAGAGAAGGTGTTAAGGATGGCGTTGGCGAGGGCGATGGTAATGCAGAGGATGCGCCTGCCGGACGACTCGAGCGCCGTGACTGTCGCCGCCCGTTGGCGTCTTTCGACGTACCGGCCGAAGAGGTTTCCTCGACCTTGACCTCCACGCCCTCAGAGTGCTGCGAGGGCTCCACCGGCGGAGGCACGGATGGATCGGAGAAGGCTCCTGTGCCCCGAGACTCGCACGTGGCGCACATGCATTCGGAATTGCCCCATTCGAAGTAGTTTTCGCCATAGAAGGTGGTGATTTCCTCGTTTCGATGGATGGGTCGGATCACCTTGAAGACCATGGTGGCGCCCATGCGGTAAAACTCGGTGTTCGGGTTGCAATCGTGGTTGACGAACCTCGCTGGTCCCAGCAGCAGCTGACTGCAACCCTTTCGCGCGGATCGAATAACGGAGAAGTCGCGCCCTGGACCAAGTACGCCTTTGTATTCGGCATCTTTGCGTTTCTCGCGCGAGGCGGTGGCTTCCTCGCGCAGTGCATCGTCTTCGCTTTTGGTGAGATCCTTGAGGCCACCCTTGCAAAAGTTGATGAGCTCGCCGGGTTTGAACGTGCGCATGGCCAAGACGCAGAGGTCGGCCTTTTCCGATGCGGCGGGTGCTGCACCGATGCTGGTGGCAGCACGGTCGAGCGACGATCTCCCCCTGGCACGACTTTTGCCTCTCTCCTCTGCCGAGTCTTTTTCCGGAGAGGCAGGCGCATCTTCGAGCTTGACTGCAGACGTAGAAGCCTCTGCGTCTACGCCAGGTGCCCGACCAGCCTTTTCCATCATGACGCGCTTGTAGCGTGTGGTGAGGGCGAATTCGACGCCGCTTTCGGGAAGGTAGCTTTCGAGATAGCGTCGTGCATGGGCGTGAAAGCTGGCTATTTGGCGTTGTGTTTTGTTGTTGAGGTATTTCTGGATGTTGCCAAGTTTGCTGAGGTCTTCGATAGCGGCCGTGATGTCCTTTTCCACGACGACGCGCTTGCGGACGATGAGACTGACGGCATTGCGATCAAAGCGGTGACCTCGGTAACTCGGATTCATCTTGTGCGTAGAGATGGCAGGCTCGAACTCGAGGTTGTCGAGCAGAACGTCCGAGAGGATGTCATCGTCGGCGGAAAGGTCCTCCATGATGACTATGAGCGCAGCGGCAGCCAAGCCGCGCCGGGCGGTCGCGCGGACCGAGCGTGAGAGCGAGCTGTCGCTTCAGCCGACGTAGCCCGATGATGTGATACGAGGACGAGAAGGTAGGAGAAGCGGGGGACGAACCTGACGACGGCAAGGCATGAAGAGCGTCGGCGCTGCGTGTGGAGACAGAGATGCGGGGGCAATGTAGAGGAGCGAATCAAACCGCGAGCCGAGAGGCCGATGTCGAGCGACACACCCAGAAGCGATCGGAACAGCGCAGCGCACGTTTGTCAGGAGGACAAGGGGAGTGCGTCACGACTGGCGGAATGATTCCTGCGTGTCAGTCGTTAAGGCCGCGTCCGTACGTAACTCGAAATGGTACCGTCTATCACCACGTCATCCAGCTTCCGACGGCGACAACAGAGTGGCAAGATGGGTAGCCACGCCGTGAGAAGGGAGGACAGCTTGTGGCAAATCCGCGTCGATGAAGATTGCGCAACGACAGCTATCAAGGGCCCGGAGGGAGCAGACCTGAGAGGATGGTGAGCTCTCACGACACCAAGCTAGCGCAGCAAGGTAGGGAGGGAGCTGCGTGGTTGCCTAGGCTGGCAGCTTTACGTTTGTGGATGGCAATCGAGACCCCGGCGATGGTTGCTTTCCAGTGGGCTCTGCAATGGCGATGGTGATGGGCCGGAGTGTAGTTGCTTGATGGCGGGCGAAGCGAAAGGAGCTGCAGGAAGCAAGCTTCGAATGACCGATGGCGTTTATAAAGGGCAATCGGCAGTGGAAATCGAGCCAAGCGGACGAATGAGCAATCAGAGTCAGAAGCGTAGGTTTGCCGCCCTTCCCTTGGAATTCAGCCGTGGGGAATCACTGAGGAGACTGAGCGCGAAACGGGTGAGACACCTCGCAGCTGCAGCTGCAACGCAGAACTAGATCGCGGCCCCAATGTGGCCGACCGACTGAAGAACTGGCTGAACCTCACCTATTACGCGTGATGCGCCCATTCTGCTGCACGATACGACGACGATCTGGAATCCAAAATAATAAGTCGAATTCGTCAGAGCAAAAGGGACCCGGAGAACTGCCTTCCTTGGGTCCTTGGGAGGGGGTGGTTAAGCGAAATCTTGAAAGCAAAAACGACACCCAAAACTGACAGCGCTCTCTCGACAGACGCTGGAAAGCAGCTAGCTGACTTTCCATTTTCTGTGAATTTCGAGTAAGTTAATCGAAGCTGCGGAAGGGGAAAAAACGTCCATTTCAAAGAAACCTTCACTGCTGAAACAATGCGATGCGGAAGGATCCGAACAATGGCTGGCGAGCTGATTGGGTTTCCGCTTTTCTATGAATCCGATCAAGTGTCATAGATCAGCAGAACAGCAGAGGTGGAAGAGGCAAGACATCGACTCAAATGCGAGAGCGGACACTCTAATAGAATCACAACAATACTTGGCACAACGAGAAGAGCACGGATCAACTGGCCCTCACGGGAAGGCCGGTGTAGTGGTGGATCGCTTCGAGACGCCGATCGAAGCCGAGATTGTTGGACTTGGATGACTGTCGAGCGCTTTCTCCTCTATGGAGCCACGTTCCTGCGCCAGCAGAGGCGCCCGTGACCTGCAGCTCGCGCTCGATCGACACATTGCACTTGTGCGACGCTCTTCTGAGGTGAATCGAAGACTGTTCCATTGAGATGCGTCTGTTGATCGCCCACGTCGACGTCTCCGCCATTTGGCGGGTTGCTGAAACCATCGTCCCGGTTTCAACAGAAGCGATGCGTGAGATGCAGACCATGCAGCAGTGCAGCTTTCTCATGGCCGCTGCCCAAAACCCACCTCTTCAGCGTACTGGCTATGCTGGCTATGCTGTGCTCAGAGCAGCTCGTCACGTCGAGGCGCGCCTCCTCTACGATAGTGGATAGCAACAAGCTTCGAGCTCTATGATCGTGAAAGCAACATAGCGATGTGCTGTACAATGACGAATTACAATGGATTGACGGAGAGGACCCTGATCTTGATGTACCGGCCGGGCACCATCGTCGGATCAGCCTCGGTGAAAAGCGAGCGGCTGGTCCGTGCTTAACCTCGCCCTTGGGACCCTTAATTGCGACCAAAGAGAGAAAAAGGAAACGCCAAAAAGGGGATCGAAAATTCATGCCGTTAAAGGTTGAAGCGCTCTCGAAGCGCACAAAGGAAACGACCTAGGAAACGACCAAGAGGTTGGGGCCAAGGTGTCACTTGCTGCTGCTTCGCCAGCGTTCGAGCGCTTGAAAGATAGCTACTTGAGAGGCCACTGTGCCTCACGCCAGCCCCAGCTTTTATGAATTGGTTCGAGCAAACGAAAAAAGCGGTCTTCTTGTGATGCCAAGCGATCAATGACAAGGCTGCGCTGTTAGGACGACGGCCAAATGAGAGAGAGTCACAAGGCTGAGAGTCTGAGGCTGCTTGCTGCTTCGCGTGTCTTTTTTGTGTGGGGTGAGCGATGTGAGTATGATCAAATGTCGTATAACTTACGCTCAATTGAGCAGAGGGAAAATCAGCACGTACGCAACCTTGACTCCACATGAAGGCGACTCCTGTAGCAGCTGCCTCAGCTCCTTTCCGGGCTTCCTTATCCCACTTCGTAATTCATGTGACCACCTCACGGACAGAAAGACACAGGATTTCACGGCCAAAGACCCTTTTTGGCAGCGTGCATTCTGCAGCCTCGCTCTGTTCGGACTATTGCCGCAAGTTGGCTCTTGACAAGCTACGTCGAGTACTGCAGTCTTTTCCAGCTCTTTCTCTCTCTCTCTCTCTCTCTTACCACTATCTGTCAACGCAAGTAAAAGGTTTGGGTTCCGTCAATCTCCGCTCAAAGCACTACTCCGCCGCAAGTCCTTTAATCGTCGTCGCTACCAACCCATCCTCCTCGTCTCCCGGGACATCTCGTCGCTTCTGAGCATCTGCGTAGGTTACAACCAAGCAGCTCTCGTGGAGGTATCTCGAACTTTGCTGCTCGCCCGCCCTCGGAACATGCCGCTGGATAAGAGATTGATTGACACCTCGCCTACCCCACATCAACGGTCAATCCCTCTCCATCTGAGAACGCTCACTGGATGAACGGGCTTCTGCTTCCCACCGGGTCTAAGCAACCCTTGAGGGGTGATGCCTCGCTTCACAACTCCTCGCCCCCTTCCCTGGTCAAGCCAGAGAGTCCCGGCTTTTCGAGCCATGTCAAGACCGAGACCCTGTCCCCGACTCTGACATTGCCGTCATCGCATAGGTTTGGCAGCAGCCCCGGCAAATCGTCTGCATCGAACATGAGGGGATCCGCCGTTGCCAGCAGTGGCGGAAATGGCCTGCGCAGCCCATCGCTGTCATCCAACGGCTCAGGTGCTGCTGCATCGCTCGCCTTCATCCCGCGGACATCACGCAACTCTGCTGCAGTCCAGAAGCCCATCCATCTCTGCTCCGAGTTCGAGCTGGAGCAGCGACTGGATCGCAACGAACGCATTCTCTCGACGCTAGAGGCCACGCAGACTCCCACTGTGGAACGAATCCGCTCCGAGACCGAAGCAATCCGCGATGCGATCCTGTCTCTCCGTGCTATGCGCGATGTCAACGAAGGTATCTCGTCGGTGCAGCTCCAGGATCCTTCCAAAGAGGCCGAGCTCGAGTCTGCCCTGCTTGGTCTGTCTGTTAAAGAGAATTCTCATCTCGGCACCAGCCCTCCCTTCGACTCCTTCGGCTGGTCGCGCGATACTGTTGCCGTCAAGAAGAAGTTGGCGCAGTCGTCCGGCGCCTATCATCCAGGTCGCAAAGTACAGGCCATGAGCTACGAGCAGTCTCTGGCTATTCAAACCGCTGCCCTGCTTGCCGAGCGCGAGCGCGAGCGCCGGACCGAAGAAGCGCGCATCAAGAGCCCAGCAGTCGCGCGCGACAAACCTTCGCTAGGAGTACCTAGTGGCGCAGCCCACAAGCTAGGTCGTAAATCCATCTCGTCGTGCTCTGGCTCGATGCGCAAGCATTCGACCTCTCACTCTGTTTCACCACCCAAGGCAATACGTGCAGGCGGCCCATTTGCGCGCAATCTCGATCAAGGCCCCGAACACGATGCGGCTCTGGAAGGAGGGGACAGCGACCAGGATGATGCAGGCTACTTCGGTATGGCCTCCGACGACGAGGAAGAAGAAAATCCGCATCCAGGCCCGCGCCACGAGGATGAAGGCTTCAGCTTTGGTCGCCTCGACGAAGATGATCCGTAGAGAGGCGAAACTTTGCACTGCCTTCACTTGATAAAGCCCCTGATCTATACACGTCATTCGTTCGTCACCACTCTCGCAGTCATCGCCTCTCGTTTGCCTTGCATCGCCCTCTTCGTCCGCTCACCGCATCTTGCACAGCATTCCCCGTCGCAAACATAAAAGCCTCATCGCACTGTACACATATTGTATTGGATGCTTCACGCCTCAGAATTCGCATCTTTTTGTCGCAGACTGCAGTGTAGCCCATGCTGAATGGTGACGGTTGATTCATGTAAAAGCTATGCTGGAAGACACATTAGTCAGAACTTAGTAAGGGCGGGCAGCGGCCTGGCAAGCCTTGAGCTGCTCGAGGTAGTACGAGCACGAGTTCATGTCATTGGCTGTTGTTTGCATTGAGAGATGGACAAGAATTGTCAGTTTACAATTTCGAAAGGTGCATGACCAGCGAATGGAGAAGGTTCTGAAGTACTTACTGCTCTCGAGACACTTGATGAAATCCTTGCTCTGCTGCTCGCAGCTGACGCCGACGTTCTGCTGTTGCTGTGGGTAAGCGCCCTGGTTGTACGCCTGAGGGGGCTGCTGGGCCTGCTCGGCGGGCGCAGAGCTGCTGCCGCCGAAAAGCATGCTGGAGAGACCGTGGCCGACGGTAGATCCGACAGCGACACCGGCGGCGGTGGAGGCCATCTGACCGAACAGACCGGGTCCACGGGACTGCTGCGCCATGGCAGGCTGCTGCTGCTGGGCGTACGTCGGCTGCTGCTGGTGGTGCTGCTGCGGTGGGGCGGCCATGGTGTGTGCGCCACGCGAGCCCGAAGGCGCAGAGCGGGAGGGTCCAGAGGATCGACTTGAGCGAGGCATGATGGCAAACTTGTTACAGAAAGTATACGTTGTGGAGAGAAAGAGAAACTCGATGAGAGTCGTAGCAGTCTTCTCGCCTTTGCTTCGGGTGGCTTCTCAACGTTGTAAGCTCGGCTGAAAACGTGCCGGCCAATGGGACTGAGCCCAATTCTAGAAAAGACCCTCCTCAGCAATCGGGCAAAACATCCGATCGGACCGATTTTCGAGAAAAAAGTGGAGAGCGCGCGCCTCGATCACACCTGCCTCACAAGCGTTTACCGTGCTTTCGCAGAGTGTTGCTCCACTTGCGCGTCTCGCTCAGAAATCACAGCTTTGGCCACGCTTCCTGAGCTTCCACACTCCTCCTTATCATCCTCGTCCCTTCTGCATCCTTTCATACTACCCCGTATCGACACCGCACACCCTGAATTGGCAAAGTGCATTTGGAGCATACGCATACGAGGTTCAACTTTCCTGTTCGACCACGTCTTGGTCTCATTCCGTACAAGTGCTAGCCGACAGTGATATCCAGCTGATAGCGGCGCGGCACACATTTTCCGACAAGCCACCAACAGAACGCCTGAAAGTGGCATCAGAACTGCGATATGGAGGAGATCGGTATCGCTTCGCTGAAGCGCTCCGAGCCCACGCTCGAGGATGCAGCTGCCGAAAAGGCGGCCATCCGCCAGGAGATGGCAGCGGAGGAGGACATATATCTTCGCTTCAAGAAGCTGCAGCAGCACCTCGAATTCCTCAACACCATGGAAGACTATGTCAAGGATGAACAGAGAAACCTCAAGCGCGAGCTTGTAAGAGCGCAAGAGGAGGTCAAGCGCATCCAGTCGGTTCCTCTCGTTATCGGCCAATTCCTCGAGCCCATCGACCAGCACACGGGCATTGTCGGATCCACCACCGGATCCAATTACGTCGTCCGCATTCTCTCCACAATCGACCGTGAGCTGCTCAAGGCCAGCTCGAGTGTCGCATTGCATCGCCACTCGAACGCACTGGTAGACGTGCTCCCACCAGAGGCCGACTCGTCGATCGCCATGCTGGGACAGGATGAGAAGCCAACAGAGACGTACCAGGATATTGGTGGTATGGACATCCAGAAGCAGGAGATTCGAGAAGCTGTGGAGCTCCCGTTGGTGCAGTTCGACCTGTACCGTCAAATCGGTATCGACCCACCGCGTGGTGTGCTGCTCTACGGTCCCCCCGGTACAGGGAAGACGATGCTGGTCAAGGCCGTGGCCAACGCGACGACCGCCAGCTTCATTCGCGTCGTCGGCTCTGAATTCGTGCAAAAGTACCTCGGTGAAGGACCAAGGATGGTGCGTGACGTCTTCCGACTTGCGCGCGAAAACGCACCTGCCATCATCTTCATCGACGAGATCGACGCCATCGCCACCAAGCGTTTCGACGCGCAGACGGGTGCGGATCGTGAAGTGCAACGTATCTTGCTGGAATTGCTCAACCAGATGGACGGCTTCGACCAGGGAAGCAACGTCAAGGTCATCATGGCCACCAACCGAGCCGACACGCTCGACCCAGCATTGCTGCGACCCGGTCGTCTGGATCGAAAGATCGAATTCCCCACGCCATCACGTCGTGAGAAGCGTCTAATCTTCCAGACCATCTGCGGCAAGATGAACTTGAGTCCGGAGGTGGATCTTGAAGACTACGTGGGACGTCCTGACAAGCTGTCGAGTGCCGAGATTGCCAGCATCTGCCAAGCAGCGGGATTGCAGGCGGTGCGCAAGAACCGCTATGTCATCATGCCCGAGGACTTTGAGGAGGCGTGGAAGCAGATTGTCAAGAAGCCGGACGATTCCAAGATGGAGTTCTACCAGTAGTCATTCTGAGCCCACAACGTTCTGTTTTTGCAATCCACTTTTCTTGCCATCAGTGTCTCATTAAAGTCTCGATAGGATCATCGAGTCGAGTTGGTTTGTGGACAGTGTGAAGTAATCGCCGACCTTTCGCCTCGCCAACTTCCAATATCGTAGTTTTGCGGTATGCTCTGGGTGATTCTCGGTCGATAGCTGGAGCCTCTTCAAGGAACGGGTGACATACGTCGACGTCAAGGAAAGGATTCAAGTGGTCTGATTGGAGGACGAAAACGCACAACGCGTTCCGGAAGCAACTTTTTCGTTTTCTTTCAGATTTTCTCCTGACAAGCGCTTCACAGTTTCCTTCTTGACCACACCATCCTATTCCGTCCCGAATCAGAGACGTCCTCGCAAGACATCGGCACAGCACAGTGATGAACACGGCCTTGATCTTCGATCGTATATGAAGCTAGCATCGACCTTCCGACTCTCTCCCGAAAAGTTCTGAGCCAGCAGCGTTGCTCACCACCACAGCTTTCCCTCCCAGCCCCCGAGATCTCGCCCCTATCAGTTCACTCCTCTCTCCACACAAGTCCACACGGTCCATCGCTGATTTTGATTCCGCCTTTGAGTCCTCCTTTGCTTCCCCACCTTCTTCCACCCTCTCTCGCTCTCTCTTCCTGCCTCTTGCTGCAACGCACCTTATAAATTTACTGTTTTCGGCATTTCCTCTTCGGGGGCCCCAAGCCAAACGGTTTACGGAAAGGTGCAAGAACAATGCCTTGTCTTACAGGGTGAATCCCATGCTTACTCACGGCGTCGGCCCTTATTCCGTGGCCTTCACTGTCCAAGCACCGAGTCAATCACTTTCACTTTCACTCTGGGTACACTTTTGTTTTCTTCTTTCTGTTGTTCTTTGTGGCATGCCTGCTAGAGGGCGTGCAATGAATAAATATAGACAAAGCTTGACTTAGACTTTGCTTTGTTAGCTGGGCGTCGGAAGCAGGTGTGTTGAGAGTGAAGCGCTCGTGAAGGTTCAAGGAGAGAACATGCAGGGGGAACATGCAGGAAGAAACTTGGTGTTATACAGGAATCGGGGAAAGAAGATGAATCGGGCGCTGCGCTCTGAGGCGAGTCACCGGAGAATCTCCGAACCCTGAGAAGAACGCTCAGTTCGCCTTGACGCCTGCACCTGTGCATGAAATACATGCTCTTTCAAGGGGACCCGCGCTCGACCTTACCATCGCCACCATTACCACATCCCATACATCGACTATCAGCATGCCGGGCTACACACTAGCAGTCATCGGGTGCGGCACCATGGGCGTCGCCATCCTGTCTGGCGTACTCGACTCTCAACGATCGCAGCAGGCGCTTGCATCGTCAATGGCATCCTCCATCTCTTCGCTAAACGACTCCACCACGGGCGACGACCTCACCGAGCTGCCCAGCAGATACATTGCCACGGTCAACCGGCTTGAGTCTGTGCGTCGCCTCAAGAAGACCTTCTCCGAGTATCCCGACATCGAGATCCACGCGGGCAAAAACGTCCAAGCCGCCCGGGATGCCGACGTGATCCTCCTCGGCTGCAAGCCACAGATGGTGGAGGACATCATCGCCGAGCCGGGCATGAAGGAGGCGTTGGACGGGAAGCTGGTCATCTCTATCTGCGCTGGTCTGCGCATTTCGCAGATGGTTGAATGGGTGACTCCCGCAACCAAAGTGGTGCGTGCGATGCCCAACACCCCCTGCAAGATTCGCGAAGGCATGACCATCCTCACCCCTTTGCCGTCATCCCTGCCCAACGCAGGACTTGACCGCAACATCCTCCTCTCCATATTCAGCGCCGTCGGGCGGTGTCGCTTCTTGGACGAAAAGCACTTTGATGCGTGCACAGCGCTCGCCGGCTCCGGTCCTGCGTTTGCGTGCGTGTTCCTGGAAGCCATGGCAGATGGAGGGGTAATGATGGGTCTCCCGCGACAGGAGGCGCTGGAGTTGGCTGCGCAGACCATGCAGGGTGCTGCGAGGATGGTCATGCAGTCCGGAATGCATCCCGCTGCTATCAAGGATTCGGTGACCACGCCCGGCGGATGCACGATTGCGGGTCTGTTGAACTTGGAGGACGGCAAGGTCAGGAGCACTGTTGCGCGTACCATCCAGGCTGCTGCGGAACACGCCAGCGGGCTCGGTCAGAACAAGAAGTAGAAGTTGGAGCGTGAACCTTGCTAAAGAGAGGCTTCTGTCGACGCACACATTCATTCCAGCGATTCTTTCAATGCAATGCAATGTGCGGTCTAATGTTTCCAGATGTAATCCAGCTCGCTATCGTGAGAGAGAGAGAGAAAACTGTCTATGTCAATTTCGCAGCTCTACGCCTTGCACAAGAGCCCATCTTCGTCAAGCACGGCCAATTGCGCGCCCAAACACCATCCCAACTCCGTACCACCCAGCTTCTTGGCAATGCTCACTTCGCGATCTCCACTCAACTCGTAGCCCAAACTGAGCAAGCCGTGCATGAAGGTGAGATCCAAACACGTATCGGGGCGATCCTCGAGCTGTTCTATCGCCTTTGCACTGAAACCCTGAGTGTCGGTCCTGGTATAGGCGCACGCGCGCTGCGCAACGGCCTCGAGGTCCTTGATCTTGAATTTGGGCCCCAACCCGAGCGGTTCGAGGCGGTCGGTAAAGTACGAGAGCGCGATAATGGGTGCAGTCTTGAAGGTCTCCATGAGCGAAGGCTGGTAGACGCCGCCAAACGAGCACGGGCGTGCGGAGCATACGGCGTCCTTGTCCATCATCACCTCGACCAAGCGTCGACACGCAGTGAACCCGCCGTCGGTGCCGACCATGGTGACGTTGGCGTGCGTCTTCTGCCCCGGCTGCGAGATGGGCACCACCTTACTACGACCGTTGGAGAAGCAGGGCGACGGGATGCGCGTCGTCTCTGGACGCAGCGAGGACCACTCGAACGATCCCTGCTCGCCGTCGTGCGCCGACCCGGTCAGCACCGCATTCGGGTGCGCCAGACTGTACGTGAATGCAGCAAGCGAGTTGATCGACATGCGCGCCTGCATCAGCCCGTAGCCCAGGTACGAGTTCTGGTAGAGCGTGTGCGGCTTGGTGCCAAACGCGTTGAACTGGTATACATGTTCGCCCGGCTGCATGCCCTGCAGCGCCGAGGGGAAGCTGGGCTCGAACACGATCTGTGTCGAGCCACCGCCCAGATCCATCACGGCGGCGGTCTCGAGCTTTTCGGACGACGATGAGCCGATGCGGTTCAAGAGGTAGTTGACCGTGATCCAGGCGAACACACCCTCGTCCTTGCCCTCCATAATCTCGACTCCCTTGGACGCCTTGGACCCGTCGGCATTCTTGCCGTCGGCAATGGGGAAGGGGAACTCGTTCTCGAGCATGTGTCTTACAGCCTTGATGATGTCCTCGGCCTGCTTGCCAGGCAAGAGACGCAGCCCGGCGGTTGCTTTGACTGCTACAGGTGTGCATTTGCGCAAGCTGTGCGGGACCTGTTCCAGAGCCGACTTGAGCAACGGCCGCAACGAGTCGGCAGCAGCAGCGGGATTGGTGCCGTAGTCACTGAGCCCGCCTGTGATTTTCTCGAAGTGCTCGTGTTCGAGCTCTGGTGATGCCGAGCAGTAGTTGAAGCGGTAGACGTGGATACGGCTGCCTGTGCTACCAGCATCGATCATCAGCGCATACTGCACCAGCGGTCTTGGATTGCCTTTGTGGTCGAGCGGTCGTAAACCGGTGCCATCGCATCGAGTCGTCTTGGTAGGATCCGGGTGCAGCGCTGGCTTCTCGCGGACGGTGTCGGCCTTGGTGCCTGCTACGGGTGCCTTTGCAGGTGTCGGTGATGCCGGCGAGCTGAATGGGAAACCGACGGCGTTGGTGTTGCTGCTACCTTGTTCCGGCTTGGCCTTCCATGGCGCGTGCTTATACGCCTGCCCCACCTGACCAGCCTTGTCGTTGACGTAGTCGACCACGGCGTCCCTCGAGTCCCTCCTGCCAAACAGAACGATGAGTGCCACAAAGCCAAAGAGGATGAGGGCGAGACGTCGAGAACCGAGTGGCATCCTTCTTGTCGACCACGCTCGCGAAGAGATTCCTGCTGGACCGGTCGATGCGGACTGCGGCGGATATACAGTGAGATCGTCGCCGTCGGTGTCGTGTCCGTTTTGACCAAGAAGAGCACCGGTCTCGGTGCTGTCCAAGTCGACCGAGGAGCGAGTGTTGGACTTGTGATTCTTGCCCGGAGCTGGGAAAGACATGGAATGTGCAGTATTCCTACTTCTGACAGCGGTATGTGACAGAGCTTGCCAACGACCGGTGCAGTTGCAGCAGAGTGAGACGAGATGGTGGTGTAGTCTATCAATGACGATTCGTGACGTTTGCTGGCTGCTACTTCTTCCTGAAACGTCGATTCGGCTTACGCTGAAAGAGGAAATGAAATTCAAGGTGAAATTCAAGGCGCGTGGCTTTGGCTGTTTTCGCAGATGTGCTTGGGCGACAGATCGTTCGGACAAGCAAGGTCACGGCCAGCTTCGCATCCTCGCACCTCAACACAGTGCACAAAAGGCTTAAGTATGGTCGCCGTCTTGACCAAGTTCTGAAGTGAGCCTGTTCGCTCCATGAATCACCGCGAGCGCTTGTAAGGCTGAAAGAAGCTTTGCTGCAGATCTGTGCCCGAGTCAGGGAAAAGGGAGGAGTCGATGACAGGCTCTTGTCTGGTGTGGTACGGTACAGTAACTTCGATGCAAGGAACGTGCGTTTGGCTCACGCTGTGACCGGACATTTTCTTTTCCCCTCTTTTTTCCGCTCTTTGGTGATGGGTGACGCTGTGGAGAGCGGGTGGCCATTTTTTTTTGTATAGCAAACTTGAGTGTCGTGCATGCCATTCGCGATTGGATAACGTACGTAGTTGTCGATCCTCCATCTCCTCTCGAACACCGCGACGTTCACTCTTGGCCGGGCTGCCGTCCGTAAGGCCCGTCGTGCCAGCAAAGATCGTCGACTCAGCAGCACTTTCGTCGAAAATCATGCCGGCTCCACCGACCACTCCGGATCAGCTGCCATCAGACCTGCCGCACACCGCGTTGGAACCGGTCCGATCTATCGAGTCGAGTCACACCCCTCCGCCCACCTTGCTGAATCCGGGCATGGCGACAAATCCCACTTCGGGCCTCACGCTACTTGAACCGCCCAAGCCTTGCAGCAGCACCTCCAAAGCCAACTCTCCAAGCAGCATCTTTCAAGACACAACCGACTCGCCTGCTTCCAGCATGACTGACCAACCCGTCGCGGACGCCACCGCCGATGATGCTCCCATCAACAGGACGCATGCAAAGGTGCACGACATGTCGTCATTGCCGCACGGCCACTCCGCTGATCAGTCGTCCGCTCCTCTCAACTCGCCGTGCTTTGTGCACTCCTATCTCGATCGTGGCGTAGCGCTCGGAGAAAGTCTCAAGAAGCAGCGTCGCCAGCTCAGCCGTCAGCGCGGTCATCGACAAAAGAATCCGCGAACCTATTCGCAGAGCGACGTTGCTTCAGCCGATGATGACGCTTCTCCTCAACCCGAGCGTATCAGAGCCCAACCTATCCCCGAGGATGATCAATCGACCTCGGCAGCGAGCCAATCCAACACCGGCGCATCTTCATCTACTTCTACTGCCATTCCGATCGATCGACCGCCTACTCTGATGGGGGAAAAGAGCACGCCAATCACGGACGCAGCCTCCTCGTCGGCGGAACGAGCGACACAGCGCACATCGGCTCGAGTCCGTATCCGCACCAGCTCCGACGACGACGACGGCGATGATGACGACGACCCAGACGCCGACAATGTCGCACATCAACCTCTATCAGATCAGAGCTCGTCGTATGGCTCTTCATATTCCTACTCGACCGATGAAGAAGATTCGGACAAGGTGCGATCCCTCACCCGCCAGCTGGCGGAAACTGCCGTAGGTGTGCGAGAGATGAGCAAGCAGCTCGGTCGTGCACGCGTCAAGTCCACCATCCAGTCCGTCATGATCATCACAAAGGCGCGCGACAATCATCTCATCAAACTCACTCGTGAGCTTGCTCTGTGGCTCATGACCACGCCACGCAACGGCAAGGACACGGGACTCATTGTCTATGTCGATTCGCAGCTTCGCCAATCCAAGCGTTTCGACGCGGACGGCATCCGCAGAGACTACCCGCAGCTATTTGACTCGCGGCCACCCAGGCGCACGCCGAGTATGTCGTCATCCTTTTCCTCCTCCGCCGCATCAGCGACAGATAGCAATGGCACCTTCAATCGAGCCGAGGGCGGCAACCAACTGCGCTTTTGGACCGCCGACATGTGCTCGCGCTCGCCTCATCTCTTTGACTTTGTTGTCACGCTGGGTGGCGACGGTACCGTGCTTTTCTGCTCGTGGCTCTTCCAACGCATCGTGCCTCCCGTTCTACCATTCGCACTTGGGTCGCTCGGCTTCTTGACCAACTTTGACTTCAAGGCTTATAAAGATGTGATGAAGTCAGCGCTCGACGATGGCATTCGCGTCAACCTCCGCATGCGCTTCACCGCGACAGTCTATCGTGCAACCCTACCCTCTTCAAGCTCAGCGGATCGACACCGTCGCCACGCCATAAAATCTGGAAAGACGGGCGAAATCATCCTCAACTCGGTCAAGAACTGCGGCTGGGATGCCATCGAATCGCCCAATCCAGACGCAAGCCATCAACGGCGTTCGGACCTGCGTCCAGACGACGAAGTGGTGCTGCCGTCCATGGAGAAGAAGTCAAACAGGAAGGGCAGGAGCGGTAAAAAGGGCCGTGATAAGGAGATCATGTGTTTCAGCACGCGGCCCGTCGAAACATTCGAGGTGTTGAACGACTTGGTGGTCGATCGAGGTCCTAGCCCGTACGTCAGCCTGTTGGAAGTATTCGGAGATGAGCATCACATGACAACGGCACAGGCAGATGGTCTCTGCATCTCCACCCCAACCGGCTCCACGGCCTATTCGCTCTCGGCAGGCGGCAGCCTGGTGCATCCAGAGATCCCGGCCATCCTGATCACGCCCATTTGCCCACACACACTGTCGTTCCGGCCCATGCTGTTGCCGGACAGTATTGAGCTGCGCATCGCGGTGCCTTACAATTCGAGGAGTACAGCATGGGCCAGCTTCGACGGGCGTGGCCGCGTCGAGCTCAAACAAGGCGACCACATCAAGGTGACCGCCAGTCGCTATCCTTTCCCCACTGTGTGCGCTGAAAACCAGTCCACTGATTGGTTCTCAAGCATATCGCGAACGCTCAAGTGGAACGAGCGACAGAGGCAAAAGTCCTTTGTCGTGGTGGAAGAGGGCGGTGATGCTGATTCAGGCAATGGTGGCGACAAGGGAAAGGGTGCGTCGTCGTCAGCTTCTCCGAGCAAGATGTTTGCCAAGCACATTCGACGTGGAGAAGCAGACAGCAGCGATGACGATGAAGATGACAGCGACGAAGACGAGGACGAGGACAAGGAGCGGGGCAACGACAATGAAGATGCGGAGAAGTTTGACATCGATGATACCAGCACCGCAGTGACGCGCAGTAACAGCCCCAACTTGCACGGCGATGGTCACGCTCACGTACGCAGGCGATCGGGGCAGAGCACGCCTCGACATGTCAATGGCGGTTCGCGACGCAACACGGGTCAGTCGCTATTGAGCTCGTCGTTGCCACGCTTCACCTCGATTACCAATGCGTTTGGATCAAAGTCGAGCGAAGGACACGCGAATGCGGACACATCGTCGATGGTCTCTTCCAATCCGAGCTCATTGCTCAATAGCCCTGACCGTTTCGGCTTGCAAGGTCCTCCTCTACCGCCGAAAGCCATCAGCGAGCGACACCTTCTCAGTGCAGATTTTCGCCTCGATGGAGGACGCGCACGGGGAGAGAAGGACCAGTTGTCTTCGTCGACATCTCACCCTAGATCGTCAACCGGTGCTGATGCTGGCTCCGACTCAACGCCTCGAAGCTCTTGCACACCCAACAGCGGACGCAGCAGAAGCACGCAGTCCAAGCCCATGACGCCGTCGTCGGCTCTCACTCGAGACAAGACGCCGCAGGGTCTTCGAGACTCGACACGCCAGGATGACTCGGCGAAGCAGCAGGAGCGGTTCGATCGATCAGGAGGCAGCATGGGCGGCACCGCGCTCGTTGTATATGGGCAGGA
Source organism: Sporisorium graminicola (assembly GCF_005498985.1). Taxonomy (NCBI): domain Eukaryota; kingdom Fungi; phylum Basidiomycota; class Ustilaginomycetes; order Ustilaginales; family Ustilaginaceae; genus Sporisorium; species Sporisorium graminicola. The sequence continues at coordinate 2,169,361 of NC_043719.1, forward strand.
CAAGAGTGATTCGGATTCGACTACGGGAGCAGGTCAATAGCGAGCATGATCAAGCTGTAGCGCAATCATCCGAAATGCCGTTCCTTGAATTCAGCGTCAACTTGGTGCAGAGTTGTCGATCTTCAAGCATGCCCTGATGTTGAGCATTGAGCTCCAGCTGGACGGATGATCTTCGCTCGTGTTTGCCCGATGATAAGACAGACGAAATACAGCTGGGTCGGCTTTTGATAGCTCGGGTCGCACGCAAAGAAGGACAACGCCCGCAACAGCAAGAGAGCTTCTTCACGCGATCGGCCAAAGCGTAGGCGAACAGATGGAACGATGTTGTCCGTTGCAAGCAAAGCGCGCGTATGTTGCAATCCGAGTTCTCACACTTTTGTCTGTTGTCTGCAAAGTAAGAAGGCGTACCTTATCGAGAGAGACAAGCGAGAGGTACGGCAATTGTCGCTGCATTTGCCTGTCTGTTTAGGCAAACGACGCCGTGACTGGTTCAGCTAAGAACCTTGTGAGGCTGTGTGAAGTGGTTGGCATCGGGACGTGGGTCTTTGTGTTGCCTGTGACAGGATCAGCGTGCAACCAATGCACAATATCGACCCACGTGCAAAGGACGACGACATACAGTACAAAAGCGTGTGCTCGATGCCGACACACGCATCGCCACACCGTGAACCACGAGCTTGCCAAAAGCCGAACTGAGCCGTTTCACCCTCATTGGCGCTAGTGTGACTGTGCGTTGGCTCATTGCTGCGCCGGAACACCCGGGTCGAGAGCGGGCAGCATCGTTGTGAAAGACAGTCTGGACGTAACACAGTTCGGATCTTTGAAACTTTCCACATTCCTCTCGTCCAAGACGCTGTGCAATCTCCAACAAAAGGGAGAAGTGAACTCGGCTACGTCGCTCAACAGCAGATCTGCTGATGATGTCTCACTTTGTCGGATTCTTGCAAAATATTGGACCGCTTTCTGATCTCCGCGACACCCACCACGAGCTGTCAATCGTCGAAAAAGACATCGCTTTGTTGTTTAGTAGCCAAATTTTCCAGGCTCCGACGCCTTTCTTCCACACGAGGACAGCAGTCCTTTGACTGCATCACCGCGTCATGCTCACCAAATTCGAGCAAGGACGCTGATACGAGCACCTTCCCTTCCATCGCAATAGGGCTCGTCATGTCATTCCAAAGGTTGTTTTGACTCTTTGCGACGATCCAGATCGTCGACCTGCTTGCTTGCTGCTGCTGGATGCAAATCCCATGTCACGCCTTTCTGCCTCACTTCATGGCACTTGTAATCGCCGGTCCGCTCTTACCTAAGCGGCCACCTGCCTCCGATACACGATTCGTAGTATTCTTACGCAAGCAAGGCCAGACACAAAGGTAGCACAGTTTATAGGTTGAGAAGGGAAAGAGGGATCGTCAATCCCTTTCGGTAGTGTTGGCTCAGACAGTGTGAGACAGGACAGATCCACTTGAACAAGGTTGAAGAACTCAGACGAGAGTGTCAGTGATCCTGTCTTTGGCGAGACAGGCTCGACAGGCCCGACGTGGTTGACTGGTGAGACTGGCTGTGTCGTTTCAAATCTACGCGCTCTGCAGGCAAGGAGAAGGGTGGGCTGCCTGTGTTTCAGGCTTGGTGAATTGGGCGAAGTCTCTCACCCCGCCCCGTGCTAGCGGGACCCGTGATTAGCACGGTTCAGGATCTGCATACGGCTGGCTCGTGTCTTTGGCCTTTGCTGTGCTCAGACCCACCACTGCAACCGTTACCGGACATAAAATTTGGTCTCAACTTGAACCCAAGGTAGGTTACACTTCTCAGCCAAATGTGCATGCCTTTTCCAGAGCTGCCCATTGGAGAAGTCGAGCCCCTCGTCAAACAGGTGGCGCATGCAGGGTCGACCGCCTCGGCTTGACACTGCCAGATTGCAGGCGTGCCGCTGTGACGAGCTCGCTTCTGCTCGCAATTCTTTGATCCGTCGAGCTGTGCCTTGGAGGCCTAGGCGACCTCGACATCTAATCGACGCGACACGGCAAGCGACCTCGCTCGACTGAGCTCATACCCAGATTCCGACACAGTGCTCATTGGGCAGTAGCCGACCGTGCAGATCGTTTTTTTTTTTTCCGGCCTGGTGCGGTGAGTCTCCGCCTTTTGCATCTCGGCGTCTTGACGAGAAAATTGGAGGAATTGCAATTTCAGAATGGCCCGCTCTGGCCCTGCTTGCCAGCTCATCAACCCCGTCGCCAGATACAAACAACACACCACACCACGAGGTCACAATACAGACCACGACAGTGTGAGCACCATGCGCCATCCTGTTAATTCCTCCGGGTTGTCCAGCGTTACCACAAGCGGAAACGACACTGTGCTCAAAGCTTGATGGCGAGCATGGAGCCTTTGGATTTCAAAGCCTCAGCTCGCAACTTTTATATGTTACTGTATCTCTTGAATAAAAAGGTTTTTTTTTTGGTTTTTTTTTTTTTGCTGGCTTGTCGATCCCGCCGCTGACCGTCCTTTCGAGTTCGGAGAAAGTGGAACAGGAAACTGGAATTACATAAAGGAATCTCTCCGCCTCTCACTCTGCGCTGGAATGATAGAAGAACAGGACACACGAAAACAGGGGTCTGATAGTTTCTATTTGTATGTCGCGCTCAGCCCGTTGCCTCAATTAGCCCCGCGCGTCTGACGCCTTCACGGAGGACACAGCGGCCCGTTTCTGGCCTTTTTTCTGCGCAACCACTTCCCGCGCCCCGCCTCGCCAGTCCGCCCGCTATGCCGGTCCTGCTTGGCTGACCTTCACAGATCGACGACGGTCGTGGAAAATCAGAGACAGCCGAGTAGTAGCTATTTTTCGCTTTTGCTGTCTTGCTATCGGAGAAAGCGGTGTCCGTGCTCCTCCTCTTGTGTACCTACCTGCGAATCGCCTGACTTTGGGAATCAGGAGCATGCCTTTGGGTAGTTATATTGTGTCGCTCTTCCTTTCGCAACCGCCGCCCTGGTCGCCATGCTCTGCTGGACATGCACTCTGTGGTGTGACAAATTTTCTGACAGACTGCAACGCAGAGCACGGAACAGATAGACACGCTTAGCGAGACAGACTGCAGCCGTCAACGACAGAGGGTGACATCGCCTCTGTCCTACACTACACTTGGGCTTCATGCAAAGGCAAAGTCGATAGATCTGCCTGTGGTCTTCGTCCAGCTACACCAGACAGTTCGTATTATCGCAGCTTCAAGCCCCTTGATCTCGTCACACATTGCCTGTCATTTTTATTTTTATCCCATTTCTTCAGGAATTCCAATTTGTCTTTTCTCGCGCCAAACAACCGCCTGGCCGTGTCACACTCGAGAATCGAGAGCCCGCTCGAGACCCTCTCACTGTCTCTCTCTGCGTGTGACAACCTCGCGCAGATCAACCAACGCTCAGCCGAATCGCCTCTCTCGCTGGCTGGTTCGCCTGCTGACACCTGCTCCTCCTCCCCGTCCCCACCGCACCGCATCGCCCTTGACATTCAGGACAATCACCATCTCCCTCCTTCACTTCACGGAACTCACCCACCATCTCCACCACCTCCGATCACCGCTTTTGCTCGTTCACCTCGGCCATCGACTACCTGTCCCACCGAGAATCCCCAACCCCACCGCCTCTGCCTCTGCCACTGCCACTGCCATCGCGTTCGAGTTCCGGACCCCGACCGCCAACGTTTCCGCACCTCCTCATTTTCGACGGATCAGCCAGCACAGCACCCGCGATCTTCTTCTCTGCACCTGCTCTGCAGTCGACATCGGCCCTGTTCTGCCTCAATTTCATCAGTTTGTCGGCGACCATTGCATAGCAACACCCGTGGTCACCTTTTTCGCCGAGCCGCTTTCACCAACACCGGAAACCGTATTCTGCGACTCTGCCTTTTACCCACGCTCGCCACTTCAGCCCCAGCTTTTCGTGTCGACTGTCAACGCATCCATGTCAACGGACACCTTGCATCGCATCACACCACACTCGGGCCTCTGACTTAGCATCGTCGACTATCACCCCACCGTTTCCTCGATCCTTTGCACCTGCTCTCACCGCTGAGCTCTCGACTTCATCCTGCTCAGCAGCCTCAGCTCGCGTCCTTGCTCGACCGTCCCGTCGATTTCTGTCCTCTGCTGCGCGCTTCGACCTCTAAGCCAGCGCTGCACCACCACTTTCCTCCTCAGACCCACCGACATCTCGAGACCGGTCAGCGCTTTCAGCTCAGTAGCTCACTCTTTGCACGTCTCCGATTTGACGCCTGGAGTTGTAAATATAACCTCCCGGTGACTCTTCTCTTCTGGCGAACCGCGGCATACCCCACGTCATTACCAACACAGATGTCTCGTTGCCGTTACGCAGGCATCTGATTATCGTTACGTCTCCCGCAGGCTTGCAGCTTCACGCCGTCACATTCCACGCTCGACCTGAACCATTGTCAGGGTGAGACAGGTGCCTGTTTTCGCCCATCGTCGCCGATTCCAATCACCTTCTCTTGGGCCACATACACCGAATAAGCAAGGTGCAGCTGCTGCCTAGATTAAAACACAAAGGCTATTCTGCTGAGCCAGGCAGGCTGGCCAGCGTCGCCTTACACCATTCTATCCACACAGAGAGCCATGGGGCCGAGCGGCGCGAGAACGGGGATCCCCTTCCCCGGCGCCAGCAGCGCCAGCAGCACCAGTGGCTCTGTGCGCGCTGCTTCCATTCCGCGCTCGGTCGCCGATTCTGCCTCCGAATCGGGCGAAGCGATGGAGCATCGCGACATGGACGTCGACTCAGAGACCCCAACAGCAGCAGCAAGGCGCACAACACACACCGCCGTGGAGTCTTCCACCAGCCTACCCAGCATCAAAAACCTCTTTGGCATCGAGCGCAAGGAGCCGCTCGCTTCGGTTCGACGTGCTGATGCATTATCCGAGGACGGTCATTCCTCCCGTGGCACCGCGACTCCAAGTTCGCCAGCCGCCATCTCAGCATCGTCGCAATCCCTAGAGCACCGCGGCCACCGCAGCCACGCCAGCACCAGCAGCTTTTCAGAATTTCAATCAGGGCTCTCGCACAGTGCCAGCTCTTCCTCGCTTGGGCCCATTCGTACACGACATTCTTCGAATGCTTCCGGCTCGTACGGTCGCAGTGGACCAATTGTGCCTAGCACTCCGCCTCGTCACGCTGGCGTAGCTGCACACCCTTTCAGTCCAGAAGATGCTGCAGGCCCGAGACGCAGAGTCGACTCGCGCTCTCGCCAGGCGCAGGCACTCAAAGGGCTGATCCTGTCTCCACCATCTCGCAGACTGCCTCTCGATGGCGACGGACCCGCTTCCGATATGCACCCCGGATCGCAAAGACGCAGCGGTCATCGTCCTGCCTCTTCCTCTTCCGGCTCACTCTCGACGCTCTTTTCGCACATCTCGACCTCTTCCGATCCCGCACCCATGCTGCCACCTGGCTATGTTCCTTCAGCGCACACTTCAGAGGAGAGTGTGCCGCACGAGGGATGGGGAGCCGCCAGCGCTCCTTCAGATAGCACCAGTCCACGCACCAGCTGGCATAGCCGATCCTCGACGCTCGAGTCCGGCGAGGCCGCATACAAGATGACGGGCAGCGATCGTCCCTCCGGTTCGCTGCTGCCACCATTTCGCGAATCGCACTTTCCGCCGGGCGATCTGTCTCGCTATTCACCCGAACGGCATTTTTCGAATCTGTCGCGCCATCGTTCTATGCGTACGCCTGGATCTTCCGCCGATTTGCCTGGCTCTTCCAGTCGACCTCGTGCCCGTACTTTGACAAACGCAGACCGACCCATTGCTCCCTTGCCGAAATCCGAGGATCCAGCGAGGAAGCAGAGGCTCGAGGCTGCGTCGGAACTGATCCGCATGGGTCAGCAGGGGGCCGATGATCCCCATATGGCAGGAGGTGGCGGTCGCATGTACTCGCACAAGCACAGCATGTCGATGCAGGAGCGCGTACCGCTACCCATGGAGCTCTACGAAAACGCCAGCGCCGTCCGAACACATCGACCTAAATCTCATTCCATGTCGGGGCAGGAACCCTTTGATCCAAACATGCCGATTCACCACGGTCCGCCGGGAATGCCCGCGCCGGGGCTGGGTGCACCGCCGTTTGATCGAGGCGGGCCACCGCCACCGCCAGGAACAGGAGGTGCTGGTGCATTTGATTCCTTCCATCCGAGGCGGGGTCGTGGCGCCGGCGATGAGGCATTGCGCCCTGGTGGAGCCGGTTGGGTGTTCCCTCGACGACCCATGCCTTCGGAAGCGGCAGAGGCTCAACGCAATGCATTCCAAGCGCAGATGATGCGAGGACAGGGGCTCGCCAGTGTCCCAGACGGCATCATTTCTGCTCAGCACGGCGGTGGTTTCGGTGGTATGCGTGCAGCACCGAGCACAACGGGAACCATTGCTTCAGGGCAAGCCAAGTACGAATGTGCATGGTGCGGTAAGCGTTTCTCGCGTCCTTCGAGTCTTAAGATCCATCATCATTCTCACACTGGTGAGAAGCCTTTCGTATGCAACGAGCCGGGCTGCGGACGCTCGTTTAGCGTCCAGTCAAATCTGCGACGACATCAGAAGTGTCATACTCCCGGCGGCGATCAGTCGGAGATGGATCCGTCCCGTCAGCAACACGGGCAAAGTTCGAGTCGGAGTGACGATGGCTACTGGGCTCGTGGGCCGCCTCCTCCCGCCGCCTCTTCTGGAGCGAGGATGAGCCCCATTGCTGGAGGAAGCGGCGGATGGCACCCAGCTCACCCTGCTCATCCGGGCTATGGACCTGGCCCTGGGCCGGGACCTGTGCATGGACCTGTTCACGGGTATGGAATGGGACACCCGCCGCCGCCTGGTTCGGTGCCACCGCAGATGCAGATGCAAATGCAAATGCAGATGCACGGTAAAGATCATCCGCCCCTGTCGCGCTCCGCCTACGAGCCAGGTTCTCGCAGCATGACCACGTGGACCGAGATGCGCCGCGGCGAAATGCCACCGCCCGGCTATCGCGACTATGAGCGCGGCGGACCTGCCGAAGAGCCCTATGCCGCGTCCGGATCGCCACGCCGCTTCACCCAGATGCGCGAGCACCATCTCTCCGAGTCCTCTGCTGAAGAGGAAGAAGAGGACGAATTACTGCACGAAGACGATCCGCCCACAAGAGACGTCAAGTCGGAACGTGATGCTCCTCGATCTATCACAAGAGGCTCGGGCTCGAGCGAAGACGAGGCGGACAGGACGGTCACTTTGAAAAGTGGGCCGAGACCGAGGAGCGCCACGAGCGCCAGCACGACGTCGAACCTCAGGGCCGGGTTCACGTCGTTGTTGAACCCGGAGAATGCGAGGGGTGAGGCGAGGGTTCAAGAGGAGCGATAACTTAGGAGGTTTGGCTTGTTCTCACACTGCATCTTTGAATTCGTGATCCGAGATACCACTTTTTGTACAAGTTTAGCGTGTGTCAGTGAGAGAGTGGCGCTGGGCTTTCCGCACAAGCATTTGGTTTTGTTTGACTTGCAGGACATGGCGTGTCGCTCAAGGATCTCTTTACGAGCCGCTGCAAGTGGCTGCGCTCCTAGCGGCATGTCCGCGTGGTCTACTGTCCTGTACTGTACAGATGTGAAGGGTGAGAAAGGGTTGGAAGCGGAAGAGCACGCGGAAGCAGAAGAGTGGATGAGGAACGTTAAGAGGGCAGGTAGCGAAAGGTCTTCATTAAGTATGATACCGGCTCGACTGGACAGAGACCAACGCCGCACAACTGCGCACTCTGCGCAATTTGCTAGCGAGCATCCGCATCTTGCGCAGCACTCAGATTCCGGCTGGAATCGACGCCGTCAGCATTGAGAAAGCGAGACAGTATTGGGCAAAGTGAGTGTGATTCGCAAGGGCCAAATACAAGGTTGGTGATGAGGAAGAGAGGAAGAAAGGGACGAGCGGAAAGCGGACGGTGCTGGACAGAATTTAAGGTTGTTCCGACACGAAGCGCGCCGCCTCGACTTTTGGCCAGAATACTCGACACACAGACCTTCTTCGCCTGTGTCAATCGTCTAATCACGCTTCTCTTTCCAAAGTATACACTTTTGCCCGTCTTTTTCACACATACCAACACTCGACAATCGCCGTGCAGCAAACCTGCATCTACGAGTTACTAAGCTCTTTCTCACACACACACCAGGAGCTCGCAATCGGCCTGGCTTCGTTCGCACGGGATTTGCACGGCTGCAACGCAAGCAAGCGCTCAGCCCAGGAGCCCACGCAGCTCCAGCGTCCTCAAAATCAGGTCTTCGCTCAAGCCTAAGTTGCTTCATGATTGCGCGCACGCATTCTTTCAGTGTGGCTGCATAATTGAATCCCTCTCGGGTTTCATTGCGGCGGGTCGACTTCTCAGAACATGTCTTCGTTCAAGCATGTGCTTGACGACAACGAGGATGCTCCCTCGCAACCAACCTCGATTGCGAGCGACCATTCCGAAATCCCATCTTATCCGCGGAAGAACAGTATTGCTTCACCATCCAACCCATCAGCACCATCATCTCCCTACCAAGCTGCTGCATCCTTGCATTCACTAGCCACACGCGAGCTCGGCGCCAAGAGGACCGTGCGGGACCTCGACGACGATCCCACACTCCCGCACAACGGGCGTCGTTTACATTCGCATCGTCCCGACACCGCCAGCACAACCGCTTCCTTCTCTTCGGCTAGTGCAGAAACTCCTACTCGTCCATCCATCGCAAGCGCAAGAAGCCGTCGGTTTGGCTCACCCAGCAAGCCTGCAACTCCCTCACGTATCGGTAGAGATTTTGAAGCGCTGCTCGCCTCTGATGAGACCTACGTGCTGAGGGAGTCCACAAAGGTCGTCCTTGACACCGAGGAAGCTCAGAGAGCCACAGCACAGCAGCTCTTACCGAGCTCCTCGTCGAACAACAATCGGGTGATTGTCGAGCGTCGAAGGCAGCAATCCTCGACGTCTTCGCTCAGCACCAGCCTTGACGACCAAGTGGACGACGACGGGTCCGAGCAGGCCATCGATACTACGCCGCGGCCGCCATATGCCGACATCTTTCAAACATCCCAGACGAAGCCACAGTCATCCTCTCCGGGAACGCCCGCTGGATCCGTGACTGGACACGCCCGAAACAACGCGGGCCAGGTGCCAACGTCGCCCGATAGAACTACCTCACTCCAACGTCACACCACTGGCTCCCCAGCTGCCCCGTCACCGTCGACAAAACGTCAGGCTGCACCAATGCCGGCAATGCCAGGCTTCATGCTCCCTCCTGACGCTGAATCCGCGCATGGAAGCGTGAGATCGCGTCCACGCATGAACAGTAGCGTCGGACTCGAAGAAGAAGTCAACGCCATTTCCTCCAGCAACATCGGTAAGGATCAGGCTGCCTCCATGGGCTCCTTTCGTCAGCGCATGAAAAAGACGAGTGGCTTTCTCCGCAGGCTACGCGCACAGCCAGCAAAGTCGAGCTCTACCTACTCAGCTGGCTCCAATCCCTCGGCCACGTCTCTAGGTCGGAGCGGTGCTGGCGACGCAACCATGAGTGCGGCATCGCTTGGACGCAGGGGAAGCAAGGCTAGCTTCGCGAGTCTTGGTGCTTCCTCCGTACATGGTAGCACCTCGAAAACCGCGCATCTTGCGTCGGCGGATGTGGTCGCAGTTCCAAGCATCCCCGAACGATTCATGCAGCCTTCTACGAGTTCCGATTCCCCGGTCGCAGCCGCTCCGACCGCGGCTGGTAAGTCCCTACCAGAACACGATGATGCAGCAGTTCCACCCGAGACACAACAGCTCGCGCCCATGAGCAAACCTACTCTTCGAGTCCCGTCCGCACCAGCGGCTGTGACAGAGTGGGGTACAGCCGACAAAAACGTCTTGCCACAGCGCTCGAGCTCGCAGGGACACGAACACGTACGAAACAAATCGCTCGGCTCCAGCGACTCGACCGGCGCTATCCGCTTGGCTGTCCAACAGCTGTCTTCTCATATGGACAATGCTTGGAAGGAGTCGCCTGTTCAAGAGGTTCACGTAGCCGAAAAGCCCGAAACCCCAATTCAAGGGTGGGGCCCATCACCGCAGCTGCCGGATCTCGGTATCCACCATCACAAGGAAAGATCAGGTAGCTTCTTGGACGAGCCAGAGATGGCATCCAGTAGCAGCTTTGACACGATTGAAGCTGCAGCTCCCCTCGCCTCTCGCTCTGTCTCTGCATCGTCCAATCCCAATACACCTGCAGCTTTTCGTTCATCTCGAGGGCCTAAGAGCAACAAACCCGCCGGACTCGGAATTCATCCTGACACGCCCAATCCACGAGTGCAACAGGACTCAAGCAATGCCGACCACATCATTGAGTCGGCAAAGTCAAACACAAAAGGATCGCCGCAGTCGAACAAAAGACCTGCACCTCTTCAATCCACGAACTTGGTGTGCAAACCGACTTTGCCTACCTCGCCACCAGGTGCAGACTCGCCACAATACGTCATCTCGACTCGCAACAGCCAGCCCGATTCGGTCGATCTCTTTGCCGAGAATCTGCGTCGTCGAACGACCGGTTCTGGTGCCAGCCTGGTCAGCGCACGATCTTTCGAGACAGCCGCCGAAAGTGCGGGGCTCGATAGCGCGGATCCCAAACCCACCTCATTCAGTCCAAATTCAATCGAACAGCTAAAGACCGCTGATGCCGATCGCAACAGGTTGCAAGGACTTTCTCATGATCAATCTACTGTCAACACTGATTCGCCTCTGACGGCGCACGATGTGCCGCCAATCCATTCGCCAGCTGCGAAGGAAGGCGGGCGTCTCGGGCAAGATGTCTCTGACGGCGGCGAGGATCACGAGCAGAGCATCCGGCTCGTCAGAAAGCGCTCGAACACCGAAGGTATCAACCTCTCGCCGGAAACTCACAACGGCCGCACCGCAACGATCATCACTGCTCCCGCATCGCCAGACATGGACCCGTCTGCACTACCTAAGGTGGTAGAGCTGTCCGAGCATTCGTCCTTGCGACCTGGTAATAACGGCAGTCTGAGTCGTAAGCCTTCGCTGTCATCGGCCTCCGTTAGAGGCGGTAATTCCGCACTGCTTTCAACCCCGTCTATACGCAGAAGTCCTTCGCCCATCTCTTCGCCGACATCGGCAAGAACGAGCTTGGACGCGTCTGCTGCGCGATCTGTCAACGAGACCACAGCGGCACCTCCTTCTATCAACACGTCCGCCAAAGAGCTGGCGACCAAGTGCTGGGATGAAGATCCGGACTTCTTGAGTCGAGAAAAGATTGCCGAATGGCTCGGTGGCCTTGGCTTGGTCAACCGCGCAGCGCGAGGCTTCTACTTTGCCAACTTTGATTTCAGTGGCTTGCGACTCGACCTCGCTTTCCGCCGACTTTGCGACAAACTCTTCCTGCGAGCTGAAACGCAGCAGATCGACCGCATCCTCGCTGCCTTTTCGCAGAGATATTATGAATGCAATCCGGACTCGATATTTGGCAGCGCCGATGTAATTCACTCGGTCGTATTCAGTATTCTGCTGCTGAATACCGACCTTCACATTGCAGAGCTGCAGGAGAGGATGACGCGACAGCAGTTCGTTCGCAATACGCTCGGTGCCATCGCTGAAAGCAGGACAGACGAGCAAGCTGTGGTGGCTCGAGATGACAGCAGGAGCAGCTTCAGTGTCGCCCGCAGCGACTTTGCGCCCAGCACCGACGCCGTCCCAGCAAAGGTTGATCCCGCACAGCGTCGAAACAGCATCAGCAGCTACCTGGTCAACCGGTCCAAGCCGACGTCGAGCGTAACGAATTTGGAAACGTCTTCGGATGCTGTGCACCAAGACAATTCTCGACCGGGTACAGCCGCCAATGGATCTAAAGGCAAAGAGGCCGAGATCGAGACGCTGCTTAGAGACATCTATGCGGCGGTCAAGTCCGAACGCATCTTGCTGCCGAGTCCCGAGACCAGTTCGGGAAGCATCGCTGCTGGAAGGCCGTCTGGCACCTTCAGTCCGATGGGCGGCGGTGGTCGTAGGAAGATGGGCACGGGAAGCGATCGGATGATGGCGCTGAAGCGCGGGTCCATTCGCGGCATTCAGGGGTTGCTGGGCGGCGGAGGACTCAATGCGTCTCTGTTGGATCCGTCTGTCAGTCCCAATCCGTCACGAAGCTCGGTCGACTCATGGGGGCGAACGTCGCAGTCTTTATCCGCTGTGGAACGTGCGGGCATGCTTTCGCCTCCGCCTTCCATCACTCCTGGGTTTGCGAGCACGCTCACACAGACGATCATCAAAGAGTCGATGGAAGAAGATGCAGCTTTGGCGCAAGCTAAAGGGTCTACGACGACAGAGACGCCGCTGGATGACGAGGATGACGACGACCAGCTGGCGCTCGCCGGTCCACCCTGGGCCAAGGAAGGCTCGCTGACGCGGAAATGCTTTTGGGAGAGTACGGGCAAGCGGGCCAAGGACAAAAATTGGACCGAGGTGTTTGTGGTCGTGTCCAAAGGAACGTTGTCTATGTTCCGCTTTGGAATCGGCGGCGGGTCGTCGTCCGGTTCCGGTGGCAGCGCGTACAAGGCGAAAGGCTGGTCTTCCACTACGGTGCAGTCGGCCCCTGCGGGCGGGCCGGCGGGAGCAGTGCTGGGTGGCGGCAACTGGTTGTCCAACGCCACGTGTCTCGGAGAGATCCCTCTGGCTCACTCGCTCGCCAACGCGCTCCCCCCACCGGGTTACAACAAGACGCGACCGCACGTGTTTGCGCTCACTTTACCCGGTGGGAAAGTATATCTCTTCCAAACGGGACACGAGGAGCTGATCAACGAGTGGGTGAGTACGTGCAACTACTGGGCCGCGCGCCAGTCGAAGGAGCCGCTACCGGGAGGGGTGAGCAATATGGAGTACGGATGGAACAAGGTGCTCCCGCAGCTGGATGGGGATGAGTACGAGGAGCTGGACAATTTCGGCGAGTATCCGAGCTCGAGTGGTGGACACGCCGCGGCGGCGGCAAGGATGGCGCGGTCGTCTTCGTCCCAACTCCAAGCGTCTAGTACTGATTCGCGGAGCATGCAGAGTGGGAACACTTCGAGAGCGCTCGTTGCCTCACCTGCGACGTCCGCCGCGGCCTCGGTCAGCACCTCCGCCAACGTCGGCTACCTGACGAACGAACGCACATTTATCAACGAATGGCGCACGCCGCAGCTGCCCACGGTTGCCTCGACGCTGGGCGAAGAACGCCAGCTGACACGCTTGGAGAAGCAGGTGCGCAGCATCGAGGCCGAGCTCACGCTGCACAACGAGCTGCGCCAACCCATGTTGCAGCTGTACTCCCCCAAGGGCGGTAATTATGCCAAGGCGTTGGGCAATTGGGAAAGGAAGAGCAATCACTTGTTGCAGGAGCTGGTCAAGTATCAGAGTTACGTAGAGGTTCTGAGGAAGAGTGCGGATAGCAAGGCCGAGAGGAAGGCGAAGAGGGAGGTGGAGGAGATGGTGAGGGAGGGGGATGAGATGCTGGCTGGGTTGAGGATTTGATGTTGCGGCGGGAGAGAGGAGGGAGTGAGAGGAGCAGGGTGATAGGCACGCAATTCAGACCGATTTTTCATGGGTTAGCTTTCTGAGGCCTGTGGCTTACAACTTTATCAAGCGCACGCACACACACACCCCGGTGCCAATATGTGCGTGCATGCTTAAATTGTTCAAAGGGAAGCATCGTTGAGGCGAAACGTATGTCGCTCAACCGACGGCGATATGGATGACAGACTGTTCAGCCATCTAGACTTCACGCATCCGCGCCTTCTTCGGTCACCAACCCGATCCTTGCCCGCCACAGCTCCTCCTTGAGCTTGGTAACTTCGGTCCACATCTTGTCTTCCCACTCCATGGCGTCGAGCTTGTCGAGGTAGATTGCTGTCACTGGAGGAGCGACGGTGGCGACCGCAGTTGGGGTGCGGGGAGGCGGCGGTGGCGGTTGTGTTGCTGCAGATACCGAGGTCTGGTGGCGTCGGGGAGGGATGTGCGGTGCCGGTGACGCTGAGCCGGTACCTGTGCCGCGAGCGACTGAACGTGGAGGAAGAGGCGGGGCCGAAATTGAGGGGTTGGTGGCCGTTCTCTCCATCTCTGCGGATTTGGGACCAGCGACAGCTTCGGTGACGGCAGCCTCATCCTCCTTCGCATCCGAGGACGCTTCGGCAGCGTCAGCTGGCATATCGTCCGCCTTGGCGATTTCTTCTTCCTCCTTGTCCTCAGAATCCTCCAGCTTGGCTTCGGCAGTGGGGGACGATGGCGCATCGGCAAAGTCATCATCTTCTCCAGCAGGCTTCTTGTCCTCTTCTGATCCTTCCTTGACGCTGCCAGACTCGTCCTTCTCGTCGGACTTTTGAGCCGAGCCTGCGTCGCTTGCATCGCTTGGTGCAAACTCGTCAGCAGTCTTCGCGCTCGTTTCTCCCTGTATCTCCTCCTTGATCTTCCCTGCTCCCGTCTTTGCTTCCTCTGTCTCCTCATCCTCTGTCTTGTCTGCGGCAGCTACGTCTGATGCATCCATTGCGTCGTCCATCTTTGCATCCTCGGACCCGTCGGAAGTAGCTCTCTGTTCGCTCTCCGCGGCCGCGGCAGCTTTCTCCAGTGTCTCCACCTGCTCACTCTTGGGAGGTGGTGTAGATGCAACGTCCTTGGGCAAATCAAGCGACGACATGTTGGCACCCACAGCCTGTTGTTCCTCGTTCATGAACTTGCCCTCAAGAACCACGGAGCGTTCGAGGTTGCGGATGAATCCCCAATATTGACAAGCAGCGCGCAGTCGCAAGAGACAGTGATGCGGGCAAAGCAAGTAGCGAGTAGGGGAACCTTCGCTCAGGCGGAAGATATGCGTCGGTACGGGTAGATGGGTGAGTACGAGTCCTTGGGCAGCCGCAAGCGCCTGCGCGTCGGCATCCGTTGCAGCAGAGGCTGCGGTGTTGCTAGGAGTAGCTTCTGTCTCTGTGGCCGCTTTGATGTTGCTCGAAGACTTTCTGAACGAGCTAAACAAGCCACCTCGGGAGGGCTTTGGCGTAAGCGTGCCAGAGTTGCTGCCGCTGCTGGATCCGGTGATGGACCCAAGGGAGCTTGCCGCTGAGCTTGCCCAGCTCGACGTGGCCGTGGCAAGGCCGCTGGGCACCAACGACGTTTTGCCGCCTTGCTCGGCGGACAAAGCGGTAGCAGCAACTCCTCCTGGTAGGGGAACGTTGACGATGGGGATACCACACATTGCACAAGCTGCGGGCGGGAGCTGAGCATTTTCTCGGCGGATGAGATCTTCGTCAATCGTCTTGCTGCCCGAAAAGATGGGCTCGATGACGAGATTGCCGTCCAGAATCGCCGTATTAGCCTGACGTCTGCTGAGCCAGTTGAGACCGGGCGCAAAGTCGAGCCGCAAACATGGCTCGACATCCTCTTCTTGCGACCGCTTGATGAAAGGCAGCGAGAGCTGATTCGGCAGAGAGACCATGGTTTCGACATTGGCAGGCAGAGTCGGGTAGTCGCGATGTCGGCTAACACCCGCAATTGCGAACGGAGACGAATTGAGGGTTACAGCACTGCCCAAACCCTGGCTGTAGGCGGAGGCAGCACTTGGGACGGATGTGGAAGCGTTGGGTTGCTGGACTGCGGGAGAATCGGGGCGCGGAGTGGGCGTTCCGTTGAGCGATTCGCGTGCGCTGTGGTGAGGGAGTGGGTAGTTGTAGAAAGGGGCCAGCTGCTTACGGGTTTTGCGCAGGTGTGCGATGAACGAGCGGAATTCTTGGTAGGGCACAATGTTGATAATCAGGCGAGCTTCAGCGGCCAGATCAACGGCGGGCTTGTGCCTACGCTCCTGCATTGCTGTTCTCTGAGAAACAGACCTGGCCAGGGAGGATGTCTTGAGACGATGGAAGCTGACAGTCTCGCTGTCTATCGATGCGATGGAAGCACCATCATCGCCGTTCTTTCTCGAGGCGGAACCACTCTGCAGTTTCTCAACTTGGCGTTGCAAATCTGCGAGAACCTTTTGCTGCTCGAGCATGATGCCTTCGGTGTCCTTCAGACGCTCTTCCATGTTGCGGCTCTTCTCTTCTGCTCTGGCGCGCGAAAGGCGCTCGACAGCGACCATCTTGTTCGCCTCGCTGAAGAGGCTGGAACTGAGCTCGTCCAACTCGGCTTCGATCTTGCTCTTGTCGCTCTCGGCCTTACCGCGCTGAGCGGTCTCCTCGATGACACGATCCATCATTCTCTGCATTTCGTTGCTGACATGTGCCTTTTCAACTAGGAGACCTGTGTTGAGCGCATCCAGATGCTCTGCGCGCTCCTTTTCGAGCTCCTTGATCTTGGTCGACATGCTACGCACTCGCTCCTGTGCATCGGAGTAGTCGTCTTCAAGATCTGCAATGCGGTTGAAGGATCGAACGAGCTTCTCGTTGAGGCCGGTGACTTGGTTGGTCAAGTCTTTCACCTGAGCTTGCAGGGCTTCGACAGAGACGTCGTCCTGCGTCGTGGAAGCTTCGGGGAGTGCGCTCTCTCCATTCTGGGCATGATCGGGTGTGGAGAGCAGCTGAGACTGTGGGCGAGAGCTGCTGCTATTGGCGTTTGAGTGATCGTGGCTGAAGATAGCTGATGCGGCAGAGGCACGCTTGAGAGCAGTCGCTTCATCGTCCTCCCGAGTGTGGTCTTGACTGTTGGAGTGGCGCTGGGCAGCAGCATCGGTGGAAGAACCTCGGCCTAGCACTTCGTCAGGATTCGCCTCGTCGGCCAAGATCGCTTCGGGATCCATCCGCTGCAGCTGCTGTGACTCTGAGACGGAAGCGTCGGCTGCTTCCGTCCGGCTGTTGCCCGCAGCCTCTGGCTCAGCATTGGTTGCCGTCGACATGGTGGTAGCAGACTTGCCTCGAGCCAACTGCCTTGCTGAGTCGGATTCAGCAGCGACAATCAGAGCACTGTGGCAGTGCAGGCGTTTGTTTGCGGTGTCGTGTGTGTGTGAAGAAGAAGGAATGGAGATTTAGTCGCAAGAGAGTGGACTGCGATATTCGAATCTCGGCTCCAGCTCCACGTCCACGTCCACGCTATGGTTCCTCCGGCTCAGGCTGGATCACGCACGCCCTCGGGATGTGCAAACTGCAGCTAAAATTGAGCTCGTGCGTTGAAACAACGAAAGGTGCCCCCGCCTCTCACGCTCTCTACGACTACTCACGAGCACACTTCATTCGAATCGTCTCCTGTGGCAAAGGTCAATCTTGATCTGTCTGAGCCTGTCGCCCTGTTCTGCTACGGCTTTCGTTCGGCCACAGAGGGGAATTGTAGACTCGACGAAGGTTAGTTTCTGTTTGGTGTCTCGGACTGCTTCTGCTTCGGTAGAGGAAAATCAATTGCGAATTGTGTGAGGCCCGTGAGAGACCCGTGAGCTTTTCCCCAGTCGAGCTGCGATTTCGCTCAGACACGCACGCACGCACGCACAGCTTCCAACAGTTCCGCACGCGCCAACGCCGTGGCCAAGCTGGCGTAGCAACAAATTGACACTTCTAGCCACCTTCCGAGCCTCATTCGCACGCCGCGCTTCGACTTACCCCGACCTTGTTGCTTCGACATCCTTCATCTGCACTTGTCATTCTGCTCAGCCCCAACGAAGAGTGAAGGCCTTTACCAACAGGATCGTCTTGCCGCCTCGACGCAATCCTGGTGATTCATTCCTCTACGCCGACACGTTCCTCACCTCGTCATTCTACTATTTGCTGGCCCCTCTCAGCTAGAAGCGTACCTGTCTGCAATCGATGCTGTAGAAGTCTACGCTTCTGTATAAAGGCCGTGCGTTAATCAAGACCGCAACGCTTTCTGCGACTTCATTGCAGCAGGCTTCTTCCGCAAGAACTGCATACCAGGCCCTCTGTTCATATCCTCAGTTGGCTTCGTACGGGCACTTTTGCTAGAGACATCACATAGCCTACAATCATGTAAGTGACCTTCACTTCCTTACAGTGATAATTATGTTCAAGCACTGACGTACATTAACCTTGCATCCTCGATGACAGGGCGAGCGACCGAGGCCAGCCTGTGCCCAAGGCCGGTGCCAGCCTTTCAGAGCGCATTGCTGCTCTACAGAGAAAAACCTCGAACACAGCACGATCCGCCAACCTCTCACCGCCAGGTACAGCAGGTTCGACTACTTCTGGCAGACTCAGCCCTGGCGAAAGCCCTTCGCGTTCTCCCTCTGGCGGTTCCGGCCCAAACGCGGTGCGCGAACGTATCGCGAAGTTCCAGTCGAGCGACGAACGGCCCGTCATGCCCAGAAGCTCATTCGGCTCTCCTGCACCCAACCCCGAGATTCGCAATGCACGAACGCACTTCCCCGGCGCTAGCGCGGGCAAGGGCACGGGCGCATGGGGAGAGGGTGTGTTGCGGCCACAAATGACCGGTGGCGTCTGGCTTGGCGCAGGTGCCGGTGGTGGATGGGGCGACCCTGGCTCTGCCCCTATCCGACCTCAGATGACGGGTGGTGCTTTCCTCGGCAATGGTGCGCCGCGAACGTCGAGCTTCGGTGCTTCGCGGCTACAGCGAGGCGCCTCGGACAACATGGTCCACGGCACAGGGCGGGACGCTTTTGCCGATCTTGACGACGATCTTGTTCTGACTGGGAGGAATCGACCTGAACCACCAGCTCCCGCACAGGCCGACGAGGGCGACTCTTCCAGGGAGCAGCTCGCGAGCGGCTCTGCTTCTGCTGATGGCGCCGACTCGCTGCCAAAGCTGCCGGATACACCGACTGCGGAGATCGATCTTGCAAAGATCCATGCGAGCCCTGGCC
Organism: Sporisorium graminicola; assembly: GCF_005498985.1. Classification (NCBI taxonomy): domain Eukaryota; kingdom Fungi; phylum Basidiomycota; class Ustilaginomycetes; order Ustilaginales; family Ustilaginaceae; genus Sporisorium; species Sporisorium graminicola. The sequence continues at coordinate 2,188,160 of NC_043719.1, forward strand.
TTCCCGAAGCGCCCGCTGTAGCTGCCATCCCCGACTTCCCTCAAGCACCCTCTTCAGCACCAAAAGCCACCCCCAAAGTGAACAATGCTTTTGAGGGTGCCGACGTAACTCCAGACACTTCCATCGAGATTGGCATTCACGGACGATCCGCTGACGATGTCGAACGCATCCGTCAACGGGCACACGACTTGCAGGTATCAGAAGACTCGGACAAAGCTGCCGACAATGAGCCTTGGTTAGCCTCTCCGCCGGCAGATCTTGCTGGACAGGTGCCGAAACCGATCGACACGAGCGAGATTCTGGCTGCTCAGAGTCAATCATCCGAGGATGACGGTCAGGAGCCTTGGGTTCAAGGCTACGGCAAGCCCGCCGCGGACCGCGACCTTGAGACTGTCGGTCTCGTCACTACCACCGAGAACGCTTTGCCACCTGCCGACTACTCGACTTCCGGGTCGTTGCCTGAGCGTGCTCAAGTCGAACGAACGGACTCGGGCCGCGTCGATCCCTTGGATCCAGCTGCGCATCAGGTGCGTGGACCGGGCTTACTCGTCCCACGCGATGAGGTGGCCGAAGCCCAGGACCTCGGTCCGAATGCTGTCAAGGCTCCTCTGGCGCAGTCTCCGCCAACACCCCACTCTACTGTCACCGGGATGCCATCATCCGACTCCAATGGCCACTTGTCTCCTCAAAGCAAGATGGCTCCAGCGACAGCAGCGGACAAGGCACGGCAGGCAGTGGCTGTGGGGCGCACAAAGAGCCAATCGCAACGTTTGCGACGTCCACCGCCAGGCACAATGCTCTCTGCCGCCGACCTGGATGCCAGCGACGATGAGTACGAGCCAGGCTGGGCGAGTGTCACCAGTGTCTTGTCTTCATCGCGCTCATAGTCTTGCGCACTTTGCTGGCCTGATGAGAACGTGCTCACGGGGTCTGTCTATGCCATCAGATCGCAATGCAACATGGAGCTCAAAAAAAACCTTCAAATCAGCATGATGAGATTGCGCGTGACCAAGTAGCAAAGGCTGCATATCAGAACGTCCTTGATATCGACACAGCAGCTTTGTTTTGAGTGTGTAAAGTGTTTTTCGTGGTGCGCTCACAAATGCCCTTGGAAACCCCTGTACCTGAGCCCGTCAAAGTCGTTCACTCCCCCCTAATCCACGCTACAAGCGACTTGTCAGATCGTGAGCATCGATGCCCTCGTAGGCGATCGAGTAGACAGCCTTGAACAGCGGATAGTCGTCGACCTTGCCGCGCGCAGCCAGCAACTCGTGCACCTCACGCGCCGTCTCGGTGCCCTGCAGTTTCTGCCCATTCAACAGCTCTTTCTCGAGTTGATCGAACGGCTTGCCCGTCTTGACGAAAGCTTCGGCGCACTTGCGATTCCTGCCGCCGAGACACGTAGTGATCAGATCCGCCACGCCGGCCGACGTCTCGGTGAACGTCTCTGGCTTGACGCCGTCGAAGAACTCCTCGCTGAAGCGCTTCATCTCCATCAACCCGATGCGCATCACTGCCGCTTTTGCATTGTCGCCCCAACCCAATCCATCCGTGAATCCAGCCGCAATAGCAACGACATTCTTGAGCGCTCCGCAGAGACTGACACCTGCGACATCCTCGATGATGCCCACCTTGAACGTGGGTGTATCGAACAGCTTGAAGAACAACTCTGCATTCTCGTGACCCTTGGCGTCCGGGCGGTGGCCGATGGTGGTCTCGCTGAACTTGTCCTGCGCCACCTCGTTGGCGATATTCGCGCCGGACAGCGCGGAACAGCTGACGCCCAACGCCTCCTCGATCACGTCGGCAAAGATCGAGATCTTGCCGTCCTTGACCTCGACGCCCTTGATCATGCTGATCGCATGCGCATCCGGGCTCACGTGGCCCTTCAGCTGCTTGCACACCGACCGAATGAACTGATGGGGCAGGACAAACACGAGCAAGGACGCCCCCTTGGCCGCGTCGACGGGTGATGGGTTGGCAACGACGTTCTCGGGCAGCTTGCAGCCCGGCAGGTACTTCGGGTTCTCGTGCGTCTCGTTGATCACCGCCGAAAGCGGCTTGCCCTTGTAGTCTTCCTCGAACACGTACATCTGCACTTCACGTTCGAAGATATCCGAGTGACGCTGCGCATTCTGTCCGGCGATGCGGGCGATTGCAGACCCCCAGTTTCCGGAGCCGATGATGGCAACCTTGTGCTTTTTCTGCGAGCCTGAGGCGGAGTTTGTTGATGACGAGGACGACATGCTGGCGGACTGTAGAACAGTGTATCGAAGGGGTAGAGTCGAGATCTGAAAGTGGGTTGACCTTGAGGCCGTATTCAGGAAGCGAGAGGTAGTAGAAGGCCCTGCCAGTCGAAGCTGACGAGCGATCAGCGAGCCGCGAGTCGACAGAATGGTGGAAAGTCGCTCAGAATCGCTGCGTTACGACACCAGCCCAGGTCCGCTTCTGTTTCACCAAGTAGGTTTCAAGTTCCAAACTTTGATGGCGGTGAATCCTCGAGGTAGCGCTGAAGAGTTGATGCTGATGATGATGGCAAGAGACAAAGGTAGGCAGAACAAACGAGGTTGGCGTGAATTCGCTGAGCGGTCTCGACAGGCGGATGCACCGAAGACCTGCCGCCGTCCGCAAAGTCCCAAAAATAATCACTCTTCCGCAAGCATAGATTTTTGGATCGGACCGGATACAAAGTCACAGAGAGTGGAAGCCTGCCGCTGCGATTCCCGTGTTTTACTCTTTTTGTTTCGTTAAATATATTCTTCAAAAACCAAACGAGGGAGCGGGACCAAGGTGGAGGATGAACGCATTTTGAGAGAGCAGACAGGCAAAGTCGGTTGGGGTTGAAAATCGTAAGGTGGCTTTGCGTGAGATCACTGATCTTGAGATCTCCCAAACCACACCTCACATGTCCCTGAGAGCGTGTGACCTTGATTAACCCTTAGCCAGCGTCTCTTCTAGAATTCGGATGGCTGTAACAGCTCATTCCTTTACAACGGCAAATCGTATCAATCGTCGCTGTGTACCTTTTCCCATACTGTAGAAGAGGGTGGAGAAGGTCGCTTTCAAACGACAGCGATGGCCTTCTTCTGCTGCAGCTTCCTTTGTCTTCTGAAACCTCCTCGACGTTTTTGCTTAATTTCTTAGTGTGTCGGGAGGGTTGGACGAATGAGCGCTTGTGCCGTCGCTTGTCACTTGTCTCCGGAGCAACCCGGCGTCTATAGCAAAACTACCGTAGGACAGGTTTGTGTGTTCATGCGGGCGTTCCGGCTATTGTACCCGTTGCTTGCCCGGTTGAAAGAGATCGACGCCGAAGAAAGATCTGTCGTGTGATGTGTGACCCCACGATGGAAGGGCCCACGAAGTGTCGGCGACGGGGCTGAGCGAACACCCCACGCCGACTTGACGAGCGGGCATTCATTCTTTGTTAGGCCACATCTGCAGCTGTTATGCACAACTCAGTCAGTCTCAGGCGTAGTACTCTCCTCACAGACGATGATCGTATCCTTGCACGAAAGCCACGATTACTGCTGTGATGAAGGAAATTGACTAGAGTTGGTGTCCAAACATTGTCCGCTCAGTCGTCCTGAGGTGGCTTGACAGCGATGGCCAGCGAGTGCTGGCCCGCCGTCGCTGCAGCCATGATGCGCCAAGCACCGGGCTGGCCGGGCATCGCAATCGCCGTCGGGGTGTCCTTGCTCTGATTCCCGCCGACCTCCTCAGCAGGGTGACCAAGAGCGTCGTCTGACGTCGTGCCCCACGAGTAGAGTGTGCCGTCAGCTGCCAAAGCCAGCGTGAAGCGCATACCTGCACTGAGTGCGACGATCTTGGTTTTGCCATCCGCGGTCTTTGACGCTTCGGTAACCCACGAAGGAGGCGACGGGAAAGGCACCAGCGTAGGCTCGCGCACCACGACAGGGTTGGATGCAGTAGCATCTTTGAGCGCCGGGTGGTTGGCTGGCAGACCAAGCTTGCCCTCGTCGCTGTCGCCGCAGATGTACACCTCGCCGTTGGAAAGAAGGAAAGCAGTGTGGAAGTTGCCGCCGACGATCTGCACCACTTCGGCACCGTTGTGACGCACCGGGCTCAGCGCAGCAATGCCGTGAGGGGTAGCGATCTTGGATGCTTTCAGACCGGTACCCGTCTGGCCCTTGGTGTTCAATCCCCAACCGACCACCTTTCCGCTCTTCTCTACGGCGAAGCCGTTTGTCAGACCGCAAAAGATGCGCTTGCACTCTGCGAGGCCGACCATGGGCGTAGGCGTCAGGTCGCATTCCTTGGGTGGCTCGCCCTTGGAAAACTTCTGGGCTACTCGGCGCGGGTTGGAGCTGCGACCGAGCTGGTAGCACGTGTTGGTGCCCCATGAGTACACCTTCCCATTAAGTGTGAGAGCGAGGAAGTGGTTCTCGCCTGCTGCCACCGCGGCGAACGTCTCGTTCTCGATACCCGGCAATGCGATCGGGTACCACTGCTCCCTGTTGCGTCCTGGTGCGTCTGAGTCCGCAAAGCATACACGACCCTCGCCGTCCTTGAAGTAGCCCCACGAACGTAGACGGCCCTGGTCGTCCAGCACAGCACCGGCGGCATCCGCCGAGGCGACCCGAGTTGCACGATACTTTTCCACTGTGCCCTGCTTTCCATCGATGGGGTTGATGCCTTGACCGGTGGGCGAGAGACCTTCCACGGGGGCGAACTTGAAGTATGACTCTTCCGCATCGCCCGCGTCGCCGCGGTGCTTGCGTCCGAGCGTACCATAGTCTTCAGCACCTGAAGTGAGGATGCGGCCGAGGCTGTCGATAATGACCGAGTGCATGCCACCGCCGACGATAACCTCGATACCTCCTTCACCAAACTCGCCGTCGTCGATTTGCATCGAAATTTCCTTGTTGCCAAAGGGCTTGGGTTTGTTGAGCTTGTTGGGCTTGTCATCTTCGGGAGGACCGACGCCAAACTGACCGGCGTCGCCGGAGCCCCAGACAAAGAGCTTGCGAGGCAGCACATCGCCTTTCCCACCAGTGGTGAGAGTTCCTGTGGTAACTTCAACAGCGATGCCTTGGGCCACATCGTCGGCATGCACGGGTTGAATAGGTCGTGGTACCGAATTGATCGGGCCGGCAGGGGTCGGAGCGCGACGACTGCGCTTGGTCGGTCGAGCGGTACCGTCGGCCATGTCGATATCATTGGCAGGCTCAGTTGAACCAGCGCGTGCCTTTGCACTTCGCTTCTTCAAGTCGGGCAGCGGAGCAGCAGCGTCTTTAGCCTCGGCGCCATCCTCCTGAAGCTCGTCTTCTTCCTCTTCATCGTCCTTGGCTCGCTTGGTTCCTCGCTTTGCAGCTGTCGATGGCTCGGACTTGGCTGCCTTGGTTTTCGAGATGCCATTAGCTCCCGAACTCTTGGTCTTGTCTGCCGAGGGTTGTTTGGAAGCCGGCTTGCCCGCTGGCTTGGCAGCCTTAGTTGAGACTGTCGTCACGCCACGTTAGTATGGAGAAGCGAGGAGATGTGCGTCAGCGATGGGTTCGGTCTGGATTGGACTTGCCTGTTGAGGCAGCATGGTGCTTGCACCTACATTTTGGCGCCATGATGCTTCGTGGCTACGTGCGTGATGTGACAGCGGTCTGGTGGTGGGGAAGCAAGGAATGCACAGGCGCCGCTAAGCGTGCCTGTTGAAGCGTCGGCTGAGAATGAACTTGGATTCAACTTCTTCCTAAAGAAGCGACCGCCCAAGAAAAACCTGACCTTCTGTGCATGTTTGATTTTCGGTCCCCAAGCTGGCCCCAGCGTACTTGTCGAATTTTTGCTCAAGTTTCCTTCTTCCTCCACACGTGATGCAAGACGCGCTGTGCTTTTTTTGGTGTTTGCTTGTCCGTCTAGCTCGAGTTACACAGCAACAAGGAGCTACAGAAGGCGACTAGCGACAGCTGTCAGTGGCTGCCAGTGCAAGAGCGGCTTGACGCAGAAGGTCTAGATCTTCTAGTTGCTGTCGTCCCAGCCATGCCTCGGCAACTCATTCGTTCGGTTAGAGATCCATTGCATGCTAGAGGGTTACGGACCCCTTCGCAGCTTATACTCTGTAGGAGTGAAACGTACATAAGAAGCCAGGCTGAGTTTGTGTGATGCCTTCGTCTCTTCCCCTATGCACTATCGACGACGACTTTGTTAACATGACGTACAGACCGCACAAGCATATCCCTGACAAGGAGCGAGTCATTGCAGGCTACAAGGTGAGTTGCTTGAAGGCATGCAGTCACAACCAACAGCATAGTGTGTCCAGAAGGTCCAAGCTGATATCGGTTTGAATATTTTGTCTCACTCTCCTCCGACCTTCAAAGGCAGCGCTCAACAACCCTTCAACCACGAGCGAGGCTAGAGCGCACGCACGCAAGCAGTTGCTCAAGGTGCGTTCCATTCGATTTGATGCTTGATTTATTTGACCTCTTTTTTCTGTTGTGCATTTTTCTGACCTCTGTTTGAGTTCGCATTCTGTGCAGAAAGGACACATCAAGGATGCCCTGTTCTCGACCAGCATCAATACTCGCATTCGTCGAGTGCTTGGTCTGAGGGCCAAGAGGAGGCATTGAGCGAGAGTGGACTTTCCGCCACATTCTTCGTTTGCTCCTTGCAACTTTTGATCCGTGTTGGCAGCTCTTTGTGATATCCAAACACTTCCTGATACCCTCATTCCAATGCTTTTTCAGCTTGCCTGCTTGTCTGCTTGTCTGCTTCCATCGGAGGACGAGTCTATAGCCTGGTTCAAGGTTCGTCGACCCTTCAGCCTCACTTGATAGATGGGGTTGCTGTCCAACAAAGGCTTTGGCAAAGCTGAAACGCAGTTGAAATCTGAGCTGAGCCAAAAGTGGAGAGAAATTCCAGTTTTGCTCGGTGAACCACGTTCGTTCATGCAGGCGTCTGCAAAAAGTCGACTTCAGGGTCCGTGCGAGCCTCACGGCGGCGTTGCAGAGCTGCAGAGCTGCAACCCTGCGTCCCAGTGCGCCTTTGGCAACTGCCCCGCAGTTCTGAGCGGGCCTTTCCAACGATTCGGCAAGCGCAGCACCGAGCGTAGATCCCTTCGTCAAGCAGATCGGGCGGGACTGTGAGTGTCAGTGCGAGTGCGAGTGTCTGTAGGCAGAGGGCCTCGTGCTTATAAGCACACTCGTCTTGACCTTGCTCCTCCTCTTCCTTTCAAGGCCATCACGAGTCTCATACCTCTTCCTGTCTCAGCTTGTCCAACTGCAACGCATATCTCGACGTGAAAGGTGCGCAGCCATGTGTCAACACGACAGGCCGCAGGCCACTTTCAAGTCGGCAGGCTATCCCACGCATGCCAGCGCCGAGCCTCGCCCTGTACGTGCCGGTCTCATCCGGTCGGTGCATGAGCGTCGACTTGAGGAGTTTGTCGGAGGCCAATTTGGCGACTACAATCTCGCCTCGCTCCTCTTCGAGGCTCGTACCGACGACCCAAAGTACGTCTCGATTCAGAGCTGGACGCCCAAAGCCGGTGCCAAGCCCACCTTTGACGAGGCCAAGCGACAAACGTATCTCAAGGCGGACAAGAGCATCAAGTTTGGCCCTTCCTGGACCAACCACTGGCTCAAGCTTAAGCTCACCGTACCCAAGGACTGGGTCAAGAAGGAGTGGGTTCAGCTCGAGTTCGATCCTGGCTGCGAGGCCTTGATCTACTCCGAGGACGGCCTGCCTCTCCAAGGTATCACGGGCGGAGGCGACAAAAGACGTGTCGACTTCCCACTCAAGCCCGAGTATCGTCATGGCATCACTTTCTACATCGAGGTCACGGCCAACGGTATGTTTGGCATGCCCGCCGACGGAACAGGGGATCCCGACCCGAATCGATACTTTGATCTGGCCTCTTGCGATATCGTGGTCAAGCGCCCCGAGGCTTGGAAGCTCATGTGGGACTTCGAGCATCTCCAAGGCTGCGTCCAGAACCTGCCCAGGGACACCGAGCTCCAGAACCGAGCCCTCTGGGTCGCCAACCAGATTCAAAACACTTTCCGCAAGGCCGACCTCGACAGTATCACGAAATGCCGAAAACTCGCCCAAGAGATTCTCGGCAAGGATTGGGACGACCACATCGAGACAATTTATGATCGCGATGTCGTTGAAGGCCGAGAGGACGTCCGAATCTGGAGTCTGGGCCACAGTCACATCGACAGCGCTTGGCTCTGGCCCTACTCGGCCACGCAGCAAAAGGTCGCACGTTCGTGGTCCACTCAGATCGACCTGATGGATCGATTCCCCGAGCATCGCTTCACCGCCTCGACTGCTCAACAGTATCAGTGGCTCGAGACGCTCTACCCAAAGCTGTTCGACAAGCTCAAGAAGTACGTCAAAGACGGCCGCTTCCAGCCTATTGGAGCCTCGTGGGTCGAGTGTGACGCAAACATGCCTTCCGGCGAGGCATTTGCCCGTCAGTTCCTTTACGGTCAGCGCTACTTTCTGTCTCGTTTCGGCAAGCGATGCGACATCTTTTGGCTTCCTGACACGTTCGGATACAATGCCCAAATCCCTCAGCTTGCGCGTCAGTCTGGCTGCGACTACTTCTTCACTCAGAAACTCAGCTGGAACAACATCAACCGATTCCCTCACAACACGCTCATGTGGGTCGGTCTGGACGGCACTCAGATCATTGTCCATATGACCCCCGTCAACAACTACGACTCGAGGGGATACGTCGAAGAGATCGTGCGCGGTATCAAGAACAATGCGGACCTCTGGGTACAGCCTCACGCTCTCATGCTCTACGGCTTCGGAGACGGCGGTGGAGGTCCGTCGGAGGAGATGATCGAGCGTATGCGACGTGCTCGTGCCGTCAACAACAACGGCTTCAAGGAAATGCCGCGTGTCCACAATGGGCGCTCCGCCAAAGACTTCTTCGAGCACGTCCGCAAGGTGACCGATAACGGAAACCGCCTGTCTACGTGGTCTGGCGAGATCTACCTCGAGTTTCATCGGGGTGTCTACACATCTCATGGCTCGATCAAGCAGTGGAATCGTCGCTTCGAGGCGTTCATGCAGAAGCTTGAGTGGCTCACCACGCTCGCGTCGATCAAGATCAGCGGATACAAGTACCCCAAAGAGGAGATCGATGCCATCTGGGAGCCTCTACTGCTCAATCAATTCCACGACTGCTTGCCAGGCAGTTCCATCCGCAAAGTCTATGATGATCTTGAAGAGATGTACGCCGATATGGCGATCAAGGGCAAGAAGCTGTGGCGTCAGGCTCTGAATGCGCTGGGAGTCGGCGAAGAGGTCGTGGCTTCCGGCAACAGCGCTTACACGGCGATCAACACGTTGGACGTACCCCGCCGCGAGCTAGTCGAGGTACAGCTTTCCAAGCAAATGCCGCGCGCAGAGGCGATTGCCTTGTCGCACCAGTCGGTGCAGTTGTGCAAGGCGGGCGAAATCGCGCTTGTGCTGCTAGACGATGCGGGTGGTCGTGGCCACGCTACCATTGTCGACAACGCGGGCTCCTCGTTCAATAAATCTCAGGCAGTCAAGGCAGTGGAACTGGAGCACAACAGCTTCCTTCTGCAAAGCGCGGCCATCGCTGTCAAGGTGGCAAAGGGACGTATCACTTCGATCTACGACCGTATCGCGGACCGCGAGCTCATCGAAGGCGGCCGCACTGCTGGACTCGCCATCTCTGAGGACTACCCGCCTCAGTTTGACAACTGGGAGACGGAGCTCTACTCACTCGATACCGAGGAGGAGATTCCGTTCACCAACGTGCGCATCGCCGAAGCGGGTCCTTGGCGCGCCAGTCTTGCGCTCGAGGCCAAGTTCGGACAGAGCACGGTCCAGGTGACCATCGTGCTCGATGCTCTGCCGGCAACGCCGCTGGTGGGCGAGAAGGAAGCACGCCCGCTGCTGCGATTCGACACGCAGATCGACTGGTGGGAGAAGCACCGCTTCTTGCGCTTCAACGTGCCGACGCGTCTGCGATCCGACAGTGCTAGCTTCGAGACACAGTTCGGCATCACTAAGCGTCCCACGACGCGCAACACGAGTTGGGAGGCGGCCAAGTTCGAAGTGTGCGGCCACCGCTTTGCCGACCTTTCGGAAGAAGATTACGGTCTTAGCATCCTGACCGAGTCCAAGTACGGCTACAGTGTCGAAGGTGGGCTGATGAGGTTGTCGCTGCTCAAGGCGGGAACGTACCCGGACGCGCACGAGGACGAAGGGCTGCACCAGTTTGCGTTTGCGCTGTATCCGCACGTGGGAGGCGTGGGTCGCGCCAAAGTTGTACAGGTGGCCCGCGTGTTCAACGCCCGCTTCGACGTCGACTATGGCCGCGAGACCAAGATCGACATTGCGACGCTCGAGCGCAGCGCCGGTGTTAGTGGGGCGGATCTGCAGATGCCAATCGAGGTGGTCGACTCGACCCGCGCAGGGGTTGTGCTCGAAACGATCAAGCGTGCCGAGGACGACTTTGAGTACTACGGCCAGAAGCCCAAGGACGCACACTCGTTTGGGATCGTGGTGCGCCTGTATGAGTCGCTCGGCGCCCATGCGAAGCCGACCATCAAGATCAAGCTGCCGGTCAAGGACGTGAACCTGACCAATTTGCTCGAGGACGTACAGGACGACAAGAAAGACGAGATTGCGTTCAACACGTATGCCGACGAGGAGGACTCGACTTATGTCCAGCTTGACTTTAAGCCGTTTGAGATCAAGACGTTGAAGATCTCGATTTGAGGGAGGTCGGGTCGATCGACGCCTTGCATGTTCCTAGTGTCAGAGATCAAGTGTTTCGTTCAATCTTCAGCGAACAATGTTTCTGTGAGCTACGGTGCTGCTTGATGAATTGTGTGTGATCGAGCGATGTCGCTGTCCTGCGGTTTGGTGATGACGACCGGCGACTTTGATCACACAACGTGGGCCAGCTACGAGTGGGGCTAGGTCTCTTAGCTCCGCGTTGTCAGGTTGCGCAGCAGTTGACAGCGCTTACTAGCAAAGCGGGCCAACCCTCTGACAAGGCGTACACGCGCGCGCGCGCGCGCAGTGAAGGTCACTTTTTTTTTGGAAAGCAACACTTTCTCTTTCCCTTTTGCTTGCGCAGAGTGCAGGGTCACGAGGCAAACACGCCAGCCCACATGTTGGGCTCACGGGCCTCGCTCGTTCCATCCATCAGGTGTAGTAGCGCTTCTGAAGGCCATGATAGCAGAGAGCCTTATCATAGCCACGAAATGATGGACGGCGGGCCGTACACGTCCATCCTGCCAGTAAAGAGGCATCACGTGGTGGGGACACAGCGGCAGAAGCATCCTTTCCGCCTTTGTCAAGCGTGTCGCGTGCCGATGGCCCCGGGACCACGGAGAATTGAAGTCGGAATCGAATCCCACTCTCTTCGCAGCGGCGGCCGAGCACGATGCTCTTCTACCCACACGGCTCATTGTGAGCAGCTAGAAGTGAGGATGATGGCTTGAGCTGCTGTCGACTCTGGGGCCACAAAGGTCAAATGCAATGGGGTGCTCGGACCAGTTTTCAGCGTTGCAAGCGTAGATTTCGCTTTCGCTGTGATTTTCGACGCTCAGTCCAACTGCTGGGCACTGTCTCTCTTTAGCGATGACCAATTTGTTGAGATGTCTCTTTGCTGCCTGGGGATGCAACTTTTGTTCCTATTCTTTGCTCAAGGTGCGTCCTCAATGCGGCATATGGAATCGCATTTCGCCTCCATTGCCGTCCAGTTCTGCGGTTCAAGTCGACATTCGACCTTCGATCTGCAAGCAAATGAGTGTCAAAAGGAGGTCGAAGCGCCGATTTGAGACCAAGACATCTTAAAAAACGAAAGGAAGAGTGCATGCAGGTGACTTTCTTTGTCATGATTCTCGTGGCTGGCTGATACCAACCGCCTGAATTGTTGGATGGTTGAGCAGCTAGCTAGCTGCCTTCACGAGTGATGAAGAAGGAGCGAGAGACTGAGCCAGGGGCGGGCGGTGGTTGGCTTGGTTGGCTGAATCTCTGCTTCGAGGGTCTGGATCCAGTGGATTGAGTGTGTTTGAAATGCGATTCAATCCAGCTCAAAATCCAAAGCTGAGACGCAAGTTTGAATTTTGGAATTCATCTTGGCCGTCTCCAAGTTCACACTGCTCTCGTGCCCTTTGCCTTGCAAAAAGCAGAAAAAAAGGGAAAGGACTCGTGACAGACCCAGTCACTTGCCTGTGTGTCTGGATCTTTCGAGAGGGAGCACAGACAACGAGCCAATTAGGACTCTTGACACAGAGAAAGCAGAGAGAGACAGGAAAAGGAGGCAAAATCCAGAAACGAGGCTGGCTGGCCCGCCCGTTCCAAAGTTGAATTGGTCCTGCTCGTCTGCCTTCAGCCCTGTTCCCCTCTGCGCCCTTGAATTTGACTCGGCGGTCGAGCTCCACTTTGGCTGCAGTTGCTGCTTTCTGCTGTTGCTCACTGTTTTTCGACTTTCTCTTTGTGTGCGCCTGCTCTGTTAGTGTACTCTGCACGCTCCACGCTCCACGCCACGGTCCGCGTCCTCAGCTTTGGCTTGCTCGCCATCTCCATACCTTCATTATTAGCTCCACCACCATCTCATTCCCTCACTCTCTCTCGCGTCATACGGGATCCGCATCGCTCTTGTCCTATCGCGCATCATCTCGTTCTTCGCTTCGACTCGGTCGTCCACTCTGCAAGCACCGCACCGCCGCGTCAGCATCGTTTTGCTTCGATCGATCGCAGCTCCAGGCGCACGACACTGCAGCCCCCTCTCGAGCTTGCTTCCATACGGATCGTCTCCTTGACCCTCTGCAGCTTCGCACAGCGGCCGCTCGTTGTCATCTCGTGCATAGCACCCTCCCAGGTCCTCGAGCATCTGCACTCTCTTTTGCTAGCCCTTTTGGACTCGACCGTTGAATCGCATTGCCTAAGCAGCATTCCACTCTCATCAGCCCATCGACAAGCGTGACCTGCTGATACATCAGTCCTTTCCCACGCTGACCCACACATCCAACCATGTCTAACGCGCCTCTCAACGGCGTCAAGCTCAACCGTACGTATCCGCTCATGTCTTCGACTCGCGCCATCGTCTCGATCCCGCGCCCTGCATGCTGTCCAAGGTGCTGCGGTGCACTATCCCATCTTGTTGGACCCATTTTGTAGCGATGCAAGGGTGGGGAAGCACTGCTTGTTTGGTGTGCGTTCTGCAAATGCGGCCGATGCAATGATGGAGCGAGTCAAATAACGTGCACAGTCCGACCAGGCTCTGGAGGAATAACATTCGCTGACATCTCATCCCCTTCTCTGCCTCCTTCCGTTGTCCTCATCTTCGCTTCGCCTTATTGCCTCATCACAGCGCTCGATGATCCCAACAAGGTGATCAAGGTGCTTGCCTCGGACGGCAAGACCGCCGAGCAGCGAGAAATCGCCTACACCAACTGCAAGGTCATCGGAAACGGAAGCTTCGGTGTCGTTTTCCAGGCAAAGCTTGTCTCACCACAAGGCTCAGAAGCCGCCGAGGGCTCAAGCAAAGAGAGCGACGAGGTGGCCATCAAGAAGGTCTTGCAGGACAAGCGTTTCAAGAACCGTGAACTCCAGATCATGCGCATCGTCAAGCACCCTAACGTCTGCGAGCTTAAGGCTTTCTTCTACTCGAACGGCGACAAGAAGGACGAGGTCTTCCTTAACCTCGTTCTTGAATACGTCCCAGAGACCGTCTACCGCGCCTCGCGTCACTACGTCAAGCTCAAGCAGACCATGCCCATGCTGCTCATCAAGCTCTACATGTATCAGGTGCTCCGCAGTTTGGCCTACATCCACTCGATCGGGATCTGTCACCGAGACATCAAGCCCCAAAACTTGCTTCTCGACCCTTCTGCCGGCGTGCTCAAGCTCTGTGATTTCGGTTCGGCGAAAATTTTGATCGCAGGCGAGCCCAATGTCAGCTACATTTGCTCGAGATACTACCGAGCTCCTGAGCTCATCTTTGGTGCCACCAACTACACCACCAACATTGACATCTGGTCCACGGGCTGTGTCATGGCCGAGCTCATGCAAGGGCAGCCTCTCTTCCCCGGTGAGAGCGGCATCGACCAGCTCGTCGAGATCATCAAGGTGCTCGGTACCCCCTCGCGAGAGCAGATCAAGACCATGAACCCCAACTACATGGAGCACAAGTTCCCGCAGATCCGACCGCACCCCTTCTCCAAGGTTTTCCGCCCGCGCACACCCCCCGATGCCATCGATCTCATCTCGCGACTGCTCGAATACACGCCGAGCGCGCGTCTCACCGCCATCGAGGCGCTCTGCCACCCCTTCTTTGACGAGCTTCGAACCGGCGAGGCCCGCATGCCCAACGGTCGCGAGTTGCCACCCCTGTTCAACTGGACCAAGGAGGAGCTTTCCGTTCGACCCGATCTCATCTCGCGCCTCGTGCCTCAGCATGCCGAAGCAGAGCTGCTCTCCCGTGGCATTGATGTGCACAACTTCCAGCCCATCCCGCTTGAGTCGCTCAAGGTCACCCTTGATTAAGCGACGGCGATTTGGCGTGGTGGGCGGCAGGAAAGCGAGCAGCGTGACAGCCTGGAATGATAGGAGATCTCTCTGAAGTGGCTGTGTGGAGGAGGAGGAGGAGGACGCACACACACCGCTGGCGGCTGGGCTGTCTCAACCGATCGACTTCGTGCACGTCGCTACTCTTTGCGAAATGTCTCGATCACTCAGGCGTGGTTCGAATTGTTCTTTTCAACGGATCTCGCTGAAGAGGAACGATGTGGTCGATTGCATGCCGTCGCCGTCTCCAAGAAATTGGGTGGCAAAGCAGGAGTGCGAGTACGACTGATGCCTTGGGCAGATGCTTTTGTGCACGGTCGCACCTTTTGCCTGCCATCTTCCTCCGGACGGATCATGCATCATCAGAAACCATAGCAGAGAAAAAAAATCATCCGCACCTCATAACCATCATTCATACCGCTCAAAGGAAAATCTTCGAGCACCTTCAAGCCATTCTTCGCAACCTGTATATATCACCTTTTCCCATGCATCTTTCTTCTTTTTAAGCCAGGCGCCCCAACATACCTCTTTCTTCCCTTACTCTCCCCCTCTCTTTCCCTCCCCTGTTTCCCCTTTTTCACTCAGAACAAATTCTCCCGTTATGCTGTAGCTCTCACTTGCACTGTCAACTGATCGATACTGTTTTATCACACTGCGGCCGATGGTGAAAGGTCGACGATCTGATTGCGAGCATACAGTGATTGTGCAGGGGTATATTGCTGCGGTGCTAGGTGAAGCCGAGGACGCTGTCAGGATGGTACGGGTGTTTGGCGAGGTCTTCGAACAGATCGTGCGGGACGTCTCGTGCGAGCGTGACGGTGACGTTGATGATCTTGCGCGCGTCGAGGGGCGGGAGGTGGCGGAGGAGTTTCATGGGCGAGGAGGATTCGAGCAGGTCGGTGCGCATTATGTGCAGTTGGGCAACGATGCAGAGGACGTTGAAGTGGACGCCGAAGGCGAGGAGGAAGTCCCAGAGCTGGAGGACTTCGGGAAGTGGGGGGGTGCAAGCGCAGAGCGTCATCACGCTGGGGAAGGCATAGATTTCGGCGGAGAGGTTTTTGGATCGGAGGTGCGTGTAGAGTGGCGGGTCGAGGATCTCTAGGCATCGGTCGAGCAGCTGCGGTGCGAGCAATGGGAGAGGAAGGATAGGAGAGGGGATGTTAGCCAGGAAACTCGGAGTGTGAGTGTGGAAGGGAAGAGTTGAGTGCTTACCTGAAGCCCTCGATGGACGCCCGCCAGCGTAGGCTGCACGTATAACGGACAACAATACTCGATGAACCGGCTGAAGCAGCGAAATGCCTCGACCTCGCTGTGACATGTATAAAGGAACGGCGCAGCCAGCACGTTCATTCCTTGAACATAGCTGAACTCGTACGCCGCCGAAGCGTCCGCGTCATCCACCTCCTCGCCGTCCTCCGCCCGGTTGTGCTTCCACACAAACGCATCGAGCAGCCGGATGAGCTTCTCCTCCTTGACGCGCTCTTTGAAGCCCTGATCGGTGGCGAGTGTGCGGAACGTGTCGTTGCGGATCTTGTCGTGCGACGGTGACTTGCCCTTTGCGACGAGGGAGAGGTACGACGCGACGTCGAGAGAGGATATATCGAGGAGCAGCTTCCAGACAATGCTGCGGTAGGTGGTGCCAGTTGGCGAGAGGAACGTGTCTGGTGGTAGAGGAGTGGTAAGGATCTTGTGGCGGATCCGGGAGAGCGGGTCGGAGGAAGAGGTGGGGATCAGAGGTAGCAGTGATGCTGATGTGCTGTTGGGTGAGTCAGAGGGTGTGGCTTGACGAGGATGGTTGCGATTGCGCTGGCTACCGCCACCACGGCTTCCGCTACTGCCGCCGCGAGAAGCACCAGCGCCACCGCGCCCACGCCGACCACTCCCCGCAAGAGACGCATCACCACTCCCACTTCTAGCACTCGATACCGCCGACGATTGCATCTGACTGAACAACCTCTTCCACTCCCTGCCACTGCTCCCAGCCCCATCCTCACCACTACCGCTCGTATTGCGACTCATGGCGCTATCCACCGTACTCGGTACCGGCGATGACGATGATGCTACCACCTGCATTGTTTGCTATACCGTATCGCTGTCTTGTGAGATCTTGTCGTTGCTGATAGACAGAGATCGAAGATGCAAAGCAACTCACAATTCACGGGCTGGACCCTGGAAATAAGAAAATGGGCGCCACATGCACGCGCGCTCTGCGCAACCAACACTTCGCCAAAAAAGTAACTCCAGGCACGATGCATGCAGTTCACGCGCGTCACACCGCTCGCCAAGACGCAGATCTTACGCTCGTGCTTACCACTCTCTCAACGGGTTCGTTTCTCGATTCTTCTAGTGCTAGCGTTACAACGACAAATGCTGACGAAAGAGGATTGCGGACGCTTAGAAGTACATATGATGGAGGACAGGACGAAGATTGCAAGAGATGCTGCAGCGCGCGAACACGAGGAGAAACGACAGCCTCTATGCGTGCCCGGCAAAGAGCGAGGGGTATAATGCGAAATGGGAGCAACGAGAAGATACCCGACGAGTAGAGGGCGAGTATAATTGCGAGGACAGCAGCCGTGAGCGTGCCATCAAGCAAACACCTCCCACGCTGAGTACTTGCCGCCTCTTTCCTTGCTGCATTTCTGGCAACAGCCTTGCACGGGACATTCGAAACGCTTTGGCTTCTTTGGCTTCGTCGGTGTCGCCGCCTTCGCTTCTGCAGCGGTCGCTGTAGCCCGGGTACGGGCACTGGTTCTCGCAACCTTTGCAGGC
The DNA here is from genome assembly GCF_005498985.1 of Sporisorium graminicola. Taxonomy (NCBI): domain Eukaryota; kingdom Fungi; phylum Basidiomycota; class Ustilaginomycetes; order Ustilaginales; family Ustilaginaceae; genus Sporisorium; species Sporisorium graminicola. Next base: position 2,205,446 of record NC_043719.1, read on the forward strand.
GGCTCATCTTCGAGCACTTCTCTCGCTTTGGCCTTTCCTTTGCCCTTGCTTACCGAGCCGGATTTAACGGCCGGCGGTGGAGTCAATCCACTCAACTTATCCAAGCATCGCCCGTCGATCACATGTCCGCAGGGCAACACCCATATCCTCTCGTCTCCATTGGCACCTGTAACCAGTGCGTGCCGACAACATGGGCAGATGGGCGTCGTATCGGGCAACGGACCGGTGACGACGGCCTTGTCGTCGAAGTAAGTGTCGAGATCGACGGGCGGTTCAATAACGGAATGCGTGAACGAGGGCTGCTCCTCGTACGGATGGGTCCAATTGACATCGTATGTCTGCGGAACTTTGCTTTCCGCACTATGCGGGGGATCAGCCGCGCCGCCGTTCGATCGCCAGCCGCGTATCAAGGAACCGAGCAGCTCCATGCTGTAGGTCGTGCCGAAATCATAGCTGCCAACGAAAAGATCACTTCTCAGGCGCGACATGAAGCTGGCACCAAAAGCACTCGCAGAGCTATCGCCGTTCGCAATATTGTCCCCGCTCTGTCTAGCTGCATTCGCGCTAGCAGATGGTATCGCTGCGCGTCGTTGCGGAAGCAAAGGATGTCTGTCCAACGGGAAGGAGCCGGGTATCTCGACGGGTGGCCGGATGTGCGATCCAGCGCCATGCGGGCCTCGACCGATACCATCGTGAAACCGAAGCGACGATGCCAATGCAGAGGGCGTAGCAGAAGATCGATGGTATGGGGATGCGGGAGCCAACGAGACAGATCGGTGCAGCGGATGAGAGCGTCGGACTGGCTGAGACTGCCCGGTGATTGTGAAGCTATTGTCGTCGTCCTCATCATCGCTGCCAACGACGATGGGAGCGGCTGCAGCAGATCGCGAGGAGGTTGGGCCGCTGGAAGAAGAGGTGGCGTTGAACTCCGCACTGTGCGAGGATGGGCGATACGCATGGGAGCTGGAGGACCAATCGAGGATATGCGTCTCGTTTCCCAACGTCGATGGTCTTGAGCGGCTAGGGCCAGGTGGCGATTCCTCGGTGAGGTCGATCACCACATCCTCCGTCCAGCTCATTGTTGTATCGAGGAGCAATGATCCAGGTGTTTGCGATGCGATGGTGGTGGTGAAGGTGGCGAAGGAGTGGAAAGGCTCAGTCGGTTCGACAACACGAACTCAGCTGTGCGCTTCGAACGTCAACAGTGGCTCGGGCCGCTTCCGCAGTCCGCAGTCCCTCTTCTGGACGGAGGATGCCGCACACAAGGCTTTTGTGCAGATGAATAGGTGGGTAGGCCCAACTGGGCTCAGTTTCACTAGGTCCGATATGCGACACCGCAGGAGAAATTTCCTGGATATCGTTGAGAATACGAAGTCGGCCTTTCCTTGCTGGTGTATGGGACCGAAATCGGACTGGTTTAGATGTTGATGCGGCCTTTGAAGCGATGCGGTGATGACGTTAGAGCGTAGCAGTCGAGAGAACCGAAAGGCTGTTATGCACCGACTTCATTTCGAGGTGTCACTGTGATGGGTCGAGTAAATGGGTTGCCGGTCACGAGAGATCCTTGCTGAGCTTGAGTATGTTCGCGATAGGGGTCAATTTCAACTGGAAAGCAACCTTGGTGACGACGTCGGAGTCGGTCGGTCGGTCGGTTGGTCCGTGTGTGAAGAGTGTGAAGAATGAAAGGATAGCAGCTTGCAACACTTCAGCACGTAACACGATGCTGTGTGATATGAACTGAGTATGCTGTAAAATCCGACAAGCAGCCAAACAAGCTAAGCCTCTTGTGGCGGAGGAGGCGGCCGGCGCTTTCCCGGGATGACGTGAGAACCGCGCAGTTGCGATTTTGGAAATTGTTAGACCCAGTCGCGCAAATCTTGCTGATACGTACGAAAGCTTGATTCGGGTCGAAGAATTTTCGAGACTGCGGCTGCAATTGGTATTTTTCTGCTTTTGGTTCAGAGTTTGCGAGCAAGTGTGCACAGGGTTGATCGAGAGGAAAAAGAAAATTGCAGAGAATTTTCTGCTACTGTAGACCACCGCGCGACTTTCTTCTAGAGCTCACTTATAGACTCCGGCATCCGTATCAATCTTCCCTTCTCACCACTTCATTATCCATTCCGTCTCCTTCCCTTCTCCTTCCTCTCTTCCCCCCATCATCGACCACTTGTACCTGTGTACGAGTGAGTCGATTATAGTGCTCAACGTAAGTATCTTCAGCTTCAGCTACAAAGCCGCACGAGGTTCGATGTTTGTTGCGCGCGAACCCCCTGTTCTTTCCCCTTTCCAGTGATGACTCTTTACTCCTTTCCCCGGCCTATACGACCATGCCGAGACGATAAGGAAGCTCGTGTCGCAGCGAGCTCTATTATCTTTTGTGCATGCCAGCACACTTCTGTCTGACGGGCATCTAAGCGTTTGCTCCTTGTTCTTGCTGCCATCAATGCACAACAACAAAGACTAGCAATTGCGCCCAACACCGCGACGCATCCGGCTGATTGCGAATCGTAGCAGATCCAGTCACTGACCCACATCGCAATTTGTTCTCTTCGCCATCATGCCCAGCAGTTTTCACACCTTTGATTCGCTGCGAATCTGGTCCACCTCGAGCCTGGCCCCAACTTTGTAAAGCGTAAGTGGTTTTTTTGCTATTAACTCTCCGACAGCCGATGATTACCTCTCGAGCTCGATCGACCGCGAACGCGAACGCGCAAGCATGATCCATTCCATGGATCTGCTATCCATCAAGTCTCCGACGATGATAAACCTGGTATCCAACCAAATTCGCAGTTTCCACTCTAGGACCCACGCATCCCCCAGGGGGTGGGGCATTTTGGCTCTCCTTGCGAGAGATTCACATGGGATGTTGCGGCCATCTTCTTCGGAGGAGGTCCACGGCACGAACCCTCCTCTGTTTACAGAGGAGAGCCGGTGTGGCCAGCGCCGCCTTCTCGAATCGCTTGTATCGTCTGGATTGCAGCCGGCTCTGGTCCGATGAGGGTTTGCAGACCTTCCTTGGAAGTCTGAGGGGCATCTCTCTTTTCGCTCGATCGTCATTCGTGCCTCGCTTGGATGATCATCGCTGTCATCAACGAACTTGATAGATGAAGACATCATACTGACTCTCTCGTCGTCTCTTTTGCTCTTCTCCATCCTTCGCAACGGACGCTACGCTTGACCCATCGACGGACTTGTGCGGTGAATAGTCTTTTCTGTACAATTAGATTCACTTCAAGGCGCACTGTTCTGGATCCCCTCCTGCACGGTGCGTAACGAAATTCCCATCCCCGATGATTCTAAAGAGACCTGATCTGTCCTTGGTTCAAGGACACGCTTGCTTTGCCTCCTTTCTGGTCTGCTCTCGATTCTGCTAGCTACCTTACGGATCCTCCCCCTTCTCCATTGCCAGGGACGACGTTGCCGACTAGCAAGATGAGCTACTCAAGTATAAACCGATGTGCATTAGGAAGAGCCGTCGTGAGCGGGCGGTCTGTGTGCTCCTTTGCGTCTAGTTTGGACAAAGCGAACGGAGACAACGTTTCCTCTCTGCTCGACGCAGCTTCGTACCGGATTCCTTCTGGTGCTCGAGGCAGCTCGGACTTAGGGTTGCCGTCACTGGTGCTTTGTCCTCAGAGGTCTTGTCTGATGCTGGGCGAGTCCTATGTTCATCCCTTGCTCGAGCGTCTCCGCGGTAGATGGGGCCCATTCGGGACTCTCCTGCGTTGTAGATGCTCATATGGGCTGAGGTTGATTCGAGCTTGGAACCTCACGTCTGGACAGGATAGTAAAGTTTGGGTGCCGCGTTTCGCAAGGTCGAAAGTCTGGTTTCCTGAATAGTCGGCAACGTCAAAGCTCCTGGCACTAGCTAAAGGGAATCACGAGGGGAAGAGGTGATGGAAAGGCAGTCGGGAGCAGATGCAGAGAAGACAGGGCAGTCGCAAGGGTCCGGCAGGTCAATATCTTCTTCCAGTGGACATAACAAACTGACGCCTTCTCTGCCTTTCTACCTTCCCGCTTCTTGTCGCCGTACAGACTGGGTACTTTGACCGGAATTATCAGACATGTCTTTGCTCTCTCGCAACCTCTTCGGCCAGGCAAGGTCAAGTTTTTCTCGACAGGCCGCCTCAACATCGGCATGGGGCATCCGACACGAATCGTCTTCCGCTGCCGCCAAAGCAACTGTCGCCTCTAGCTCTGCATCTAGCGGGTCGGCGCCACCGACACACTACCGCATCACGCTACGTCGATCGGGTATTGGCATGCCCGAAAAGATCAACCGCACGCTTCAAGGACTTGGCCTCAAGAAGCGTCTTCAGTCGGTCTACCGCCCCATTGGTGCCGATATGGCGGGTGCCATCCTCGCGGTCAAAGAGCTGGTGCACGTCGAAAACGTGCGCCGACTTCAAGAGACGGACCAGATGCTGCTGAGCGACGAGGAGGCCGTGTGGGTCAACGAGGCCGGCGAGATTGTCGACCCTGGCAAAGCCGCCAAGAAGGCGCCTCGCGGGTACAAGATCGTGGGTAACGTGGTGAGCGAGCTGCGCGACCAGGAGATCAAGAGCGGATCTTCCTCTGCGTAGGAGGCGTCCTCGTACTCCGTCCAGCTTCTTATCTTTCGTCTCCATTGTATTATTAGACCTCGGCCGCGCCAATGTCCGTATGACAATGACGTCGACCACCTTTCGTTTCTCGTCGCGAATGCATACCCTCTTCTACTTTGGAGTTCGTGAAGAGTCCGTGTGGATGCAGGACGAAGGCTTGTTGCGCATGCATTGCTTGACAGATAACACTGCTCTGAGATCTCGGCAAGCTCTCGGGCAAGCCACTCACGCAACGCAAATGGATGTACTTGCGATGGTTCCGATCGCTTCCGAGCTGCTTCACACAGGTGGATAGCGTAAGACAACTTCGTACAAAGGAAGAGTGTCGTGCCTAAACTGTGACGATGGGAGCGAGACCGCCGGAGAAAGAGGGGAAGGCATGAGCGGCAGACGCTGGCTCCGGCCCTTCCGAGCCGTCCGCGACACGGTCCGCTCCGAGACCTGTTTCATCTCGATGGGAGGCACACTTTTCCGCTGGGCCAGCAGACATGGCCAGCACGCATCTCCATCTATTGACATGCGAGCATGTTGCAGCCCTTGGCTAGACCCTTGATTGCGGCTCAAGCTCAACAGAGTGAATCGAACCGTCAAGCAATCAGGCAAAGCATCACGAACAGCGGTTGCCCGCAAAGATCTCCAGACCGCAAGGCGATCGTAGACCAAGGCTCGAGCCGCGAGGCAGCCTCTCGAGCTTGTGTTGAGCATCCACACAGGAGGCGGCGCCTCCTGACTCTCGTTGCAAAGACGACGATAAGCTCGCGGCGGCTAAAAATCGGTTTGCATTGGATAAGGAGAGCTCGCAAGCGAGGCCATGATCGAAGTGGAACACTCACGTCAGACAAGCGAGGCTCAGGGACCTTTTTGGTTATCATCGACCTCAACCACGCCAAAGGAGGGTGAGTCTGCTGGCTGTCAAGCAACCCCGTCGAATGAGGCAATCGAACCGCTTGATCTCGTCTGAAAATTGCGCGAAATTGCGGGGTCGAAGCCCCTCCTCTTTCACCCGAGCTTTCGTTTCGATTTTTCAGATCTCGCCATCACACACGCGCGCACAGTCAGAGGCTAGGCAGCCGACCAGGTTAGCTCAGTTCCACACTAGCTCGCGTCACCTTGGTGGTGTTGGCGCCATCTCGCGCAATGAAGCGCCTTTCCGGTAGCTGTTCGATCGGCCACGTCTGTTCGCAACGCCTGACTTGGCCCCGTAATGAAAGCGGATCTGCGGGACGTGGTACTGGAGAGACTTCCACTGTTGTGGTGGGCTTGCAGCCAGCTCCGCCCGGCCCTGAAAGCCAAAAAGAAGTGGCAACGGGACGTCTCTCAGTTTAAAATAATTGCTTTTGTGTGCAAGTCGGCTCCAGTAAATTTTATTGCACCTTTTCCATAACATGCATCGGTCTCTGGACCGCTGAAAAAGAAGGCCGAGAGTGGAGTTGCCGCTTATCGGGCTCAGCAAGTCATCCGAGTCATATGGTGAGTCTCGATTCACGGCACGACGACGTGATTGCAAGCTCAGCCTGCACGCGACCAAGGCATTGACTCGACTTTAGACGTTGGCTAGGCTGAACTGGGCCGAGTCACAATTGGGCCCTCACTCTCATACAAGCCCAGAGGACGCTTCCATCCTCTGAACTGAAAGCGTGAGTGGGTCGGGCTGAAGCGAACAGCGGAATCACGCCCACGGCATTTAGCACCTCATGATGGGAACAGCAGTGGTGTGTGCGGGGGAGCTGAGCGCGTCAATCAAAAGGCAAAACGAAACGAGGTGAGGTGAGGTGAGGTGATAAGTGTGTGATTGTGTGACTGGACTCTTGTTTTTTTAGTTCGTCAGAGTCACACTGCAGCACAAGAGCAGCAAAGGGTGCAATCTTAGTTGGACCCTGACTGCGTATCGCTCGATTGCCTCATCCAGGTGGATCCCCCTGATTACCGGCTCCTCTTCGCTCCTCCCTCCTTCCCCCAACCGTCCCTTTCCTCCCTTTCATCCTCCTTGTTTAAGATCAACCACAGACCACGATCCCTTCTACGTCTCAGATCCCAATAACCATCTGCTCAACTTGAATAGCGGACCAGGCTAACAACAGAAACTTCTCAACACGCCTCCACCGCCACCTACGCTTCAGCGCTCATCATGCTTGCTTAAACTCAAAGTACTTGCATATTGCTGCCACATTACGCAGCTCGATATCGTCTGCATAAACTCTCTCTGCAGCTGTTCCATCTTGCCACCAGCCTAACCTTGTCCAGCTTTCAGCTCAGTAGTCGGCTGATTTTCCGCATCGATACGATCCGCTTCCCCATCATGGATGCCGGTCACCTTCTCCCTCACTATTCGGGAGTCTAAACGCCGCCCACCGACGGGTTCCTGCGTGTACGCACGTTGAATCTAGTCATTTGCCAGTCTGTGCTCAGCACTCTACAAAACTACTTCTCGCTCAATCAACGGCAATCACGGGCTCGTTGATCGACTCAGCCTCACTTCAACCTCAACTTCTTCTCAACGGTTTTCAGTCGTTCTTGACATTTCAATATGGTATCCCTGCCACGCTTCTTCCACACCAACAGGACCGACGACGACGCTTCCTCGCCGCCAATAGAACTGTTAGCTTCTGCTACCGTTGCTAGCGAGATGGCCCGCCCAAGCAGCAGCTCGCTGCCCGTGCTGGGCACGCCCGGCAGCCTAAAGACAGTCTTTGGCAGCTCGGATACTCGAGACTCGAGTACGGCCGACGACTACATCGACGAAATTCTTCCGGAGTACCTACAGGGGTCCCTTTTGGCCTCAAACGCCACCGTCGGACGCCGCTCGCGCCTCGATGAGTCGGCTGGTGAGGGCCTTCGCAGGAATGTGCTTGTCCGCAACGCAATGCTGTCCAGTCTGGAACGCGAGCGACGTCAACTCTCTGAAGACTTATCGGCCCCTGCGCCAGAAGCTACGGTCCATCAAAGCGATAGGGTTCCCGGGTTTGATGAAGAGGCTCAGTTCTTTGAAGACCTTCTCTCGGAACTAAGTGGTTCTGACTCCTTTGGATCAGTCAGCACTGTGCTGGAGGCCTCGATTCAAGAAAGCGGTGCGCACGCTCCGTTCTGGCCCCGTCCAGAAAGTGCTGATGAAGAAGAGGACTTCGTCGAACTCGACTCGAGCCTTCCCTCTGAAGCCCTCCTCGCACATCTGGTCTCGTCTCCTTACACAGATACAATCGAGTCAGCCACGGCTGTAGCCCCGATGGATCGAGACGAGGCCGTGCACAGCGTCGCACAAACTCTTGTCGGCTCCTGCTCCAGCGCTCTCTCCGCGCCACGCGAATGCATCGATTCTGGGTTTGCGGAGGCAGTGTCTCGTCCAGCATCTGTAGCCAGCTGCTGCATCGGGTATCCCAACGTGTGCCCGTATCCTGCCACTCATAGCTTTACCGGTTGCTCATCGGAAGAGCTTCCAGCTTTGATCGATGACGACGACAGCGATCTCGACGACGATGAAGACGAAGTGGACGCTCAGTCCAAACCAGCAGCAGAGATGGCACAGGCTATGGAAGGCTCTCCCCATGAAGTGTCACTCTTGCCGAGTCCAGATGGCGATGCAGCCCTCTCTCGACCTCTCTCGCCCGTCACGTCACCCATCCCCTCGGTGTACCACGACTATACCAGCTTCCGGGATCCGCTTTCACCCGAGGCCTCCCGTCCAACGTCGCCGATTTCCAGCGCCTCGTCGAAAGGTGACGGGGATGGGCCCAGCCCTTTGCTTCTACCATCAGACCTGGGGCCCTTGCCCTCTCTAGCTGAACTCTCCCTGCAGCTACCTGCGGTGTCTGGTACTAATCCATTGACCAGGCCGTCTTCGCGCGCTCTGGTGGGTCCGTGGTTTGAGCACAAGCAAGATGTTTCAGGCTCGACGAATGGCGATACAGATCGCATGCACTGGACAATCTCTTCCGCTCTGCATTCACGACCAACACCCGTGGCTTCCTCATCGACGACAATCTCCGACCACAACCCTCATAGACTTCTTTTCGATTCACACCGCGGCGGCTACCCATTCGCAGCGACAAATGATCCGAGCGACCATTCGATCGTTGTCCACTGGTCGCGTTGAACTTTGCCTGTCGTACTTGTTCCTGTTGTTCCTTGTCTGTTCTCGCTCCGACATTGTTCTTCACGCCTGTTAGCATAATCTTGATTCTCGTGCCAGCACCTGCCTAGCCCTCCACACACTCGCTGTACATACTCTTGTAGCATCTCTGTTCTCTTTTCGTTTCTTCCTTGCACTCTCCATACCCCTTGGTTCCCTTGTCGCCATGTCACCGATGTTCCGCAAATCGATCACGCACTTCTCACTCTGTGGTGGGTCTGGGTCAAGTTTGTGAGTGAATGTGGTTGCAAAAAATGAGAGTGCTGTGCTGTCTTACGAGAGATGAAACAGGATTGCGTGAGGAGGGGGTTCAGGCGACGTCCTGAAGCTCAATTTCCGAGTCGATAAAAGTAAAATCCTCGTCGACTTCTTGCTGCCAATCGTCGTCGTCGTCGTCGTCGTCGCTGGCGTGGGCGAGTGTGGCGGCGTGTGTGCTGATAGGATGCTTCGGGTCTTCGTCATCATAATCGCTTTCCGCAATGCGAGTCGATGGTTGGAGAGGGCCGCACCGCGCTTCCGGATTAAACACGGTGCGGGCCTTGGCAGCGGATGGATCAAAGATGCTGTTGAGCAGTCGATCGCGCTCCCGCGCTTTCGAGCGGGCATGCCGAACCGGTGACAGCTTGAGCCCGGCCAGTGAGGCGTGTGTCTGGTCCGCATCGGCGTCCGAGTCGGAACCGGGGCTGGAGGTTGTGTCAACTGCATACACCTGCCTGTTGCGGGTGGGGATCGTGTATGCGTAGTCTTCCTCTTCTTCGTCCACCAAAGCACTTGATGGGAGAAGGGGAGAGGAAGCAGTGCGCAGAGTGCCATAACGCTGATACGGTGTGATCGAGATAACTTTTCCACGCGGCTCATCATCGTCAGAGAGCTCGACTCGTTGCACTCTTCGCCACCCTTCGATCCTACTGGCCTCGACTGCTCTTTCTGCCGCACTATCTTCCAAGGCGTCTCCTGCTTCTGATGCGATGCCGATGTTGCTACTGACAGGCTCGACGCCGCGCGTAGGGCTGCTAGCGGTCTCATCTGCCACCTTGCTGTGTTGCTTCGACAGGAAAGAGTGCTCCGTAGTGGTGGTGGTGGGTCGAATGGTGCTGCTTGGCACGGTCAGTTCGGTGTGCGGGGAAGAAAGGGCGCCGGCTCGGCAGAACGATGCTGGACTGGAGGATGCAGGATGTGCTGCACCGCCGTCGTCTTCGTTGTCGCTGACGTTGCTGCTGGGCAGCTGAACCAGCGCTCGGATCTTGTGCCTTTTCATCATGCCTGTTGTGTCGAGAGAGGATGACTCGGTCTCGCGCGCTCGCCGCAAGCGACGTTGTTGCACTTCGGCTGCGAAGAGGCCCCCGACAGGCAAGCTGCTGCTGTCATCCTCCATCAGTGCGTCTGCATCGTCTTGATCGTCTGCCATGTGCTGGTGCGCATGCGATTTCGTAGGAGGGGGGACACCTAGCATGTTCTGCGGTGCGTGGTTGCTGGATGGTGAAGCAAAGAGCGGTCGAAAGCCTTTTGCGGATGAAGCGGAACGACGGAGCTTGGCGACCGCTTTGATCGGGGATTCGGTTTGCATCTCTTCGTCTTCTTCCTCATCTCCCAACCCGGGACCTCTGGATGCAAACTTGCCGTTGCTCTGCGCCCCACCACGCTCACGACTGAACACTGAGCCCGAGCTGGGCGCAGCGGCGCTGCCCTTCTCCTGCACCGACAGTTTTCTGTTGGACGCAAACCCAAACGTCCCCAACCCCCTCTGCACTGGTCTCGGGTCGGTCCTCGACACCGCTACACTACCGGCCGACACGACACGCCGAGCGCTCGGTGTAGGCGGGACGTCTTCCCCCCTCAACCGCTTTCTCGCTTTCGTCCGCGGTGTGTAGGCTACAAGCGCGGCGTTCAGTGCTGCATCGCTCGCAGCTCGCGATTTGGGGCTCTTTGTGGGTGTACGTCTAGAGGGAAGGGATGCTTCCAGTGTGGTGCGTAGTTTGGACGGGGAGGAGGTGATGTATTGCTGCTGATGGTGGGTGTGAGAGGGTGACTTGGTAGGAGTGAAGTTGTTGCGGCGTGCGAAAGTGTCGAGTAGGGGTGAGCGTCTGGTTGGGGTCATTTCGACTTCGATGAGCGACCGGGCTGGGCTGACAGGTTCATTGGCCGAGGGCTTGGAGGGCGAAGCGAAAGGGTTTCTACTGCACCCTGTTCCAGGTGTGACGGTTGCTGTTGCAGGCGAACACCTGGACTTTGTCGGCGTGCGAAAGGGGTTTCTCGACGGCGTGCTCGTCGTTGTTGCTGCGCTGTGCGGCTTTCTCTTGGAAGGCGTCTTGGACACTTCTTCCCTGTCTAGCCTCTGCTTGGAGCTCGATGCGTCACTCGACCTCGAGCTCGTCGAGCTCCTCGACTTCGATTTAGCCTTCACATCACCTCCAGCAGCTTGCCACGTATCGTACGTCCCCGCAATAGCCGGATCGGCGAGGATATCGCGCTTGGTCGGATCGCGTCCATGTTGTGCTTTGAACGCCTTCTGCCATGATTTCAGCTCTCGCCGAAGCAGTTGCTCCATGATGCCTTGCCCCGCCGACCGTTTGTCACCTCCAGAGGCTGGGAGTATGTTTGGTGGCTCGGAAGTATGGCAGATGTGAGAGAATGCTGGCTGAAGCGGTTGGTGATGGTTGCAATGTAAAGAGAAGAATTGTAGGTGTTAGAAAGGCAATTTACGCGTCGCGCGTGTTTTGCTGCTTTTGGGCGTGTCATTCTTCTTCGGAGAGCAAAGTGAAGAGGGAGAAAGAAACAGCATTCAAGCAATTCTACGACAAGCAGCCGGCAGCCACTGAGCACTTGAATGTCATGATGTACAGTCTCAATGAGAGACACTCGGATGGAGGGGAATTATAAGGTGGCTCTGGAAGCAGACTCAACGAAAGAGGTATGAAAGCTAAGCGTATGAAACTAGGCCAATGTTAGATCTACGGGAATGGCGCAATGGGCGGAGTTTAGCGCTGTCAGATGACGGCAAAGAGCCGCTCAGAGAGCGAGAGCCCTTGCAAGCGAGACCCTGAAATAGTCCTGCATCTTGGTCCGGGGTAATGTCAACTCGACTGAGCCTTCATCCAAGACGGAACGCTTGGTCTTGCCTTACCTAGGCACCTCCATCTACGCTGGTCCCAACACTTGAAAGTATCGACCGATCTTGAACATCATGGCGATTTCACATGAATGGCATGCTGGCGAGCTCTTCATCCAAACCCAACTGGGCCACAAGGACGCTGTCGCGGGCGCACATCCCATCTTCCGTCCTCAGCTCACAACACAGCACCAGCAATTCCATACCGCGCTCAATATACTCTCCGTCTGTACGCTCGATGAGCGAGGCCGACCATGGGGCTCTTTCCTTACCGCCAAGGACGGCCAGCATGGCTTCATCCAGTCGTCTTCCTTTACCTCGCTGATCGCGACCAAAATGAAACTACACGAGGGCCACCCAGTCGAAGTGGCCCTCAAGGGGGGTGCTAAGTTTGGCATGACCCAGCTCGTGCGAGGGGACGATTCGACATATCAGGGTCCAGGGCTCAAGCTGATCGCGGGCGTAGGCATCATGTTTGACAATCGAAGGAGGAATAAGTTTGCCGGGTTCATCAACGAGCGCAACGTGGGAACTGAGGAAGATCGAACCATCCAAGTTGAAGTGATGGAGGCGTTGGGGAACTGTCCTAAATACATCAACACACGCCGTCTTGTTGCTCATCCAGAGCACAGGCCTGTGGTGCTGCACACGTCGCTCGACCTGACACCTGGCGAACATCTTCCAGCTGAGACTCTGAAACATATCGCCCAAGCAGACGCCATCTTTCTCGCGACACGATACACCAGTCCGGCACAGACCATCTTCAAGTCGCATCTCGGCATCAATATCCGAGGAGGCAAGCCAGGCTTCCTTCGAGTCACCACCGAAACCGTCACCAAAAATGAAGGCGAGAAGGAGCAGAGGCAGGTGGCGTACCTGCCGGACTATTCGGGTAACAGATTCATGAGCTCGCTTGGCAATGTCCATAGCGACAAGGTGGCAGGTATCACAGTACCTTTGATGAAGAAAGGGACTCCCATCGATGTCGTCTACTTGACGGGCGACGCGCAGGTGCTGCTGGGCAAAGAATCGACCAGCATCTTCCCAGGTGTCAACACATGCGTTCGTATCGAGCTGACCGGCTACATGCATGTTCAAGACGCAGTTCCGCTCATTCCCGAGGCATTCGATCCAGCTGACGGCGTGGAAGACTTTGACAGCAAAGGTGAAGATGGCATAGGCTGGAGCCCGTACAATCCTCCCGTGCGGCGGCTGCGTTCAGAGCTGTCGTCTTCTGCTCCAACGAACTTCGCTTCACCCTCGGAAGCACCACTGAACGTGGCCAGCATCATTGCATTCGAACAGCACACCCTGGACCTTGCAACAGTGACGTTCAAGCTCGCCCAGCCGGTCAAGTACAAAGCCGGACAGCACGTGATCCTGGATTGCGGCTCGCTGCTCGACGCAGAGGTGAAGGAGTATAAGCATATGTCGGACAAATACGGAGGCGAGCAAGAGCTCAACGATAGTGGAGTGCGCACCTGGACGATAAGCTCTGCGCCCACTGATGCAGCTGACGACACGCTGAAGGTGACAATGCGAAGGGTTGAGAGGGGTCTGATAACACCCAAGTTATTCGAGGCTGCAAAGGCAGCTTCGCTGAACAAGACAGCTGGTGCGCTGCCGGTGCTCGGCGTAGGTGGAGACTTTGTTCTCGGATCAGGTGCGAGAGACGGCAGCAAGCTGCTGTGGGTCGCGTCGGGTGTAGGCATCACGCCCTTCCTGTCTTTCCTGCGCTCATTAACGAACTCTGGATCAAAACGGCTCGACATCACGTTGGTGCTCGCTGTGCGAAGGGCAGAAGCTGCCGCCATGCTCGAGCTTGTTCACGCCGCAACTACTTCTCAAGCTCTGTCCTCGGCTGGAACCTTGGCGATTCACATCTTTTCGGCAGGGTTGCAGCAGTCGGACGCACTCTCAGCGGCCCACTTTAGCTCAAGCGCATTCAAGATCGATCTCACGCTCCACGACGCCCGGCTGAGCTCGGACCTGTTGCTGACCACCTGCAATGCAGCCGAAAAGGCGGAAGCCTGGGTTTGTGGGCCTCCTTCGCTGGAATCGTCGGCTCTGCAGACGTTGGAGAGAGCCGGTTGGCCTGCTGATAAGGTTCATCGTGAATCGTTTTCGTTTTGATATCACGCACTGCAGTAGTTATCTCGTAATGCAAGAGTCTTTGCGCTGTTGAAATATGCAAGAGTGGTAACTGTAACATTAATTGAGGCAAGTCCAGAGTTTCAACCGATGTGTCTCGCATCAATGACACGCGCAGCTGCTTCTTCTCGGCCTTCTTTCTGACAAGTCACACGTATGTCTGGCCATGCGACCAAAGCGAGCAGAACCTACGCCGGCGCACGCATGAGATCATGACCGGTCGTGGTGAGTTTCACCGCCCACGTAGCCCCATGCAAGATTAGAGTTGGCATTGCATGCGGGCTGCCGCATTGATCTTGTCCTTGAACAAATAAATTTCAGCGCAGACAGTGTGTGTGAGAGAAGCGATCGATGACGAAAACAGCCAAAGGTTGACCGGTGACGAACAAGGACAAAAGGCGAGCGATCCAGTAGACGGCCTTGCTGCTATACACCTGAAATAGCGTCGGAGAGAGGAAAACATGGCGAAGCTGGGAAAGGGTCTTGGCTTGGTCGCACGTTTTCTTCGCCGACAGCTGTCAGCAGATTTTGGCTTCCACTGTGGGGGCCGATCGGTACTTCTCAGCGGACCGCTTTGCGCATAAGCGGGGCTCGATCGGTCGCTCAGCGTGTTGGCTCGGGAACGCTTGAACCCGCTCTGAACTGCACAGATCGTTCCGATGTCCCGTGATACACCGTCGGGCGGTGCCATTCCACACACTTGGGGAAAAACAACTCCAAGCCATCGATACAAACACATCGCCAAAGCCCAATTGATCGCCGGCAGATCGACGGCGAAATAGCTAGTTCACTTCCTACGGATCGCATGAAGAAGCACCGGCGCAGCTTCGGCTAGAAGAACAACAGGAAGAGGTCCCGCTCTACCTTGCTTTTGCCCGTTCATTGAGCCATCTGACCTGTTCTGACCCGAAAAGGCGCGGATAAAGGTGGTCCGAAACGCCTGTGTGACGAAGTCGAAAGCGAGCAGTGAGTTACCCGTTAGTTCCATCGCGGGCGCCAGGCGGGATGGCCAGTCCACACGGAGTTAGAGTGGATCTCTGTCTGAAGAGCAAAGGAAATTTCAAAATGCGCTCGGCACCCCTAAGCCCCTGCCTCTGCCCTTCAAATCGGAGATCTGTTACGTTTGGCTAAGGATTTTGGTCAGTGGTCGAATTTGTAGTCAGAGAGTGCTGAAGTTTTGAATTCGTTTGCTGAACGTATTCGGAAAATATGCCTCTGTAGCTAAGCACGACACCGTTTTGGACCTGCTGGCTGCTGGCTGCTGGCGGGAATTTCGGTTTAATTTTGTGAGTTTCGAAAGCGGTGATTTCAAAACGAGAGTAGTGCACAAAACCAGCAGTAAAAAACAGCAGTAATTAGCTAGGCAGAAGGACGGATCGAGTCGGGCTGGGTTTCGTGTGGATTTGGCCGGGCTGCAGGTGCGCTCTGCATTTGAGTTGGTGAGAAGTGAAAGTGGGCTGCGCCTCCAATCAACCAAGCGCTTGCGTTTCTGGCAGCCAAGCCGAAGCACCGCACAGCCTGAGACAGAGCCAAAATTGGAGACGCCAGCTCGTCACCCTTTGCGATTCGAAATTGACACGACTTGTCTGAGGGACTGCGCCGCCATTTGCAAGCCTTGTTTGGCTCGCATGCAAGCCAGAGTGCACTCCGCTGTCGATTCGATTGATTTGATTGATCACTCCTTTTCACCTGCTCACCACAACTCCTCCATTCATCCTTTTACCCACACCTCTTCTTCATCTCGTCACCACCGTCACCGTCATTCATCCCTCTTCGTCATCACAAAGAGAGGGCGTATTACGGCTGAGGCGACGAAACACCTAACCTACGCTTAACACCACCATCTCCGCTCTCACGGCATTCAACACCACCCTCCTCTAAACGGTGCCGATACTGAGACTCTCTGCATTCTGAGCACACATCATCTCGTACGGACCACACATTGCATCCGAACCGCCACATTACATCGCATCTCTTGTTGATCGCACCTTGAACGACCGACGCCAGCTCTGTTCGTCGTCTTTGTGACCACTGCACTGCACTGCATCATCAACTCCTGCGGCTCCACTCGTTAGCTCCATTTTGCCGACTACCGTCCGTCTTACGACTTGAAAGGCTGAGTCGCATCGTCACAACGACGTCAACACCTGTTCCTCATCAGATTCTCCGCAGTCTACAACAGCAGCAGCAATCATGGATCTCCGCGTAGGAGGAAAGTACCGCATCGGTAAGAAGATCGGCTCCGGCTCCTTCGGTGACATCTACCTCGGCATCAACATCATCTCCGGTGAAGAGGTCGCCATCAAGCTCGAGTCCATCAAGGCCAAGCACCCTCAGCTCGAGTACGAGGCCAAAGTGTACAAGACCCTTGCCGGTGGTGTCGGTGTTCCCTTCGTCCGTTGGTACGGCCAGGAGTGCGACTACAACGCCATGGTTATCGACCTTCTAGGCCCTTCGCTCGAGGACCTGTTCAACTTCTGCAACCGCAAGTTCTCGCTCAAGACCGTCTTGCTCCTCGCTGATCAGATGGTACGTATTCCTCCTTTAGCTCTCTACCCGTCAGCAAGCATGTTCTTATGTCCTGCCGTGATTGTGGCACAGACTAACTGACTCTTCCTTATTTTTACCATTGCTTCCGCATTGTCTCGCGCTTCGCAGATCTCTCGAATCGAGTACATCCACTCGCGCAACTTCATCCACCGTGACATCAAGCCCGACAACTTCCTCATGGGTATCGGCAAGCGTGGCAACCAGGTCAACGTCATCGACTTTGGTCTCGCCAAGAAGTATCGCGACCCCAAGACCCACCTGCACATCCCCTACAGAGAGAACAAGAACCTCACCGGTACCGCTCGTTACACATCGATCAACACCCACCTCGGTGTCGAGCAGTCGCGACGAGACGACCTCGAGAGCTTGGGCTACGTTCTCATGTACTTCCTCCGTGGCTCGCTGCCCTGGCAGGGTCTTAAGGCGGCCACCAAGAAGCAGAAGTACGACCGTATCATGGAGAAGAAGATGACCACCCCCACGGAGCTCCTCTGCCGTGGCTTCCCCTCGGAGATGGCCATCTACCTGAACTGCTGCCGTTCGCTCCGCTTCGACGACAAGCCCGACTACTCGTACCTGCGCAAGCTCTTCCGTGACCTCTTTGTCCGCGAGGGCTTCCAGTACGACTACGTCTTCGACTGGTCCATCCAGCAGCGCAGCGAGGACGCGAAGGCCGAGCCCGTCGTCAAGCAGCAGCAAGCCCAGCCGCAGCAGGCCGCCCAGCTGCCTCGCCGCAAGGTGCTGCCGCAGGAGGGCGACGAGACCGTCGGCAATGGTATGGACACCACCCGTGCTACCTACGGCACCGCTCGCCCCGCCGACAAGGCCTACCTCGCCTCGCAGAACATGCCCAGCTCCTCGCGACCTCTCAAGCGCGATGACCAGCCCGGCTACTACTAAACAGGTTCTGCAAGGTGACTTTATGGTGCACCGAGGTTTCTTTAGCCTCCTTCTGCACCGGCCTGTCATCCTGTTTGCTGGAGAGGTTCTGATGGGCAAAACGTAAAGTTCGCCAGTCAATGACTTGGGGTGTCGGTTGTCGGTAAACGCTCTCCTTCGCCACAGCAGGAACAACAAGTGAGTGGCGTCCGCCAGCTCGCCGTGCTGCTCGCTGCACTTGTCTCCTTCCCTCGTCTCAGCCTCTCCTCAACACACACTTTCTTGGCATTTTCACGGATCTTTTGGGCATCTTTTTCGGTATGGGCGGTCGCGCGAACGCTTGGTTTTTGATCATGACATCTTTTCTCGAGCACATACTTTCCTCGCGGATATGCGAGAGGGCTTCGTCGGAAAAACAAATGGACAGGTGTCCACAGCATGATCATCCAACAAATCAAGCAGCAAGGGGGTTACAAGCTGCTGGTGCTGCCGTAGCATTCTCGAATTCGGCAGCAGCAGCGGCAACTTTCGCAGCAATTATTCTCCTTGTCAAGGCTCGACGTATCATCACCACCATTTTCGCACATCAGATCCCGCCAAGGTCCTAATTTTTCTCCCAATGGTTTCTCAGCAATAGTCGTCTCTTCGCCTCTTTCCACAGTACGTTGCATCAAGCGCTTCGTGCGCCGTCTCTCTCTCTCTCTCTCGTTTTCACACACGCATCCAACCACCCTAGTCGATGCGAGCCAAGGTCTCATGCTTGTGCTTGCGCTTTCACTTGGGCCTACGTGTGTCGAGTGGGGCTCTGCTAATAGAGCACGTCGCTCGACGGAAACGACCAACACCGCCAACTGTCTACTGTCTTTACATATCATGCATATTCCTCTCCCCCTCAAACCCTTCAACTCTATGTTTGGATCCTTCTCCCCCTCTCATCCCTCACCTTGTTGTCCTCCTCTCTCCACTACATCTTGACGTCAATCTCCTTCATGTTGTCTTTTTGTTGTTGTTCACGACGTCCACTGCAGCCTTCTGTGAATTTCCAATCATGTTTGACGTTAGTTCTGCGGTGGTTGTGAGTTGAATGATCGAGGTGAGTGTTCCGTGTGGAGAATGAGGTGAGTGAGCGTGCAACTTGTGGGTGAGGTTGTGCTCACAGAGTGAGGGTAAGCGACGTCTCTGAAGCGGAGTAAGTGTTGCTAGGAATTCGTACCATGCTTACGGCCAGTCCGAGATCGTCCTGGGAAGAGCGCCGTTCCCCTCTACACACAAGGCAAGAACGCCGTTCAAGAGCGGGAACGCTGCTCCAAGTTCTCACGCTGCACCAAACACATGCCTTCCGAGCACACAGAGACACACGCACGCAAAGCAGGAATCTAACCAGATACAGATTGCAACTCACTTCTTCGTGCCCCCCGCATCAACCGCGAATACCAGCCCGATGAATCGCCCACTCCTTCTCGACCAAATGCGTCACCTTTTCCACGGTCGACATGAGCTTGTTCATATCAGCCGACCAGTCGTTCAGCACGTCGGCGTTGCTCTTCCTCTTCTCAAAGTTGACCAGCCCGGCGGGGCGGTCCATCTTTGCAAAGATGGTGCCGCTCGACACGAGGTCCGCCAGGGCGGACTCGGACTGCTCGGCGGACAGGTCGAGCAGCTGCGAGAGACGCAGCAGGGTGATGCGCGTGTAGTACGACGAGATGACGCGGATGTTGTGTTCGACAACACGCTTGTGGAGCTGCTCCCACCGGTGCGCGCCGTCCTTGCTCGAGTCCTTGGTAGGCGCGGCCGAGAAGGTGGGCGACTTTCGCAGCAGCGGCCCGTAGAGCGTCTCGATCCCCGGCCAGCGCATCAGCTCCGGCGTGGTGAAGCACTTGAGCAGGTTCTTGTGTTCCGGCACCTCGTCCAGCTCGGCCACGCCCGCCTCGACGCGCGCCATCAAGTCGCTCTGCTCATTGTCGTACTTGGCCAGCGCCAAAAACACCACCACGTTGCGCATGACCTCCTTCCGCCTCGCCTCGTCCTTCTTCACCTCTTCGGTATCGTAGATCTCGCGGTAATACTTGCAGATGTCCAGGAATTTGTCTTCGCGCAGCGCATACTCGATCATCAGGGCGTAGTACCGCAGCTTGAGATCGGCGTGCTTGGGGTTGTCGAAGAGCTTGGTGTTGATCTTTTTCGAGACGATGGCCATCTTGGCGAGGTCGTTGCGTTCGTAGTTGAGTCGCATCTGCTCGAGGATGAATTCGACCTTCTCGCGACGGTCCATGCTGCCGAACGTCTCGACCGCAAGGTCTTGCAAGGCGTCGGCGGCTTCGTGCACCTTACCTTGGGCATAGAGCATCTTGGAGAGAAGCAGAGTGACACGGGCACGCTCGACTTCGACAAAGATCTTGCCCTCTGTGACGGTGCGTAGGAGCTCGACGAGCTTCATCCTGATCTTGTCATCCACACCGGCGTCGCCGATGCGTTTGCCGGCGTCCATGAGTTCGAGCACCTTTGCGTTCTGCTTGCCGACCTTCTCGCGTTCACGCTGCTCCATGTCCTCCTGTCGCCTCCGCGCCTCCTGCGCTTGTTTCGACTCCTTCTTTCCATCCTCCTTCTCCTTCTTCGCAGCCTTCTCCTTTTCCTTGTCCGCTTTCTCAGCAGCAAGATCCTTCATCTCTTCATCCTTCACCTCCTGCTCCCGCTTTCGCTCCTCCTCTGGGTCCACAGCAGGGTGCAAGAAACACATGACCAACTGCACCATCCGCGTCGTTGCCATCTTGAGCTGGCCGTGCTTCTTGCTCAGACTCGTCACCGTATCCGCCAGCAAGTCCCAGTTCGTGCTCTGCGCCGAGGGGGTGTTGCGCACCAACAAGATCGCTAGAAGCAGCAAACGCGTGGTCGACGTGAGATCTGCTGCATTGCGGGACTTCTTTTCGAGTGCGAACACTTTTTCGAGGGCAGATGGCAGTTGGTTGCTGGAAGCGAGGGATTGAGCTTCCGGGATGAGCGTGTCGACTTCAGTGGTGAAGTCCGCCTCTTGCTTCTTTTCCGGTGCCGACATTGTGGGCAGAGGAGGACGGGGGTTTGGATTTGAATCGAGAGAGTGGTGGGTAGATGCAGTCCAGTGTTTCACAGTCGTTTGTAGTTGCGATTGGGTGAATGGATCGAGAATATCGGTGGTGGTGATCGTGGATGTGATCTCAGTGTGAGTGTTCGTGGACCGAAGAGTGTTGGTTGGAAGCGGGCTTGTGCGGTGGTCAAGTGACTGCGAAATTGCGACAGTGGAGCAACGAGGCGGCGCTGCGTGGCCTTCGATCACAGTCAGTTCACTGGAATTCCGAGAGCCTTACGAGCCACAAAAGTTCGAGACGCGTTACCGGTCGTCATTAGGTAAGCGCACATCAGCAGTCCTACAAGCTCACCGCCTACTGGGCCGACACCGGGCACTTGACCCTTTGCCCTCTGAACGCTGGTATCATGGTACAGGGCCCAACACAGCACCTCGCAGACACGCTCACATCCACCAGCCATTCCACCGAACGAAACAGCACCACAATCATGGTAAATATTGAGAAAAAGTACAACAACGTCAACGACCACAAGACGAAAGAGCACTTTCAATCTTCGTCATTCGCATGGTATCCAGCACGGCGCATAGCACCGAGCACCCGTCTCGCCTGGGTCAACTCCTTCTCCAGCTTGAGCACCTCGACCTGCTGCTCCATCTCCTTGACCTTGAACTCGTGCACCGCCATGGTCGAATAATCAAAGTCGGCCGCACCGTTGCTCTGCTTGTCCGTGATGGTCTTGACCTGCTTGACCAACGCTCTGCACGCATCTGTGACCGCCTTGGCCGCACGCTCGAGCCTGTCTTGCGTCTTCGACATAAACTCGGCCTTGACGCGCGATGCAGCCACCACCTGCGCCGTTGCGGCCGAGACCTCGTTTGATGCAACGATGAGCTGCTCGAGCGAGTGCGTGCCCGTAATGACGCCGTCGGCGGCTTCGATGAGCATCGTGGTCGCAAACGCAACGGCACGAGCAGCGGAGATGAGACCCTCGGTCCAGCGGTTGTTCTTCTTGTAGAACTGCTGGTTGGTCGACGATCCTCGGCCCTTGGCCACAATCTCTTGCTGCGATTCGGTAGCCGCCTTGATCAGACCCGCAATGGCACGCGTAATCGCCAACGACGCCTCCAGAATCGCATCGTGCACCTGCAGATCCACCGCAGAGTACTTGTTGTGGTCCCTCGGCCTCGACAACAGAGCCTGCAACTTGGCCGTGGCAGCATCGATCGCAGAGGCGGCATTCATCATCTCGCGCTCCACAATGTCGCCAATATCGCCATTGGCGTTCGCAAGCATAGTGTTGCCCGCCTTGACCATGGTTTCAACCACGCTGTTGAGGTTGGCAAAGGCAGAGCGTGCCTCCATGTTTTGACGCGCAACCACATCGCGGCGCTGAGCCGGAGCAACACCCGCCAGACGGTACGACTGGAGGTTGCTGAAAAAGCGCAGCAGCACGTTACCTGCTTCGCGGCCCGTACTAATGAGCTTGTCGGCAGCATCGTCACTCTGTGCTAGACGAGTAATACCCTTGGTGCTGGTGAGAGTGTCGCTGATGGTCTGTGCTAGCTGGTTGGCCCGCTTGATGACCTCGACGTGCTCGCCGCCCACCTCTCCGGACAAGTACAGCGAAAAGACGGTGGCAAACTCATTCGTCGAAGTGGTGCCCTTTTCGATCATGGACAAGACGTACTCGGGGGTGGCTGTGGTGTTGCCCGTGCCCGAAGGCGATTCGAGCTCGTAAAGTGCATCGTCCACCTTGTCGACGCATGCCTGGAGGATCGAGTCGATAATGGCGTTTAGCTTCTTGGTGTTGTCGAGGATCAAAGTGTCGATCTGGGCGTTGACAGCTTGGTCGCTCTCACCCTGGTTGAGCTGCAGGTCGGTGAGCTGCTTGATGGTGGCATCCATGCCCTCTTGCAAAATGGCCAGCTCGGCGTCCTTCTCGTCGCGGATGCGTGCCAGCTCGGCATCGCGGGCATCGAGCTCCATGCGCTTCTCGCGCAGCGAGTCTTCAAGCTCGGCGATCTGGCGGTTGAGCGTCGACATCATGCCCGAAAGCTCGGAGCTCTTGGCACGTGTAGCATCCTCAGCACGTTCGTTGGCGAACATGAGGTCTCGCTTGAGGCGGTCGAATTCTTCCTTTTGGCTCGCCTTGATCCTGTCGAGGTCGAAGCGGGCGCGGTCACGCTCGCGGATCATGTCGGCGAGCTCGAGGTTCTTGGCCTTGACGTCGCGTTCCATACGCTCCATCTTGTCGACAGCCTCTTGGGCGCTGCCGGCCTTGATCTGCAACTGCTTGTACTTGCCGAGCATCTCGAGGTGCTCGGATCGGAGCTGCGAGTAGAGCTTAGCGAGCGCCTCGTACTTGTTGCGCCAGAGGGTGACCTGGTCCTGGAGCTGCTTGATGATCTCGTCCTTGCCCTGCATCTGTGCGCCAAAGTTTTGGCCGATGTTGGCAAGCTCGGTCTCGAGCGCCTTGACACGCCTGTCGTACTGCTCGAGCATGAGCTGGTCGCGCTCGTACTGGCCACGCATGGCGAGGATCTCTCGTTCGAGCTCGGCAAGTCGGCCGCCCTGCATCTGGTCCATTTGTGCCCGCATGAGCTGTTCCTGTGCCAGACGCTGCTGTTCAGCTTGAAGACGTTGCTGCTCTTCAAAGTCGCGCTGTTGCTTGGCGGCGAGGTCTGCTTGCCTCTGCCTCTCGGCTTCCTCCTGGGCTTTGAGCGCGGACTGCTTGTCTTCGTACTGTTTGAGCAGTCGAGCCTGTTCGTCGATCTCGGCCTGCGTTGGACCAGGCTCGGGCGTAGGAGCTTTAGGTGTCTGGCGAGGCGGGAGGTAGGGACCTTCTTCGGGGAGCTCGAAGAGGTTAGGGGGTTCGTGGTTGAGTTTGGGGACATTGATAAGGGAAGTAAGGTACTTGAGGTTGGCACATTCGTAGTAGAACTTGCGGAGGTGGTGGTGCTGCGAGTCGTATCGCTCTCGCAATGGCTGGAGAGCGTCGCTGGCGTCGGTGCGTCGGTGCATGGCGCGAAGCATGGAGGTGAGGAACTTGTAGATGCCGTAGCTCTCCTTGACGAGGGGAACAAGGGCCGAGATGCGGCATTCGTTGTTGGCCGAGCCGCGGAAGTGAGCAAAGACGAGTTTCTGGAATTGCTCGATCTGATCCTGCAAGTTCATGAGGTCCATGATGGTTTCGTAACCCTCGTCGGGATTGTCGATGTTTTTTAGCGAAATATACTCTTCGTACTCGAACAGGCCGTTGAACTCCTTGTGGTGACGATGGAAGCGAAGCTTGGCGAGAATAAAGTTGACGTAGGCACGGATGAGAGCGCCGTAGCCGCGCATGCTGTCTGCGCCGACAGTGCGTGCACAGGTCTCGAACCATCCGATCTGAGCCTGAGCCTCCTTGAGGACGACCTGGTGGCCTTCCTGGAGCACCTTGTGGACGAGGATGAGCGCCTTGAAGGTCTGCACTTCATCGCTAAGGATGGGCTGGACGCGGAGACCAGTCCAGATGGACTGCGAGGTGCGGTGGTCCCAGGTGTAAACAATGCATTTGCGGACGTGCTTCTGCTTGGGGGCGGTTTCCTCGTTGCTGGTGGCCTTCTTGATATGGATGGATAGCTCGGACTCAGCCTTGTCGCGGTCGACGGGCCGCGTAGGCATGTGGTCATCAAAGCGGGCCATCGTGGATGTGTTTCAGCTTCGTCACTAACGACGTTTGGAGCTGGACGGACGACGATGCGCAGATGGATGGAGGACAGAAGAGAGGGGCGGAGCAAAGGACCGGGAAGCCAAAGAGAGGATAGAACCGAGTGGAGAGAGACAAAGACGGGCAAGTTGCAGCCGAGGTAGATTCCAAGGGTCAAAGCGTGGGCAGCACAGCAAGCAGGCAGGTACTGTAGATAGGCACTGTGACGGCAGGCGATGCATCCAGCGTAATCGGAACAGCAGCTTGCGAGGGAACTGAATCGGTGGTGCTCGGTGGGGTGTGGTGCGGTTGCCGGCTGCTTGAGAAGAAGTCGAGCGAGGGGAGAGAGAGCGAACAGGCAGGCACACACGGTCCACAGAGACAGAGACAGCGGAGCTCAGATCGACACGCAGTCATCAGGGACAGGCACACTGAGGCTGTGTGTGTTCGCCCGCTCTTGCAAGATGACAGCGCCGGTCGAGCCACAAGTCAAAATCAGGAGAAATCGTCGATTCAAATCGGAAGGTGGAGATTGATAAAGGAAATGTTAGGTCGTCTTCCGAGATGTTCAAATGTCGGCGAAATCAAGCTCCCTTTCTCGAGGCGGTGCAAGTGGCAGAAGCCATTTAACCGAGCTTGCCCTGTCTCGTCGGTTGGACGTGCCTGCTGCTGCACAGCCGACAGACTGTGAAGGAAGAGCGGAGACGAGCGTCAAAAGCCCTCACGTCACCGGCTTGCTGCCCTTTGCTTTGCCTGCCGTTTCGCCCCTATTTTTTGTCATTTCGTGTCGTGTCTTTCGTTGAATTCCTCGGCACCCTCGTCGCCTTGGCAAGACAGTTAATTTCCTTGGCCGTTGGTGTTGGTGGCTCCTTCTCGTTGCCTATGCGAAGCAGCAGCCCCACACCTTTCTCTCCTTTTTCCTTTGGCAGGTGGTGGTAGGTTCCCTCTCTCCCACCTTGCCTCCATCTCTATCAAGCCGGTCACCGCTTCTTCCCCTTCGTCGTCACAATCAAAACTTGGAAGACCGTCGCCATCACCGAAAACCGGTCAAGTATAAAGCGAGCGGGAAGAGTTCATTCGGTCTCGGAGCACAGCGCTAGCCGCTGCACCTCAACACGCTTCGAAGCAACATCGCTACCTTTTGTTCCAAGGCCCATCTAGGGTCAATAGCAAACGGGCAGGTCCCGGTCAACGTCGGTCCAGAAACAGACTGCACCCCACGCCGCGCGTACACCCGCCGCCATGATTCGTCCAGCCACGCCGGGCACCCTTCTCACCTTGGTGGCGGCCGTCTTGCTGGGTCTCGTCACTATCTCGAATCCCATTATCAAGTCCATCTACTTCTTGCAGGCCACTATCGGCGGCAATGGCCCTCAGGCTGGCGAGGTCGCTCGTTTCGGTACGTTGGGCTACTGTCTCGGCAGTAAATGCAGCAGTCCCACGCTGGGTTACTCGTTTGATCCGAATCAGCTACTAGGCATTCAGGTCGTCGGTAGCAGATACACCTCGGCCGTTGTCAAGGGTCTCACCTACACGCTCGTCCTTCATCCCATTGCTCTCGCCTTTGCTGTCGTTGCGGTGCTCCTGGGGCTCATCTCGCACTGCCGCGATTTCTCGACCAATTGTTTTGGCAGTTTCGTCACCGGCATCGGCGCTTTCATCACCCTCGTTGCCTTCGGTCTCGATCTTGCGCTCTTCATCATTGCCAAGAAGCGCATTGACTCGATCAACGGCGCTTCCGCCTCGCTCGGCATGGCCATCTGGATGACGTTAGCTGCATGGATCCTCATGTTCCTCGCGGGCTGTGCCTTCAGCTGCGGAATTTGCAGCCGAAGGAGGCGCAATCGCGTCAAGGACTCACACGTCGACGACGCATACGGTGCACGCCCCAACGCCCCTGTGCGCGATAACTACGGCCAACAGATGCGTCTGGACGCCCTCGACGCAGAAGCCGACAGGAAGCGCAGACAAGCTACACTTGACAGGAACAACCGAGAGCGCGCGGACCTGCCCAAGTTTGCAGAGTACGAGACCGAGTACGAGGTGCCCCTCAAGAACGACTACGATGACGGTGCTTACTCGAACGGAGCCAGCCAGCACCAACCGGGACTGGCCTACTCGACCAACAACAGCGTTGCACGGGCCGGCGGAGCTGGTGCCGCAGCTGTGGCCGGAGGCTCGGTCATCAATGGCGTTGGACAGGGCTATGGCAGGAGGCCAACACAGCGAAGTCACGCCGAAGACTTCTCCAACTCGCAACCCATGCTGAACAACTCGGCCGGTCATGGAGCGCATAACTTTACCGCGCACAGGCAAGACACAATGTCGTCCGCGGCTGGCGGTGCTGGTCTTTCCACGAGCCACAGCGACGCTACCTACGTTCCTGGTGTCGGCCCACAGCCATTCCGCGAAGACTCGCTGACACCGGCGCCACGACCGTATCCTCAGGTTTCGTCTCCTCCGCCCATGCCTGAGTTCCCTCAGCACCATCAGTATCAATCGCAATCGCCGTCGCCGCAACCGCAGTATGATGCGTACGGCAATGTAATCTCTTCCGCTATGGTACAACAGCAGAGCGGCAGCCATTTCAACCAATCGAACAATGCAGCGCGTCGTCAGCCCACGGCCGAGTACGGTCATCCCGCCGAGTACTCGGGAGCGACGTTTGGACCTTCTTCATCTGGCTTCATGCAGCACGGTTCCGATCCTGCAGCAGCTGGTGGAGGCTCGCGCGTGCTTGGATCGCGCACTCTGCCGAGCATCCCACAGCACGACGCAGCTGAGCCTCAAGAGATCGTCTATGATGGCAGTGCGGCTCCCGTGGATCGTCGCCAGGGAACTATCGACGACGGTTTCGGCCTTGCCTCGGTCGCACACGGCTCACAACACCAGCACGAACCGACGCACGAGACTGGCTACGACCAGTACGCGTCCTCCGCATACGGTCACCAGACGCAAGCGCAGCATCAACAGCAGCATCAACAGTATCACTCGTCCTATCCATCAGTCGGAAACATGAGCCAGTACCAAGACCAGCACCGAGCCGAGCCCTCCTCGACGGCTCAAGGGCAATCATACCACAACCCTGCAGAGGGCAGTCACTATGATGACTACCAGAGCAGCGTCGGTCCTCCTGGCTACGATATGGTGACAGGTGGGTCTGGTGGCACATACCAACACAATCACTATCCGCATGAAAAGTAGTAGTATGAACAATGTCTGTATAGTCTCCGCGACACTTTTTGTATGTAGTTATATAAAGGCAGAAATGCATGATACCTGTTGCACACTCACATATACTCAGGCAGACTGTGTCAGGCACCAAGCGATCAATCGAACTGAGAAACAAAGAAAGCATTGAGCAAACACGATCAACGGAAGGTATACAAAACATTCGCTTCATGGAAAGGCAGAAATCACAACTCGTCATCCTCGGCGTCAAACAACGGCGCGCGTTCCTCCTCGCCTATCCTGATCCTATCCCTCGCCATCGCGCCCTCATCCTCCAAATCCAAATCCAGCGAGTACGGCCTATTCCCAATCTCGATCCTCGATGGTCTGCTCGTGACATTGCTGCCGGACCTCCTGACAATCGAAACGAGCCTCAGCGCCTGGACCACATTGCGGCCAATCAGCAGAATCGAATCCAGAAGCTCCTCGCCCTTGCCCGACCTGCCTCTGCTCCCCTCTTCCTCACCCCCATTCCACGGCGTTCGCCTGAACGGCGAGCACTCGTGATGAAAGAAGATGACCAACAACGTTACCGCACACAACAGGACCAGCCCTAGATCGACCACATTGTACGTGCTCTTCCAAAACTGCTTCCCAAAGGCAAGCAGGCGTATACCCACCTCCGCAATCAGCAGCAGGTTGATCGCGAGCTCAAGCCCGTAGAACAGCGTGCCGGGGCAGTCGGAGGTGAGACTGATGACGACGGTGAGAAGCGAGGCGAGCGCCATGCCCGCATAGAACCAGAGATAGGCCGATGAGTGGACGAAGCGGTTCGCTACGCCTTTGAGGATCTCATCGCGCGAAAGGAAATAGTGCGAGCGGGACGGGGTGGGTTGGGAGCTGTCGTCGGTGTTGACTCGTGAGTAAGGCCCAGAACCGAAGGCGTTTTGGTCGTATACGGTGCCGACGCCGATAGAGACCTCGCCCGGTGCTGCGCCGTCGTCACCGTTTCCGTTCGAGGGGTATGGAGACGCCATAACAGCAAGACGCTTTGCCCAGCGCTGCGTGGAGATGGAAAACACGTTCTTGGTGTGTGATGCTGCTGATGCTGCGGCTGTTCTGCGAATGGGGCCAGTGGGGACAGAGCTCGCGTGTGCGTACGAACCAGACGCCACAATAGGGTCCGCAATGTGATGTCGCTGTTTGACTCTGCCTGTCGCAGTGGATGCAGACTGAAACGCAGACGAGGGAACGTCGTTGTATTGTGGGTAAGACGTAGCGTGCAAGGAGGCGGTGGAGGTGAACGGCGTGGCAGCTTGCACGGCTGCAGCCGGGTTGAGGTCGACTATCTTGACTGTGTGAATGCAAGGGGATTTCAGTGCGGCGCCCCTCTGAGCCGTAGACGAGTCGGACGTATCTAGATGTAGTGGTAGTGGGGAGGCAAGTTGGGCACGAGATGGATCTCGCCTTGATGACGGCTCGGAGTTGTTGTCTCCGCGGGGAGGTGCCCCAGGCGCATACTATATATCATTGTGTGTTTGAAAGATCAAACACTCTTTAGTTCAGGCCACAATTTCTCCAGAAGAAGCGATCACCATAGGGATGTCGCCGTGTGCTGCCCCAAATCTCGATGGAAAGCTGCTTCCGTTTTCGGGTTCTTCTCGTCGAGAAAATCGGAAGAAGATCTTCGGCTTCGCACGGTCAACTCACTCTGTCTCAGCTTTCAATCATACTTTCACAATCTCGTCCTTTGCTGCTTGAAGCTTCGTCTTCAACCTCACTCCCCTTCCGACCCCCACCCGTCAACCTCGTTGCCCGACATGCCGCCGAAGCGTGCGGCGCTCCCCACCAAGGAGCGCGGTCTCTTCCAGCGGCTGATTCAGGAATACGAGACCAAAAAATACAAGCTCGGCCTCAAGACTGCCGACACCATCCTCAAAAAGTTCCCCGACCATGGAGAGACCGTCGCCATAAAGGGCCTCCTCCTCGGCTCCACCAATCGTCGCGAGGAGGGCATCGAACTTGCTAAAAAAGGTGTGCGTCTCGACTTGACCTCGTTCATCTGCTGGCACGCACTCGGCATCTTGCATCGCCAGGACAAGAATTACGAAGAGGCGATAAAGTGTTATACACAGGCACTCCGCATCGAAGGGGGCGGTAACATCAACCTGTTGCGCGAGTCGGCTTTCTTGCAACTGCAGCTCAGGAACTACCCGCCTATGGTCGAGAACCGATTGACGCTGTTGCGTATGCAACCGCATCTCCGTATGAACTGGATCGGGTTGGCGGTGGCGCACCATCTGGCTGGATCGCTGGACGCGGCTGTGCGTGTGCTGGAGGGATACGAGAACGTGATGCGTGATATCCCGGATAGAAGCTACGAATACAGCGAGGCACTGCTCTACCATGCCAGTGTTCTCGAGGAGCAGTCCAAGTTCCAGGACGCGCTCGACCTTATCGAAGCAAGTAGTAAACGCATTGTAGACCTGCGTGGCAAGGAAGAGGCGCAAGCGAGATGTCTCGCTGGGCTCGGAAAGAGGGACGAGGCAGAGGCGTTGTGGAGACAGCTCATCAAGTCGAACCCGGAGAACAAGCGATACTTTGCCGGTCTGCTCAACTTGCTCGGCATCACAGAGAACTCGGCAGCGACAGCCGGGGACAACCGGGCAGTCGAAGTATTCAGGGGCTTGCAGGCCGACCATCCGAAATCCACCGCTGCGAAGCGTCTCGCTCTCATCTATGCCTCTGGAGATGACTTCAAGACTCAGGCCACCGCCTACGCCAAGTCGGCACTGGTCAAAGGTGTGCCGTCGCTCTTTTCCGATCTCAAGTCTCTTTACAAGGATGCAGGCAAGCAAGACGCACTCGAACAAATCGTCGAGACCCTCCGCCGGGAGTGGGCGCCCACAACGGCTCCGTCCGCCGACGGCACCGACCCACCCACTTCGTACCTCTGGTCGCTCTACTACCTTGCCCAGCACTATTCGCTCACAGGCGACTCCACCCGAGCACTGCACTACATTGACGCCGCCATCTCACATTCTTCCACGCTGCCTGAGCTGCACATGGTGCGCGCAAGAGTCCTCAAACGTGCCGGTGACCTCCTTGGTGCCTCCGCCGCCATGACCGACGCCCGCCTGCTCGACGGCCAGGACCGCTTCCTCAACTCGAAAGCTGCCAAGTACCTGCTCCGCACCAACGACACCGAAGAAGCAGAACGCATCGTCGGGCTGTTCACCAAGCCCGATGCCCCGTCGCCCACGTACGACCTCAACGAGATGCAGGCGCTCTGGTACCTCGCCGAAGAAGCAGAGGCCTTCCTGCGGTCCAGCAACTACGCTATGGCGCTCAAACGGCTCTCACAGTTGGATAAGGTGTTCCAGGAGTTCTGGGACGACCAGCTGGACTTCCACTCGTACTGCATGCGCAAGATGACCCTCCGCTCGTATGTCAACCTCGTTCGATTCGAGGACCAGCTGCGCTCGCACCCAGCGTATGTGCGTGCGGCAGTTGCAGCGATCGGTATCTACACCAAGCTGCACGACCAGCCCGCGACCGCACCGTTCATCGCACCCGCCGAGAAGGAGACCGAGGATCCGGCGCTTGCAGGGCTGTCGGAGGCGGAGAAGAAGAAGGCCATCAAGAAGGCGCGTCAGGCAGAAGCCAAGCGTATTGCCAAGCAGGAAGCCGAGGCGGCAGAGAAGAAGAAGAAAGCCGAAGAGGCGGCGGCGAATGGCGAGACGGTGGAGGACGACGGTCCCAAGCCCGACCTCGACCCCAAGGGGCTGGAGCTGTTCAAGAGCACGCTCGAAGCGTCCCCGCTCAAGCAGGCGGAGAAGTGGCTGCGGTTCCTGCAGGCACACGCTGCGGATAGAGCGGAAACATGGAGCGCAACATTCGACGTCGCCATCCGACAGAAGAACTGGCTGCTCGCCACACGCGCCCTCAAGCACCTGCACAACCTTGACCCCGCCCACCCCGAACTGGTGGCAATGGTCGTACAGCTCAAGAGCAAGCTGCCGGACCTCACTAAGGCCCCGCAGCCCATCGGCGGCGTCATCGCGTCCGCCCTCGCGTCGGTTGTGCCCGCAGACAAGCCGATCGCAACATACTTCGCAGAGGCGCTGCAGAGCGGGGTCGCATCCACGCCCGCCGGTGTGCTCGGCAACGCTAAAGCAGCTCTGGCGCTGGATCGGAAAGACGAGGCCGTCGCGCTGCTGCTCACCCTCCCCTCCGCTGTGCAGCACGTGTCGGGTCCACGAGCCCGCAACGCTGCACTCAAGACCGCGGTCGACGCGCAAGCACTGCTCGCTCAGCTCGATGCTCAGAGTGTCGCAGAGTTCAACGACAAGGCACGGGCAGCCTTCCCGCTCGCTAACGCGTTCAAACCCCCGCAGGCGCTGGAGGAGGAGAAGACGAAGCGCGACGAGGCCCGCGCCACGTGGGCAAAGGGCGCTGAGATCGCCGTTGGTGCAGAGACCAACGGTGTAGAGCACGAGCCGCTCATGTAAGCCTGTACTCATAGCAATCGTAGACGTTCTTGCACCATCGACTCGTGACTGTGGGGAAACGTTGATTTGAGACCACGACAAAGGTGTACGAAGCACATTGAGGAAACTAAGACTAAAGCATGTGAGATGGAGCAGGATGTACAAAGAGAAGCAGGTATGAGAAGAGAAGCAAAACCGAGCACCGAGCACGAGAGTCTTTGAGTGGTGTGAGTGGTGAGAGGAAAGCATACCGGCGAGCACCAGAACCAGCCGTGGCGCCCGGGTAAGAGAAGCCAAGCGTCGAGCACAAAACTCTGCCCGTTGAGCAGGTGTTCGCACCACCGAGCTCGAGCTCGTTTAGGCTAGACAAGCGAGAAAGCGTTAGACGACATGTCGAAGTTCATAAAGAACTGTGCGTCTGGAGAAACGCTACCTTGCTTTGTGCCGTCACTAGACCCGCTACCGGCCGCGCTGATGATTTGCTGCGAGCTCGGAAGGGAAGATGCAAAAAGGTCGGTATCGAGGAACGATTGGAGCTCCGTCATCTCCAGGTCCAGGTCAGCGAAGGGCAAAGGCAGGTTCGCATCGCTATCTACCATACCGAGAGGATGTTGTGGCTGTGAGCAAAAGGGGCTAGATGTGGGCAAGAGCGTGCGAGCCCCAGATGGCGCGATCCGACCAATGAGATCAAGAGACTCATCGTCCAAGAAATACGTGCTGAATGTTTCGGCTTCAGACTCAGCCTCGTGAGCGGCTACTGACTGCAGAAGGGCAGGTTGAGACTCCTCCTGACCCAACCCAGCAGTGTTGACACTCTGGAATGCAGAATGCATCAGAGTGGGCTGACCGTGCGCCACTACCTCGACAGGCATGTCGTTACGACCATCAAGGGAAGTGTCAAATTCGTCCTCGTCAAGCCAGCCGTCGCCATCCGTCGTCGTCTGCTCGGAGTCCCACGAGCTCGAGGACACGCTTCTGTACGATCCTGCATCGAAGCCCGGCGTGTCGAGCACTCTCTGAACGCTCTCCCTCAACTCTCTGTCGAACGCTTCACCCATACTGAGGTACAAGTCGCCTAAGCTGAGTCCTCCGTTTCTGAAAGTGGCGTCCCCTTGAACGTTGCTGGTGAAAGGAGACTGCTGCGTAGGCGCCAGACCTTGATTGACCAGCTTCTGTGGAGTTGAGAAGGTAAGAGCGGGCATAGACGAGTTAGCTTTGCCCTCGCGCTTCGGCTTTATATAGTCGAAGAGGTTGTGTGGCTTCCTCGGGCTGTGGCACAGGTCGCTCTGGCTGCTGGAAGCCGACGACGAGCTAGTCGATCGGGAGGAGGGGGTGTTCCAGGGAGTGAGCTCCATGATCTGGTCGATTGAAGAGACAGAACCGCCGCTATCCTCTGAGCACGAGCTTAGCACGCGAGGCTTCTTGAGGAGGGAGGTGGGCGAGTCCGAGTCCGAGTCGACATAGTCGGAGGAAGCGCGACCAAGCGCGCCATAAGATTTGCGCTTCTTCTCCGACAGAGTGAAGTCGTGTGTCGGAGAGCTCGGAGGAAGGGTGCCCTTCTTGGGAGGCGAGTGATCGGTTGGCGATTGGACAGCGCGCTTGAGAGCAGGTCCCTTTCTACCCTTGCGATTACGCCGATTTTGGAACTGCGAGACGATGAAACCGAATACTAGGAGAGAGCTACGGTCATTGATCGATCCCAACGCCGAAACGAGGCATCGCAGCAAGCGTTTCTCTTAGCGATAGAAGTGGCTCAGACATGTTGCGGTTTATAGCGGTCGCAAGCGATCAAAGGGACCTGTCCCTTCGAGCATCCCACGGCAAAGATACTCATCATCTCCACAAGGACTTGATGCCTCAGCAAGACATTGAGGTGCAAGTGGCGTTCAGAAAGGAACAGGTACTCACCCAGACGGTCACCTGCCTTGGCTGAAGCCCGGTGACCTCAGCCAGTCGGAACTTTTCGGCTTGGGTGATGTTGGGCGTGATCTCGAAGGCTTGTTCCAGGATTCGGATTGCGTCGGAGTCGTGGCCACTTCCGATCTTGGTCTCGTTAGGAGAAGGGATCGAGCCAGGCTCCAGAGCGGGAGGGCCGGCTGCGAAAGTCTGGCTAGCGCCAGTAAGCCTTCGAACTTCCTCAAGGATCCCGTTCGCAAGTCTTCCGACGTGTGTTGCAAATCTGTGCTCTAACGTGCTCCGAAAGGAAACGTGGAATTCCTCGTTGGACTGCTCCTCGCACCGCAAGGAAGATACAGCTTCTTTGTATGTGTCGAGGTATAGGCGCCGGAGTGCTTCGAACTTGCTCTCGTAGAGACTGAACAATGCTTGTTGGCGCCTTGCTGATATCCCTGTCCTCAGCAAGTCCTTAAGGAGAAGTTCGCATTGTGGAGACACCAAATGGAGAATGTCAAGACGGACAAGGGGAGAGGAACAAGGATGAGGACCAGCAACTTCGGGCAAGATACTTAGGATCTGGGTAGCCAAAGTGTACACCTGAGAAAGTACAGGAAGAGTAGAAGCCATCATTGGTAATGGTGGTAGTCTGAAGCCAAAAATGAAAAGGTGACGGATGTGAGGCAAGGTGAGAAAATGTGTCGGACGAGCTCGCGCACAAAGGGGTGCGGCTGCGCAGAAAATTGCGTTCCATCCACCACGCCATGAGAATTTCGACATAGTTGAATCACAGCCTTGCTTCCTTTCAGGCAAACCTCACACTACCATCAACTACACCCATGAGTATGACGCCAACCAACAGCTTCACATTCGCGGGACTGCTTCGGTCTTTGAGAGATATCGAGAACGACTTTCTGTCCGTCGACGGAGACGAGTATGCCGACCTCGTCGGTCGGTTGGAAGCTCTGCAAGCAAGAGTCGTCGACGTTCAGAGCGAGCATCTGGGTCAGAAGGCCATAGACGAGGCACATCACGCTTCCCAAAGGATCTCGCTTATAGCACATACCAGGCTGAGCCTCGTGAAAACATTCGAGGAGCTTAATAGCAAGATGCTCCGAGAAGCGAAGAAAACGATTGAAGACCACATGAAACCAAAGCAATACGTCGAAGTGCAACAAGATCTATCGGAGACGCTCCCTTCATATCACATGCGGAAGCACTTCCTCGTGACCTTGGACAGTCCTTACCCTACGCAAGCAGACAAAGAAGCCCTGGTGCAGATCACGAACGACTCCTCCGCTGGCGCCGGCCGCCCTCCTCTCGAAACACACCAGCTCACGCTCTGGTTCATCAATGCGCGCCGCCGTTCTGGCTGGTCCAACATCCTTCGCAAGTTCGCGCGGGGCGATCGCTCGCGAATGATGGCCCTCGTAAAATCCAAGATGGTCTCTTCCAGACTTTCCGCTCCTCTCCAGTCGGATGAACTTTCGCTCATCCGCAGCCTGGACGACAATCTCAGCGACAATCTCGGTCGACCCCTCACAGCCGCAGACAAGAAAGAGTTTGAAGAGGACTGGGACAGCATGATCAGCTGGATCAGGTACGGCGTCAAGGAAAAAGTCGGAGAATGGGTCTACGATCTCGTTGCAGCAAGCAAGAAGCCGTCCAAGCCTGGTCAAGCGCGAGCAGTCACCACTCCTTCAAACCGCACACCAGCACGTAAAACTGCAGCCCAAGCTCTGTGGAAGTCGAGAAAGGCCAAGCCACGAGCAAGCACAACGCCTTCGGTCGACAGCACCATCAGCAGCTCAGGCTTGGAGTCGACTCCCGAGCTCAGCATGTGCTCTACGGCAGACACGAGTCTCAGCTCATCCTCCAGCAATCTTTCTATTACGCACTACGAACCATTCCCGCGTCGAGATGGTCTTCTGCAGAGCCCGACGCTCCACGCGAAGAGGATCCGGAGGGTCAAAGCACTTCCTAAGCGCGTTGCTCAGCAAAAGCCACACAGCAACGGTAAGTGCAGTTTCAGTTTCAGCTCTCGACCTTGTCCGTTGTGCCCTCTGACCTTTCCGTCCCTGCTCTTCCCTCACCCAGACGAAAAAGCGATCGATACGTGCCTGCCGGTTCCTAAAGATTTCAATTTGCCTTGCACGCACGAACAGGTTGAGGACAGTCAGGACGCTTCGCATATCTCGACTCAGGCGCAACTCTACCTGCCCTACGATGCATTCAGACAGGCTCCCATGCCCCTGTCGGGAATGCGCAGGGATTCTGTCAGCTTCAACAGTCTTTCTGCTGCGTTTGGTTGATTCTTGTCCTTTCCTTTGTATTTTTTGCTTTGTCTCTTTGTGGTTTGGAAATCTCGGCGCTGTTCTTGTATCCTTTGTCTCCTGTGTCGCGGCTCGCTTTGCCGGCCAGCGAGAGAGATGCATTGGCGAGAAGGCATGTACGCATTGAACATGCGATTAGCAGCAATTCAACAAAGGGAAAAAGTCAGAACTGCAAGTAAGTCTGAGCTTGGGCCTCTGCAAAAAAAATTGGCGAAGACGAGAATACAGACGGACAAAGTGAACGTTAGAAATGTGGTGGGTTGAAGCTCACAGACCTGCTTGTCCGCGCCAATCGCGGATCATTCACGCTGCTCCTTTGAACCACACGGCGGCTCTCTCTCTCTCTGAATGTCCCTTTCATCAAGCGTTCGTTTTGTAATGGCATTGAACAAAGGGGGGTTTCAGCCTGCAGCGCTCATGCGGAACTGCAGACCAAGCCAATGCGGGCTCTCTGACCGCCTGCGCACCAATGCGGATCATACTTGCTCCCTTTGTTCGTCTTGCACCGTGAGACCAAATCAATGTTTCTGCTGCAAGCAACCAATCTTTCCTCGAATGGTACATATGATAAGAGGACGAGTGAGGGCAACGCTTTGTATCGAGCCGAGAACAAAGGGGGCTCAGCATTTATCGAGCTTCGCACTCTTTGATTAGGTTGTGACAGGTTCGGCTGCAGCTGTCTTGCGTCGGAGTTGTCGCGCAGCTTTTCGCACGAAACCTTTTTTTTTCCTCGGCAACCGGAATTCAAGCTTCCCAGAATTTCGCTTTGTCTGCCTTTGCTCCACCAAACTTCTTCGCCTTCCCTTTGTTCTCCCTTCCTAATCCCAATCGACACCGCTCGCAGCTCTATCCACACAACGCTTTGTGTCGCTTACGATGTCTTCGTTACGGCAAAGCCCACTTCCCACGCTGCAAGCCCTCTCAACCTCCTTCACCAACCTGAACGCAGTCTTGCAACCTCTCCTTGCGCACAACTACGAACAGCTCAACTCCGCACTGCAGGCCAACAGCTCCAACACGGACCAGAATGCAGAAGACGAGCTGCACGGCCGCCTCGATGCTGCGCGCATGAAGGTCTCGGCGGCGTACGTTCTGATGGACCTGGTGTGGATCTTGCTGAAGACAAAGGGCGTGGACCCAACGAACCATCCGGTCATGCAGGAGCTGGAGCGAGTCAAGAGCTACTTTGGCAAGATCAAGCGCGTGCAGGAAAACGAAGGCGAGCCCGCGGGGGAGCAGGAGAAAAGTGCAAAGCTGGATAGGAGTGCCGCGGGGAGGTTCATTCGTGCGGCACTGGCGGGCGAGCCCGGGTCGACACCAGGGAAGCATACCAAGTTTGACGACGAGAAGGAGAAGGCTACGCCGTCCAAGGCCAAGAAGGAGGTCAAGTCTACACCAACGGAGAAGACAGCCTCTCCAGCTCCGTCAAAGGCAGCAGCATCAGCATCAGCATCATCGACGCCATCGAGCAAGAAGAAGCGCCCAGCAATGGATCCTTTCGAGGGATACGACAAGCCAAAACCGACCAAGACTGCAGCAACAACGGCAGCAACAACAGATAGCGCATCCAGCTCGCCGTCCAAGAAGCAAAAGAAGAGCAAGAAGCCTTCAAAATGATGCGCTCTCTACCAACTCTACTACGATCATGACCTCATTTGTACTTGTACTTGTATCCAATTCTCCATGCCATTTACGCATGCATTTTCGCACAACCCGTGACAGCTCTGTGACCTGAGAAGAACAGTCTCCATTCAAACCATGACAGCTTTAGTGGCGATTAGGCACGGACAGGCGTGTATCCGTTCCTGCCGATACTTGGCTTTCTTGACTCGCTGTCGCCGCCCAACAGCGCTTCCTCGAGATCATCCACCACGTCCTCACCCCTCCCTCTTGCCTCTCCCTCGTGCTCATAGGCCACGACCCTCCGACTGTCAGGAACAGACGTATTACTCGAGTACAGCTCCGACCTGCGCCTCTCCCGCTCTCTCTCCCCCTCGTCATGTCTGTACTCTCCCTCATGCCGGCTCCTCCCATTCGCATACTCCTGCCCCTCCGTCTGCTCATACCCTCCATACTTGAGCCTAACCTCGTGGTTATCGCGATCAAACACGCCGTGCCCCACCACGCCACGCAACCCCGTCAAGATGCGACAAATCTCCGTCCGACTGCGCTCCGGGTCCTGAGCCTCTTCCTCTGCGAAGTCATCCTCGTCGCTCTCGTAGCATGCATCGCCCACCCCGCGCTGTGCGCGCTCCAGAATGCGCGCCCAGGCGATCTGGGGCAGCGACTCGGTGATCTGGTGCTGGCGCGGCACGCTCAAGTCGAGATCCCAGAGAGGCGGGCGGATGCGGTCCGAGATGGCCACGTTCGGGTTGAGGTACGGGTCTGAGGTGAGTGGGTTGGCTGACGCGGCTGGGCCGCCAGCGTTGGCGGGGTTGACGGGATCGGCGTCCGAGGAAGAGTCGTCGAACACGATCGGGCTGGCCATGCGGGATCGCTTCGAGATGTCGCCAGCAGCGGCACCAGCGTGTCGTCGCTTGTGACGCCCGCCGTCGGCCTCCGAAGGTGACCCGCGATCAGCTGATGTTGCATTGGCAGATGCGGAAGTACCAGCACCGCCGCGTCGTCCTTTGTTTCCGCCAGTGCCGGCAGATGGCGCAGGTGAACCAGCAGACGCTGCATTCTTGCTCGCCTCTTCCTCCTGGAACTTGGCCAGGAAGGCAGCGCGCTCGGACTGCATCTGCTTTCCCCAGCTGATTTCCTCTTCGGTATCGAGATTCTCCAGCGCCGCTTCCTCGCGCGAGATCGTGTCGAGTGTCGGCACGATCAAGCGGTGCAGATGCGAGGGCGGTTCCTTGGCCGCGACTTTCTCGCTGTTCTCGCCATCCTCCTGCTTGGCTTCTCCCTCGGCAGTTTCGTCCATGGAAACGTCGCCATCTTTGTCCAACTCCTTTTTGACGTCCTCGCTGCCCTCCTTCTTCGCACCAACGCGAGTAGCACTTTCGTCACCCTCGGCATTCAACTTTTCTTGCGCCTGCTTCCACTTTTGCCATTCTGGATTGACGATGCCCTTCCATGGCATATTCACACGCTTCTTCCGCTCCTCGTCCGTAAGAATGTTGGCATACGCATCAGCAGCTTCTTTCGCCGCATTGCGAGACGTTTCGTCGTCGAAAGGGTTGGGCATCTCACCGGGAGGGCGTGTAGCCGGGCCTTCGAGATAGTGGTACAAGATCCACATGAAGGCGTTAGCCCTCTGCTTGGATGGGATCGGGTGGTCGGCGTGCGGATAGAAGAGCGAGTGCGAATCGTGAGGCGTGGGGAAGTGCATGTCGGTCACGTCATTGGCGTGGAGCGACAGCAGAAAGATGAGCGTGACGACACTGGTGGGGGGCACGGTGCCGGCACGATAACGCTTGATGACTTCTCTGAAGTCGGAGGGCGCCTCTTCGCTGAGCGCGTTGGGTTTTGGCGGTCGGATTGGCTGGCCTGCCGATGGCCCGGCGGTCGGAGGAGCGGGCCGTTCCGTGTCGATGAGCACGCCTTTGAGAAGCGACTTCATTCGGGGAGCATCTTGCATGTTGCGACGCGTGTTTTCGTTGTTCTGCATGGACGGAATCGGGTGGTACGAACGAAGCACGGTCTTCATCTCTGGATAGAAGGCGAGGGTTGTGTTGATGCGGCCGACGTTGACCAGGAGACAGGTTTTGGCAAAGTCCTCGGCGTATTCTTCGTCGGCGAGGATCTTGTCGCGCATCGACTTGGTGCACTTGCTGCTGTTGAGTAGCGATTCGATGTAGAGTTCCTTGAACGTGAGCTTGGCCGCGCCGTCCTTGGGATACTCGTTCTCGTCGAAAGGTTCGTCATCATCGCCGAGGTCCTCATCCTCTTCTGCTTCGTCGGCCTTCGTTGCATCGACCTCAGCATCGTTGCCGCCGTCAGCGAGCTCGTCCTTCTCCTCGTTAGTATTCGCGTCTGCATCAGCGAGGGCAGCTTCCTCGGTCGACTCGGCACGAGTAGCAGCGGCGGCGGCTGCAGCGGCTGCATCGGCAGCTTTCTTTGCAAGCTTCTCCCTGCGAGCGAGCCGCTTCTTCCAGCGAAGATAGCGCTCCCTGGCTTGCTGCCATTGTTGAAACTCTTCCTGCGTTTCGCCGCTTCTCCTGATACAACCTGCTGACATGCCAAATGGATAGACGGGGACAGGCACTGCGGCCGGACTGGGGGCAGCCGAGCCGCTCGCCGTCGTCGTCGGTTCTTCAGCTCGATCGCTCGGGCGGGGATTAGTAAAGACGCGTCGAGTGTCGGAGAAGAGGTAGCATAGGAGTGCATGCTGTACATCCGCTCGCCCTAGCGGATCGCCATCGTACCTCTTTACGGGCAAGTTGCGGGGAAGGTTGGCTGCATTCTGCCTGACAATAGCGAGCGCGGGCGGTTGATGAGGCTGATCTTTGGGCTTGGATCCCTCATCAGCATCTGCTGGTGGTGAAGCCGATGCCATGTCTGTATCGCTTTCTTTGTGTGTTTTTAAACAGGGAGGCGATGGTGAAGAGCAGAGACCCTCGAAATGGGAGAATATGAGAAGAGAAGAAGTCATTTCGCGCTGTTTGCTCGAGCCACGCTTTGCTTTCTGAGCTTCGGATGTCGGCGTCGCGCAGATCACAGAGTGCTGCCTGCTTCGACGTAACACCCGTACAAAATTGCATGTGGAGCTGTAACCACTTTTTTTGGCGTGTGTGAGTTCTGCGAAGAAAGGGCAGAGAAAGAAGCGCACGGCAAAAGTCATAACTCAGCTCGAGCGCGAATGCAGGTGCTGATCTTGACATGCCCGTGTGACAGGACAGGACTTGGCTCTCAACCACCTTCGACCATCTCCAATCAACATCAAACAGCATGGGCAAAAAGAGGCCCACGCTCAAGGGCACTGTCCAGCGTGGCTACGCGACCACGTCCACACCCAAAAAGGTCCAGGATCCGCCTCCGGCAGCAGCAGCGGCAGCAAAGAAGCCTGCTACGAGCTCTGCAAAGACCACCCCGGCAGCCGCAGTCGACTACGAGAAGATCAACGATGAGAGTCTCGCAGACAATCTCTCCGCGTCCAAATCAGTCACCGCCGACGGCAAACATAGCCCGGGCGACTTTTTCGACCCGGAAAAGGAGGAAGAGCAAGCGCTCCAGAACCTCGTCGACAAGCTTCAGGAGCGAGTCGACAAGGAAGTCTCTCGCCAGCACAAGGCCATCGAATATGACCGAAGATTTGCCAAAACGCTGCCCAACTTTGAAATGGACATCGAGCTTCGCGATCAGGTGCTGCAGGTAGCTGCTGATCTCAACAAGCAGACGTCTGCGACGGGCTCCACCACCGCCGATGCTGCGACAACCAATGGCGCTGTAGATAGTGCCCCTGCTGCCCTCGCCTCCTCTACAGACGCTTCCGCTACTCCAGCCACAACGACTTCAGGTACCGCAACCGCATCTGGCAGCGCTACACCGCTCAGTATGGGCTCATCTCACACCTCGCTCGCTATGGCCACCCTGACCAAAGACCTTCAAAAACTTTCCGTCACCAACGCAAGCTCGTCGGGAGCAGGCTCTACCTCCTCCTCCAACTCAGCATACACAGAGTCCGAAGACAAGGTTATGGCAAAAGCATTGGCAACATACCAGATCCTCCTCAAGCTGGGCTTCTCATCGGCGCAGGTCGAAGATGCTTTGTCGCGGGCTCCATCCCCCGACGTCGAAGATTGCTTGTCTTACCTCTATCTGGTCCTTGACGAGGAGTCGCTCGAGGACGCTGTCCGAGCAGGCGAGGGCAAAGCTGCCAAGAAGCGTCGAGACAAGGAAGCGAACAACAAAGATTTTCCCACCCTCAACGGCGCTGCTGTTGACAGCAATGAGGGAAACAATGACGACGATGACGAAGAGTACGATGAGAGCAGACCGCCAGTCCATGATGCATACGACTTTCATCGTTCCGAAACGCTGGGTAAAAACGACTTTGCTCGCACAGAGCCGCCCGCAAATTCCAAGCAAAACTCAGGCGCTGCACCTACAGAGGGCGCCTCAAAGACGTCCACAGCATCGACGCCAGCAGCGGCGACACCTACTGCACCGAAAACCAACGTCGATCGCGACAAGGTAGACGCTCTCAAGAAAGCGTGCGAACGTGTCATCTTGCAGCTGAGCGACGACTTAGATTCAAATCAGATCGACACGCTCGAGAAGCCAACGACAACGTGGTCCGTCTTGCGAGCCATGCAGATCCGCATCGACCAGGAAAAGTCCAAGTGGAAGAAGGAGCTGGGAAAAGATGGCGATTCGCACATGAAGCAGGAGGACGCCAGACTTGAACGCCTCCTCGGTCGCACCAAAGACTTTATGCGCGAGTGTGAGCGCGGAGCCTACTTTGACCAAAAGACGGCCACCACTGGTTTCCGACAGGTGCTGCGTCAACGCGAGGAAAGCGAGCAGCAGCTTAAAGCAGCTGAGGAAGAGGAAGAGCGGAAACGTCAACAACGTCGCCGTGAGATTGAAGCT
Organism: Sporisorium graminicola; assembly: GCF_005498985.1. NCBI lineage: Eukaryota > Fungi > Basidiomycota > Ustilaginomycetes > Ustilaginales > Ustilaginaceae > Sporisorium > Sporisorium graminicola. The sequence goes on from NC_043719.1 coordinate 2,248,033, forward strand.
GCAACCGGAGGCGACTCGACTGCTTCAACAGAAGACAGTGATCAGGACGTCAAGCCAGCATCGACAGGCAAACCTTCAAGTCCCACAGAGCCGAGTAACACAGACAACAACAAGAAGGAGGCAGCTCCCCCTACAGCCGCCCAGGTAGACGGCAAAACCGCAGACGCTGGCTCCGACGATGAAGGCGGCTTCTTTGGCGACCTTCTCAACGAAGGCCCAATCGAGGACAAGGATGTCGAAACCGGCGCGGTCGTTACCATGCGCAATCTGCCAGCTCGAGCCAAGAGCGGTGGCGGAGGCAAGACGCCACGAGTCATGCTTTCCGACGCCCTCAAGCGAGCCGATCCTTATTCGACATACAAGTTCACCGCCATCGCTTCTGGCGGCCGAGTGCACCGCAGCAAGCTCACTGTTCGCTGGAACGGAGGCAAAGTGGTGCCCAACAAGAACCCCATCACGGCAGGTGCTCCAAGCTACGTGGACGAGTACACTCTCACCACCGTCGGCTGCGCTTCGCAGCTCCAGGCGGATGATTTTGTGGCCACGATCGCCCTCTTCTGCATCGACCGCGACAAGTCGGTCCAGCGCGCTCTTCCGCCCGGCTATCGCGAGTGGTGGGAAGAGCTCACGAGTCTGCAAAAAGAGGAGAGGGATCGCAAGAATCGAACCCGCTTCCAGCGCGTACGCGACGTTATCCGCGTCAGGATGGACGAGGCCTCCGCAGCCAAGAAATCCAAAGGCAAGATAGCTCCCGGCAACTTCTCAGCAGCAGCAGAGCAGACCGAGCTGGGCGAACTGTCGGCTGCTTCTGCCCCCCAGCCCTCGGAGGCACGCGCCAAGGATATCGTCGAGTATTTTTCTAACCGCATCGCATCGCCTTCCTACCAAAAGATGCTCCCGGGTCGACAGGGTCTACCGATCGCCAACCATCGTCAGGAGATTCTCGACTTGATTGAGAACAACCAGATCTTTGTCCTCAGTGGTGAGACGGGATGTGGTAAATCGACGCAGGTGCCCGCCTACATCCTCGAGCACTGCATGTCGCAAGGCCGACACTGCAAGATCTACGTCACCGAGCCGAGACGTATCTCGGCCATCTCGCTCGCCGAACGTGTGAGCGAAGAGCTGGGTGAGCCCCGCAAGAGCGTTGGAAACAATGACAGCTTGGTCGGCTATGCCATCCGCCTGGAGAGCAACGTCGGAAAGAACGCCAGACTCGTCTACGCCACTACAGGTATTGTGCTCCGCATGCTCGAGGGCACTGCCTTCAACGAGATCACGCACGTCATCATCGACGAAGTGCACGAGCGATCCATCGAGTCTGACTTTTTGCTCATCATCCTCAAGACGCTTATCGCACATCGCAAGGACCTCAAGGTCATCCTCATGTCCGCCACGGTGGATGCTGAGCGCATCAGCAAGTACTGTGGTGGATGTCCCACCATCGCCGTTCCAGGCCGCACTTTCCCGGTCAATGTGCACTATCTCGAAGATGCGGTGGAGGTGAGCAACTACGTTATCGAGGACGATTCGCCCTACGCCTTCCGTCCAAAGCGCGGCTACCGCAACGGCGACGGGAATGCCCGGAAGCAGAACGCTCCAGGTAACAAGAGCAAGCTGCAGCTGGTTGCTCAAGCTCCTCCGGCCGAGGAGGAAGACGATGCGGCGTTGCTCGACGACGATGATGAGGACCCTGATGGCCAAGGCCCCAGCACTGGCAGCCTCGGCAAAGCGTATCGAAGCAAGACCATCGAAACACTTGGCAAGATGAATGAGTATGTCATCAACCACGATCTCATCATCAAGATTCTCGAGCGGGTGTGTCTAGAGAAGGATCTCCAGCCGTGCAGCGCGGCCACGCTCATCTTCATGCCTGGTCTTGCTGAGATTCGCAAATGCCACGACATGCTCGTGGATCATCCCACATTCGGCGGAGCTGGCTTTCAGCTGTTCCCCTTGCACTCGACCATTTCGTCCGAGAATCAGGGTGCCGTCTTCAACGTTCCTCCACCCGGTGTGCGCAAGATCGTGATTGCTACCAACATCGCTGAGACGGGTATCACAATCCCGGACATCACGTGTGTCATCGATTCGGGTAAGCACCGCGAGATGCGGTATGACGAGAAGCGCCAAATCTCGCGGCTAGTGGAGTGCTTCATCGCCCGGAGCAACGCCAAGCAGCGACGCGGTCGTGCGGGCCGTGTGCAGGAGGGCATCTGCTTCCACCTGTTCACCAAGTACCGCCACGACTCGTACTTGGACGAGCATCCTCTACCGGAGATGCTTCGTCTGTCGCTGCAGGACCTTGCGCTCAAGCTCAAGATCATGAAGATCAAAATTGGCAACACCATCGAGAATGCGCTATCGCAGGCGCTGGATCCACCGAGCTCTGCTAACGTGCAACGAGCTATTGCAGCGCTCGTCGAGGTCAAGGCGCTCACGTCAACGGAAGAAATCACGCACCTCGGTCGACACCTGTCCAAGATGCCACTCGATGTGCACATGGGCAAGTTCCTGCTCGTGGCGACCTTGTTCAAGTGCCTCGATCCGGCGCTGACCATTGCGGCGGCATTGAACTCCAAGTCGCCATTCATGACGCCATTTGGCAAGGAGCTGGAGGCAGACAGGGCCAAGCAAAGTTTCAAGCTGGGCGACTCGGACTTCTTGACCATTGCCAATGCGTTCAACGGATTCCGGCGCTCCACGGCACAGAATCACCACCGCACGTTCTGCAACCGCAGCTTCCTGAGCATCCAGAATCTGCTGCAGATCGAAGAGCTTCGTCAGCAGTACTTTTCCTACTTGATCGACGCCGGATTCGTCTCAGTCGATGATGCGTTCCGACAGGAACTCAACAAGCTCAGGTACCGTAGTGGCGGCTCGGCCAATTTCTCTAAGCCGCGCTTCATGACGATCCCTGCCCACCTCGACGTCAACTCGTCGAGTCTGGCCATGATCCACGCCACACTGGCCGCCGGCCTGTATCCCAAATTGCTGCACATCGACGCGAAGACGTACCAGCTCAAGACGATTGGCAACAACCAGCCTACGGCGATCCACCCGTCGTCAGTCAACTTCAGGGCCAAGATGTCGGAACTGGTACGCAGCTCTAGCAGCTACATGCTGTACTACACGATGATGCAGAGCAAGAAGCTATATGCCTGGGAGACAGGTCTGATGGACGACAAAGCCGTCTACATGCTTTGCGGAGAAGGGGAATTCAGGCTGGCGTCGAACAGCCTCTACATTGACCGACAGAGGATTCGAATCGCCAGTGCGGACCCGAAGACGTTGGTGGCGCTCAAGACGCTCCGGGATGGATTGGGCAAGCTGATGAAGGCGAGTTTCAGGAACCCGGGCAAAGAGTGGAGCGATGGGCAGGAGAAGCTGTTTGAGCTGGCGTGCAAGGTGCTTGGCGTAGGAGCGAATGAGAAGGATCTTGCTCTGTTGCAGTAGACAGTAGAGAGTTCACACCATGAAGCAATACCATTATAAAAGAGAAGCCACCTTCGCTACGAGTCTGGTTTGAGCAGGCGGTTTCATGCGCAGTGCAGATCAATTGGAATCTTGTCAGAGACGGTCTCTACCAGAGCTGGAATCTGGAAGCTTGCTTCCATACCATCGGCTACAGCGAGAGTTCCACGGATTGCATTGCAGAGGAAGCCAGATGGGGCGTTTCTATTTTTGGTGAACGGCATTCTGCCATTTCACCAGCAGCGGAAGGTCGGACTGCGTGCGGAAGCGAGAAGAAGCGAACAAGTCGGGGACACGTCAGAAATCGACTTCGCTCACGGTGGTACCGAAGAAAAACACACAAGGAAAAGGTGAGACACAACTTCGGGAAGGAACATGATGGTACGGAGAAATTTCCAAAACGACAAGAGGCCGTATCTTGCATGTGAGAAGATGGAAATGGCCGACGTCAGAAGCAAGTGCTCTCGGGATCCAGGGTCTTTCGCCGGCTGTGCTTATCGTCATCAGGCATCATTCGAGGAGGGTTTCTAGCGTGTGGCGATGAGGAGAGCGCTGTGGCGAATGATGAATACGCCTGCGATGGCGTCTTCTGCAAGTACCTCTTTGTTCAGCATGAATGGGAGTGACGTGAGAGCCAAGTGAAAATCAAGTTGCAGGCTGATTCCAAAACGCGTCATTGCGTCATATCAGTGTGCCAATCTATTTAACCGCCGCGTGTGAAATCATTCCGTGCACGGACGGGCTCTAGTGCCTGCCCCATCCACGCTGTTTCTCCATTTGCGGTCTACAGGCTGAGTCGCCAAAGGAATGGGGAGTTTCTATCTTTGGCTCAGACCATGGGCCGAATCATGGCACGTTCGAAGTGCACAACTATTCCAGCTCGCCGACCTTGCTCGGCCACGGAGCGAGCGGCTCAACTGTCGGGACACAGCCCAGAGGGCTCCTCCAAGACTCTGAAATGGCCGCCACTAACCAGTCCTAGGCATACATATAACGATTGCCCTTGACATCTTTTGTTCTTTCCTTCACCCACACTCCTCATCGTCACAAACCTCCAATAGTTGATCTCGTATCCTTCCGTCCTCATCTCAATCAACCCATCCAAAATGTCGCAAGTCCCCGGAACCAACAAGACCACCAACGACGTGTCCAAGGACGCTCAGAACCTGGCCAACGACGCCTCGAAGCAGGCTTCGCAGCTCGGCAACGACGTCTCGAACAAGGCGAGCGACCTGTCGTCGCAGGCTCAGCAGTCGGGCGACTCGCTCGTCAAGCAGGCCTCTGAACTTGCTTCCAGTAAGTAGCGCTGACCTTGTTACCACATTACATCCCCTGAGGAACATCTGTCGCTGACTGTTTCTCTAACTTCCTTGAACGGTTTCTACTCTTACAGACACCATCGCCTACGTGCAGCAGACCGCCGGCTCGCTGCTGGGCCAGGGCAAGGAGCACGCCAGCTCTGCCGCCGACCAGACCAAGTCCGCTGCCGACGACGCCGCCAACGAAGCCTCCAGGAAGACCGACGCTGCGGCCAAGGAAGGCGAAAAGTCGGCCGAGGAGGCCAAGCAGACCCTCATCGGCCTCACCAACCAGGCGCGCGACCTCGCCTCGCACACGCTCGACTCGGCCAACCAGTACATCAAGCCTGCCGAGGACAACGCTGCCGGTCTTGTCAACCAGGCCCGCGCCACCGCCGCCCACGTCGTCGACCAGGTCTCGCACCTGCTCGCTGCTGGCCAGCAGAAGGCAGGCGAGCTGGCGGACGAAGCCAGCAAGCAGGCTGGTGTCGCACAGAGCAACGCTAGTCAGGTTGCCGGTGATGTGACCGACGCTGCATCGAAGAAGGCTGGCGAGCTGCAGGGCAGCGCACAGAGCGCTGGAGAGTCGGCTAGCAAGGCTCTGAGCGACGCTGCGGCTCAGGCCAAGGGCACTGTTAAGGGCGCCACCGGTGCCCAGTAAGGCACTCGACCATCTTGGCTCCGGTCTTTCCATCCGTTCGTCATGTAGTTAAAAAGTAGGCCCCTGTCGAGGCGTCCCCGTTTTGGCTCTTCCTTTCACTTTGATTTAGCAATATACCCTTGCCAAACAATGTTCTTTGGTCAGTGATGTTTTCTTGGATCTATAGGTGAGCCGGAGTGTGAGCTAATAGCGTTGCTTGTCTGGTCGTAAGTACGTTGCACATGGAGCATGCCAGTGGAAGACATTTGGGCAAAGTGAAGCTTGGCATCCGGAGGAAGCGCGAATGTGGAGCGGCAAACACATTTTTAATCATAAATACTTTTTGTCTTTTGAAGTTTCTTCTCGACCGTGTTGTTCTTCTCTGCAACCAACACCTCTGCCCTCTCTAAAGACATCGAAGCAGAGCCTGATTCGAGATGGCCTATTCTCAAGCACACCGCCTTCCTCTGCCATCCGATGCCCCCTCCTCCTCCAGCACCGTCATCGATCACGCAAGTCTCTCGTTCGTCGTCGACCAAGCCAAGCTGAACCCGGTGTTTGAGGCATACAAGCTGGTTCAAGATGCATCGGCGTCCGCGAGATCGTACGGCTTGCCGAGTCGGCCACCTCGCCTGACAGAGCTCTATCAGCCACCACAAGGCCACCAAGATGGAAAGCTGACGTTCACAGGCTTGGGGTTCAAGGAGACAAAGGAACGAGCTCTGCATCAAGTGTTGGTCCCTTCTCGCGGCCAGAGGAGTGAGGAGGAGCCCTTCGCGGCGTACATCGATGCGAACCGGTTCGTTGTCGTGCTCACGTACGACTCGATCAAGGATAAAGTGGTCGGTCACCCGGTGCATCGTCTCCTCCAACAACAAGGTGCGACGTCGCTGCCGTCGCTAGCATCGTTATCGGCAACAGAATGGCTAGCGAGCAGTGGGGGAAGCTTCATGCTTATCAAACTGCAGCGAGTCATGCTGGGAGATGGCGGTGTAGTCAGGTGGACAAGTGGCACAGAAGTGCGATGGAGGATGCCATCAGAAGGCACGATCAAAGCATGCAGCGAGGCTGGCGGGAGAATTCGGGTGTTGCTACAGAGCACAAAGACAATTTCCACGTCCAACGAAAGAAAGGCGAAAGAAGGTATGCAGGGCCTTGGGTTTCAACCGAATGCGCAGCAAGTGGCAGACGGCTCCAAGAAGGGTCAGCCAGCACGAAGCACGACAGTCTTCGAAGTGCAGCTGGTCGAGATCGACGACAGCGACACAGCTCCAGCAACAGGGCCGGACGAACACGAGGGCGAGGGGGCATCGCGAGAAGTGAAATTGTTGTGGACTGTCCAAGGCGAAGAACCGCTTATCACGGCCAAGCTGGACGAGCACGAGACGCTTCTCGGCGCAGAGGCACCTCTCACTAGCCTTAAACGCGCAAGAGTTCGCGCCGACACAGCGACGCAGCCAACAGCAGCTGCTACCTCTCCGAACGTGGTCACGTCTCCTCCATCAGCAGCTTCGTCTAGAGGCAGACGACGAGCGCCTCACTTTTCTTGGGCTCAGACGGGTGATACAATCACAATCGCCTTCGCACTACCACCTTGGATCACAAAGTCGCACGTTCGAGCCCACTTCTCCCTCGGTGCACTCAGCCTTTCCTTCACGCAAGAAGCATCCACCCTGCTCAATGCTCCAGCCTCGAGTGCAAAGATCACCGAGATCGACCACGAAACGGCCAATGCTGCTACAGCTGGAGAAGACGACGATCTGATGCATGCAGCGCGCATGATCGCGTCGGGGCGGTACGTTTCTCGCTCCACATGGGCTGAGATCGATCCAACGGGCAGCGTGTGGACACTGGAGAGGAGTCGAGGGCTGAGCCTCCTGACGCTGCACCTGGAAAAGAAGCACGAAGGCACGCGTTGGATGCAGGTCTTTGCGAATCGCACGGGCACCGGCCACCGCAGTCGGAACCGCAACTATGCCGAGGTGGAGAGCACAACCCAGCTGAGCTTCGCGCAAGCCAGGTCTACATTCGAGCGAGCTGTCACCGGCGAGTCGAGCAGCAATGGTCAGGAGAAGACAAGCGACAGGGAAGAAGACGACGACGCGGAGGACAACGAAGACGATGTGCCCGAGACGATGGACCCCTCGGAGCTGATCAGCATGCTCGAGGGAATGCAAAAGTACACGGTGGACGAAGAGTCGGTGGGCACAGGCGACGGTTTCGGAATGGATCGCACCGGTCTCAGCACCTCTGCTGGACACGCACAGAACAGTGGAGGTACGAGTCTCAGCCTGGACCAGCCTAGCTTGCTGAAAGAGAGCCTCGAAGAAGAGGATGCCAACGTCGGACGCGCCTTTGTTGTATCCTCTATCGACCATGCTGCTTCGAACAAGAGCGTGAGCGTCCGCAGCTCGAAAGAGGGCGAAACGACCATCTTGGCCACAGCATTGCCTGGCGACAGCACTGAGAACGAAGCCGTCGTGATCAAGCACGACCTCGATGGTGCCATCTTTACCACCTCCGCAGCCTCCTGGGACCACGTAGCGACGATGCCTGCGCTGTCGTTCGTGCTTGCGTCGAAACGGGATGCTCAGCGAGTACACATTCACAAGCACTACAATAGCGCTGATCAGCCAGCAGAGTATGTGGTGCTCGCCTTCGAGAGCGCACCTCGAGTCACCGGATCCGGCAGCACGGCCAGCAACATCGAGACAGCGGGCAACCTGTTTCTGTACTACTCGCCGTCATCGTCGAGTGCCAAGACCGCTGCTTCGCGTGTCATACGTCTTGGTGCGACGGACCAAGTCGAAGAAGAGGAAGGGGAGGAGAGTGCAAGCGGTGCGCTGCTTGGCGTATGTAGCGTTGGTCTCCCTGGCATTGCTCGCGACGGCGACGGCGAGAAGAAGCTCGAAGACACGCTGGTCTGCCTCTGCGAGAATCGAATCCTGCTGCTGCGCGGCGTTCTGTAGCCGCCATCTTTTGGCTCGACGTCTTTGCTGTCGTCCTTGCTATCAACTCGAAAGTGTATTCGCCGACAATTTCCTTTTTTTGCCCGTGAAGCAGCGAACGGTGTTATTCTTGCTGCAACCGCGGCCTGCAGGGTCTTGTGATACTGCTATTTTTCGGGTCCTTTTTCCCGCTTGAAAGCCTGCAATCTCGTGGCCTTGCATGTCAGCGAGTACCAGGACAAGATACCTCGATGTTGCCTTACACCAATCGAGTCGTTATCGAGCACGCCTTTGATCGGCGGTCACATGACGAATACTGGCCGGGTCGATCATGGGCAAAGAAGCAAGTGGAACAGATCGATCCGCTTGGCCTCGCTCCGCTGCTATTCCGATGCCTTAGATTTGCCGAAAGGAGGCGTTCATTGCGCGCTGAATTCATGGAGATCACATGACAAAGCACCTTGCACACACCGTTGCAGCCCACGTCTTCTTCTTTACGCCGCGCCATTCGACGACGCTAGACTGCGTGTGAGAGTAATGTGGCAAAGCCGGGAACGAGGCAAAAGGTGGGGTGCCTGGCAGTGCGGCGCGGCACGGTGCGGCTCAGCAACGCCCTCTCGATTCGCAGTGGAAGTTTTCGCTGACTCAGCCCGAGCGGAAAGGTGGGAAGAGACACGCGAAATCGCGAAAGATGCTCATCGTAACGGCCGTTCTACGTCTTGAATCGACGGATGAGGTCGGCGTATTCAAGATGGTTGGACCGTGAGCATGTTGGATCTGTATCAGTGGCGTCTGTGAGGATCAAGTCGAGAGAGGGCTCGACTCTGTCGGCGGACAGGCTGTTTAGCAGAGCTAGCGATATCTTTGAGGAAGAAAAGGGTTTTAGTCATGCAGGCTCATCGAGGCGCGGAGAGCACAGTCAGGGTCCAAGCAGACGGTCGCGGGGCGGCGCAGCAGCCGATTGGTGTTGCACTTTTTTGATTTTATAATAGTGGAGCTACTCCTTCTGCTGCGCGGGAACCACTTCGTTCTTCCGACGCGCATCGGGATGCACACCTTTGACCTTCTGGGCATCTACTCGACTCAGCTCACCTTCCTGACACCATCACGCCCAACAGGAACGAGTGGGCAGAAGTCACCAGCAACACGACGACCGTCGAGCCTGCGCTGCGGCTTTCACCCTATATCGAGCGACTCGCTCTGGCATCGACTCTTCCTTGCTGCGCCTTCGCCTCTCGACTTTCCCTCGCACGCATCACCAGGTCGGCATCGTGCTCCGCGCCCTTACCAAGCATCCTTTGGCTTGTTTCGCTGTCCTTCCCCATCCGCCTCAGCGCAGTCTTCGGCTTCTCTTCCACAGAGACCTAGCCTGATCACTCGTTCTATCCAGCATAGCCCGCGTACACTCACCCGATCGGCTGGAGGCATATCGACACCCCCCTAAAACAAGAGCTGAGCTTGTTGTCCCGACAGCACGCACTATCGCCTACCAGAACAGCAGCTGCATAGTCTGATTGCACTCTTCACAACACACCCGCGCGGACCGCAGAACGGTGCTGCATCCGACCCAGCCGCTGCTGTCGGCGTGGCCCCCCGAGCGGATCTCCCGCCGCTCAGTCCGGCCGCCACGATGACAGAGCCACGCGGCAGTGCGGATACGCTCGAAGAGATTGACGATCCTTCCGAGCTTCTACAAAGGCCCCTCGAGCCAGTTCCGCTCTTCAGGGCTCCTTCACCATCATCGCCAGACACGACGGAAAAGAAACGTGTTCTGCCGCCCGGCTTCGGGCCCTCCTCGTCCTACGTGTCATCGAATGGTAACCCTACAAGCACTTCCCGCTCGAGGATCTGGCAGCCAACTCCATCGTCCTTTTCTGAGGGAGGCCATGGCATGATCATAGGAGGCAGCGGAGCGCGCGTTCCAACACAGTTCCTCGATCAAAACGGTGGCTTCTCCAGACAGCAGTCGACCAACGGCACTCACCCTGCTGCAGGTCCAAGCACCACCACCGCCTATCACCCATCTATACCTGGCTCGTATCCCTATCCCTCAGGCAGTACCGAGAGTCTGCCGAAGCCTGATTCGACAACCCAGAGGCGCTTCAACGACAGAACCACGATCGACCTGACCTTGGACAGCGACGACGAAGAGGACGAGCGGGCAAATGAGGCAGCAATGTCACCCACAAACCCCGTCAGATCATCTGCTGGGCCTTCCAGGCTGCCCCTTCCGCAGGGCAGTAATGGACCTAGCATCACAGCCGCCAGCACATCACGACCTGCCGCACCGCTTGAAGTCGACGATGATGACGAGCCGGTCATCGTGTCCCACAAGCGGCCTACGCCAGACGAATTCGAGATTGACCACATCAAATCCAACGCAATCGTCTGCGCCGGCATGATCAATGCAGTCGTCCTCTGCATGCACGGCCTGCCGCAGGCGCTCACATTCAACGGCACGATCGCCCAAGAACCACCAGCGGATCCCAACTTTAGCCGTGAGAGCTGGCCAACAGCGTCTCGGTTCTGGACTGAGCCAGGTTACAGACCGGTGATGCTGCACCTGTCAAACCCAGTCAACTTGCCTCCAGCGCACTGGGCGCTACCGAATGGGTGGAGCTATACTCCCACGCCGGCACAACGTCCCGATATCAATGTCAGTGTACTGGTACCGCCGCGCGCAAGATTCCCACAATTGTCGGTGGACGAGGCCAACAAGCATGGCCCAGCTATGGAGCCAGCGTTTGGTTCGCTTGCCGACAAGTACGTATCTTCGATGGAGCCGCTGCTGCGCAACAACAAGATCCGCTGTGAGGCGCGCTGTCGTGTCGTGCCCATCGGTCGAGCGCAGAATTTTCTGCACTACCTCGAGATTCTCGTCTTTGCACGTCGCCCTGACCTGCAGCTAATCTCGGACCGCTTGTCTGCAAGCGGCATCCAGTTGGAGCATCCTACATCGTATCATCCGGAGGATTACCCTACCGAACCACAGTATACAAACCCGCACAATCCGCCCGCAGGAGGCATGCGGAATGATGCTATGGCGGGTATCTACGACGGCATCTATCGTGGCGCGGGAATGGGTACCAGCGTCCAAAATCGCGAGCTTTCCGAGAAGGAGAAAAAGGCGCAAGTCGATGCTATTTACTCCAGCATTCGCAGCGGCGAGGACTTGGCAGCTGTCGAGCCCGTCGACCTCATCTCAACCAAGCTGTTGCAGCATCAGAAGCAGGCGCTTGGCTTCTTGCTCAACCGCGAAAAGGATCGACGGTGGCCAGAGCTGCTGCTGGAGCCGCCTGTCGACGTAGACGGAGTCGACCAAGATAAGAAGCCCGAGGCGGTCAAATCCGAGACATCCCAAGGCAGACGCAATGGCTCTGGCTCCAGCAGCGACGTCGGGCACAGGAAAGGGAAAGCAAAGCAAGGCGACGGCGTCGAAGTCGACGAGGACTCAATATCGCTGTGGAAGGTGCGTAAGGGCCTCAATGGCAAGGTGCGCGCGTGGCGCAACCTCATCACCAATCGAGAGACCATGACGCAGCCCCGTATCTGCCGTGGCGCCATCCTTGCCGACGACATGGGTTTGGGCAAGACCATCACCACGCTCGCCCTCCTCGCTCATACTCTAACAGATGCTAAGGCGTTTGGCGCCTCCAAGGTGGAACGCGATCCTAAAGTGGAGCTTGCCGAGGCATTGCGAATAGCAAACGTCTCGAGTGAAGCGGCTTCTCGCGAGTTGGAGAGGCGCCAGGGAGATGGCAAAGTCAAGGGCCACGGCAAGCGCAGGCTGAGTGATTCCGACGAATTCGAGATGGACGTCAACAAAGGGGATGAAGACGACGATGATGATGGGGAAGGCACACCGTCCGTCTCGCTCGCCGTTCATGGCGCCCCTCCCTCTGCCAAGTTCGGATCCGCGAAGGGCAAAAGGTCCAAGCCGAAGAAGGACAAGATCGACCCGGAACTCGTTCGCCGCCAACACCTCGAGCGTCGCAGTCGCGCAACTCTCATTGTCTGCCCTGTGTCCGTCATCTCAAATTGGGAGGAACAAATTAGAGAACATTGGGTGAAGCAAAAGCGGCCCAGGGTCTACATCTACCATGGCCCATCGCGAGCCACCAACATCAAGTGGATTGCGGATCATGACATCGTCCTCACGACATACTCGACGCTTGGCTCAGAGTTTTCGAATCAGTCGACGTGGGCCACAGATGATTCTCGCAGCGATGGAAAGAAGCGCGGTGGCAAGAAGGATGGTTCGCCAGACTCTGACCGTGCCGATGACGATGGGGAGGACGAAGATGACGTCTTTATGGTCAACGAGAACGGCATCCCCATCGAGGGTGCGGCCAGCGAGGCGAGTGAGGGCAAGAAGGGCAAGAAGCTCAAACGCAAGCCCGCAAAGGAGGCTCTGAACCCTTTACAGCGCATCGAGTGGTTCCGCATCGTCCTCGACGAGGCGCACCAGATCAAAGGCGCAGGCACCTGGCAGTCCAGGGCAGCTTGCAACCTGTCAGCGCAGCGTAGACTTTGCCTCACGGGCACTCCGATCCAGAACACGATCAACGATCTCTTTGCATTAGTCAAGTTCCTGCGACTCGACCCGTTCACGGATCGAGCCATCTGGAACGAGTTCTGCGGCTTCCGCGAAAATCTCCATCTCAGGACAAAGGCGAAAGAGGACGGACCCATCGACACGGCCAACATCGGACACGTTCAGATTCTCATGAAGTTTTTGGCGCTGCGCCGTCAGAAGACGACCAAGACAGCCGATGGCAAACAGCTCTTAAGTCTGCCGCCGAAGCTCGGTAAGACCGAATACCTCGAATTCGAAGAAGCCGAAAAGGCGCGATACCAAGCCCTGCACGCTCGCTACCAGGAAGAGGTCGAGGAGATGATGGCCAAGGATTCCATAAACAACAACTACGCGACCATTCTTCACGAGATCCTCAACCTTCGCATGACGTGCGATCATCCTTCTATGGTCGATGCGAGCAAGGATGCGAAGCGCATGGGTCGAGGCGCCGATCTGTCGGAAGCAATCAAGCAGGACGGCCTCAGTCGCGAGCGAGCTGCGATCCTTTTCATTCTCTTCCGCGACAGCGAGATGGCGTACTGCTCCGAATGCCAGACGGATCTGTCGACCAGCATCGACGGAGATACGATGGGCAACGATGCTCAGGAGCTCGCCGATGCGCTCAACGATGCAGCTTCCGACTCGCGCAACGGCCACGGGTCGCGCAAACGGACCAAGATCGAACCTGGATTTGGCTCAGAGACAGCAAGTGCCGTGTCGGCGACGACCTCTAGAAACGGTTTCGAGACGCCAGCGGGGAGGCCAGTGCGTCCTGTGGTAACTCGATGCCAGCACATCTTTTGCTCAACTTGCTTTCGCCGCACCATCGGCTTTCCATGGCCTGACGTGGCCGCCTCAGATGTGGGTCACTGCCCAACTTGCACCACCTCGCTGAACCTCGCGCTGGATGCCATCGAGCTGGATCCATCTGACTTTGCCGGGCTCAACGACGATCAAGCGGAACGCATGGCGGACGGAGACAGCGATTTCATCGACGACGATGTTGCTGCTGAAAGACGCTCCAAGAAGAAGAGAGGTGAAGATTCGGACTCGGGTGAGCTCGTGGACAACTTCGACTGGGGCAGCGATGATGACGACGACGACACAAAAACCGAAGCAAAGCGAGAGAAGGCACCGCGAAAGAACGGCCAGGCGAAAGGAAGCAGCCCCTCGAGTCGTCCGCGTGGAGATTTCTCGCTCGAAGGCAGGAAGGATCTGTCGACCAAGATCCGAGCTCTCATCACCGACTTGCTGCCGTTTTCCAAGTGCAACCCTCACTCGAATCTGTTCGATCCACTGGCGCCTCGTCTGATGCATATCGACCCTTCGACGTCGGAGGACGCAGAGGTGCGCAAGGCGGAGGATCCTGTGGTGGTGATTCAGAGACCGCCGCCGGCTGTCACCTCGGGCGGCCTACTTGGAAAGCTGGACCAGTCGCTGGATGCACTCGATTCGTACGACCCAGTCAAAAGTGTCGTGTTCTCGCAGTGGACGAAGATGCTGGACCGCATCCAGAAGTCGCTCAAAATCACGGGCATTCGCTATACCCGGCTTGATGGAACCATGAGGCGCCCCGATCGTACGGCTGCCTTGGAAGCTTTCCGGACTGACCCAAGCATCGAAGTGCTCCTCGTGTCGCTGCGCGCTGGTGGCACAGGTCTCAACTTGGTCTCGGCATGTCGCGCTTACCTCATGGACCCTTACTGGAATCCAGCGGTGGAGAATCAGGGGCTGGACCGAGTACACCGCATGGGTCAGACGCGCCCGGTCATCACAACCAAGTACATTATGCGTCACAGCATCGAAGAGAATATGCTTCGATTGCAAAAGCGCAAGATGATGCTCGCCGAGAAGGTGGGCAACAAGCGTCAAATCGGTACTGCGGCCGCGTCGGGTGCGACGGGTGCTCAGGCAAGGCGAGACGAGAGGAGGGAAGAGCTGAAGATTCTGTTTGGCACGTCGAGCGGCGGAGTAGAGTTGTGATCCTGCGCACAGTAGAGAGAGGTACCTGCATCACACGAGCACGAGCGAGCGCGCGTTTTTTGTTGTCTTGCAATCGTGAACGTGAAATTAATCTAGCTGAACGGCTTGAGTGTGACCTTGTGTGTGTATAACTTAGGAAGGAGGCTCTGTGTAAAGGGTTGACGTGGAAGTCTTGCTTCCGAGCGTCGTGTTTGCAGCCGGATCAGTTGATGAACGCGTCGAACAGCCATGTTGCTTGCGTCTTATGTTAGTTGCGAGCGAACCAAGGGTGCAAGAACCTCAGGTTGTCCTTTGCCTTTTCCGGGATGAACTCGGGCCTGGTCATGATGCTGAACCTCATCGAGTCCTTGATGGCCTTGATGCTCTTGCTGGATTCGTCGTCGACGACCTCGGGGTAGATGGTGTCCAACAGGGTGGTAGTGATGGCATTGCTGGCCTCGACATTAGCCTTGAGGCTCTCCAGCACCTCTGCGACGTTGACAGCGGCGGAAGAGGGTCTCCAAGCGTCGTAGTCGGTAGCGGTGGCAATCAGCACATATGCCACCTCGGCCTCGCGCGCCAGTTTGGCTTCGGGCAAGACAGACATGTTGATGATGTCGCCGCCCCAGGCCCTGTACATCAGGCTCTCGGCTCGCGTGCTGAACTGTGGGCCCTCCATGCAGACGACTGTCTTGGCCTCGTGCACCTTGACCTGCGGCGAGTGCTCGGCCAGCGTCTGTTTGACCGTCTGGTAGACCAGCGGACGCAGAACCTCGCAGAACGGATCGCCGAACCCGGCGTGAGCAACGACGCTCTCCTCGTCGCCAAAGCCAAAGTAGCTCGCCCTGCGCACGCCCTTGGTGCGGTCGATGATCTGGCTCGGGATGACAAAGTCCTTGGGCGCAATCTCCTCTCGCAGCGAGCCGACCGCCGAAAAGGCCAGGATCGCTTTGACACCCAAGTGCTTGAGCGCCGCAATGTTGGCCAGGTTGGGCACGTTGCTCGGCAGGATCGCATGGTTGCGTCCGTGCCGCGCCAGGAACGCCACGTGGTTGCCCTTTGCTGTCTTCGCAATCGTGATCGGCGACGACGGCGCACCCCAGGGCGTGTTGACGTTGATCTCGGCGACGGGCGAGATCGAGTCGAGCTTGTACAGCCCCGAACCGCCGATGACGCCGATTCGGATCGCCGGCCCATCCCAAGAGCTGATCACGGGCACACTCATTCTGCGGTTGCGTGTTCGAAGCGAGACAAAGCGGTGTTGTTGTTGTTCCAGTAGGGTGGTGGAAAGGCGATGGAGCATACGCTGTTGCGACGGTGTCGGTGTATGGTATCGGCAGGAAAGACGGGAGCAAGGAGGGATGAGAAGAAACGTCAAACACGCACAAGCCAAGCGGCTGCGCAAACGCACGCCATTTTTTTTGGTCAGAGGGACCTGTTTTTTTCAATTTTGCCGAAGAACGTGCGTCTTCTAAACGGCGTGATTTCGGCAAAGAGATAGCGACAGCGCGGATGGCAACCGCCTGTTCGGAAGTGCTCACCACCGCCGCGACCAAGAAAGGAGTCATATCTTTAAAAACCGCTGGTGTTAATATGGTGTGGGGGTATCTCATTGCGTAGAGTGTTATGCTGATTGGCTGTATTACCAGCTGCGAAGAACTAGCAGCAGGATTGAGATGGAGAACAAGCCTTCTAATCGTCTTCTTCCTCTTCTTCCTCTTCATCGTCCTCGTCGTCCTCATCGCCATCGTCGCCATCTTCGACTGCGAGAGCGCTGAACATCGAGTTGGTGGACCCGCCCAACGGTCCTCCCTCTTCATCCTCCTCCTCCTCCTCCTCCTCGTCGCTCTGCACAGCGCCAAAGTCGAATCTGACCTTTCTGGCAATCGCCTCATCGTCATCCGTTTCGCTCTTTTTGTCCTCGGCATCTTCTTGATCGTGTTCGTGTTCGTCCTCGTCGTCGGGTTTGGGCGCTGTAAGCACGTCCGCTTCCGAGGTAGGTTTCTGGGCTGCATCCGACTCAGGGATCCAGATCCCCGTGCCCATACTGGCGCCGTCGTTCGGGCCAGACGGCGGGCGGAAAGCCCACTTGATCCGCCCCTCGGCCACAGCACGCATGACCAGATTCCCCGTCCGGTTCACATCCCATCGATTCGCCTTGGCCGTCTTGTACGTGTACCGCCTAGCCACCGCCTCCAGAATCTTGACCCCCGTCCACACCTCCTCCTCCTCGTCCCCTTGCCCATCCACCCCATCGTCGTCCGGGGGATACTCGAGCTTCAGCACCTTTTCCAGCGCAATGTGTTCGGCGACAAACCGGATGCACGAGGTAATGGCCTGCACCTGCGAGATGGCGAGGATCGCACCCATGACCTGCATCTCCATGCCGATCAGGCTTGGGAAGACGAGGCCGGGCGAGTCGCAGAGGCGGATCTGGCCGCGGTGGGATTCTTCTCCCACGGCCTTTGGCTGGTCGCTGTTCGTCGTGGAGGTGGCAGTAGAGGCGGAGAGCGGGATGAGAAAGTGTGTTTGGAAATGCTTCGTTTTTCCAGGCGTTTTGGAGGCGCGGACGACTTTGGAGCCGAACAGAGCGTTGAGCAGGCTCGACTTGCCGACGTTGGGCTGGCCGATGAGGCCGATGGTTAGGTAAGGAAGGTGCGAGCGGGTTTCCTTGCCGCTCTTGCTGTCTTTGTCCGTGTTTGCTTCGACATCCTTAGCGCTTGCCTCGCTATCCTGATTGGCGCTGTTGAGGGCGTCGGCGTCCTTACCCCCGAATCCCTCGGTATGGAGCTGCACTCGCCGCTCTACGCCCTCCCAGTCTGTATCGATCGCACACGGCGGAAGCCATTCCTTCATCTTACTCGCATCGCCCTGCACCACTTGAGGCGGAGTGATGAGATCTGTATGCGCCTTGCGCAGCGCCGCAAACAGATCTCGTCTCGAATGCGGCGACAAGTACGGCGCAAACCTCGTTCGCGATCCTTGCCCTTCCATCCGCTCGAGCTTTGCATAGCTCTCCGTCGCCACCACCTCCCACTTCGGATACAGTCTCTTGAGGTACACTTTCCATGCATCGACAATGTCTTTCGGCACAATATCAGCTTTTGTGAGGACAATGATGACCTTGAGCCGCATGTACCGTTCCAAAAAGCCGATGAGGCTGGGCGGTAGGTGTAGGAGAGGGCATCGCGCATCAGCGAGAACGCAGACGAGATCACTTCGCTCGCAGACGCGCCAGAGCTGACGGTAGACTTCGATGTTGCGTTCGTACAGGCTGCCGATGACCGAGGTGCCCGGCGAGGGGCGGTGGTGGAGAAGCTGAGTGATGCTGTCGCGGGATGCAAGGGAAGAAACCATTCGACTTCCGCCCATAGCTGTGGCTGTCGATGAAGATGCGAAAGCTGCTTTGTCCTCGGAGCGAGTGTGTGAGGTAAGGCCGGCGAAGAGGGGCGATGAGGTGAAGAAGGCGCGCTCGACGACGGCGTCGGTTTTGCGGAGCCATTGCCGGAAGACTTCCTCTTCTTGCGCAAGAATGGTTTTGGTGTCCATATCTGAGCGCCACTTGGGTCGTTTGGGCAGACGAAGTTCTCCGGTTTCCTCGATTCCGTTGATACCTGGATCTGCTGACTCATCCACTTCATCGTCGCTGACACCATCCGTCGAGCCGTCGTCCTGGACTTGACTCTTCACCAGTTTGGATCCTCCTTGAAGCCAGCCCGCGAGCGGATGCAAGTCACGCTCCTCCTTCTTGCTCTGATCCAGGTCAACGAGGCGCTGGTGATTCTCCGCTCTGGCCCTGCCGAACCTCGAATAGTCGAACCTCGCAAGCTCATCAGGGATCGGTCGTCGTAAGTCTGCATAGGAGGCCAAGATGTTGAGACGCTCGAGCACAGGTGGAGAGAGCTTGGAGAAGGCGGACTCTTCCAGCTGGACGGTGCGTCTGCGTGACTCGAAGGCAGCCTGTTGATCTGGTGGAAGCAAGCCTGACCTCCCGATTTTGCCTCCTCCGCCAGCAGCGCCTCCGCGACCACGTCCTCGGCCTCGACCGCCTCGACCATCTCGAGATACCTCGCCGTCTTCGGCACTGCCACCCGACCTGCGCAGTTTTGCCTTTTGCGCCTTGGACGCTTTCTTGACCATTCTATTTGCTGTGGCAGGTATTGCTTTATAGAGTGATAGAAAGGAAGACAAGGCCGAGCGTTGCGAGTTCTTCGGAGAAGAAGAAAAATGAAGCCTCCACTTGTTCGATGTAACATTTTCCTCAGTGGACTTGCAAAAAAGAAAGGGAGCGAAAGTGGCTCGACCACACAGAGAAGTCCACGCGACGGGCGGGCGGGCTGGCTGACTGAGAGAAGACGTCTCTGCCACACGACTCGCACTGCTTTTTGGCTCTGTTCTCTCTTTTTTTGCCATTCACACGCAGTCGAGCGGCACACGCGTTGAATTGGCATATATACAACCGTCACAAAAACGACTCGAAAAAAAGAAACGGCTCAGAAAATTGTCCGACGCAGCCGCAGCCGCAGCCACAGCGAACAGCGAACAGCGCACAGACGCCTCTTCCCCGCATCTTAGTCGGTGCCTGGCTCTGACGATCAGCTAGCTCATCCCACAGCGCGACACACTGAGCCTCACGCTCATCAACGACGTCCTCCATATCCAACCTGGCAACGGCGAGGGCCGCCTAAACTTGGGGACCAAAGGCGTCCTTCTGGTTCCAGTCGCCGTCGCATCGCTCGTGTCTCTGCCACGTACAAGCCCCATCGCTTTCAGGTCTCATGTCTTACCGACTCGCACCCTACATTTGTACAGACGAAGCCCTATCTCGTCGCCGCCGGTCGTAACCTTCCGGCCCACCCATCCTCGAGGTCCAACTCTTGCATTCAACCACTCACCTCGAAGGCGCAGCAACCATGTCGCAAGCAGCCGAAGAGTGCAAGCACCCGGTGCAGCTCTTTGGCATGTGCGCCGTTTGCGGCCAGCCTGTCGACGCCGATTCGGAAGAGTCTGCCTCGCTCTCCGTCATGCACTCGAGCGCCGCCGTCAAAGTATCTGCCGAGGAAGCGCAACGTCTCGACTCCGAGTCCACCAACCACCTGCTCTCGCAACGCAAACTCGCCCTCATCGTCGATCTCGATCAGACTGTCATTCATGCCACCGTCGATCCAACCGTAGGCGAATGGATGCGCGACGAGTCCAATCCCAACTACGAAGCGCTCAAGTCTGTCGGCAGATTCCGCCTGGGAATCGATGGTGAAGAGATCAAGGACGAAGACGACGAGTCGGCGCCCAAGGATTCTGCCGCAGCATTGAGGGCGTCGAGAGCGTGTTGGTACTATGTCAAACCACGTCCCGGCGTACCGAAGGTGCTGAAACAGCTTTCGGAGAAGTACCAGCTGCACGTCTATACTATGGGTACGAGGTCGTACGCCAATTGCGTGTGCAAACTCATCGACCCGGACGCGTCCATCTTTGGCAACCGAATCTTGTCCAGAGACGAGAACGGTAGTCTCGTACGCAAGAGCCTCAGCAGGCTCTTCCCCGTCGACCACAGCATGGTCGTCATCATCGACGACCGAGAAGACGTCTGGAGCCGCAGTCCCAACCTGCTACCCGTGCTGCCTTACGAGTTCTTTGTCGGTATCGGTGATATCAACGCGACTTTCTTGCCCTCTCCACCACCACCACCCGGTACGTTGCCAGAGACGGTCGCGTCGACGTTAGCCTCCAAGCCTGACGAGGCGACGGATGCTGTCTCTTCATCAGCATCCTCATCTGGCTCGGATGCAGGTCCAAGCAACGGCAGCAGCATTCCAGCTACTACACCCGAGAATGTTGTTGAAGAAGCAGTGCAGAAGGCGGCAGCAGAAGGACGCACAGAGGAGGAACTGCAAGCGGTTCGTCAAGCTGCGGAGCATTTTGCAGCGCAAACGGAAAAATTGCAAAGCAAGCTTGCTGAACAGCGAGAAGCGAGACCACTGGCCAAGATGCAAGAAGCGTTGGATGAGAAGCTGGGAAAGCATAGCAATGGCGCGTCGCGGTCGGGGACTGCTACGCCCAATGGCAGTGGCGAAGGCGTGGGTGCTCAGGTGACGGGTTTGGACAGCACCAGCAGTGATGGCAGCGAGACCCCTCCTGGTGAACCGGGTAGTGACAGCAGCCAAGCAGCGCCAGCGCCAGAGGACAAGCCAGAGTCTGCACTTGGCAGCAGCAGCAGTGCTGCGAATCTTCCGCCTTTGCCACCACCTCCTCCGCCTCTGCCGCCACATCGCTCGCACGCCGTGCTCGTCGACGACGACAACGAACTCGACCGCGTCCAGTCCATCCTCGACGACCTGCACACCCAGTGGTACGCCAAGTACGATGCCATGCAAGCGCACCCCAAACCACAAGCCGCATCCGACCCGACCGTTCAAAAGCCGTCTGTCGTCGACCTCATCGGAAGCAAGAAAGCAGACGTGCTCAAAGGCTGCACCATCGTTTTCTCAAGCATGATCCCCTTCGGCCACGATGTTGAGAAGTCGGACCTGTGGGCCATGGCTAGGGAGTTTGGCGCCACGCCATCGTCCGAGATCGAAGCAGGCGTCACGACGCACGTCGTCGCCGCGAGACCCGGGACGGCCAAGGTGCATCAGGCTCTGAGGTTGGCGCAGAAGGGTAGCCAAGGGGAAAGTGGCAGGTTGGAGGTGGTCTGGCCAAGCTGGTTCCACGTCTCGGCGTCGCGGTGGTCCAGGCAGGACGAGGCGCTGTATCGAATTTCGGCTTCGGAGAACACGCTGGCGTCGGCTACCGCTGCAGCGGAAGCAGCCACGGTCAAAGATGCTAAAGCTGAAGCCCAGAGCAACGGCGAAAGCACTACGGCAGAAGTGGCCATAGCAGCAATCAGTGACTCTGCAGAGAAAGCGGACGAGGAGGGCGAAACGCTCTTCGAAAGCGAGCTCAACGACATGGACTGGGGCGCAGCGGCTGACGAGGTCGACGCGTATCTCGACTCGGCCACCACGGCGAGCAACAGTCCTTCCCCTTCGCCATCGATGCTTGCCGCCGACACGGATTTGCCGGATGTTGACGATGAAGGCGCATTGAGCAGCGATGTAGGCAGTCGAAAACGCGCGCGTGCAGATGAGGCGGATGATGCGGATACGAGCAAGAAACACCGTTCCGATGCGCCTGCTGTGGATGAAGACGAGGAGGACGACGACGACGACGATGGTGGCGATTCGTTCCTCGACGATCTAGCGGAAGAGTTGGATGGACAACTGGATGACGAATGAGCCGGCCTTTCTAGCAATTCTTGTACTTGTAGTGTGGCACCGATTGGAACTGCCAAACACCCTTCCTAAGTGGGCTGTTATGCTCAGCTTCATACGAATGACAGGCGACAAAAGACTGTTTGAGGATTGAGAAGCCAACAAGGTTGCATTAGACGAACACACGAGAGAGAGAGAGAGAGAGAGAGAGAGAGAAAAGAGCGATGAAGTCTGCGCTGGGTCAACAGGCGACTGTATGTATGCATATGTATGAGGGCTACAGGTGCTGGAACTGGAAATGTAGGAAGCAGTACAGAGCAGAGACACTACTAGAACAGCTGTGAGCAAGATGCGATGAGGATAATAGAGAACGAAACCCGTAACAAGACGAAAGGCAAAGAAACACAATTGGGCGGCTTCCTTGCCTTAGCTTGCAGCGGCAACGGCCATCTGATTCAAACCCTGGTAGATCAGGGCAAAGCTGTCGAGGTTGTTTGCCGCCGGCGAGTTGGACGTGGACGCGGCTGCTGATGCGGACGAAGCGGAGGAGGCAGACGACGAGGACGCGCTCGACGCGCTCGAAGAGGACGCCGACGACGAAGAGGACGACGAGGAGCGGGCGGAAGTCGAGGTGGGCGCGGGGGTCCAAGTGCTCGACGGCGGCGGAGTCCAAGTGCTCGTCGGCGTCGGCTTGGGCGTCCAAGCGGGCGTGCTCGAAGTCTTGCTCGTCCACTGGTTGTTGTTACCACCCCCCGATCCATCGGCGGCCGTCCAGGACATCTGGAACACGCCGACATCGGTGTTCGCAAACGCCTTGAAGAGCCCCTCGCTCATATCCAACCCTCCGTACGGACACGACGGACACGCATCCTGCACAGTCGCATACTGCGTGTTCCCGTTGTACGTGATCGCAATCGTCTTGCCGCACCACGAAGAGCGCTGCCCCATGTTGCCGTACTGTGCCGCATTGAGCGCCACGATAAAGTCGCTGCCCGAGTTGTAGTTGCCACAAGCTCCCAGTCCGGCAGCGTAGTACGTCGCTCGTCCGGAGTACGACGGACCGCGCTTGGACAGCGACGAGGGGCCGGCCTCGTCGTCGTCGTTGCGTGCTTCGACGTGTGCGCGGCGCGAGTGCTTGAGACTGCGCACATAGTGTGTATCGTGGTGGTGTGCGTCTTCGGCGAGCGCGCCAATGGCGGCAGATACGAGCGCGAGCGCTACGCACAGCTTCTGAGTGAGTGAAGATGGCATGGTGGTGGGTGTCAAAAGAACGTTAAGGTTGTCCGGGAAAGGTGCTGGTTGCGCGGAGTGAGACTAAATGAAGTTTGTTGATCGAGCCGGTGCAAACAAATAAAGAGAGTGTGGCGGCTGTTTCAGCGCAAAGACCTCTGTCGTCGAGAGATGAACTGGGGTGCAACGGTGGAAGAGAGGATGGTGGTGATTAGAGGAAGAGGTGGGAGTCGATGGAGAAGGGATGGAGGATGAAATAGAAAGGATGGTAGCAAACGACAGCTGGGGAAGCAATAGAAGCACGGAGGCGTCGACAATATGGTAAGGGTACAAGACAAGGCGTAGAAGCAGAGCGCTCCTAATGGGAGAGCCTTTTCCGTCGTCCGATCTCTTGCACAAGCCCTGTGGAGGACCGTAGGACGATCGACTGCAGCAAAGTTCGAGAGAAGCAGAGGGGTACCAACGGCAGCATCCGATGCGCGCGGAGACTGGATTGCCAGGAACAACACGGCGAACGGGAACGATGGCTTGCGAGGAGCACAGGCAGCCGCTTCCAATAGGTCTAAGACAGGCTTTCAGCACGCAAAGGGGAGTGCAGAACAAGCGAACATTGACAGGATCGACAGTGGCGGGAGGAGGGATACGGGGGGACAACACCTAGCACGGGCACAAAAACGAGGGTGTTGAGAAAGAAGAATCCAGCTGTGCGGAGTCTGGAACCGCAGCAGGCTGATGGGAAAGCAGAGAGGCTTGTGTTGCTTTGGTCAATGCAAAGAAGATCCGCTCAAGACGTGCGGAGATCCAATCCAAACGAGGGGACAGGTAGCACTAGACCAGTCAAATGCAAAAGATCAACATCCACTCAGTCAAGCACTGGGTTGGGTTCCAAGTCTTCAGCGTTCGAGCCGCGCTTTTGCCTCCGCTTCTTTTCTTGATTTTTTAGATTTGTGTCGATCAATCGGAACGAAGAAACAACAACAAACCGTCACCGCCGTCGACAGTCGACCGTCGTCGACCCATGACCACCACCGAACGCAAACTGGGCAATGCGAACGCTTACCCTTCAAAGGTGGCATGACCTGGCATGAGACAAGACACGACTTTGACTGAATATGAACCAAGGCAATGTCGATCAACACCGCTCTGATCTTGGCGATCAAAGTAGTTGGTTGCTCTTAGAACAGTGTCATCAACGGTCTCCCTTTCAGTACTTCAGCCTTTGAGCACAGGGTCTGTTGGCTGCTGCTGATCATCCACCGGGCGGAGCAGACCGACAGCGGTGCTGGGGTCGAGTAGCTGGACGAGACTTTCTGCCAGGCTTGAGAGGTTTGTGCAGCAACCTTGAGAAAAAAGAAGAAACACGCATATTCTTTTTTCACAAAAAACAAAATTAGTGGACTTGGAAAAGTGCGCCGTGCTGCCTTTACTGTAATTTATGTGCGGCTGCGCCGCTGCTGCTGCTGTTGCTGCTGCCGCCGCCGCGGTCTGCTGAAAAGAGCCGCTCTCAACGCCGAACAACGAAACAGGGGCTTTCTTTTCACTTTGTGCAAGGGGCTGATCAAGTTGTCAGCAAACATCCTTGCGTTGCAGATCGTGGTAAGCTGTGCAGCGGTAGACTTCAGGTGGCATCCACAGCAGCTGCATACAATGGCTTCCACGGCTGTCTGCTGCAGCTGGCTCGCACGAGTGACAATGACGCGCTCTTCCGGGACGTGTACGTGTGTGTTGGTGTTGATGTGTTGGTTCGGAACCTTCCCCGCAAACGTGGTGCTCCATCAACACCATGACGTCGATGCCTTTTCTCTGTAGAACATCCCCCCTTCGGTATCTCAGTCGTTCGCCAAGCGGATGCCGACTGAGCTTGAAACCGCTCATGGTACGCTCGATGTAGGACGAGTAGTGACGTAGACACGCCGGGCCGTTCTCGATAGAAGCTCGGTCTGGAACGACGGCCTGCTTTTCCGCCAAGCCGATCAAGCGCGCTACAGCAAGTGACATGTTGCATAGACAGGGACAGTTATGCCTTGCCTCGTGACTGAACAATGCTTCTCCTTCCCCCTTCGCTCGCCTACAGGGTGGTAGCGAGGTGTCAGCTGATGGACGGCATGGGTTTGACGTTGTCACAAACACCGGCTCTCGCACCGGGATCAAGGGGAAGCCGGACCGATCGGGGTGTGACCTGGACGTGAACCCGATGTTGGTCTCAATCGGCTTTCTTTTTGCGTCCTCCTTTTCTGTCTTGAATTTCACAACCTGTATTCTTACAGCAGCAAAAGCCAATTAGCTTCTACGCTTGCTGCCGCTCAGAAGAAAAGCACTAGGAGGAGTTCTCCGAAGTTCGGTCGAAACTGCTACATCCAACAGCAGATAAGTAAAAGGCCCACAGGAGTTCAGAGATGGTCGGTGTTCCAGCGCAGGCTTCATGCATTTTTTGTGCTCAACTTTGTCAGATCGCCAAAGAGAACATACAAGAATCGAGCTGTCGTGCGTGCGAGAAAGCGAGAGTTCAGGGTCCAAACGCGAAATTGGCTGCAGCTCTCGCTCACACGTATGCATCACTCACACTTTTTTGGCATGCCTGCGTGCGCAGCAGCCAGCCTCTTCGCGCCCGGACCCTGAGCCATCTTCCTCAAGCTCGACCACCATCTTGACTCAACCGGCAGTCTATTGACACCGCACCGCACAGCTCACAAGCTGCAACGAAAGACAGAGAGACATAAAGCTCCACAGTGCGACGATGCAGAGGACAGCTTCGTAGCTGTGCTATCCGAGCTGGCATTGTGCACCAATTGCGGCTCTCCACCCCCTCACGCAACGACATAGTCCTCTCGATACGCCACGATACAGCCGCTGACCATGTCGACAGTGACAGAGCATCGCACTCCGATGCCGCCAAACACCTCCCCCGAGGAAGGTTTTACCTCGTTTGGGTTCCTCGACGACACCCAAGACACACAAGAGACTTCATTTGCACTTGGCAACCTCTTCAATCGCGTCAAGTCCGCGCTTGCAGGCGGCCTTGCTGTCGACATCGACTCGCCACACACTCCCGGAAATGATGCTGCAGATACAGCCCCAGCATCTCGAAAAAGCTCAGGATCTTACTCTACAAGGTCATCCAGCCGCCAAGCACACCAATCACCCTCAGTCGAAGCCTCCCAGCCCTTTGCGTCCACCTCCAGCCATGTCACGTCGCAGTACTCCAACTTTGCTGCGAATCGACTCGCGTCGATGCCGCAGCATAGAAAAGCCTCAATGGCGCATCCCTCACGCGGGCTCAGCAACATCGACGAATACCCCGAGAGCAGCCAATTGTCCAACCAGCGCATCACCTCTCCTGTCAACCGCTCTGGCCCCACGGAAGCAGGGCCTTCTAGATCTCGAGCTGATGCAGTCAGCCCAAACCGCAGCGCTGTAAGGCCAAGTCGAGATCGAGGCCTGCATCCATCTCACAGTTCGACTTCGATAGCCACTTCGCGCTCTGCGTCGAGCCTCTTGGCTGGAGCCGGCGCACCCTCCTCCCTCGCGCTGCCGCTCAAGCTCCGTAGCGTTGCACCTGCGCCTGCTGTCACATTTACATCTCCGGCCACAGCCATCCACGCTCGTTCTCACATTGCTAGTGTTGCCGGAAGCTACACCGAGGACCGTGAGTCCGTCATAGCCGATGACGGCGACATGGATCCAGACTCGTCCCGCGACACGCTGTACATGCTGCGCGGCAGCATCGACGGCGCCATTGATCGCTCCCACCTTGCCAAGCACGGCTGGTCCGCCATCCCGGGCTTTCCTCTCTCGAAAGACATCCTCGCTGACGACACAAGATCGGTCCGCAGCAGCTCCACACGACTCTATCGAAGCGACACCATCGAAGACAACCTTCATAACCGCTCCGAGGCTCAGATCGGTCTTCAGACCAGTGCGGACGCCATCGTACGCCGCATGAGAGGCGAAGGGCTCAGCCGCAAGTTCTGGATGGCCGACGAGAATGCTAAAGAGTGTCGCGAGTGTCTCTCCGTTTTCACCTCCTTCCGTCGCAAGCATCACTGCCGCATTTGCGGCCAGATCTTCTGCGGCCGGTGTGCAGCTCACGTCCTCAAGGGTAAGCGCTTCAAACTTGAAGGCATGATCCGCGCCTGCAACTTTTGCAAACGCATGCTCGAGGAGTACGATCGACACGAGCTCGAGAATCAGCGTCACAACAAGCTCAATCTTGTCACACAACGCGCCAGCAAGAATCCCAACCGCGTTCAGCCAGACAAGGATATGATTTCGGCTCCACTAGAGGCGCAGGTGCGAAGTCCTCAGGCCCAGTTTGCTGCCAACCATCTCTTCGCCAGCGCTTCGGCTAATCCGTCGGCATTCAGCAGCTTAGGCATGCATGCGAGCATGTCCGCTGCCTTTGGGTTTAGTGATCCAGATTCGAGGGCTGCGGCAGAGTTGCAAAATGATCTAAACGGCGATCGAGATGAGCGCGCAAGGAAGAAGAAAGCCGACGCTCCGCCCGTCGCGCCCTTTCGCAAAGGTATGGACGAGGAGGAGTTAGCGCCAGCGCGTCCTGACCCGGAAGATGATGAAGCGGCCCCGTCTCAGCTCGACCCGACCCTTGTCAACGGGTCTGCCCACCACACCTCTCGTACTCCAACGCCGAGCGCAGATGGACACGGCGCAACATCCCCGCCGACAAGCCCTCCCGACACGGTCAAAGGTGCAGCATCGACTTCTGCCAAGGCCAAGGACAGCTCCATGTCGGTGGCATTTCCCTTCTTACCTGCATCTGAACATGATCTGCCCTCTGCGATCCAATCGACTTCCGACTATCCACGTCTCCGTCTGGTGAGCGAGACAACGCGTCCCGTCACCCGATCGCGCATGCGCTCCCTTCGCACCATTGCATCTCTTGACCCTGCCCAGGCCAGCATATTGATCCGATCCCACTTTCACGGAAACGGTCGCGTCGAGTCTCCTATCCCGCCTGTGCCCCAGCCGTCGCCGCCGCAGCAACAGCGCGAAGAAGATGAAGATCCCGCACACGTTCACAACGAGATTCCCGAGTTCTATCGCGAGCTCCGTATCTGCGCTGAAGGCATTACACCGGCGCTTTTGGAGGCGTCCATCACCCACCGCGCCTTGGAGCATCTGCGCAAGATGATGGAGCAGACGCTCGCCCAGTCTGGCATCCATAATGTTCGCAAGTGGTGCGACGTCCTGTTGCCGTTCGTGCTCACCACCGTCTCACGCGTCAAGCCCGATGCTCGCGACGACCAGAGCCGCGACATTCGCGAATTCGTCAAGATCAAGCGCATCCCCGGCGGCAAGCCGGACGATTCTGAGTACGTGGATGGCTACGTGTGCACCAAGCACGTAGCCACCAAGCGCATGGCGGCCCTCATCCCCCTGACCAACGCTCGGATCATTGTCATCCGATTCCCGCTCGACTATCATCGTGGACCGAACCAGTTCATGTCGCTCGAGCCGCTCATGGCACAAGAGCACGAGTTCATTCGTATCCTCGTTGCGCGCATCATCGCGTTACGACCGCAGATTGTCGTCGTCGAAAAGGCGGTCTCACGCACGGCGCTTGAGCTGCTCGAGAAGGAAGGCATCGTTGTCGTATGGAGTGTCAAAGCGGACGCAATCCGCGCCATCAGTCGGTGCACCCAGGCTGACATCATTACGTCGATTGATCGTCTCGCTCTCGATCCACGCATCGGCCGATGTCGCTATTTTAACGTCGAGACCTTCCAGCATGCGTCACGACCAGAGTGGAGGAAGAGCTTCATGCGATTTGAGGGTACGCCCAAGCAACTCGGCTGTACAATCATCTTGCGCGGAGCGGACGGCGTCAAGCTCAGCCGTGTCAAAAAGATCTTGAACATGATGATATTCGTTGCCTACAACCTGCGTCTGGAGGGCCATGTCATGGCCGACGAAGGTGCTGCGATGGAGACCATCTACTCGGACAGCAGCCTGCTGAACGGATCGCATCCATGCGGCACCGTCGAAGAATGCACCTCCAATACCGCCGCCGACGAGCTCAGGCGGCTGCTCGAAGGCAACGACATCGAGACGGGCGACGAACCGTCCAGCCAGCTCGGACGCATCAGCGATAGTAAGACGTTCGTGCTGCAGTCGCGTGCTCGGATCTTGCGAGCCCTCAACATCTACGAGACGACGCTCATTACTTCGTCGGTTTGTATCCAGATTCCAGCTCCTTACACCATCCTGCAGCTCAAGCGCGTCAACGACAGACTCATGGAGCTGCTCGCCCACCAAGAAGCCGAAGAACTGCAGAGGATCTTAAAGGATGAGGGTCGGCTGCAAGACAGAGCTGCCACACCGCCGGCTTCCATCACAGAGCTTCCGGATGAAGCTGTGGTTGATGGCAGGGTCAACGGCGATACTCCTACTTCACCAGTGCTTGCTGCTACGTCGCAGTCAAGCGGAGCTTCACTTCTCTCGCCGGCAAGAGCAACGGGTGACGTGGCGAATCCAGTCGAGTCGCCCTCTGATGGCGATATCACTCCCAAGTACGAGACGCCAGGCATGCGCACGCATGACACCATTGTCGAAGAAGGCGAAGAGAGCAGCTCGGATGCAGCGCTGTCGCCGCCACGTGCCATCACGCCACAGCCCGACTCCGATCCTGCTGCCGCGGAGCAGCCAGACTCTGAGGCCGGTGAGACAGGGCAGACCAGGCCAGTTCCTCCGCCTCTTCAGCGCCGAGATGGCAGCGATGCCACCATTATGATCGAGACCGCCAGTCCGTTGGTCAGCGGCCCGAACACGACTACGCCCACGCCTCGGCCGTCATCGCCCGTTCATACTCGAATGAAAGAGGCGAGCCATGCGGCAGCGGCAGCGGATACGTCAACAGCTGTTGCTTCCGACAGCCTCGCCAACTTGGATTCTGCGGACATATCGATCAACAGATCCGTCTCTGCTCCCGTTTCGGAGGTGCCAACGCGACACCCTTCGCCTGCGCCCGGCTCGGTCCTTTCGCGGGCGAGTCAGGGCTCATCAGCCACAATCGAGGCGGGCTCCACCTCTCTGCTCAACACGATCAAGCAGGAGTCCCTGCCCGCCTTTGATCTCTTTTCGCTGCTCAAAGCGCCGTCCCAGATCGCCAGGGAGTCCGAGTTTGCCATCACGGTCGGAAGGCACCGAGCATCTCTGATGGAATGGGGAGGCTATCTCGACATTCAGCCGGACGCTGTCTCGCCATTCAATCACAAGCGCATTCAGATCATCGTTACGCGTTACTGCACGCTGACGCCGCGTCCCTGCGAAGGGCCCAACCTGGCGTCGATCGAGTTCTATGGCGAGCACGACGAAACTTTAGGCGAACACATCGAGCGTCTCGCCGCCAACAGCGCGAAAGGATGCGCAGTCAAAGGGTGCGGCAAGAACAATGTGCTGCACTACAACACATTTGTCCACAACCGCATCCGCATCCAGGTGGTGCTCGAGAGGTTTGTGTGCCCCCTGCCCAACGAGGAGAACCGACTGCTCAGCTGGAGCTACTGCAAAGTGTGCGAGAACGCCACGCCCGTTGCCCTTGTTACGGCAGAGACGTGGAGCTTCAGCTTTGCCAAGTACCTGGAGCTCTACTTTTACCGCCACGATCACTGCAAGACGCAGCTGTGCGAGCACGACTTCTACCGAGACCAGGTGCGTTATATCGCCTACCAGAACATGGCGGTACGATTCCACTCGGAAGAGGTCGACAACCTGTTCGAAGTGACAATGCCCCAGTTCAAGCTCTTCATCGATCCCGAGGTGCAGTGCAACATAAAGAACGAGGAGACGGCTGCCTTCGTACGCAAGAACCAGGCGTATTGGGACAGCGTCATGGCGCGCATCCGCGCGCTTGGGAACGACGCCTGTTCGGATGCGGCCGGCGTCAATCGCGAAAAGAATCGCGCCATCGTCTTTGAGATGATCCGTCGATGCGAGCTCGATCGGCGCGAGGTGGAGGCGCTCGTGGCAGAGCTGTACGAGTTCAGTCCGGCCACCGATGTGCTGTGTCTGAATCAGGCGCGGAGGATGCTGCAAGAGAAGGTGGTAAAGTGGGACGTCGACTTTATCGAGTTCGAGAAGAATTGCATTCCGTCTGAAAAGGACATACGCCGCATTACCACTACGCATCTCAAGCGACTCTTCTCTGAGAAGGATCCCTCCGAGACAACAATACGTTCCGAGACGACGTCGAGCTCTCTTCCGCCTGCTGCTGAGATCGACGAGAGCTCAACCGATGCACCCGAGGGCAAACCGAAAGGACGCGAGTCAGAAATGTCGACCACTTTTGCGGGCGAGAAAGGCGCGAGCAACGTCAGTGCTCAGACCATGGAGGCCCTCACTCTGGCAGGTGCCGATCTGTCCGTGATGCCAATGCTATCGGATCTCGTGACTCACACGGTCGAGACACCAATGAGCGAGGTGCCGCCGAATCTGGCTCCCCCAAGCGAGCTTGCCGCTGTCAAGGGCCAAGGCCAGAGTAAAGGCAACGGTGTCGATGCGCCAGAAGCCGTATCCCGCGCCAAGACGGTGCCCATGCAGCTGAACAAGGTCGGACGAGCAGATTCCTCCGCCAAGTATCGCGACGGCAACTTTGACGATGAAACAGATGCAGCCGACCTTTCGCCCGTCGAAGTTCGTCCCATGATCAGCCGACGAGCCTTGTCCAACCCCGTCACCGCGCCGTCCTCGCCGACGTACACCAAGTCTCGGAGCGCGTTCGAGACCGTCGGATTTCCTAGGGCGGACGAAAGCTCGTGCACGGAGGGTGAGCTCGCAGGATCGACAACGGGTGTGACTAGACGCTTTGACAATGCACGGCGGTATACCACTGGGACTCCCTCTGCTGCCAGCGGTAGTGGTGGTGCTGGAGCCGCTCCCTCCAGCGAAGCCGACGCCACTTCCCTTCGCGCTGATGGCAATGGCTCGTTGCGACGTCCCAGCTTGCGGCGTGGCAAGACCGAAGAAGTGCTGTCGCCGCATGCCAAGGAGATGCACAAGACCCGCAAGATTTCCGCTACGTTCGAAGAAGGCAACGACTCGGGTGTCAACTCGCCTTCTGCCACACCTGGGGCAGGTGGACGGTCGAGTCGGCTGCCAAGAGCCAAGCGTACGGATAGCTCCACTTCGGTTGCAACCGTTGGACGCCGAAGTGGCTCAGCAACGCCAAACAAGGGTGCTCAGCTTCCACCGCCTTCAAGCTACCGACCGCCAAAGGGTGAAGGACTTAAGGCGGGGCCCCGTCCCATCATTGGCCGGTCGGCTGCGTCTGCGGCAGCAGCGGCAGCGGCAGCGGCCGTGAACGCGTCGACGACGTCAGCCGGACCAGGCAATCGAAGTCAAAGTGGAGCATATCAATCGGACGGAGCCAGCAGTAGTCGAAACGTTGGATCAGGCAGCCGCGTGCCTATCGCTCGAAGGAGCGAGCACGGGCCTGGAACACGAAGTCGCGTGTCGACGATCGCGAAGCACTTTGACCGTATCAGTAAAGAGGCAGAGCGCGAGCGCGAGCGACAACATCGTCTTCTGCTGGCACAGCGTGCTAAGCGAGCTCGTCCTGTTGCCGTGACGCGAGCCAGGGTTGAGGTGTTCAGCAGCGTGCGAGAGGCCGTTCGAGACGACGAGAGCGAGCCGGACTCTGCTGTCGAGAATACAGATGATGATGGGGCGTCGGCCGCCGATGACGAGAGCGAAGACGATGACGAAGACGATTCGGAGGAAGACATGCACAAGGAAGCTTCGAGCTTTGGTGCCAAGCGGGGTCTTGCCTTGCCATCGGGTCGCAGATCGCAAAGTCGAGCGGATGGAAAGCAGCCGAAATTGAGTCGCTCCGAGGTGACTAGGAAGCATGCCAAATATAACCCGCCAGAGCAAGAAGGCGAGACGATCAAAGGAGCTGCCCAGACGGACAAGTCGACCGATGTAAATGCAGCCCAAGATCAAGGCCTGGAACGAGATTCAACATTGAAAGCCCGCAAGGGACTCGCACTGGCAGAGGGTATTGCTACTGCAGCCGCCGATCTTTCTGCGTCCGTGGCCAGCGCGGCGACGGCTGCAGCGACATCCTCATCGCAAGCAGACGATGCCTGTACGATTGCCAGCCAAGAGACGGGTCGAGCCACGAACATCTCGCCGCCGGCGCCAGCCAGCGAGCTCGAGTCGGATGCACAGTCGATTGCTGCGTCATCCTTGGCGACGACGAGCAATAATACCCAACTGACGCTGCCGTCCTACTTACGCAGCGGCTTTGCGTCGGATTCAGATTCGATGCCCAGTCTGGAGAGGAGCTTCCTGAAGACACTGTCGGGTTTCTGGGCCTTCCGCACGGGCGAGATGGTGCCGCTGGAATACCCGATGCTCAACTCGGAGCACGTGTTTACGGACTCGGACGTCATCTTTCGCGAAGACGAGCCGACATCGATCGTGGCGTTCACG
This sequence comes from Sporisorium graminicola, assembly GCF_005498985.1. Taxonomy (NCBI): domain Eukaryota; kingdom Fungi; phylum Basidiomycota; class Ustilaginomycetes; order Ustilaginales; family Ustilaginaceae; genus Sporisorium; species Sporisorium graminicola. The sequence goes on from NC_043719.1 coordinate 2,281,860, forward strand.
CTCAGCTCGCTGCAGTACAAGGAGCGGCTCAAGGGGATGCGAAATGAGGGACCGCAAGTCAGAGAGAAAGAAGAGACCTTCATGCCCGGTAATGCGAGCATCGCTGGCTCTACCGATGGATGGGGAATCGTCGACCTGGAGACCAATGAGCTCGAAAGCACGCTCAAGAAGGAAGGGCGCCATTTCCGATGCGAGTTCGAGTCGGGCAGTACGCGGTTGTGGTGCAAGATCCTGTTTGCCGAGCAATTTGATGCTCTGCGCAGGACGTGTGGCTGCGATGTGTCGGTGGTCGAATCGCTCTCGCGCTGCTTCAAGTGGGACTCTTCGGGCGGCAAGTCGGGGTCTGCTTTCCTCAAGACGCGCGACAATCGACTGGTGGTCAAACAGCTGTCACGGTTCGAGATGGACGCCTTCTCCAAATTTGCTCCGCAGTACTTTGCCTACATGTCGCAGTGCATCTCGCGAGGGAGGAGGACGGCACTGGCCAAGATCTTTGGCTGCTTCCGAATCGGATTCCGCAATCCGCAGACGGGCAAGAGCCTCAAACTGGATTGCTTCGTGATGGAGAATCTGTTCTACGGCGTCGAGGGCATTCGGTCGTACGATCTCAAGGGCAGCACGCGCAATCGATACGTGCAAGAGACGGGAAAGGAGAGCGAGGTGCTGCTGGACGAGAACTTGATCGAAACGAGCCACCTGAATCCGATCTTCATCCGCGAGCACTCGAAAAAGCTGCTGCGCGCGAGCCTGTACAACGACTCGCTGTTCCTGGCCGACATGAACGTGATGGACTACTCGCTCATGGTAGGCGTCGATCGGAAGAGCAAGCAGCTGGTGGTGGGGATCATCGACTTTGTCAGGACGTACACGTGGGATAAGAGGGTGGAGAGCTTCGTCAAGGAGACAGCGCTGCTAGGTGGAGCGGGCAAAGGCGAGCCGACGATCATCACGCCTCCGGACTACAGGACGAGGTTCTTGACGTTCATAGATAAGGCGCTACTGTTGATGCCTGATCACTGGGTGGAGGATTGGGCGTTGTGATGTGCGATGGATTGCAATACTAATGAAACATATGATACCTTCACAGCTGCCAATGTGTGCTTGTTGACGTCTTGAGGGGTTGCTGGGGAGCTGAGAGCCGTTTTCGAAAGAATGGTGTTAAGTCGAGGCCAGCGCAGAAGTTCTTTCGATCGAACACGAACCAAAATAAGGAGCGCGTGCGAGAGGCGAAAAGACAACTCGCAGTCTTTGGAAGCTGCAAGAAGAAATGAACGAGCGCGCGCTCGACCACGCACAAACGCACAACGCACACTCTCAACGCAGATCTTCGCGCTAGGCTGGCTGAGCATTTCCTTCAGAAAAAAGTCGCGCGAGAAGGCGAGAGAAGCAGAAAAGCGCACAATCGAAGCAGCAAAGACCAACACGGACAGACGAAGGACACAGACACCGCTGCTCAAGAGGGTTGCAACGCTCCACTCTCAAACATCACCATCCCCTCAACCTGAACCCGCAGCATCTGAGCGGAACAGTCGAAAGATCTATCGAGGACTCTTGCTCGCCTATTGGGACTTTCGGACTCTCTGGCTCTAGCTACGAACAATCGAGTGTCTCTCTCGCATCACCACCTCAACCACCATCTCATCGGAAGAGCTGCTCGACAAGGCTCTTCACGCTCACATCACTTCATCATGGCGGGCAGATTCGGCGGTATGATGCCCAACGCGCCCATTATCCTGTTGCGCGAGGACACCGACATCTCACAAGGCACATCGCAGCTGTTGCACAATATTGGCGCCTGCACCTCCATCGTATCATGCGTCGCCTCGACATTGGGCCCTCGCGGCATGGACAAGCTCATCGTCAACGAGCGTGGACAAGCCACCATTTCCAATGACGGTGCTACGATCCTGAAGCTTCTCGACATTGTACACCCGGCAGCAAAGACGCTCGTTGACATTGCTCGTGCGCAGGATGCCGAGGTGGGAGACGGCACCACGTCCGTTGTGCTGCTTGCCGGCGAGATGCTCAAGGAAGCCAAGCCTTTCATCGAGGAAGGTGTTGCACCACATATCATCATCAAGGGCTACAGGAAGGCGGTGCAGCTCGCGGTGGAAAAGATCAAGGACATGGCCGTCACCATCGATAAGTCGGACAAGCAGGCGTTCCACGACCTGCTGCTCAAGTGTGCCGGCACCAGCATGTCGTCCAAATTGATCGTCTCGCAGCGTCCCTTTTTCAGCAAGATGGTTGTCGACGCCGTGCTGTCGCTCGACCAAGACGATTTGGACCAGAGCTTGATCGGTATGAAGAAGGTTCCTGGTGGAGGTATGCAGGACTCGTTGCTCGTACACGGCGTCGCGTTCAAAAAGACGTTTGCCTACGCCGGATTCGAGCAACAGCCTAAGAGCTTCACCAACCCTAAGGTGCTCTGTCTCAACGTCGAACTCGAGCTCAAGGCGGAGAAAGACAATGCCGAGGTGCGCATTAACGAGGTCTCCGAATACCAGGCCGTGGTCGACGCCGAGTGGCAGATCATCTTCAACAAGCTCGAAGCCATCGTCAGGACGGGTGCCAAGGTTGTTCTTTCCAAGCTTCCCATCGGAGATCTGGCGACACAGTACTTTGCCGACCGCGACATCTTCTGTGCGGGTCGTGTGCCCGCGGACGACATGAAGCGCGTGGTGCAGGCTGTGGGTGGTTCGGTGCAAAGCACTTGCTCGGACATCAACCCGGACAAGCACCTTGGCACGTGCGGCAAGTTCGAAGAGCGCCAGATCGGTGGCGAGCGATTCAATATCTTCGAGGAGTGCCCGCAGGCCAAGACGTGCACGCTGATCCTACGTGGAGGTGCCGAACAGTTTATCGCCGAGGTCGAGCGCAGTCTGCATGACGCTATCATGATCGTGCGCCGCGCTATCAAGAACTCGCACGTCGTGGCGGGTGGAGGAGCGACCGAGATGGAGCTCTCCAAGTTCCTGCGCGACCACTCGCGTACGATTCAGGGCAAGCAGCAGCTGATCATCGGTGCCTTTGCCAAGTCGCTCGAATGCATTCCGCGCCAGTTGGCCGACAATGCCGGTTTCGATGCGACCGATCTGCTCAACCGCCTGCGCATGAAGCACGCCCAGGGCGCCCAGTGGGAGGGCATTGACATCGATGCCGAGGACACGGCGGATCTGATGGAGAAGTTCGTTTGGGAGCCGAGCCTGGTTAGGATCAATGCGCTGCAGTCGGCGGCCGAGGCGGCTTGTCTGATCCTGAGCGTCGACGAGACGATCAGGAACCAGGCGAGCGAGAAGGCTCAGCCCGGCCCGAAGGCTCCGCCAGGAACCATGCAGAAGGCTTTGCGCGGTCGTGTGCCTCGTCGTTGAGCAACGCCCTCATCGAGATGTAATTTTACAAAGAAGTTCCTTTTTCGATTCCAGCGTCAATACGATAACTACTAGCAGTCACAGATGCATTGTCACGTTCGTCCTTTGAGCGAATATCTCTCGTGAGATCCAGTCCAGTCTATGGGGAAGAAACGTCTGTCTATCCATCCCTGCGCGAGTATTCAATTCCAGCTCCAACTCTTTTCAAAAGCATCAAACTTGTCCTGTATACTTTGCCAATCCTTGCCATCCTTCGACTCTTCCGTCTCGCCCCGCTTTTCGAGAAATGTAGCGCGCAGCGTTCTTTTCGCCAGCTCAAACGTCTGCCTCTCGTCCAATCCAAACCCGTCCATTACCAGCCTGTACTCGTTGGACAACGGGCTGCCAAACACCCCGCTGTCGTCGGTCGAGATGCAGCAGATGGTGGCGCCCTCGGTGGGACTGTAATGGAGTCCAAAGTGATGGTTCTCCAACGCGGCTACGGAGTTGGAGAGGAGGTTGCTGGTAAGACACAGCTCGATAGGAATGTTGGATGCTTTCAACCGCAGCATGTTGGAGGAGCTGACGAAGCAGCAGTGGCCGAACCTGTCTGGGTGGAAGTCGAGCATTTGGGACATTTCGCTATCTCTATCGGTGACCTCGCCGGCGTGCAGGGTGATCTTGAGGCCGAGCGATCGCGCGCGCTTGAGAGCGGGGAGGAACGTCGACCAGTCTCCCTTTGTCGGGTCGCCCGAAAGGTCGATCCCCACCACACCACGCTGCCGGTGAGCGAGTGCAAGGTCGATGATGCGTTCCGCGTCCGCAGCGGTATGCTTCCCCCGGTCGAACGACAGCAGCACCCGTAGCACCACCGCTCCTCCCTCCGCAGCGTAGCGCTCAAAGCCCCCAAACACGGCCCCGACATATTCCTCCAACCCCCCCTCCCCCTCCATCGCCCTCGGAGTGGTGCGGATCTCGGCGTACACCACCCCATCGCCCTCCAGGTCTTGTGCCACCTCGTACGCCAAGCGTTCCACGTCGGCCAACGTGACGACACACGAATGGATCACACGGAAAACATCGAATGCCTCACTGAGCGTGCGGGGCCAGCGCTTCAGGATGAATGCGCTGGACGCGTTGTCAACGTGGTGCGCAGAGGCGAGGTCGATCAGCGTCGAGCGCCGGATGCTGCCGTTGAGGTGGGCATGCAGTTCGATCTTGGGCAGGTTCTGGACGAATGACGATTGCCGAGCGGCGGTCATTGTGGAGCGAGTGAGGTTGTGGGTTACGGGCCAAGGAGGAGGTGTTGGAGAATTCTCGCGAAGTTCTCGCTACTGGACCGAGTCACAAGCGACGAGCACACTGCACTGTTCGCATTTTTTGACATCTGCTCACGCGGTTCTGCAACGCAAGGTACAAGACTCAACCTGAACTTATCAACCTTTCGAAGCCTCGGCAGATTGCAGGATGACGCCCCCCACGAGACTAGCTGGTCCAGACTGACTTGGGTGCGAGCAAGTGCAGAACTCGACAGCTCGTGAGCGACAAGATAGGCGTTTCCGATATGAAGAGGATTACTTTAGTCAGGGTGGGGACGCTGAGAAATCGCGATCTTGGACCCTGTGCTGACCCCCGATCTTCCACTCTCCCGCCTAGCTCTGCGACGGCCATACGCGCATACCGGAGCAGCCGGACGTCGTCACCGATTCTCTTCGTTGCGAAACGACGAGCATGTTCAACCGAAAGCCACGTTGTGTTTCAGACCCCTCGTGGATTACCCGTCATCTCTTTGCCATTCGCTGTGCGAGCGGCAAACGTGTTTCGGCGCGCCTAACTTTCCGTTGTGCGTTCAGGAAACTTTCTCTTTGTGCCTGTCGAGTCCCATCACGCCGCGAGCTCCCTCGGAACGGTTCGTCTACGGAGGCGGTGACGTCGATGATGCTCGTAGTGCACTTGGTCGGACCGGCGCTACACGGCAGTTCGAAGCCGATTGCTGTCTCAGTAAGATGTTCATCCAAACAGTTTGCTTCCCACATCTCAAAGGAAGATTGGCGTTTTTGGTTGCCACCATCGAATACGCACAAACATGACGAAGTCGGTTCAAACGTTGTGTGCAGATCCAATACTCCAAGAGCGCATCTTGTGACGAAGCTTGAAGCCTTTAGATGCTGTCGATGACATGCAAGGCCCAAACGACTTTTGCAAAGCTTCTGAAGGGGAAAGGATTTCGTACGGATGAGTCGACAGACGGCTCAATTTCGGTCCTCGTTAGGAGCTTGTCAAATTTGGCTTAATTTTATTAATTTGTACATATACGAAGATGCACGATTTGAGCTCTAAAAAGCCGCTCAGACATCGGGACCCTGCTTTTCCTGCCATACTTACACTTGACCAGAGTCAGGTGGCCTGATTGACTATTCCGATATGCCCACTCGTAGGTCGTCACCTGCTTCTAATAGACCGGGGGACCGCCGTCTTTATCAGCTCAGTGCAGTCGTTCAAGCGACAAGCTCGGCGACAAAAGAGGGCGAGCGGCCGACGACCGCGTTCCCAAACAGGAACTCGCGCAATAAACCGGCGCGCGGGCCGGGACGTGAGCTGAGGCACCGACCAACACTTTGCTCTCAAATTCCCCTTTTTTTAGGCGGCAGAGCAGTGTGGCTTGCTCGCTAAATTGGACTCATGCAGGGTTCAAGTGCGGCAGCTGCCTTTTTTGGTTCGCAATCGACTTTTGCGCAATCACACTCAGAAAAGCGTCAGTCAACCTTTGGAGATATAGATAAGAGAAAGGGGTTGCCAGCGTTCGCTTCGGTCTCTGCTCACATGGCGCTGCTTTCACGGTCAGAATGGGATGCTTCGCCTGTTCTCGAATGTCGATGTCCAGGAGGTTTGGGAGAGAAAGGGAGCGAGAGGGGTTCGAGAACGAGGTTGGTCGTGTGAACATGCAGCTCGAGATACAGTACAGTAGAAGAACATGGCGAGAGCAAGCCAACATGGGCTCCAACTCCGACGCTGAGGGAAGCAGCGGAAAGCGTAAGGCTCAAAGGGTCTGCTGCTCTGCAGAACAGTAATCTCCTTCCGCAGGCTTGGCAAAAAGGAAATTCAAGCTCCTACTTCCCCCACTTCCTCTCCCGCTCCCTCCCTTTGGCTTCAGAAGAACCTCGGGTCTCGACCTTGCTATGTTCACAATCTGTCCATTGAAGGACTGCTCTGGCTAAGTGCGGTGTCTGAAGAGAAAGCTGCCTTCTGCTGCTTGGCGTGTCAGTTGGAGCTTATGGGTTGGCTAAAAGTGGAGGAAGAAATGGTCTGCTGACAGACCCAGCGCAGGAACAGTCGCAGTCGTGCAACAGCACGCAGAAGCAGAAGCGGAAGCACAGAGATTAGCGCGAGCCATCTTGCGGTCCGTGAGTGTGGTCAGGCTTTTCGGCTTCGGGTTGCCCGTCTCTCTGTGGGTTCAACGCATTTCTGCTCGTCGGAAGATCTTGCTTGGCTGTCCACACTGGAGGCATGCGGAGCGGCTTCGCCCTCCGGGTTGACCAGCCTGTCAGCCATGCATGAGTCTTGTTGCCGCTCCCGCTGTGTGACTGTCTGTTGAGGAACGACTGACTGTTGAGGAACGCAATGGAATGGCTGTTGGACCCTGGGAGAAACTCTTGACTTCGGTTGCCCTCCGCCTCTCTTTCTCTGGCTTGCTAGATACGGTCAAGCAACTCTCTTTCTCACACCTTCTCTCTCCCTTTCTTGCGCGCGCTTCCTCTTCATCAAGCCCGACCTCTTTCCTGCCATCTCATCTTCCCCTCTCAATCATATCCTCCACCTGCGTCCAGATATTAATCCCCTCGTCCTCGCATCTCAGCATTTCCAGTTGTCGCGATCCAAATCACCAGTCACGATAACAAAACGACGGGATCCCTCACCCCAGCAACCTCGGGGCCTAGACAGTCCCACTTGAACATAACTGCCTTCCGTCACGCCCGGCCAAGGCGGAGACCATCAGAACTCACACTCGATCCACAGGCAGCACGCACCATCTTCAAAAGTGCGTAGCGAGATCTCTGCCATCATGCAAGAGCTGCCGGCAAGCACAGACAAAGGAAAGCAGCGGGTTCGAGATGCCCAAGATGATACACAACCGGCATCTCAACATCTGGACGGTGCAGGATCTTCTCGAATGATCGAGCCCGTAGCCATCCCGTCTCGAGCCATGGAATCCTTGGACACAGCCCTATCGCAAAGCCCACCCTCTTCCTCCTCCTCCTCTTCCCACCTCGAACACGGCCGCCGACCGTCTCATGCAAGGGCAAAGTCATCACTGGGTTCGCTCAATATGTTCGATTTCTTCGGTCCAAGCTCGCTCGCTTCCAACAGCACTGCCGCTACCAGCTTCCACTTCGGCTCTTCTGAGGGCAGTCCAAAGTCAAACGCAGTTGTCAGAGCAGTCGCATCAAACGACGACAACGACGACGAACGGCGTAGCTCTCTCGAGCGCACGATCGACGCCGGAGGATCGCAGATCATTTCTGGCGAGCCCATGTTGCAGCAAACACAACAGCTCTCCGCTGAGGCTATTTCTGTAGCTTCAGAACCCCGCCGGACCGTGGAAGAGGCTGGTAACGAAAGCACACTCGGCACACACTCGGCCTCCATGCCTCCGCTGTACCCCGAGGAGAGCTTGCCAACCTACGAAGAAGCCCCCGAGTATACGCCACCTCTGTCGCAGCCTGCCGCAAGTGGCTCTCGCTCCAAGACATCAGCATTCCGTGCAGCTGCTGCCAACCGCTTCCTGTCCAGTCGGATCGCCAAAAAGCTCAACTTGCCTACTGCACTGCAGAGCCGCCTTCAGGGCACACAGACTCCCGACGATTCCTCGACTTCGCAAACGTACAGCTCTCAGTCTCTGGCCAGTCGTCTGAACGAGAGGACGCGCTTTGTGCGGAGTGACAGTGCGCCAAATCTCATGCAAAGTTCAAACACACCGGGACGCCGACGCATCGAGGTGTGCGACTATGCGGCCACCGCCTATGTTGACGGCGCTAGGATGGGACCTGCCCCTCGGAGTACCAGGCCAACCTTCTCGCGACCTTCTACTGCCGGTGCCGAGTCTCCAAGATCCCGTCCGAGCCCTATCAACTCCGCCCGTCCCTCGTCAAGCAACGGTATCCCCGTCCGCAACGGCGATCAGAGACGAGTCGGCGCCTCACCCTTGCTTCGCACAGCCGTGTCTTCAGCCAGTTCATCTAGGCGAAATAGCGGCGAATCTCGCCCCGTCAGTCGGGCTACGATCAGCTCGGCTACCAACGGCGGCCTCTTCACCTGTGGTTACGCCTCGACTCGAAGCGGCGCCACCACACCTACACGTCCAAGTCTTTTGCGCAAGGGACGCAGCCGCACCGTGAGCTTGAGGAGTCTTGGGGATCTCTTGTCTCTCAGCCGCGACCGCGACCGCGACCGCGCCAGTGGCCCATCCGACGACAGCCTCGAGCGTGATCAGCAGCAGGCAGATGAGCCGAGTTCGACAGGCACAATTGTGCGAGAAGTCGTCGCGCCTGTTTCTCAAGAGATGCTCATCTCTGCGCGGGTGCGTGCCGCTCCGACGGCTCGACCTATCTTGATGAACGCAGCACACAGTAGCCCCCAATCTGGTGTCGATCCGGCCGCGTCTGGCAACCCAGTGTTGATCCTGCCTCATCAAAGCTACGAGCGAAAACCGGATCCGCTGCAACAGCTTCCGCGTGAGCTCGTATTGACCATCTTCAAAAGTCTGGTGGATCTGCATGTTCAGGAGCATGAAAGTGCAGTGGAGAACGGTCTTTGGCGAGGCAAAAAATCGAACGAGACGCGATGGATCGGTTTGGAGGCTGCCGTCCGCGAACTCGCACGTCTCAGTCGTGTGTCGCGAGCATGGCAGAGCTTTGTGCTCGACGGACAGCTTTGGCAGAATCTGGAGTTCTCCAAGTATCCTAGTATGACAGAAGAGGCCATGGTTAAGATCGCCAGGTCCGTTGGGCCCTTCGTTCGTCGTGTCGATTTGCATGGGCTTACCAATCTGCGTTCCAGTGTGCTGCTGGCTCTTTCCAAGGCGCAGCGTCCAAGACCTCTGACGAGCTGGGAGCTCAACACCTCGACATGCGTGCCGTTCACCACTCGTCAACTCGAGGAGCTCAACCTGCAAGGGTGCCGCCGTATTTCTACAAGTGCGCTCAACACCGTCCTCTCGCAGTCGCCGAATCTGAGGCATTGCACGCTTGCGAGCCTGCCTTGCGTCGACAACACGACACTGTGTGTGCTGGCCGTGACGGCCACGAACCTCGAAACGCTTGACATCAGTCGTTGCCGCAGCATCGACGCGGACGGTGTTCGGGCCATCTTTGCCATCCAGGAAAGCGAGCTCAACATTTCTGCTGTGTCCAAGGAGCGCAATGTCGGTTCTCGCTTCCGCGAGCTACGCGCTGCTGGCGTGGCTGGTTTCAACTGCGCAACGCTCACCCAGCTTGGTAGGCACTGGCCGAACCTGGAAATGCTCGATTTGAGCTATTGCAACGATGTCAATGATGCTGCCATTGCAGCACTGGTCAGCAGCGACGGCGATACCGTTGGCGAAAAGGGGAAGTTTGTTACGCTCACTCCGCGTCAGGCAGGCAGTCAGGATGATGACGAAGTCGTCCGTAGGAGGTTTCCTCATCTTAAGAAGCTCAACCTCTCGTCGTGTCGAGCGCTGTCCGATCGCGCCTGTGTATCTCTTGCGCATGCTGTACCCATGCTCGAGGTGCTGGAGCTTGCCAATATTGGACCAAGACTCAAGGATGCGGGGCTGGTCAAGCTGCTTGGTACGACGCCGCAGCTGCAAAAGCTGGATCTGGAAAGGGCTACACAGATCACCGATGCGGTCCTTTCGGCGTTAACCCCTCCCGAATCGCACGCAGAAGCATTTGGTCTTGCTGTGCCGGACAGAGACACGCTCATGCACGGAACGAGACCGAGAGGCTCGCTGCTCAGTATGGCTCGTCGATCTGCGAGTCGAAGAAGGCAGGCAAATCAGTCCGCGTCCTCAGCAAGCGCTCAGGACGAAGCGCCACCTTGCTATGATGAACAGGCTGTGGCGGCCTTGATTCCGGCGACCGGAACACATCTGACGCATCTGGTTCTATCGTCTGCCAACCACTTGACGGCCGAAGCGATGCTTCTGCTGATCAAGCGATGTCCCTTCCTAGTCCATCTGGAGCTGGATGACACGCATGCGGACAACGAAGTGGCACTGCAATTTGTCAACCTTGCACGGTATCGCAAGGTGCGAAATGCGTACCTTGGTCTGGTTGACTGCAGGTCCTTTTCACGAGACACGTACTCTCAGCTCAGCCATAGCGACGCAGCCGATGGCGGTGTGCGGCCGAGAAGGGGATCGCGGGGCTATGCTTTCCGTCAGTTTAGCTATGATGACCCGGAGCCGCTCTCAGCGGTGGCCGTAGCGGTGACAAACGAGAGGCAAGAAGGATGTGTGCAAGTGGGTTCTGAGTTGGAGGCAGCTGGCGGTGGTGGGACTTCGATCGAAGGACGCGAGCAGGAAAGGGAGCGGGATCGAGGAGGGTATGACGAATGCAATGATCTCAAGCCGGTAGTCAAGAGCTTCTGGGGCTGGCAGCTGGTGGATGCTAGGCTGAAGCAGAAGCGCAAAGCCGAAGCGAAAGCGGCAGCGCGTCGGCCTCAGGGTGGACGCAGTAAAGTCACAAGCGTGATGGCGATGGCTTTGGGACTGCCGTCGGCTGCGGTTACTGGAGGTGATGGGGAAGGTGCAGGTGCTTCTGCGAGTCACTCGCGGTCTCAGCGGGGAGTAGGAGGAGGGGCCGCACAGAGATGGTCACGCATGCTGCTTGGGCCTGAAGCGGTGGGGGAGGTTAGTGTGCGTGGAGCTGGTCATGACGATGATAACGATGATGGCAGCGAGGAGGACGATGCGCGTGGGTGTGTCGTTATGTAGTAGCCGGCCTTGTCTCTATCTCTTTGCAAATGTCTTTCAGCTCGTTCCAGCAGTCCAAATCGTTGCATGTGGTATGCCTCAGCCTTTAGAAGTGAGTATGGAGCGTTGCGATTCTATCTATCCAGCTCGATGTGTTGTCAATGTCTATGTGGTTGTGAGGTGAGGAAAGCGAAGGAGAAGGACTACACATCGGGGCGTGAGCGAAAGCCTCGATCGGAATCGCCGACCGAAATCGTCGATTCCGGTGCAGCGGGGCGCCGCAAAATTGCGTAGCCTTTGCAGTACCTGTTGAGCCTGTGTGCATGTCCGCGGGAGGCAAGAAAGGAGTGCCATTATTCAGTTATTGAAACGGCAACCTTTTTGATCTGATTTGATGGTCCGAGCCCCCGTTTTGGCTGACAAACGTCAATGTGTGTGTGAGAACAGCGAAGTCTCTTCTCGATGTCGTGTGTGTGTGTGTGTGTGTGTCGTTGCGAACGATCTTCTTTCCTGACCATCACTCGACGACACAGAAGACGCTCTTCCAACTCCCGGCGGACGAGCGACACATGAGACTTGCCACCAGCGCTACCCTACGAACACTGTTGCGACCAAATAGAGCAGCAGCATCCATTGGAGCCCGAACGTTTACATCTACACGACTGCGCGCGATGAAGATCCACGCGGTGCCCGTGCGGGACGACAACTATGCATACATCCTGCAGTCGTCCGAGGATGGCAAGGCGGTGTTTGTGGACCCGTTTGACGTGGCTGCTGTGAGTGGGGCGGCGGAGAAGCTGGGGATTGCGAAGGAGCAGGTCGTGGGGCTGTTGACGACGCACCACCACTTTGACCACTCGGGCGGGAACGAGGCGTTCACCACCGCGTATCCGGGCCGACCCGTGTTCGGGGGCAGCGACCAGATCCCAGCGCTTACGCAGAAAGTGCGCGACGCCGACGAGCTCAACGACCTGCTCCCAGGCATCTCGATCAAATGCCTCGCCACCCCGTGCCACACGCAGGACCACATCTGCTACCATGTCTCCTCTGCCTCTTCAGGAAAGCAAGGCGTCTTCACCGGCGACACGCTCTTCATCTCCGGCTGCGGCCGCTTCTTCGAAGGCACCCCGCAAGAAATGCTCACCGCCATGGACAAGCTCTCGACGCTGCCCGACCCCACGCTCGTCTACTGCGGCCACGAATACACCAAGGCCAACGCCGAGTTCAGCGCCGCCATCCTGCCCCGCGACGAACACGCCATCAGCACGCTGGTGAACAACCTCAAGCAAGGCCAGAAGTGTACCACGGGTGTGTATACGATCGCCGACGAGAAGAGCCACAACCCGTTCATGCGCTGCAGGGACGCAGCGGTCAAGGAGAAGGTCGAGAAGCTCAGCGGCGAGACTGCGGGCGACGAGGTCGCCGTCATGCGGCTGCTGCGCGAGTTGAAGAATGCCGGCAAGGTCAAGGCGAACATTTGAGGGTGCAGGACGGGTCTGATTTCCTGGCAGAGGCTGTAGAAAGTTTAGGTCATGCACAGATGTGGCTTCTTGGAAGTGCAATGTTCTCACGTGGTTGAATGTTCATATTGTTGTCCTTGGATTCTTTGGATCGCGCTCATGAACCGAAACAGTGCAGGCGAGCGTGTGACGAGTTCAGAGAGCGACACACGGCAAAAGATGTGCGTGAGAGAGCGTGTGATAGCCAGAACAGGTGCCGGGAGCAAAGCGCAGAGACGCCGGCTCATGACAGCGGAAGATCCTTCAGACCAAGCAGCTGATACACGCGGAAATTACGACGTAGGAACAGTGGCGCCTGTGTACGTACTGCCGCCGCCGGCGATCGTTCGGCGTCAGCCTGGGACAGTGTAGTCGAAGCAGCTCCCAGGAAAGGTGCTTCGGGAAGAAGGGGTGTCGCGATGCCGTCCGAGTCCGGTTCTTGCTTGACCTGGGCGGTGCGCGGTGGCGTGTACACGAATCGCGTAATGGACGGAGACGTGGGTTCCAACTTCACCTGAATGCCTCTCTCGCCTTCACCCGCTTTCGGCTGTTGTGAGAAATCGTCCACAGGCGGTGCAAACGATACCCTACTCTGCTGCTTATCTGGCACGTCAGCCTTGCTGAGACTTCGAGCATGTGCAGCTCGAGCCCAGACACTCCACATCCTGCGCAGATCCAACGCTGTCGGTCTTGTGCTTTTGAGCATATACTTGGCTAACCTGTCCGCTCGATGTTTGTCCTTCAGGAACGCCCGCGCTTCCTTCCGCGAGTCGAAACCTTCCGCTGCTTTTGCTGTGTTTGAAAGGTAGCGCAACAGCTTTCGAATGCAGATGCGCGTCGATGCGGTCCTTTTGGCCGAGTGTTGGTCTTTGCGCAGCGCCACGTATGCATGTCTCTTTTCGCGAGGAAAGAGGCCGACTGGATCGGATTGCGAGTGTGTTTGCTGCGACGCAGATGCGCATGTAGAAGCTTCGTCATTGATCGGGAAAGCCTCGTTGCGAAGATGTTGCAGTCGTGCAGCGACAGAGTTGCTCCACCGTGCCCATTGACTTGTTTCTGCAACAGAAGGGCCAGCGTCCTTTCCGCTGGTGGTCTTTTGTTCAGCTCGGACGATCGCAAGGCGTGCAAGCCACTGTAAACGCCGTGGCGAGTGAATAAAGAGTGTGTGTGCTTCCCTGTTTGTAGGGGCGCCTCTATCACTCGCTAGCGGGAGACTGCCGTCGAAAGTGGGCCGGACGGTAGCAGTTTTCATAGGCTGCATTTCGGCTCCTTCTTCTGTCTTGATGCGGATTGCTGTTTCAGTCGCGTTGGCTAGAGGCTTCACATCTGGTGGGCTGGCATCGCGGATGCGAGGAGGACGTCCGCGCTTCTTCGGGATGCGGAGTTCGGGTCTGTCGACATCTGGTATCCATGGCTCTTGTTGCTGTGGCTTTGGCTGCTTTGGCTGCTTTGGCTGTCGCTTCTGCTTGACTCTGAGCTTTTGCACATCCGCATTTGACGCACTCTTGAAAGCTCGTCTAAGGTGCTCTTTTGAATCGATCTGGGACGCCTGCTTTTTGCTCCATTTGCGTAAAGCACTGGCGTGTTCGACAAGCCGGCCTACCGAAGATGAAGAAGAAGCATGTGGCGACGGGCGAGGGCCCGATACCGATGTCTTATACTGCGGTTGCTTGTAGGACATCGGAGGAGCAGCATACTGTTGCGGCCAAGCGTCGGACGTCGGAACAGCCACCGGTGCTGATGGCACCGGTTGTGGTGGAGATGCAAAGAACTGAGGCTGCGAAAATGTGACGGAAGCGCTGAAGCCTGGGTACCCTATTGCCGGCATGGGGCCTGCCGACATGATGGGCTGTGTCCATGCTACGGCCTGACCAGGCATGGTTGCCATGCTTGACCCAGATGCGATGAGGGGGCCTGAAACCTGATAAGATGGCTGACCGGTTGGGTACGGGAAGTATGCTACGGAGCCTGGGTAAGGAACGTTGTTCGACTGTGGCACGGCCGGGGCTGACATCGCCGTGCTGTTGCGCTGAGCTCGTTTCATAGGACGTTCTTCTGCCTCAAGGTGTTGGGGGGAAGCGCGAGCTTTGCCCTTCGTGTTTGAAGCATGGCGAGCCAAGGCGTCGAGAGGTGATTGCAAGGATCTTGCCTGCGATGGTCGTTCGCGTTGTGTCTGCTGCACCCGAGGAGCTCGCTCTTGCAACCACGACTTCCCTGCTAACGGCGGCAACGCATCTAAGCCATGCGGCTGTCGCGATCTGTCGCCTCGAGATGGCGCGGCGGATGTAGACCACGATCGCAAGTCATTGTCGACTAGATGCGGAGCTTGGGAAGACTCTGCACGAGGCTCTGAACTGGTACTAGTGCTTCTACCGGCGCCTGTTGGGGCAGCAGACGTCGAAAAGAGGCGCTGATATGCCTGCTCGAACTCGAGGTCGACATCTCGAGCACTCATCGTGTTGGTCGTGATGGTGCGATGATCAGGGCCATGACGCTGCGTGTCGCGAGGCAGATCTTGTCAGGCATGGGAGTTTGTTCTTTTGAAGAGCGACTTGGCTTTCAGCCTGTGTGATAAACGCTAGATAGCGGCTGACGGCGTAGTTGGTGGTGCTCTGTTGTCCACTTTGACAGTGACAAGCCCAGTCGCACTCACTGCATGAAGCCAAATTCTCAAAAGACACACATTTTTGACGTTTCGACAAGACACACGCGCTCCTCAGGGCTCAGCGAACCCTTTGGGTTCCAAGGCTCAATTCACTCCTTCGCGACGCGTACAGCTCAAATCACACCTCAATGTGCCCTTCCCAACGACAGGTTCTCTTCAATGCAACAGCAAACAGCACAGCAACCCTCAATCACTTCTCACTGTGCAATGCACAACCACTCGTGACACGTAACATGACCTTTTTTGGAGACATTGTATGAGATTGCTGCGGACTCTTTGTGAGTCTTCTGATGCTGCGATATGGTGTGGGTGTTTCTTTTTCAAGAGATAAAGACAAGCGGGATGCGGAGACGAGCATGCGGGAAGACAGACTCGTCCATGGTCGTTGGATATATATCATCGATCGACCTTTTTGATCGTGAAAAGGCGCTCTCTCTGGTGAAGATGGCGAGCCTGGCGGGGACAGGAAAGGGGAAAGGAGTAGAGGAGAAGTGAGGAAAGGAAACGTGAATGAAACATGTCAACAGCTCCACGGATCAGATGCCGCTGTAACACGTTTTAGCCACGGGGTTGGACGGACGCAACTCCATCCAGACAGCTTGGATGCTGCTGAACCACGACGCTCGATCAAGCCGCAATGAAGAAAAAGTACAAAAGGAATCCCGAAAAGGTTGCGGTCGACCAAAGCGTCGTGATGTACACCAGCGCTGCCTGCGAGCCAGCAAAGCGGAGCAAGATGGCAACCGCTTAACGGTTGGATCGGGCAACACGCTCCATCTCGTCACGCTTCTTGATGGCGTACGAGTTGGACGATCCCTTGGCGGCGTTGATTAGCTCGTCAGCGAGGCACTCGGCGATCGACTTGACGTTGCGGAAGGCCGACTCGCGGGTACCGGTGGTGAGGAGGGTGATGGCGGTGTTGACACGGCGGAGAGGCGACACATCGACGGCCTGGCGACGGACGGTACCAGCCGAGCCGATACGGGTCGAGTCTTCACGGGGACCAGTGTTGATGATGGCGTCAACAAGGATCTGGATGGGGTTGGCGTCAGTGAGCAGGTTGATGATCTCGAAAGCGTGGGCGACGATGCGGACGGCCATGAGCTTCTTGCCGTTGTTGCGGCCGTGCATCATGAGCGAGTTGACCAGACGCTCAACGATGGGGGTCTGGGCCTTCTTGAAGGCCTTGTTCTGGTAACGGCCAGCAGTGTGGGGGGTGTAGACGGCATTGCGGAGAGCAATGTAGTCGGTGAGCGAGATGTCCTTAACTTCGACCTCTTGGGCGCTGTTGTGAGTGAAAAGTGGGGAAAAGGGGAGGAAGTCAAAGTCAGTCATTCGTCCATGAACGGCTCCAAACAGGCCTATGCGATCTCGACGAGCAGCACCCAGGAGAAGGTTGGATCCGATAAGATTCTCCAAGCCGTACTGTCTGCTTCACGATAATCTCTGCCTTGACCTCGTTGTCGAAGCAGAAGGTAGTGACGGTTGTTCCTTGCCCGTGTCCTTGATGCCCATGCAATGTTTTCCCAAGAACCGGTTTCGAGTTCAGGCTATCCTCCAATCCTTCGAATGTGCCCGTGTGCTGCTGTCTTGGACGAGTGCGTTGGTGCGGATACTTACTCCCACTTTCCGAAAAGTCGGACACCACCGACCTGAGGGGCGGCGACGGCAGCGACGTCCTCTGCAAGATGTGAAGAAGGGGATGATCGCAACGAGTCGGCGAAAGGTGGTGAAAAGGTCAGTAAATCTGCAACACGTGGATATACGAAACTCTGCGACAGCGGCTCTCTCTGTGTGCCTGTCCTTGGCAATGGCAGATGGATGCATGGCGGTGAAACGGAATTGCTTGAGCGTGACAGCAACCAGACGATGATAGCACAATTCCAGAGGTTCAACCCGTGCAGCTCCTGGTTCCACCATCATCCAGTGTTGCTATGCGGCTTTCCACCTGTTGGGTCTTTGGAATAGCGATGGATGCTGGTGCTACGTTTTTTCCTCCTCGATGCTTTCGTCCATGGCATCTGCGAATCTGTGCTGCTGCGAAGCGTCCAAAAGTCGACTGATGCAAGACGACATGTGTTGTGCCCTGCCTTCCGATGCTCTGGGTCCCAACCATTGTCAACTGTCCGAAACCCAATTGGTGATGCCGGCTGATACACGAAACGCCGCGTTGGACCTGCCGCTGCTGCTATTCTAGGTATTGTACTAGTCCATTGCCAATGCCATTGTCGTTGCCATCGCCAAGATAGAGAGAGTCGCGCCGCCGCTGTTGTCGGAATGCTCGTTTGGTGTCGAGCCACAGCAGAGACTCACTAGGAATTCCGACCTTGGCAGCCATGTTGGGCGATGTGTATGTCGAATATGTCTTTTGTCCACGGAAGGGAACAAAAAGTCAAGAGGGTGATGAGGAGTCTTGAAGAGGGTGGTTGGTGGAAGTGCAAGCGATTGATGATGTCGAACTCGAGGACTAGCCGTGGCTGTCGACTGGCTGGGTAGTTGGCTGACTGGCTGCGTAGTCGATAGTGTCTCCCTCTCGCTTACTGGCTGAGTGACTGACTACTTCCTGCTCTTCCCTTCGCACTGATTAGCCGTGGCCTTAGCCAGCTGCAGCACCGTCCGTCCGAGATGCACCTCGCTTTCTCAGCCTCAAACTTCTCACTCTGCCTGAGTCTGCAATCCGCACCGCCGTCTGCTGTCTTCAAGATGGCCCTTTCCCAGGTTGAATTCAAGCAGTTTCACTATATCACCAAACTATTCAAAATTGAATTATTGTCATCCCTTAAACTGTTATCAACGATATTCAAATATGAGAAAAAGTTCACGTGACTTTGAGCAGACTCACGGCCGAACTCTAGTTTGGATGCAACAAAATTCATTATCGAGATGAGATACTTTAATCTGCCGATACCGATCCAGCACGCACATCGCGGTGGCCTCATCTGCCCGCAAGCGTTCTGCGCGGGTCAGACTGAGCAAGGCAGCTTGTCCCGCGGGATCCAGAATGCTTTAGACGCGCATACAGGTCGGCCGATTATAGACACTTCATTGATCGGTTACAAGCTTTCGAAGACAGCACACATCGTTGACGGCATGACTTGGAGACGAAAAAGGTGGTATCAATGCGATAAGGGAGACCCTAGAATTACAGTATAAAGAAGCGGCGAAACACAGTCTGTGTCGCGTCATGAACGAGCGAATGCCCTCTGTCAAAGCGGCGCGATTCGCCCCCCTACTGATACACATATGCCTTCGAAAGGCTCGAGCAGAAGCAACGATAAAGTGCGATTCGATGCCGGTACGCGCTTTGAGGCGCTCACTATCGTGAATGCGGCGTTCCAAGAGCCGTCTGAGCTGTCTTGAACGAGAACCAAATCACACTCCACCACGCGCTTGCTTCTTGGGAGGCTTTTCGCTGCCCGTGCTCGCCTCGGTCTTAACCTCGACCGGTGGAGGCGCTTTGAAGCTAGCGGTTGGCTCGACGGTGTCCAGATCGCCAATGTTGAGCACGCTGAGCTTCCGGTCGGCCTGCGAGATGGCGAGCTGGTGACGCTTGGCTAGCTTGAGCTCGCCGCCTTCGCTCTTCTCTCCATCTTCCTGCTTGGTCTCGACTGAATCATGGAGGTCCTTCCATGCAATGTCAAAGATGGCGCCTCCACCGAGGTACTGTTGCACAAGCGCACCGTTGTCGACGCGCGAGATGATGACTTTCTTGTCAATGCCGCCCGTAGCGAGGTAGCGAGCGCACGGGCTGAATCGCAGAGTGTAGACGTTGTCCTCGTGCGCGTCAATGACACGCAGGCAGTCGCCATTGTCGGCATTCCACAGCCTGGCCGTCCAATCAAAGGAGCTCGTGGCCAGCATCCTGGGCTGGTCCGGATTCGCGGAGCCAGGGCCCGTGGGACACCATGCGAGAGCGTAGAGCTCTTTGGTATGGCCGGCGAGCGTGAGCCTCAACCCTTTGTTGGGACCTTTGGCTGTGGTTGTGAGAAGGTTCGATGACGCACCCGGAGTGGAAGCCGTGGTCGACTGCCCATTGCTTGGCGGTGCTGGTGACCCGCGCTCTTTCGTGCTGGCCACACTTGCTGTTGCTACAGCGCCACCGACAGAGCCAGGAGTGGCACGCTCCTTTTCTCGTTCGCGATCAGTACCGCTGTCCTCTGCGGCACGCGGCGTGGTCTCCTCGTCCACATCCATGCCTTCCAAGTGTGCGCTTCCGCCACGGCGCTGCGAAGCGCGTTTGCGGAAGTGGTCTCCTGTTGATCCAGCGGCACCTGCAGACGCTCCACCGAATCCATTCGCTCCAATGTCCAGAGCCCAAATCTTGGCAGTCGTGTCATCCGAGACAGACGCCAGCAGCGTCTGAGACGGGTCAAAGCGGATTGCATTGACTTCGTCCGTGTGACCCTTGAACGACTTGACGGGCTTGGGCTCGCCGAGCTTGCAGAGGGCGATGCTGTTGTCCGCCGAGCACGAGGCAAAGTAGTTGTCGGCGACCGAGGGGCTCAGACCGTGCGGCATGGGCGGTGGTGCTTCCGACGATGAGTTGGGTTTGAGTGAGCCGTCGGCGGTCGAGAGCCATTCGACGTCCAGCACACTGTCGCTGTGGAGCGGGTACGTGTGTCGGGGCTTGCCACTATTCAGGTCCCAGACAATGATAGTGCCGTCTGCACTGCCAGTGAGCAGCATATTACCTTTGCGGTTCCAGCGCACGCTGATGACGGGACCCTGGTGCATTGACATGACGAGATGCAGGTCGCCTTGTGGGGTCCAGAGCCGGACGATACCGTCGTACGAGCCAGATGCAAGTAACGTGCCATCCGGATTCCAATCGAGCGTCGAAATGTCCTTGCTCTGCGTTGCAGGAAGATGCTTGCAGATGGTCGGCGCTTCGGGCGATTCACCTGCCTTGTCCGGCACCTCCCAGATGCGCACGGTGGCATCGCCGCCTCCTGACGCCAGCATGTTGGGCACGGATGGATTCCAGGCAGAGATGAAGACTTCGCCAGTGTGTCCTGCCAATGTGGTGATCTGGCCATCCTCGATAAAGTTATTGCCTTTCGGTTGCGGGACGGGCACCTTTGGATCTTTGCCCTTGTCTCCGCGCTTCTTGATTGCCTCGCCATTCTCGCCCGCCGTCGACTTTCCTCCCTTCTTCTTCTTGTTGCCGCTTGGTTCCTTGTCCTTGCTTGCCTGCTTCTTGTCGGGGTTTGGAGACGCTGATCGCGAGTCAACTTCGCCGTTCCGACGATCCTTGCGAGACGAGGTTTGCTCGTCCCCTTCGGTGTGCGTCTCCGATGCGACCGCGTCATCTGCCTTTGCGCCTGAATCACTCCTGCGAACCCGCTTGTCCTCGCGGTCTGCATCTGAGGCGACGGATGCGGAAGCCTTGCGCTTGGCATCCTTGGGTTTGGAGGCGCCGGAGGAAGCGTCCTCATTCTCGACGGCTTCGTCGAGCTTTTTCTTAGAGGAGGATGCTACTTTGGAGGATCGATCCATGCTTTCGGCTCGTAGTGAAGACGACGAACGTGCGACTCTTGTGCTGTGGACACCGTTAACTGGCTTTGTACCGGTGGTGGTGGGGGGAGCTGGCGGTGTTTGCGTGGCTGCCTCCTTGTGGGATGGCCGAGGTCGCTGTGCTGCGAATGGGTCCGGCTCTGGTGATAGTCTTGTGGGACTTGCCGGCGGGGGTGTGAGTCGAGATTTGCCATCGCAGTTGTGTGGTGGGCCCACCAAGCGGATGGTGGAAGAGCAAGGCTTCTCTGTACCATCCTCTTGGATATGTGCTTCGACGGACGCGTAGATGAGCCCCTTTTGCAGAAAGCGAATGAGTTGGCCAGGTTCAATGATGGCTTCCTTGGAGAGTGGCTCATCGTCTAGACGTGATTCGTGCCGTAATGAGAAGGAGGCATGGTGGAAGCCTGACTCCTTGAGGTAGTGGTATACCAAGAGGTTGACCTCTGCCGAGGTGCAAAGCGGCGCCATGTTGGATGTGATGCTGGCCACTTCAAAATGGCACTTGGAATGCTGGCCAAAGGCCTGTTAGCATCGGCCACGGGTGTGGTTAGGAAGCTGTACTGGTCGACGAAGCCTTACCCTTCTAAGCGGCGTGAAGGATGCCCAAGTGTCGCAAACGTGTGTGATCGGCCGGCTGCGGACGGCTGTTGGTCGCCGCTGCCTGTGATTGCTGTCCGTCCCCCAATGGGATGACAGGGTAGCGTGTAGATTCGAGGCCGACCCCGCACGGAACTACTCTGTGCTCAATAAAGACAAACGAGGGGCCAAGAGAGCAAATGCACTCGCCGCTATCGTCGCTGTCTGAGTCGATTTGCGTAGCAAGCGATGACTGCTGCTGCTGCTGCTGCTGCTGCTGTTACTCCGTCCCTATCGATCAATCACACGCCTGATGCCGGGTTGGTGATAAGACTGCTGCTCCAAGCAGAGGCGAATGTACACCAGCGAAAGAGTCTGCTTGGTGGATGGAAGTAGAGCAGGTCGAGTGTTGATGGCGGGCAAGGGGGCAGTGCGATGATACGTTGAGAAGGGCGTGCGAAGGCTAGCGATAGCCTGCTGGCAAATTCGACACGAGACGCTGGAAGGCGGTGCAAGGTCAAAAGGTGTCAAGACGAAGAAAGGGGCCGCGGATGGATACGAGGAGATGGAAAGGTAGACGAGGCAGCAAGGAGGTTGTCAAGGCACAAATACAAGGCTGAGTCGGCAGAAGAAAGAGGTCAACGCGCTATGGATGAGGAAGCGGTGCCAAAGACCGAATGACTTGCAGAAATGGGCAACAGAGGGACGGTAAGCGCGGCGGAGTGTGAAGGTGAAGGAAATGTCTGACCGGCAACTGATTGTCGCGCTTGTTAAGTGCGAACGTGCGTGCGAGTGTGTGGGTTGATGTGGTAGTGGTGGTGGTGATGGTGGTGGTGGCGGTAACAAGGGTGGTATTCCGTTGCGGTCAACGAAAGAGGTCAACGAAAGAGAGCAAGATGTGACTCGGAAACGACCTAAAGGAAAGGTCACCTAATCGAGTGGGATGGAGGGAAGAGTGTAGGGACGGTGAGCAGGCATCAAATCCAAAGTATTCTGCAGCCGATATGAGAGGGAGAGGAGGGAGGGAGGGAGAGTAAGAGCGAGAGAGCAAACGAGGAAGGAGCGGATGGCAAACCCGACGGCCAAAATGGGTTGAGATGGCAGCGAGGCACAAAGCAAAGGAAAACCTCGAATTACTCTCAGAGCCGATGCGATGGCACTCTGTACTTCGCACTGGACACGCTTTACACAGTCACGCTTTTGTTTGCTGCATTGGCAGTCGTGTTCAGGACAGTGGGAACACACTCGTCTTTCGCCTCGCCTCGTAGCGCGCCCGCCATTTTATTTCCCTAAATCCCATTTTTGGAAATAATTAAGAATCGCATTTGCTCTCTGCTTGTCGTTCGACTGAGCAACCCGTCGCAGGCAAGACAAGACAGAGAGCACCAGCCGCATTCAGCTCGAAGTCTGGTCGCGACGTGATCGAGGAAGCCTTACGCCATGATCCACTCAACACTCACTGACAAGTGACGCTGGAAGATTCCTCCGAACAGCACGTTTCTTCATCCCCAAACCCGCCTCGATCAGCATGTCTTGCTGCCAAAATGGATAACACAGCTTGCGTTCGCAGCCTTGACGACCAAGGCGCGACTCGCATACGACATCAATTCGCTCTGAAGCGCGATTCCCCGAGAGCATATGTTAGCCTTAGACTCCCGAACAGCTATGGTAAAGGCTTTACTATGATGAATGCAGGGGTAAACTAACATCGTGTATGGTATCATGGTGAAGGCAGCAGCGGCCAGCAGGAGTTCTGGACTAATTAGACGTAGCAGGAAACGTGACGGGATAGGTAGATCGAGATACATGGATGGAAGATACGAGAAGAGCGACCACGACCACGACCACGATTCTTACTTATTGGTCTTCTGCTTCTTCTGCTGCTGCTGTTCTTGCTTCTGCTTGGAGCTGTTGCCACGCTTGCCTCCGGCTTGGGCCTCGTCCTCACCATCATCTTCGGCCTCCTCATCCTGGTACTCAGCCCCGTCTTCGTCTTCGTCTTCCTCTGCGTCCTCGTGTTCCTCGTCCTCCTCATCCTCATCTTCCGCATCTGTCTGGCTCTTCTTGTTGCTCTGTTTCTGCGACTTGCCGTTGGCCTGCGACTTGCTGTTGGTGCCATTCTGCTGCTTCCCGTTGGCCTGCTTACCCTTAGCCTTCGACTTGACCTGGCCCTTCTTCCCGTTATCCTCTTCCTCTTCCTCTTCCTCTTCCTCCTGCTCCTCTTCCGCCTCGCCCTCCGAAACCTTCTTGCGCTCCTGCTTGGCCTTGCCCGTATTGGCGACAAACTGCTTTCCCTGCTTGCTCTGCTTCTGCTTCTGGTCGTCAGTCTTTTTCTTCTCCTCTTCGGACATGTTCTCCCACGCCTTCTTGGGCAAGTATCGCTTGCGGCTGCCGTCCTTGTTCTTGGCCTCGCCCGAGCCGTCCTTCGTCTGCCACTCCTCGTCGCCCCACTTGGAGAGGTTCTTCTGTGACTCGTCCTTGTTTCCGTCGTCCGTGTAGCCTCCGCCGCGCTTCTTGTACTCGGACGCCATGAACTGCGCCTTGCGTGCAGACCACTGGCCGGGCGCTCCACCCTTGTCCGACTCTTGCACCTCTTTCTTCACCTGGTCCCGGAGCTGCCGGGTGGATGCGAAGATGTGTGGAGGTGGTGAGCTTGATGTTTTCTGGCGACTCAGAAGAGGATGGCTTCGCATGAATGTAGTAGGCACTTACCTTGGGGTCGGTGTACTTGTCGGCGGCCGGCATTGTTGCTGGTATGAAGCTGGTAATTTTCAGGTTGAGAGTGTCTGGCAGAATGACGAGGGGCCTTCAATTCTGATAGAGGAGCACATAAGACCCTTATATGTTGAACAGGAGGAGCGCGGCCCAAGAAAAGCACTCTGTAGCACAGCTACATGGAATGGGGTTGCTTCCGGGTATCTTAGCAGCAGCACTACGAAAATGCGCTCATCTAGACGTGTATGGGACTCTGGTGTTCAGAACGGAATACGGAATGACGAGTTGATGTGCTGGTGGACAAGCCTGAGCGCAGGAGCGTTAGATAAGTCCTGATTCATTCTAAGACCATCCCTCGAGGAGAAGAAGACGCTGCTGTCGTGGCTCGGCTTACGATCTACCGGCATTCGAGAACACGCGAGGTGTCGGCAATCCAAGCCTGCTTGCCTTGCTCTGCTCTTCTGTTTGTTTGTGCGTGTTGACTTCGGTTGACGTTCATCTCTCACCGCGGACGAGTTGTGCATATGCAGTGATTGACGTGTGGAGTCTGATTCATCTCTCTCCTTGCAAAAGCGTAAAGTGGATAATACTGTGACGCGTTTTGGACTGTCTTACGAAAGAACTTCGCAATTTGCGTAACTTGGACTTGCGCCTACAGCCGCCCGGGCCTACAGCTGCCTGGGGTTTGATGTTCCTCGAACCGACCAGCGTCTGAGAATGGTGCATGAGAAGCTCATCTAAGCGGTTCATCGTGAGAGCCGCCTTCTACGTTGAGAATGCTCACAATGACAGCGAGACCACGTCTCTTTCTCCACACGACACCACGTCCACACGACACCAACGCAGGCAAAAGTTCCGACGTCATTCGCCTTGCCTACTGACCGGATCGAAAGCGTCGTCAACAGCGTGAACCCCGATGATGGTGGTGGCGGTTAGGCGCCGCAAGCGAGACCCGGATCCGGATCCGGAAGGCGGTCTCGCGATCGACCATCGCAATCGCAATCGACTCTGCTCTGCCCCGATTGCACTGTCGCCCCCCACGTCCATACTTCAGATGCACAATCGCGGAACAGTCCATCAACGGTCCTCGCGCTCAGCACTCAATCAAATAAGTTCAGGAATGCCTAGAATGAGAAGCAGAAGAGAAAGGCGTTTTGTACAGGAAGAAAAGAAGAGGTGGTGAGAGAGGACATCATGTCTGCCTGACTGTCCTCTCGAATGTGTGGTGTCGTGAATCTAACGCAAGGCAAAGCCTAGAACGCCTCTCCCAGCGAACTGTTTTGTTTTTGTTAGCGATCGCTTTGGCGCGCTCAGAGCATGAAGCTGAGCGGGTTCTCGAGGGCGTCCTTGAAGGCCTTCATCCACTTGGCGGCGGTGGCACCGTCAACAGTGCGGTGGTCGGCCGAGATGGTAGCCTGCATGACCATCGACTTGCGGAAGCCCTGCTCGCTCTCGGCGTCAGGGATGAGGCGCGCCTCGGTGCCACCGATGGCAAGGATGCAGCTCTGAGGAGGGTTGATGATGGCGGTAAAGTGGGTGATGCCAAACATGCCCATGTTGGAGATGGTGAATGAACCACCCTGGTACTCCTGAGGAGCGAGCTTGCCGGCACGGGCCTTGGCAGCGAGCTGCTTGGTAGCAGCCGAGATAGTAGCGAGACCCGAGCCGCCAACATCCTTGACAATGGGCGTGATGAGACCGGTAGGCGTCGACACGGCGATCGAGATGTCGGCCTTGTTGTGCTGGCGAATGAAGTCGCCGTACCAGGCCGAGTTGACCTCGGGCACCTCCTTGAGCGCGACACCAGCCGCCTTGGTGATGAAGTCGCCGACGCTGAGCTTGGCAGCCTTGGCCTTCTCGACGTCCTTGCCTGCCTTCTCGGCGGCAGCCTTGTTGAACACCTCGCGCAGCTTGAGCACCTTGTCCATCTCGACGTCAATGCTGACGTAGTAGTGAGGCACGGTCGACTTTGACTCGGTGAGACGGGCGGCAATGGTGCGGCGCATGTTGGAGACGGGGATGTCGGTGTACTCGCCCTCGCTCGAGGCAGGCGCAGGCGACTTGGCGGGAGCAGAAGAAGCAGCCTTAGAAGGAGCGGGAGCAGCCTGGGCAGCAGCAGCATCGGGCTTGTAGTTCTCAACGTCGGCCTTGATGATGCGTCCCTCAGGGCCGGTACCCTTGATCTTGTTGAGGGCGATGCCCTTGTCCTGTGCCAACCTGCGGGCGACGGGGGTAGCAAAGATGCGGTCGCCAGAGCTCGAAGAGCCGAACGAAGAGCTGGAAGACGAAGACGAGGAAGATGAAGACTCGGCAGGGGCAGACTCCTGCTTCTTGGGCTCCTCGGCGGTAGCGGGCTTGGACTCCTCCTTGGGCTCCTCGGCGGCAGCGGGCTTGGCGTCTCCACTCTCAGAAGCAGCCTTGTCGGCGAAAGCGTCGGCAGCCGAAAGATCGTCACCCTCCTCGGCCATGATGGCAATCAGCGAGTTGACCTGGACAGCCTTGGAGCCGTCACCGACGAGGATCTTGGCGAGCACACCGTCGTCCTGGGCCTCAACATCCATTGTTGCCTTGTCGGTCTCGATCTCGAGCAAAACGTCACCGGCGGAGAAGGCCTCACCGGGCTTCTTCTTCCAAGCGGCGATACCACCCTCGGTCATGGTGGGGGACATGGCGGGCATGTTGAACTTGGAGAACTCGAGAGCACGTCGCGACGAGTGGAAGGAACGCTGCGAGAGGGTCGACGACGACGTCGAAGCGGCGGAGACCGCCTTCTGGAGACCAGATCGCTGAAGAGCACGGAGGGCCTGCATTTTTGCAATTGTTTCAGCTGAAGGTAAGCTGGTGGAGGTGATTGGCGCCGTCGACGGAGGAGGGAATGGTGGAGGACGAAGGGGATGGATGGGACCGAAGGCGACGAGGAAGGAAGCAAGAGACGACCGACGGAGAACACGCACCCACGCGAAGAAAGAATCAAAATGTCGCCCAGCGAGCGAAGCAACAGAACGGTCAGACCAGCCCAGCCTTAGAAGCGAAGAAGAAACGAAAAAAAGGTCAATCACGCTTTCTGCAGGGCCATTTCTTTTTGTTTTTCTTACCTTTTTTGTGGTTGCAAGGCAGCGGGCGGTGTTGCGTTGGGGTGGACGATTCTGGATTATTGTTTGTTTTTATTTATTTATTTATTTATTCGAGTGCTGGTCGGCCAATTGGCTCAAACCGATAGGCAAGCAGCTACAGACGAGCCACGCGAATGGGCCATAGCAACATCGACTTGGAAGGCCAGCTCCATTGATCGGACACATGGGAACAGGCGGAAAGCTGCATCCGAGCAACAGCTACAGCAGCGCAAACATCCGGCAGAGTAGCGTCCAAGTCTTGCAAAGGAAGTTCGTTCTGTTCTCCTTGTATTTCGCCGCGGAAGGGCCCGATTCTATGTGATTTCTATCGATAAGCGGCCTAATTTCGACTCAATTGCAGACATGTCGGTTAAATTGCGGCCATGCGAAGGCGGGTGAGCCGCACCTCGTTGCCGTCTCGTCCGTCAAGACCACTTCCCAACATTTCCGAAACACACCATACACAAGCACCACCGTCCTTCGTATTGTGTTAGGTTGAGATCGTATCCATCCTCGTGCCCATGTGCCTTTCGAGCCATAGTCGATGACCGCCAATGACAGCCCGAGATGGCCTGTCGTGCGCCGATCTTGCAGATCATCTCTCGTCATCTGCATACAGAGATGTGGAGAAGCGTGATTGTGTTGCTTCATGCTGTCACATCCCGGTCGGAAGCCACCGAGGCGCTCTTCCGGTGTGCTTCCTCTTGTCACGGTGCTGTTCTGTGCCTCCGACCGCCCATCACAAGCACAATCATCTCACCGACTAAAGACTGCTGTCACTTCACCTGACCATTTTTGGACTCGGCGAGAGGGAAGGACTCTCTCACGTTCGTTGCTTTGAACGATTTCTCTCCCCCCACCTATTGCCCGACTTCCATCACCCTTCCTTTGCAGCCTCAATTCTATCGCCGCCGCCGACCACACACACACACACAATGGCAACATTGACGACAATTCAGATTCGGATGTCGTGACATTTCTAGAACGAAGGCCATTTGGACTGTTGGCCGCCTTTTTCCATCTAGCTGGTAACCTTGTGCAGGGACTCGGCGAGGTGCTTAACGTTCTGGTTGGTGATGCCAGCAACCGAGATACGGCCGTCGCCCGTGAGGTAGACGTGGTGCTCGTTGACCAGCTTGGCCACCTGCTCCGGCGAGATGCCCAGGAAGGCAAACATACCAATCTGGTTGGTGATGTGGTCCCAGTTGAGCTTCGAGTTGAGGTCCTGAACCAGCAGGTCCTTGAGCGTCGATCGCATGCCGTTGATGCGGTCTGCCATGCCCTTGACCTCGCCCAGCCATTGCTGGTACAGCTGCTGGTCCGCCAGGATGGTGCCCGCGATCTTGGCACCATGCATGGGAGGGTTCGAGTAGAGAGGGCGGACGATGATCTTGATCTGGCTGTCGACGCGCGCACGCTCCTCGGGGTCGGCAGTGACCACGGAGAAGGCTCCCACTCGCTCACCGTACAGACCCATGTTCTTGGCAAACGACTGCGAGAGCGCGATCTGGTGGCCTTCGGAGACAAAGTGACGCACGGCAAAGGCGTCCTTGTCCGTGTCACCGCTGGCAAAGCCCTGGTAGGCCATGTCGAAGAAGGGGAAGTGGCCCTTCTCCTTGACCACGTTGCTCAGCTCCTTCCACTGCTCAATGGTAGGGTCAACACCGGTAGGGTTGTGGGCGCAGGCGTGCAGCAGCACAATCGAGCCGGCAGGAGCGGCCTTGAGGTCCTCGACCATCCCCTTAAAGTCGAGACCGACGGTGTTCTTGTCGTAGTAGCGGTACTGCTTGACCTCGAGACCACTGTCACGGAAGATGGGCGTGTGGTTGCCCCACGAAGGCGTAGGCAGGTAGATGGTCTTGGCGCCCGGGTAGTGGCGCTGCAGGAAGGCACCGCCGATGCGGAGGGCACCGGTACCGGAGATGGACTGGGTGATGGCGATGCGGTCCTCCTTGATGGGAGCGCTGTCCTTGCCGTAAGCGAGCACGGCGGCGTTCTTGGTGAAGTCGGCGAGACCGGTGATAGGCAGGTACTCCTTGTCACCCTTGGCGGTGATGACGAGCTCCTCGGCCTTGCGCACCGAGGGGAGCACGTAGGGCTTGCCGTTCTCGTCGCGGTAAGCGCCAACACCGAGGTTGATCTTGCGGGGGTCCTGGTCGCGCTTAAAGGCCTCAGTGACACCGAGAATGGCATCGGGAGGACCAGCCTTGACGTTGGCCCAAGTGCTTTGGAACTGACGTGCAGCAGGCAGAGAGAGAGCGCCGAGGCGGGGAGCCCGCGAGGCTCGGACCGCCGTTCGGATGGTAGCAGGGGCGAGCATCTTGTTGCGACTGGAGTGAAGGGAGTGGGGAAGGGTAGAGATGGTGGTCTAAAGCAGACTGAACTAGCAAACTTGCGTCGATGGAAAGGTCGCGCTCGTTTAGTGTGCTGTCGAGTGGGTGGGAGCTTGCCGAAACAGAGATCGCCGGGGGAAGAAGCTGTTTCCGAGAAGAAGCACGAATGAGGTGCGATGATGCGGCGGCGGCCGCTTAGCGCGCTTCTCCAGGGTGAGGTAGGTGGCTCCTGCGCGGGGGAGCGAGTCGTACACACACAGTCGCACACCGGCTTCGGACCGCAACTTCTCATTTTTTTTCTATCCCATTTCCTCTCTCTGACTTTGACTCTGACTCAACCATACCTCGTGAAAACTCGGAAATCTTTTTCGAGATCTCCCGAGCCTTGTGACCGCGCAAAAAGACAGGCAAACCCTTTTACGGTGTAACAATGACAGTGATTACAAAAAAGGGTTTTGGCTCGGGAGACGGCTCTTGGAAGAAGAGAAGGTGGAATTTTTGGGCGAGAGCACTTTTTTCTTGCTGAAGTGTAAGAAGAAGTGGGTGGACTGCATCTGCTGTTGAGAACGTCTTCAATTCTTCAGCATCACATCATCATATCAGCAACGGTCACGACCATGGCAACACGCTTATGCGCGAAGCGCGCACACCAAATAGCAGCTTCCGTACTAAGCAACGGCGTAGGACCTTCCCGACTGCCAGGAGCCTCCGTGTGCCGTTGTCATATTGTTGCGACTCCCAGCACATACCGAGCGCCACGAACATTTAGCACCTCTACGTATCTGTGCGAGGAATCTCCGTCATCAGGACCAGCTGAGACACAGGGTACCGGATCGGAGAGCACGTCTAAAAAGAGCAGCATCGGACTCCTCGCCGGTGAAGACGCAAATGCCGAGCCAACACTCGAATACCTCGACTCGCTCAAACCGCGAGCAAGACATCATCCTAGAGACCAGCAACATCCCAGGCGAAACAGCGCCAACCCTTTCGCCAAATCCTCCAGCAGTAAGAAGAACGCAGAGGATAAGATATGGGAGCGCACTCGAGCGCGGCTGAATGCCTCCTTCACCAGGGACCAGCTTGCAACCCTCGCGAGAGCGGCAAAGCTTCCGGGAAGCTATGCAAGGGCGGTGAAGAAGGACGATATCGTGCGTCGGATCATGGTACATCGGTTTGGCATGGAGGATGCACGCGAACGAGTCGATCGGGAGAAGAGAGATGAAGTGGAAAAGAGGGCGGTGCACATCAGTTTTCGGCCTGCCGAGCTGTACTTGCTGCTTGCAAGGGGGTCTGGCAAGGTGAGGCAAGAAGCAGGCAAATCGCAAGTGGCGATATTGTCTCAACCACCTTCAAAGGAGAAGGGACAGCAGGGAACTACGAGCGATAAGCTCGGATTTTGGATCAAAGGCAAGGATCAAGGCATCGCACGCATGACCGAATGGGTCGAGGATTTTAAGCAGTCGATCAAGATCAAGGAAGAAGAGGTCGTTCTTTCCGCCGAGCCACGCGAGGTCGAGTCCACAGAGGCTGGCCTCAGCGAAGTGCTGCCCGCTGAGCTGGTGCGATTCATCTCGCAGCTCTCGCGATGCTTCATGGAAGCGAGCCCGATCCAGCACGGCAAGGTGTCTTTGTCGCTCGCGTACCTCGATGAGCGAGATGCGCAAAAGGCAGTGCTGCTACTGCGACACTACCACGCCGAAAGCGTAAGAGCATTGCACCGCATTGGAGCAGCAGCGTACCGCGACAATGTTGGTACCACTCGACAATGCTCGATGCTGCCATTTGTTCCCAACGAGCCGACACCGTGGATCCAGCAGGCCGACGATCTCTTGTACGGCGCGCATTCCGACATTTCCTTCCGCGTATCACACGTGCCGGAGCTCAACGCTTTCTCGATGCTCTCCTCCACAAAGCTTCCTACCATGAAGCTGCACGGATGGACTCACCAGGGCGAAGTGCAGTTTGCGGAGCCTTTCCGTGCTTTGGCCGACTCCGCCATCGCCTCGGCATCGTCTGTCGTCTCGTCATCGTCCGCGAGCGACAAAGACATTGAATGCACTGCGGAACTGGGTCATGTCCTGTTCAACCCGGGAGGCCTCACGCTTGCCGACGAAGGTCTGACCGAGCAAGAGATGCTTTCTCGCTTGCAAGACCCGCTTGCAGCTCCTCTAGCTGGCATGTGGCCGATCGGAAACGCCCTGGACTGGGCGCAACGATTCCGCGCTCGCTTCGGGCGCGAAGCCTCCCGCTTTGTCCCCGCGACGCTCTTTCGATCGCAGAAGAACATCTCGCTCGATATCTGGCTCGAAAGGCTAGGATACGCGCTTGCCAGCTCCGGTGCGAACGAGACAGCTACCGAGCAGGTGGTTCTTGTCTACCAGCCGGCTGAGACAGGCTATCTAGGGCAGGGGACTAAATTGGAGATCGTGCTGACACGTCATCAGAGCGAGGCTGATGTGGCCGAGGGCGCCAAAGGGGGGTGGACGATCCAGCAGGCAAGGTGGGCATCGGAGGCGCAAGGCGACATGATGGTTCCAGAAAAGGGCGCAGATCTGAGACTCAGCGCCAAAACCTTGGTTCCTCTCGAGGAGGAGGCGTTGGCTGCCATCCAGAGCGAAATGGCCTCTTACCTCAGCTCGGCACCTGCTGCGGCCTCGGTCCCTTGCTTCACCGCCTCGGCCGCAGAGAAAGGCGAAGAAGCGGTCGAAGACGGAGAGACGGAGGTCAACGACATTCTCGGCAGCGAGACAGAAGTTGTGGAGCGATCGCCAACGTCGGTGAAGAAAGCGACAAGCCTTGCCACACATGCCGGTGCTCTTCCGCCGTCGCTGCT
Organism: Sporisorium graminicola; assembly: GCF_005498985.1. NCBI lineage: Eukaryota > Fungi > Basidiomycota > Ustilaginomycetes > Ustilaginales > Ustilaginaceae > Sporisorium > Sporisorium graminicola. Next base: position 2,314,412 of record NC_043719.1, read on the forward strand.
CGAGTTCGAGTTCACTGGAAAGCTGGCGTTGGAGAGTGTGACACGGTCGACGGTAGAGACGTACATCCAGCGCTCTGCTCTCCCTGATACCGCTTCTCGACCATCTGCTGCTGCAGAGCCACAAAGCGCGACCGCCAACTCTGCCGCTGAAGCACCCTCTGCTGTGCCAGCCGACACTGTCGAACAAGCATCAATCCCTTCAGAGGCAGAAACCATTGCATCGACACCCATCACCACAACCGAAGCCGAAGCCGAAGCTGCAACAGCTACCTCAGAGGCCACAGCTGCAGAGGGACCAAGCTCGAGCCTATCGCCGGTGCTCATCCGCGAAATCTCGCAAGATCTGGTCACCAAAAACACGAGCGAGTCGCTGCGCATCACTTGGCGCCTCTCCTCGCCGCATCAAGTGCCGCAATGGTCTTCGGTCGTCGAACCCATCTCGGCGCTGCTCGATCGATATGATGTGTCGATTCACTAGACGTTCTAAATATCTCTGTACATCCACACACTTTCCTCAAACGCATTGCTTCTCTGCCACTGCGCACACGTCCGTGGTGGTGAAAAGAATTCTACCATTTCGGTTGTTCGGATCTACTGCGATGGTGATGGACCTGACTGCTGAGTCTGCCTCTCCAGATCCTGCAAATGCTCGTTCGCACCCGCACCGTGGCCGACACCGACCGTAGACTGAGCCTGCCACAGGTCCCAGTACAGCCCCTGTCTCTGCATCAGCTCGTCGTGCGAGCCCTTCTCGCGCACATCGCCGCCCTGGAGCACAATAATGAAGTCCGAATCCGAGATGGTGCGCAGCCTGTGCGCGACGAAGATAGCCGTCTTCTTGTCGTCCAACAGCGTGGCGTGGATGTTGCGCATCAGCTCGGTCTCGGTGTACGAGTCCAGCGCCGACGTCGCCTCGTCGAAGAACAGGATGCTCGGGTTCTTGAGCAGCAGCCTCGCCACCGCCAGCCGCTGCTTCTCGCCTCCGGAGATCATCAGGCCTCGTTCTCCTACCTTGGTCGCGTAGCCTTCGGGGAGGTTGCGCACGATCTGGTCGACTTTGGCTGCCTTGGCCGCACGCTCGACATCCTCATCGCTGGCATCCAGTCGTCCATATCGGATGTTGTGGCGGATGTCGTCGTTGAAGAGCGGCGTGTCCTGTGGGACAACGCCGATGTGCCGACGCAGCGACTCGAGTGAGACCTTCGTAATGTCCTGGCCGTCGATGTAGATCTTTCCGGACTGCGGCTCGTAGAACCGGAAGAGGAGACGGAAGATGGTGCTCTTGCCGCAACCGGATGGACCGACAAAGGCGGTCTTGTATCCAGCGGGGACGGTAAACGAGATGTTCTTGAAGATCGGCCTTTCGGGATGGTACCCAAACGTGACGTTCTCAAACCTGATCTCCCCCCCAGTCACCTTGAGCGGCGGCGCATTCTTATCCTCCTTCACCGCCACATTGACGTTCTCTAAATTGAACATGGTCTCCATATCCACCAAGCTCTGCCTCAACTCCCTGTACACCGTCCCCAAAAAGTTGAGCGGCAAGCTCAGCTGAAATACCAACTGATTCACCATGACCAGATCGCCTACCGTCATGGTCCCATTCGTCACCCCTTGCGCAGCGAGCATCATCATCACCGTCAGACTCGTGCTGAAGATCATGTTCTGGCCCGAATTCAACGCAGCCAGCGAGGTAGCCACCTTGATAGAGCTCTTCTCGTAGTCGGCGAGCGCGGCGTCGTACTTGGCAATCTCGTGCTTCTCATTGTTGAAGTACTTGACCGCTTCGTAGTTGAGCAGGCTGTCGACCGACGTGGTGGCAGCGCGGTTGTCGGCGGCGTTTGCCTCCTTGCGGAAGCGTGTACGCCAGCTGGTGGTGCGAATGGTGAACCACGCGTAGGCAGCCATGGTGACGGCTGTGACCGCAGCGAAGCTGGGGCCGCATTTGTAGGAGAGGATGCCACAGACCATCGAGATCTCGAGTGCGGTGGGGACAATGTGAAAGACGATGCTGGTGAGCAGGAAGGAGATACCCTTTGTGCCTCGGTCGATGGCTCTCGTCAGTCCACCTGTTTGGCGTGTGAGATGCCAGCCGAGATCCAGAGCGAGAAGGTGCGTGAACACCGTCTGAGCGACACGGCGGATGGAGCGCTGTGCAACGTTGGCGAAGACAGCGTTCCTGAGCTCCGAGAAGGCAGCTGCGCCGACACGCGCAAGGCCGTAGCCGAGGATAGCACTTCCAGCAACGACCCAGACCGTGTTGGGGTTGGTCATGTCGAGAGGAGCATTGACGACCTCGTTGAGCCGGTCGACGATGGTTTTGAAGAAAAAGGGCACCTGGACGTTGAGCAGCTTTCCACCGATGAGGAGCGCCAGCGCCAGCACTACACGCTGCTTTGTTTTGAAGTCGCCTTTGGGCCAAACGTACTGAACGAGCTTTTTGATGATGGCCCAATCGACCAAACGCTGTTCTTTGACCGTCTTTTCACGCGCGTTGAGGTTGAGTGGATCGTCCCCGTCCGGTTGCTTCTTGGTGTCTTTGGCTGGAGGTTTGGACGGTGTGGATCCTGGTTCTGCAGCTGCAGCGACGATCTTGTCGGAAGCGCTTCGGGGTGCTGTCTGCGGTTTTGCTGCATCATCGCCGTCCTGACCAGCGGCCATGTGTTGGTAGAATCGTGGGCTGGTGCCATACCTCGAAGCCGGATTGAGAGCGGCATCCAGATGGCTCGAACGGAGAGAGGCTCGCACTCGATGCGAAAGTGCAGGTATCGACGTGCTGGTGAAACCACGGGGCTGGAATCGGGAGGCAAGGCTGGAGGGAGAGACGAGACCGACCGCCGAAGGACGACGAGCGTCGATCGACTGCCAAGGGAGCCGCCGGATGGCGACCCTCATATTGCGATCGGCAGCCAGGCAGGAGGAAGTCGATCAAGATGTGAGTCTTGGGCGTCGGAAAGCCAATCACCCAGCGAGTGAGCAGGCGTGAGAACGAGCTGGAGAATGGATGAGAGGTAAGAAGGAGGTCGTTTCTATCGATAGCATCAAGCTGTCGGAAGGAATCCGAAGGAGCGAGACACCGACTTCCGGCGATTCCTTTACAGCAAGGTGCAGCTGAGCGCGACGCTGTGCCTCCCACGGCCTTTTGCTGTGTTCGTGATCCGCAAAGAGAATTTCATCACGCTCGCACTGATGTGGAGAAAAAAAGGGAGCAATCTCGTGCAGCTGTCTGTGCGCCTCGCGGCCGACGACCTTGTCGGTCATCACGACTTTTCTTTCGAAATGTGCTTAGAAGAGATGTAACAGCCTCGGAAATTTGCTTCGACAGCCGCCGCTATCGCCTGTTCACGCGCTTCCTCGGCGAAAACCTCGACTAAATCAGGAGGCGGAATCGGCACTCGGCGTACAGCTTGAGCTGACAGGCACAAACGCCTGAGCAAGCCTCCGATACCGAACTCCGCTGTCGGGACTGCGTTGACAGATTTCGAAGCATGGTTTCGCCATGTTTGCCTTGTTTGCGCTGATACACGTCGAGCAAAGCTTGTGCGCTCGCCTGCTGCAAGGGTTCCATAAAGTGATCATCCTGGACGAGGAGGGATCGACGCAAGGCACGAGCAAACAAACGGTGGCTTGGCAAGCATACTTACGCTCGAGGAATGCGGGCGGTTGAGCCTGGCGGTATTTATCACACAGACTGCAGGTTACAGCAAAGCAAGCGAGCATGTGGCGGCCAAGAGGCTCGGCGAATTTTACATGCGTATTCGAAATCTTCTACACAGAAATCAACGCCAAGAAGGATACTAGCCACTCGGCTGGAGAGCACTTCCTCGGTCTTCATCAGCGTATGGCTTTCGGGCTTGCTGGTTCCATTGTAAGGGGACAGATAGTGCGGCCACATCGTGCACAAGGTTTTTGCAGCGAGAGTTTTCCACACGTTTCAGCGAGTCAAGCTAGCCGAAAGGGTCCGTAGAGAGAGACATAGGGGTTCCGCTGACGAGCACAGCTCACGATAAGCTTGGCCATCCGGCACCTCGAGAAGCTTGGCACATTGTCGACATGCACAGCACGCTTGCATATCGGCCACGCTCGAAAGCCAAAACTCTGCTGGACGGCTTTCAAAGCACCAGACTCGGGGGTTCCGATGCATGTGGCCGATCCCGTTTTGCAGAGACCGGAGCAGGCATACTAGCTGCCAAGACGAAACGTCCGCCCAGAAGTTCGGCTCCATTGCAGTCCTGTTGACGTAGCCATTGTGCGGAGAACACACACACCTGCCTTTGTTCGTGTCCGCCATCTTCCTTCGGCAGCAGCACTTTTGAGCCCGTGTTTACAGCGTCGTCTCGAACAACCACCACAACCACCGTCACCAAGGGATCCTTCTTGATCCTGTAGATGGCTCACCTCGTTCCGCTATACAACCGTGACCTTTCCTCGCCACGACCAGCCACTGCTTCGATGACAGACTCACCTCGAGGCTACTGGCAGACGAACCGACACTCTTTTATCTTTTAACCTACTCGATTCATCCGAGTCTCGTCGCAGACAGCGTTTTGGCTTTGCTCACACTCTCTCGATCCTCGGCGCTTGTTCCGACTGCGACACTTGTTCCGGATCGACACCCTCTCGACCATTGGCTACCGCGTTGCTTTGATCCTACAAAGGCGTTCGGATCTTGGATCGTCTGTTGATACACACCACATCGGCAGCATGCAGTGGAGATCGACATTGCCTCTGCTGCTGGCGACAGCATTGAGCTTGTCTTCCATCGCTCATGCCTGGGACTGGCTTCCAGCTACCGACAACAATCGCACGCTCGTCACCGACTTTCCAGTCAAGGCGACACCACCCGCGTCCGATTCTGGCGTCAAGCTCAACGAGGCTCAGCTCGAAAGCCTCGAGAATACGCCTTTTTACCTCTACAACTACATCTCGACAGGCTATAATGCCACAAAGGTCCAGCGAGCCGTCATCATGCTTCACGGTCTCGGTCGCGATGCTTGGGCGTATTTTGACCTCACGCGCGATTCGCTCCTCAATGCCACCTCACGGACGGAGCGCAGTAGCCATCGATCACGTCTACGCTTCGACGAGGTTGTCATCATGGCTCCCGTGTTTATGAATCTCGAAGATCCTGGATGTTACCCTGTCGACGATCAGAAGAACCCGACCTCGAATGCGCTCGTCTGGAACTCGAGCAGCTGGGCGCAGGGGGCCGACTCTGTCTATCCGAACAGCATCTATGATGCAGAGGGTCAGCTCTTTCAGCCGCCCGGTGTGTCTTCGTTCGAGGCGCTCGACGCTGCTGTCGCTTGGTTCTCGGACAAGACGACCTTTCCGAACATCAACACTATTATCGTTGCGGGTCACAGTCTAGGTGCGCAGATGGCCCAACGCTATGCGCTCATTGGCAAGGTGCCGTCGGCTACAGTGCCTGTCCACTTTGTCGTTGCCAATCCGGGATCGTATGCATACTTGTCCGAATGGCGTCCCAGGTCGTACGAGAAATGCGCCGATACGTTCAACAATTGGAAGTTTGGCCTCAACGCATACTCGCAGTCGTATCTATCCGACTTTATCGCCGGCTCATTGGATTCTACAAATGACGTGGTGAGCGTCGTACAGCGATACCGCCGGCGTATAGTTTCGTATCTCTATGGGTTGGATGATCATGGGCTAGGCGATACGGGGTGTGAAGCGCTCGCGCAGGGCACTACGCATCTGGGGAGGGGTCGTAATTTCATTCGGCATCTGTCTAACCTAGATGGCGGCTTTCCGGCAGCGCATTCGGTCAACTATGTGCCCGGCGTGGCGCATGATGGACTGGGCATGTTTAGCAGTAAGCCTGGTTTGGAGAGGCTGTTTTACATTAATCTAAATGGTACGGAGGTGCCTACGGCGGTGGGGGACGATGATTCCAGCGTTACGCAGTGGGCGAATCAGAAGCTTCAGAGTAATTCTGCAGCGGTGAGGGTTGAGGTGGCTTGGGTGGTGATGGCTGTTGCGGTGGTGGTGGTTGGGCAGCTGGTTGTTGGGTGAGTGGTGTGGACAGTTCTTCTTTCTGGTTTGTTTTGCTGTACGTTATGTTTGTATTATACCCTCGGATGTCGATGAGGTGGAACATGGACTTTGTCTCACGATGATCAATGGTTGGTGTGGACGGTGCCTGATTGAACGTATTGCGGTCCAGTGTGGCATGGTTGTTTCGGAGCTTGTTTGAAGTTCGCTGTTGGCAAGCAAACAATTTTGGTGCTCGAGGGCCTCCACTTTTGTGGCTTGCCGGAGCGTGAGCAAGGCCCTTTTGCCTGTATAGCCGTGATATTGTGTGGGCGAACCTTGTACGACAGTCGCTACCATCATCGTCCTATGCTTCGTCTCGGTCTCAACTCCCACAGCAAGATGTGGTATGACGCATAGCCGTTGCTTTTCCACTAGAAAAGGGATGCCCCGACACCAGCAGCACGGGAAACCATGTCCAACCGTACATTCGCGGCGCCTCAACGTCCACAGCCCGTCCGATACCAGGACCACATCGGCTCGCTCTCGCGCTCCGAGAAGACCATCCAGCGCGTTCTCTCGCAGTCGACACGCGTGCATGTCCTTCGCGACAAGATGGAGACCCCGCGGGCCGCAGAGTTAGAGGCTCTAGCACAGCAGTTAGGCGCGCAGGTGACGAGTGGTCCGGAAGCGGCCAATGTAGTCGTGACGGTGTTGAAGGCGCCGAAGCGGGTGCTGAAGTGGTTTGCGGATGGAGAGGTGAATGTTGTGGCTCGGAAGGAGGAGGAGCTGGCGGTGGTGGCCGAAGGAGGGGAGGGGCAGGTGGAGAAGAGGCTGGGTGAGGGTGTGGGGAGGGACTGGAGACGGTTCGTGGTGACGCCGGAGTGGCTGGAGGCGGTTAGGACGGAAGGGACCTTGGTTGACCCTGATATATTCCCTGCTGTGAAGCTGAGGGTCGAAGGGGGAAGAGGAGACGAAACGCAGGCGGAAGCAGCAGTGGCTGGAACGATAGATCGAAAGAGGAAACGAAGCCCAAGCGACTCACCCCTCCTTCCGACCACACGCACTTCCGCCCCTCCCAAAGCTCGACGCAAGCCTTCGTCGCCCTCCTCACCATCACCCTCGTCCTACTACGACCCGATCTACCCACCCTCCCCCTGTCCCCGCTGGCAGAACACACGCTATGCATGCCGTCGACCCTCGCCACTCTTTTCGCGCAACCAGCCGCTCATCGCCGAACTCGAGACGATCCGCAACGAACGCCGCCTGACCGGCGACACGTACTCGGAAATGGCCTACATGCGCGCCATCTCCGCCCTGAAAGCCTTTCCCTTTCCCATTCCGGACGCCGTACTGGACCCGCCGGACGTGTTCGACGCGGCGCTGCTCGAGTTGCGGCTAAGCGAGGTGGAGAAGCTCAAGGGTGTGGGTAAGAAGGTGTTCAGCCTCATCAAGCAATTCTACTCTTTCAAGGGGGACAAGAAGGAGGGGAGGATTGTCGAGGCGAAAGTGATACGCAGGGACAAAGCCGTGTATGTCATGAACGCCTTCACGGAGCTGTATGGGATTGGACCCATCGGTGCGCGCGAGGCGTACAACGGCGGTGCGAGATCATTCGCGGATGTCCTGCATCGTGGCAAGTCGTTGGCCACACATCTGTCGGCGAAAGAGTCGGTTCGAATCTTGGGGGATCTCAGGAAACCGATAGGCAGGGAAGAGTGTAGAGCCATCACGGAGGATATCATGAAGCTGGTCCGAGCGGTGCTGGCGGACGAGGTGCAGGTCAAGTACGAGATCTGCGGAGGGTATAGGCGCGGGAAGGAGCGAACGTTTGATCTCGACGTCATCATCGGGCATGGCGAAGCGCCCAGCCGAGCGCTACACATGCGCCTGTTGGACGAAATGAAAAGCAAAGGCCTCATCACCCACATCGTCAACGTGAGCACTCCCGCTTCGTCCCTTCTGGACCCCGAACCCACCGCACCCTCTACCAGCAGCACCAGCAACGACGGCGTGGCAGTCCACATCGACATCGCCAACATCGTCGTGCTCCCCAGCCTCTCATCCTCTTCCTCTCCTCACCCCATCCACCGGCGCGTAGACCTGGTCTTCTGCCCGCTCCGCGTCTACGGCGCCACCGTGCTCGGCTGGACCGGCAGCATGACGTTCGAACGCGACCTCCGACTGTGGGCGAAGAGCAAAGGGTTCAACTTCAGCTTTGACGGCTTGACCAACCTGGCCGAAGAGAGTCTGGTCGAGACAAGGGATGAACGGGATGTGTTCGAGGCGCTGGGGTTGGAGTGGGTGCCCCCGGAATGGCGCAACTGTGACGCTTGACGGAATATGCAATGCTTGATGTCTCGGAAATCAGCAGTACGGGTAAGAACGAGTGTGTGTGAAGACAGTATAACGTGGGTGCAGAATTGCAATGAGTGCGATGCAGAGTGGAAAGGACAGCGATGTCTACGAGACGAGGATGAAGACTGTGTTCGAAGAAAGGACAATGGATCGGTCAGCATGCTTTGCCGCAACTCTACCTCGAGCCATCCGCCGCTGATACTTACGCAAGAAAAACACGATCAAGACACCAAAGATCTTCAACATCAACCAGCGGTTGCTGCTGACGCTCGCATAGTACCTGAGCAGCTCCCTCTGCGCCCCTCCGACATTATCAACGACCTCCATGACATTATCGTCGATGCGCTGGACCGTCTCCCTCTGCTCCGCAACCATGTGGGCTAGCTGGCTGAAGATCTGGCCCAACTCAGAGATGGTGGACTCGATGGATTCGATGGCGGAGCTGCGTTGTTGCATGTAGTTGTTCTGGTTGTGTTCCATGAGCTGCATCTGCATGAACTGATCGCCTCCCCCTGCTGCGGCACCATTGGCTGAAGAACCCATGTCGAGCGCGAGGAAGTCAGACTCGGCCGCGTTGGCTTTGGTTTTCCCCTTGGGATCGTAGCCATCCGACGAAGCAGAGCCTTGGAGCGCGGGGTTGAGCGGAGACGGCGCAGCGCGATGTGCCATTGCGGAGCCGGTTCGTGTGGGGTTGTAGAGCGGAGAATCTGTTGCATCGTGCGCAGTCGGAGGTTTGCCACGAGAACGAAGCACTGTTCCCAATGTCAGCTCAGCTTGTTCAATCAGTCTCCTTCTCCCGTTTATGCTGTCTGCAGAGCGGTGAAACTTACCCGAGTTCTCGCCAGGCCCCATGCCCGCAGCCGCCGAGTTGGAGAACATGAACTGCTCGCTTCGATCCTTGGACGCCTTCATGTTTTGCGTCCTCACCTCCAAAATATCTTGGAACGAGGTCGTCGCTCCGGCCAATTTGGATTGTAGAAGGGTAACCACATTGCCACGGTGCTCTTCGGTGCGGTCTGCAGCTTTGCCAGACTTATTGGCCTTGTTGAACGCTTGCAGGTCCGCAAGCTGCTTGTTAATCGCTGCGATGTCGTGCTTGATGATGTAGGTCAGCTCTGAGATCTCGACGGGACGATCGTCAAAGAGTGTCTTTCGACGGGCGACTACGGGAGCAGAGGACAGAAAAACAGAGGGAAAGGGGGGGGGGGGGGGCGGTGTCAGTGGATCAATACGTTGATATGTATTTCGGTACGAGTTGGCATGAGACGAGACATACGTTGTGCAAGACGCTGCAACTTGGCAGTGGTGGAAGCGATGTCTTTGCCAATGCCTTGCGCTCGACGAGCAAACTCTCCCTTGGGCGATGCACCTGGCGCACTGGTATTCAAGAGCTTCTGTTTTGCTGGTTGTGCGGATCTGGATGCGATCGAATCGACGAGACCGTGAAACTCCGACGTTCGATCTTTGACCGAATGGCCGTAGTATGAGGTTGGTGTATACGACATCACGTGCCCAGAGATGTGCGGCAGCAAAGTTAGGCCTGGCTGTGAGGCCGGAGAGCTTGCACAACGATAATGTCGTTGGAGGAGTGTGCTTCGTAGCTGCTTGTGAACAGGTTTGTTGAAGGTCGTGGTGCAGCCGTCGCAAAGGTTAGGAATGGTGATCGACGTGTGATGGTGTTGGAAAGCGTAAGCGCGAGCTGTTCAACACTGCCCCGCGTCAAGGGCCCCACGTCGACAACAACGTTCTGAGTTACCCGCTCTCGTCTCCCGATTTCCGCGTCTGTTTTTCTCGCTCGCAAGCACAAGGTGGAGGTAAATCGTTACATCCAACGCCTTCGCTTCTTGTTCAGTCTTTCTCTCCATCCGACCACACTACCGGCCAGCAATGCACCCTGCACCTCCCACAGCATCTGGCTCCGACGATCCACGCGTATACCTAGACCGCCTTTCGGGTAACTGGCGCTACGAGGATGACGATGGCGACGAGTGGGAATGGCAGACGTTCGTGAAGCATTCTCGACCCGCCGTCGATTTGGGCGAGACCGAAGAAGATGCGCCAACTGCAAGCACCTCCTCGACCGAAACAAATCCGCTACCAGCCGGTCACTGGGTCAAAGTCTTGGACGATGACATGATTCGCGCACAGCAAGCGGCCTACTCGATCGAGGGTGTCGACGAATCACAACCCGCACAAGCCGTTCTCCGCCGCGGCAAGAAACGCCCCGCATCGCCGCCCACCGCCACCTCCGCCGGCCCTGCATCATCTTCAGAATCAACATCAAAAGACAAGCTACCACCGTCCAAAAAACCCAAGCCAATCACATCGCTCTATGTCACCGGTCTTCCGCTCGATGCTACCGCCGAAGAGATCGCTCGCGTCTTCTCGCGCTACGGCGTACTGCTCGAAGACGACCAAGGCCAACCGAGGATCAAGATGTACCACGACGACAGGACGAGCATGTTCAGAGGTGAGGCCCTGGTGGTGTACTTCAAGCCGGAAAGCGTCGACTTGGCGATTAGTATGTTGGACGAGACGAGCATGCGTGCTGCCATCGGTCAGTCGGCTTCTGGCGGCGCGCCTGTAATGAGGGTTCAACGTGCGTCGTTCCCTACACCCAGCAACGATGCATCTGGAAGCAAAGCAGGAGGGGCCGCGTCAGGGGACAAAGCCAACGGAACGACGCAAGCAAGCGATTCCAAAGACGCCCCTTCATCAAGTCGACGCAACCTGACGGATCAAGACAGCAAGAAGATCGCCAAGCGAGTCGCACGTCTCGAGACAAAGCTCTCCGATTGGCGTGACGACTCCCCCTCTCCTCCGGCCTCGGATACCGAGCCCGCCTTGCTCCCCGCCAGCACCAGCCACAGCGCCAGCACTGCCGCGGGAGGTCGCACAGTCGTCCTCACCAAGATGTTCACCCTGCACGAGCTCGACTCGGACCCCACGCTGCTGCTCGACCTCAAACAAGACGTGCGCGAAGAATGCACCGACACGGTCGGCGGCGTCACCAACGTCGTGCTGTGGGACAAGGAGCCCGAAGGCATCATGACGGTCAAGTTCCAGACGCACGAACAGGCCGCCGCCTGTGTGCGCATGATGAAGGGCCGCTTCTTCGCCCAGCGCCGCATCGACGCTTGGATCCTCCCCGGCAAACCGCGCTTCCGCAAGAGCGCCAACGTCGACAGCGACGACGAAGACGCCCCACCCGATAATGGCCTCGACGATAAGCGCAGGAAGGACGCCTTCGGAAGCTGGCTCGAGCGCTCTGCTTGATCTCGAGTGCTTCCTCATCACACATTCACTGTATCTTCTCCAGATACCGCCTGATCCTGTTACACCGTGAATAGATTGGAAAAGGGTGCGAAACAATGCCGAAAACTTGTGTATACACCATATGAGATAGTTACGAGTACGTGTCTGAATCTGTCTTCTACTTGTGATGATTGTATGAGGCTTGTGATAATTGTCCATCAAGAGAAAGGGTGAACGGTATCATCTCTTCAACTGATCGCCTGCAGCCCGCCCTACTGCGAGTGCATGATCTCGTCAGCATCCAACGACTCCAACGCTGCCACGTCCGCGTCCATGGCATCATCGTCGTTGACGCCCATCCTGCTCATCCCCAAACTGGCCCCCGCGAGGCCAAACCCAGCCGACCCCCTTCTACCACCAAAGCTTCCCGCCACACTGCCTTCGTACGTGCCGCTGTAGCTGAATCCCCTAAACTTGTCCTGGATGCTCCTGGTCAGCAGCTGGTCATCCTCGTCCTCGCCTCCCCTGCCCTTGCTGATGGCCACACCCTTGCCATTGGCATCCTTCTCCGACAGAATATCCCCATTCTGCAGCGCATTCGCCGCATCGGTGGACGAGCCTTCGAAGCCAGGGATCACAGCAACGTCCTTGAGATCGGTCTCGGTGAACTCGGGGTCAAAGTTGGCCACGCTCTCGTCCGACTCGACCAGCGGCTTGAACGGCGGAGTGAGCTGCTTCTTGGCGAGCGCGTCAAAGTCGATATCTTTGAAAAAGGGATGCTCCTTGAGGTCCTGTGCATCGCGAGCGGCACCCAGACGATGACGCGGGTTTCGGTTCAAGAGACCCTTGACAAACTGCTTTCCATCGTCACCGATCGCGCCGCGAGGAAACTTGATCTTGCCAAAGCAAATGTTGCGGTACATTTGCTGCGTGTCCTCTGCGTAGAACGGCGACCAGCCACAGCACATCTCGAAAAGCAGAACACCCAAAGACCAGAAGTCGACGAGCTTCGAGTAGCCCGACTCGTCAAGTAGCACTTCGGGCGCCAAATACTCGGTGGTACCGCAGAAGGTGTTGGTCAGCTGGCCAGCGCCCAAGTCGGGCTTGCTAAGGCCAAAATCGCACAGCGCTACGTGACCAGTGGCGTCGAGCAGGATATTCTCGGGCTTGAGATCTCGATAGACAATGTTGTACTTGTGCAGGTGCTCGAGCGCCAGGACAAGCTCGGCAATGTAGAACCGCGCACGCTCCTCTGTGAAGCGGCCCTCGCGCTGCAAATGCCAGAAGAGCTCGCCGCCGGACTTGTAGTCGGTGACAAAGTAGAGCTCGGTAGCGCTCTGGAACGAGAATTTGAGACCCACGAGGAAAGGGCAGTCGAGCGATTTTTCAAGAATCTTTCGTTCGCCCATGGTGTGCGTCACCTCCTTTTTTAGCGCAATCTCGCGCTTGGAGAGCACCTTCATGGCATAGATACGCTTGGTGTCTTTCTTGCGCACCTGGAAGACACGGCCAAAGGTACCGCGTCCGATGAGCTTGAGATACTCAAAGTCGTGTGGAGTAAGCTTTTTCTGGGGCATGCGTTCGTAAGAGATCTGAACGCGGATCTCGCCGCGGTGGATCTCCATGCCTTCCTGGTCGTCGCGCGACGAGAGCGGGTACCACTGGTCGCTCATCATCTTGTGGACCAGACGCGGCTTGATCTCGCGCATGCCAAGGAAACCTTCGTCCTCCGAGTGACGATCGTAGACACTGATGTAGATGGGCTGCGAGTCCTGGGTGACGTCGAAGGTGACCTCGTGCTTCCAGACGGGGTTGTGATTTTGGCCCGTGTGCGAGAGGGCGTCAGCAGGGGTGACGGTCTTTGCGCGGTTTCGACCTGCTTCGCCAGCTTCGGATCTGGGCTGTGCAAAGCCCTTGGCTTCCTCTCCAAACTCGTCGATGGGCTCGCGACCAATGAATTCGTTCTTATCAAATTGAACCACCGCGTAAGGTCGAGCGGCGGGGCTGCTGACGGCGAGGTTGCGACCCGAGACAATTTTTACGGTGAGGTGGCCGCGAGGAGCGTTTGTGTTGCGTGTCTTGCTTGTGCCAGAAGCGGAGTTGACGGTTTGCGTGGCACCATTGGAAGAGGAGTCTGATGTGGTTGTAACGACTTCGGACCCAGGTGCGACTCCGTTGCTCGCCGAGGTCGCAGCAGCTGCGTTGGCATCGTGCTTAGGCTTTGCGGGCGGCAGCTTCATGGTGAAATCCGGATCGCTGAGCGAGATGGAGGTGGTTGGAATGGCCGACTGCGATGTGATGCCACCGGGTGTGCGCAGGCCAGGGGTGACGTCGCCCGGAACGTGGTTGCTGATGATGGATGAGTTGAGCGAAGACCGTGAAGACTGCTTGGTCATAGCAGGGGGATGCATATTGTCGAACGGGTTGCGCTCGGCGGCGCCATTCGAGTGAGAGCTTGATGCTTTGGGGGTGGTCTGGTCTGCTGGACCCGAAGGCCACAAGCCTCGAAGCATGTTGGAAGCCATGACAGGATATAGGGTGGGAGCAGGATGTGTCGAGGCGAGGGAAACGCGGTAATCAGCAGTCGGAGCTGAGCAAGCCTCTCGGTCTATAGCGTCGAAGAAAATTGAACGTAGCAAAAATCTACTGGAGACAGACAATGATGTAGCGCGTAGTTCCAACGGTTTCGACGTATCGAGCGTGCTAGCTTTGGGTAGGCGGCAGTAAGAAGACGAGATGAATTGTCCGTCGATGGAGAGTCTGTCAAATTGATGACACCAAAGTGTCGCGAAAGATGAGCGGGTCCCTTGGTAAGGTGGAGTGTCGATCGCACGTGCAGTACACCGCGTCGATTCGGATAAACGTGGTCGCCAATAGAGATCGTGATCACCTGTGGGGCAAGAAATGAAAGTCAATGCGACGATGCGCTCGCAAGTAAGCTCGGGTGGAGAGCTGTCGGTCTATGGCGTCAAGGTAGCGGTGCGCGTGAACCGAGCGCGTGATCAGGAGGTTGTGTTAGGGTGACAAGGCCACGGTCGGAGCAGATGGGTGCACACTTGCGGCGAAATCGATGTTTCCTCGCGGCCGTGATGCTGACGGTGTTGGTGAAGACGAGGTTGACGACGACGGCGTTTGATGATGGTGGTTCATCGGAAACAGAAAAGGGCTCTGCGATTCCAAACGGCACGTTTGGGTTGCGAGTTAGGAAAGATGGTTAAAAGCGCAATGGAAAAAAACGCGGCGGCAACTCAGCCAACGCACAGCCAAGAGAGTCAAAGAGATTAATAAATGCAGTAAATCCCAACTCAGTTGGCGCCTCTCACTCAAATCTGCTGCTTGGCCTCTCTTCGGCTGTGACCCCCGTCAGCCTGTTTCGGACTTTGTGCCAGCCAGTCAAGCTCATCGCCTCGTCGTATATCGCGACCATGCTGCTTCTAAGAAGCCGCGGTTCAACCTTGACTTGGCAAAAAAGGTCCCTGACGAACTGACTGCTTTGGCACAGCACGCTGTTCTGTCCTGCCCTGTTCTGTCTGTTCTGTTCTGTGTTGATTGCAAATCGGACTTGAGTCAACTGAGCTACAGTAGCAAGCAACCTTGTACGAAGGCAGTCGTGTCATGAGAGGGGAGGCCGCGGTATTTCGGCTCTCCGTCTGCAAAACCTCTTGCTTGGCATGCTTTTAATTCTGCGCCGTTGATGTCAAGGCCAAACCAGACGTGCATGGCCATTGCATTCAACTCACTTCACACGTCTTATGACGCAAAGCTAGTCGGCGGATCCTCTTCTTCGGCGTTTGCGCAGACGTTGACCACTTTCCTTCCTGCCTTCAAGCAAGCTTTGAGATCCCAAACGCCCAAGGCGAGTCTCGACTGTATGATGGGATATGGGAATTGACCGCCGACTGCTCTGCCTGTTGCCACACTTTGGCTCTCGTCATGCTCTTGCAGCTTACAGTCGAAGCGGGTCACGAGCGCGGTTCTTGCATATAGGAAACACTTTCCGCTTGAGACGGCCAATTCCATTATTTGCACGGTAGAGCGGCAATGCACGGACCAAAAGGAGGAATGTGTTTCAGCCATGGTGCTTGTCGGTCCATCTCTGACCAGAAGAACACCACCAGCGCGAAAAAGAAAAAAGGGTCGTGGAATGGGGGCTCAAAAAGTCGAGTTTCAGGTTCGTTGGCCTTGATCGTTGGGATAAATCGGCCGTAAATTCGAATTGTGGAGCTGATTTCCTGATTTCCGGATTTCCTGTGCGGATCTGTAGCGCGCCACGCAGCCAGTCCCGAACCACTTGCCCCTACGCTTCATCTCAACTCCATTTCCTATTGTTCTGCCCCATCATCTTGATCCCAGTTTCCGCTTCAAACCCAAAGGAAGACACACAGGCCCACATTCCTTGAAGGCCCCGACACGTCTGTAGCGCCTCTTTGTCCCCTCCTTTGCCCGCACGGACTACCACCAAACGATCAGTTGCAGAGTACACAGGGTACAGCAAAAACACGGCCAAACCCGGACTTTAGCAGCACATAGGCTCGACATCACCGCAGCCAATCTAACGCTCGTTCAGCAAGAAGCATCAGATTCCACGACTTGTTCCCAGCAAAAAAGAACCAACGCTTCCCATTGTGCGAGGCAGTCTCTATCCTTTCGTCATGGCCGCTCGTACCGTTCCCGGTGCAGCCGACAAGCCAGCACGCCGTGTCGTGCCGGGGGCTCCCCCACCTGCGCCGTCCAAGTCCAGCAAGAAGGGAAAAGGCGCCGCAGCCAAGGAGTCTGCCGCAGTCAAAGTACCTGACGCCACGTCGGCTGCACTGATCGAGAAGGCCCCGGAAAACCCAAAGCAGGTCGCCAACGGACTCAAAGTGACCAGCCAAGATCTTGCAGAACACGCCGAGACGCAAGCTGCTGTCGCCGCCGTCAATGCTGTTCAAGCCTCCACTCAGTCGACAACCGCCGCTTCCACCCCCGCACAAAAGGTTATTAGCGACCGTATCGCCGAGCTGTCGTCCAAGAGCAAAAATGCAACCATCACCGTGGCCATCGACGAGCTGAAGAGCCTGCTCAGCAAAGTGCAACAGGCGGAAGCAGATTCCTCCACCTCTTCAGCAACCAGCGCAGCGTCCAAGTCAGATAGCAAGGCTCACCTCGTCCTGCTGCTCCAATTCCTCCACCTCTTCAACCTCTTCCACCCGAACCCAGCCGGCCCTTCCACGTTTGCCCCTTCACGCACCATGCCTCCGGCTCTCCAAATGTCAACAGGCCAGCAGGTGGCCGCTCTTGCCAAAGTGTTCGATCAGCTTGCCAATGGACCTCTTGAGGGCGGAGGAGGCGACGCTCTCGAAATCCTCGCCAACATCGAACAGGGCTCTCAGGACCAAGTTCTTCCCGACGTCAGCTTTGCAACAGTCCGAAACATGATCTTGCAGCTCACCGCCCCTCCAGCCGCAGCCGAAGCAGCAGCGGGCAAAATCGAGCCAAAAGCTTCGGGCCTTGACGGTCCACCCAAGGACTTTGTGCCCCTTGACCAGATTTCGCCCAGCACAGCGCCAGTCTCGTTCATCCAGGCCAGCGAGATCCTCGACGGTTCGGCCACCGAGCCCGAAGGAGGCCAGCCTTCTGCGGTGCCTGCCACTGGTGCCACCGAGACCAGCAAGGGAGAGCAGGGAGGAGCTGGAATCATCCTGGGCGGCAAGGGCGCCTCCTCGGGCAAACCAGATGGGACTGCTGCCGCGGCTGTCGACGAGCCCATCAACACGACTGTCAAAGGTCCTGGCGCAAACACGAAGGAGCCCAAGCTCAATTGGGCAGCTCTGGCCGAAGAGGACGACGACGATCTCGGTGAAGCGCCTGTGTTCGAGCCGCTCCCTTCCAGCACCACTTCTGCCTTTGTCACCCCGGCACCAGGTACGCCTACAGCTGTAGAACCCGAGGCGACCACCTCGGCCAAACCTGCAGCTGCCAGCGCGGGGGATGCACCGCTGTCGCCCAAACCCAAGAAGGGCAAGCAGGGCAGCAGCGGGTCCAAGGCGGGTGCAGGTGCTCGCAACGGTAATGGCAACAGCAATGGTAACGGCAATGGCAGTGCGAATGGTAAAGCTGCAGCGCCACCCAAGACGCCAAAGGGGCCCAAGGTGGACGAGGACGGCTTTATTCTTCAGGAGAGCAAAAAGACCAAGTATCTGCAACAGAAGCAGCAGCACCAGCACCAGCAACGAGGCGGTAGCGGTGGACGGGGCGGCAAAGGTGGAGCCAACGCAGGACGTGGTGGAAAAGCCGGCGCAGGCGGAGCTCGTGGACCCAAGATTGGCGAAGCAAGATCGAGCAGCAACACTGCTGCCTCTGCAACTCAGTAGCATTACGCATCTTCGCAAAGGAAATATCTAACTGTCTGCCCTCTCACACACACCTTTGTATCTCGAACGTATGAACCTGCGGTGTTTGAGATTGCACATGGACCCTATAGTCACCATTTCTTGGCCTCCATGCCGTCCGGCGGTTGAGTCGGGACGCGCTCCTTGCCGACTTTACCCCAATCAGTGGAGAGGGTGGTGCCGCCGCTTTCCTGGTAGCTCTTCAGCATGGCTCTGCGTGTGTCGTCGTTTGCATCTGCATAAAGCCTTTGGAAGAATTTGTTGATGTCTGCTTCGCCCGTGTTGCTCGATTCCGCGCCTGCCGATGCGCTAACATCTTCGTCGGCATCCGGGTCGAACGAGTCCCATTTGGATGTGGTTCTCGAGGGCACAGGCTTGGAGGCGGCTGCGGCTGTGGCCTGGCTAGCAGCGTACGTGGGCGTAGCTGCCGAGATGACCGATTGCTGAGACGAACCTGCCTGCAACTGGATCCATCGTGTGCCCGGTTGTGCCTTGTGCAGGATCACGTCGATTTTGGACGAGAGCACTTTGTACGACGAGCTCGTAGCATCCACTTTGGAGAACAGCGGATCAATGCGTAGAACAAACTCAGAGCCAGTGCTGGAGGACACGGCTTTGACGTGGAGCGATTGTTCGGCAATGTCGACTTGCAGGTTGTCCTGCGACGCCGCTTTGACAAAGATGGAGATGGTGACGACCGTGTCCGTTTGGTAGAAGTCGAAGCGAGGCGTAGCCGGCCCAGAAGCCACTGCGGAGGAGGGAGAAGAAGCACTTGCGTCTGCCATTCTTGGCTGTGTTGGCTGGTTCCACAGAGTGATGATGGTGGTCATGCGTAGCGAAGTTGCCAGAAAGCTGCCTAGTGTGAAAAGTGGGGCTGAGCAGCATTGGGTCACAGCGATATTATCCATTTAAATATAATTATATAATTATTATCATTTGATTCTCAGTTTTAAGCTCAACGGTTTCGCAACGCGTTATTCTGTGGAGAACAACACTCCAATGATGCACAGACCGCAACGAGAAAGCTTCTTAACGAGCTGCCACCACTACCAATCACGCCAAGGCGTGATCGCACAGAAACGATGAGTGCGGCGAAATCCTTACGCACGCCGGATGTAGCAATACGCCCCTCAGCACTCGACACAGATGCCACCACACAGGATCCTGTCGACAAGGTCGCATCCGAGGGCGACGCGACAACGACGACAACCACTTCTGGTCTGCAACGACAGGAGTGGGAGCTGCTCACACTCAGTACTGCCATCAAGCTGCTTCTGTTTCCGACATACCACTCGACGGACTTTGAGGTGCACCGGAATTGGTTGGCCATCACGCGCACGCTGCCCATCCGCGAGTGGTACTTCGAAGCAACGTCACAATGGACGCTCGACTATCCACCGTTCTTTGCCTATTTTTCCTGGGTTCTCGCCCAGCCAGCTCCGCTAGTTGATCCTTTAATCGTGAGCTTACACGAAGGGTTGGAGTACGCTGCGTGGCCTTGTAAGGCCTACATGCGGGCCACGGTGGTCGTCACTGAGCTCGTTCTTGCTGCGGCACTGCTCGCACACTCGAGACTCGGCGCACAAAGGCGGATGAAGATTGGATACGAGGATGACGTGTCGACATCGGGCGTGTCTACGTCGCAGCTTCTTGCAGCAAGCCTGTTGCTGCATCCAGGTCTGATCATCATTGACCATATCCACTTCCAATATAACGGATTCCTTTTTGGCGTACTGGCTTGGTCGCTGTGGGCTGCTCGAGAGGACAAGCCGCTGTGGTGCGCCTTCCTATTCAGCTCGCTTCTCAACCTCAAGCACATCTATGTTTACGTCGCACCGCCGTTTCTCATCTTCCTTCTCCGATCTTACGTGTTCCCCGTCGGTAGCCAAGACCTAGGACGCAGCGTGGAACGCCTGATCACGGTTGGAGTGGTCACCTTGATCCCCTTCTTTCTCAGCCTTGTTCCGCTTGCCATCGACGGTCTGCGGCACGAAACAGGGTCGATCGGCGTACTATCGCAAATGGTGCAGAGACTGTTCCCGTTCAGTCGCGGCCTGATCCACGCATACTGGGCACCGAACGTGTGGGCGCTGTGGACGTTTGCCGATCGAATCCTGGTCAAGCTGCTGCCAAGGGTACCTGCACTTCGCAAACTCCTCCCAGCTGGCTTCTTGGCTCGCTATGAAGCAGCAGCGAGCTCTGGATTTGCCTCGGCTTCGCGCGGGCTGGTAGAAAACATTTCCTTCGGCGTGCTTCCCGAGATAAGCCCTTCGACGTGTTTCCTGCTCACCTTGACGTGCATGTCGGTGTACATGGTCAAGCTCTGGCAGACGCCCACGTATCGGTCCTTCCTCGCTTCGGTGAGCCTGTGTGGCTTTGCCTCGTTCCTGTTCGGCTGGCACGTGCATGAGAAGGCCATCATGCTGCCGCTCATTCCGTACACTTTCCTTGCGGCGGTAGATTATGCCCACTACCGCACGTTTGTGCTGCTCAGCACGACCGGGATCGTGTCGCTGTTTCCCCTGCTGTTTACGCCCGAAGAGGGTCCAATCAAGATCGGTTACTCGATCGTGTGGGCGCTGCTTGTGTTTGGACCGCTGCAGAGCAGGGTGTTCCGACCGGTGCACTCGAACGTGGGGATTCTGCTGCATCGGCTCGAGACGCTGTATCTGTGGGGATTCGTAGGGTTGCAGTCCTATGTTTCGGTCGTGCACCCGATGGTGTTCGCGAATGTTTCAGGGCGGAATACTATCGCGCAGACTACCAAGCCGGTCGAGGCAGCATTTAATTCGACTGCGTCCGATGTTGGTGCCGTCGCCGTCGATGCCCCTACATCACCGAATGCAGCGGCAGCCGTGCCGGCACAGACAGCATGCAAGGCAGACGCAATCGCGAGCGGCTCCGTCAATGTGCTACTAACGCGAACGGATCTCAGCTCTGCAGATCTGACCGCCGAGCAAAGCCCCGCACCCGCCGTCGATGCAACGATCACAGCCAGCCCAGCCGAGTTTGACGCTCCTCAACCGGCAGCTTCGACACGGTCGGCCGATTTGCTGTCCGTGCCATCTTCTACTGCTAACATCGCCCAGTCAAGACCTTTGTCTCAGAAGGCGAAAGAGGAACAAGATGCGACGCCACCCTCGTCGTCGATGGAGTTTCTGCCGCTGATGATGGTGAGTGTGTACTGCAGCCTCGGCGTGATCTGGGCGTGGCTGCGTGCCTCGACGCTGTATCTCGTCAGCGAGGCGTGATCCGCTATGGTCTTGACTGTATTTCTAGAAAAGCAACAACACTCAATCCACAAGTGCAGATCATCCGGAGCGCTTGGCTACATCAACGATCTATGACGATGCAAAGCAAGCCTCAAGGTCCACGGACGTGGTCGGGGCCGTATGCGGCAATGTGGACAGAACACGCTTGACCTACTCACCTTTCTCACCTTTCTGTCTTTGTGGTTGCGCCCGGGCCAGGTTCGAGAAACAAAATCGGAAATTCCGTCAGACCCGGTTGTGCACGAAGAAGATGCTGTGATGCGTGGTTCTGATCTCGCTTGCAACTGGAAGAAAATTGAGATACACGGCCTGCAAGCCTTTCACACCAAAAAAAAAAAAAAAGAAGTCGGAAGTTCCCACCGAAAATAATCATCTGAAATCGTACGCAAATCGCATCGCAATCGCAAATTCGCAATCAGCGAAGGTTCACTCACAAGCAAAGCTGAGTCGGCGCCCTTCGACCATCCCCACCAAAGAAGTTGGAGATGCTGCAACGCTAGCTAGGCTTGCTCCCCCACCTAAGCGCGGATCGACTCGCTTCGTGGCTAATCGGTGTGACCGGTCCTGTGCTCCGTTCCGGCCGTGCGAGTATCTGTAGCCAGATCAAGCTGTCTCGCGGCCCAAGCAGCAGCCACTTTACCGATCCGTCAATTGCACGGCCAAGAGTGACAGTGAGAAACCCTTGATTATTTTAGCAACGACTTGGCGCTCAGTTATCGCACCACATCGCTCTGAACGCAGAGACGGTCCTGTCCCCGACTTGGACCCCGAACTGCCAATGGAAACATCTCGTCGCTTGAGTTCGTTCACCTGCTCTTGCTCCCACCAAACCGTCTTTCATCCCACCCACCTCTTCCTCTTCCTCTTCCTCTTCCATCGTTCGGCGTTTCGCATCGATCTTCAGACAGTTAGCAAACGATCGCACCGCCGATCTTTGGTTCCATCGGTACAGTCTGTCGTCGTTTTTGCTTGGTCCGTGCTTGCTGCCAGTCGACCCTCTGTCAGATCGTCGATTTCCCCTCCTCGTCAACGACGTCAGATCTTCCCTTCCTTACCCTTGAACACTGACCCTGGAGCTTTTCCGATCCTGCGGTATCGTCTGGATTCGATTCCCCATCTGCTCTTGGCGCCATCCTACTCGCCCGCATCCCCGAGGGCGCTGCTGTTCGGCCGCTCACCACCGGGCCTGCCCTATTCAACTACGTTTGGCATCACGTCCTCGATAGACCTCTGATACTTTCAACGGCTTGGCACTTCGACTCTCGATCATCACAACCTCATCAAAGGGTCCATCCATACCAGTCGCTCGGCACGTCAACTCATCACGACTGAACAGAGGTCTTGCCTGCCACTGCTATTCCTAGATGACCTTGTCTTCTACGCTCTGAACAAGTCCTTTCCGACCATCTGTTCTGCTGCGTGCTCGGTATGGAAGATCGTAGAGCATACTCCTTCGTACAGCATCGCTCTCCATCCTTCTCCCAAGCCCCTCATACTTCCAACGACTCCACATCATCACCCTCGCGCCCCGTCACGAGACGCAGCGCTAGTGGCAGCGTCAACCCATCCCTCCTGTCTTCCTTTACGGCTAACGAGAGCATCGACTCAACGACATCTCACTCGCCGCCGTCATTCCCAAACGCGCTCTCCAGACCTGCTCCCATCGCATCAGACGCGACTTTGCCGTCCACCCGTTCCAACATCCGCAGTACCTTCACACCACAGCGATCGGCAACCACCGGCCCGTCCGCTGCTGCTGCTCCCGCCGCCACTGCAATGTCCAAAGTCGATCAGGCAGCCTGGTCCGACGCTTCCGCTTCCGCTACCACCTCAGGTAGCCCGTCCAGCGTCTGGAACGGTCGGCCACCATCCACCATGGACGGAGACGCCATCACTACGGCCTCCACATCCAACGTGAGCACGCCCAGTCGCGGTACCACTGCCCTCGATGCCAAGGACGCCGCTTCCAATGCTCCCATCTTCCATCCTTCGCCTCTGCTCCCACAAGAGGGGTCTGCTTGGTCTCTGCCTCGCTCCGGCTCGCTCACCTGGGCGAACGACCTCACTGCGAGACCAGCCCCTGCCGAGCTTGTCAATGACTCGGTTACGTCCAGCCCGAGCGCAGTCAAGCGCGTCACTGCCAACAAGTCACCGGCTGCTTCCACCGATCCCTCATTGACAGTCAAGGATGCAGCAGCACCGGCGACGACCAACGACAGTCTGCAATCTATATCGCCGAGCACCACCAAGAAGGCAGCGGCACCCGTGCCTAAACGTGCTCCAATTCGATCCGCGACTTTGGATCCAAGCCACCTCGCTTCCAAGGCAAGGCTTAGCGAAGATGACGATGACGGTTCGCTGCCCTCAGGCCAACCCTCTGCCAGCACCCAAGACGAAGAACTAATGGACGGCATTGGAACGCTCTCCATCGCCACGGATAACATCGCCCCTTCCAGTGCTGTGCCGCAGCAGCACGGCTACAGTTCTCCGCCAGCATTTATCGGTGCCATGGGTCACCATGCCCCGCGTCCCTCTGGCTCTTTCCCCCCACCCCACTTCAGCCCTGGCGAGGCGTTCATGCACCCATCGCCTTACCTGCCCGGAAGCGGTGCTCGCTCTCCCGATGCATACTCGCATGGCTACCCGGGCGTTACCAACATGCTTCCTGGCATGGCTCCGATCGACATGTCCGGCTACGAATCGTATCGCACTACGCCTGACCCGTACGCACCGACCATGCCAGGGCGCGCCATCTTTGCATCACACGGCTCGCAGGGCTCCACGCCACAAAGCCCGTCGTTCGGACCGGCGCCACTGGGACCTCACTTCAATCCTTCGATGCGCAATGGTGAGGCGCTCTTCTATCCTGGTATGGTACCCGGGTTCGGTCCCCCGAACATGGCTGGAGGCATGGCGTCACCTGTCCGACCTGGCATGCCACTGGGGCCTGGGCAATATGGGTTCGGCCCTGGCCCTGGCGTCGATGCACGCTCGTCACAACTCGCCCAGTCTCCGATGATTGCTCCCGGAATGGGTATGCCAGTGGGTGCGTTGATGATGCCCCCAACGAGTCCGTCCATGGATGCCTCGCACATGCCTCCTCCCGGTGGGCCGGACAGTCGCAGCTCGCCAAGCCTTTCGCAGTCCTCGCCCTACGCTCCTGGTCCGCATCGCAGAATGGGATCCTCGGGCCCCGAACCCTTTGGGCCAGGCATGAGCGTGTCTCCGCGGCCTCCCTTCGGTATGACTAGCCAAGCGGGCCCGTTTGTTCCTGGTCAAGCTGCGATTCACGGCATGATGGGCGGCGCTCCCGGTCCTATGATTCCGTGGAACGGACGTTTCCACGACCACCGCCGCGTGCCCACGGGTCCGGGTGGAGTCATGCCTCCCGTCGGTGGGTATGCCATGGGCATGGGCGGAGGTCCCATGGACCCGCACTATGCGCGCAATGGAGCCTTTTACGGCAGTGCTCCCTTCCAGCACCCAGCAGGCGGCAGCGGAAACGGCGGTGGTTCAGCTGGCAACGGAGGCACACCCCACCATGCGCGCAGCCCGCTGCTCGAAGAGTTCCGCAGTCGCCATGCCAAGAACCGCAAATTTGAGCTCGCCGACATCTACGGCAGCGTGGTCGAGTTCAGCAGCGACCAGCACGGCAGCCGCTTTATCCAGGAGAAGCTCGATACCGCCTCGGATGAGGAGAAGAAGACGCTCTTTGATGAAGTGCTGCCTCACGCTCGACAGCTCATGACCGACGTGTTTGGCAACTATGTCATCCAGAAGATGCTCGAGCACGGGGATGACGAGCAGCGCGATATTTTGGCACGCGAGATGGAGGGCCACGTGCTGTCGCTCTCGCTGGGCACGTATGGGTGTCGTGTGGTGCAAAAGGCATTTGACCACATTTCGGCGGTGCAGCGGGAGAAACTGGCCAAGGAGCTGGATGGACATATCATGCAGTGTGTGCGCGACCAGAACGCGAACCATGTGGTGCAGAAGGTGATCGAGCGCGTGGATGCGGGCAAGATCGACTTTATCCCGCAGGCGTTTGTGGGACATGTGCCGGCGTTGGCGTCGCACTGCTACTCGTGCCGCGTGCTGCAGCGCACGTTTGAGCACTGTACCGAGGCGCAGTCGCGGCCGTTACTGGACGAGCTGCATGCGGAGGCGGTCAGTCTAATGCAGCACCAGTATGGGAACTACGTGATTCAGTGGGTGTTGCAGCGTGGTCAGCCGAGGGATCGCCAGGCGGTGATAGGCAAGATCAAAGGGTCGGTGTTGGTGTTGTCACGGCACAAGTTTGCGTCGAACGTGATTGAAGAGGTGGTGAGGACGTCGAGTATGCAGGATCGGGACGAGTTGTTGGCCGAGATTCTTACGCCCAAGCCTGTTCCTTCTCCCGCTTCTACCACCACCACCACTGCCGGCGCTGCGTCGTTGGCAACCGCTGCTGCCGACTCTACCTCGTCCGCAACGGACGCCACTTCAACGAGCGCACCCGCACCAGCATCTCCGACCAAGATCGCCCCGGCCGTGCTCATGATGAAGGACCAGTTCGCAAACTACGTCCTGCAGCGCTTCCTGGAAAAAGCCGACGCGCAGCAGCGCGCCAAGCTGATCGAGCTCGTCACACCCAGCCTGGTGAGTGCGCGCAAGGCTGCGGTTGCAGGTGCAGGCGCAGCAGGTGGACAGCAGCATACCACGAAGCACTTGATCGCGATCGAGCGGTTGATTGATAGTCTTCAGGATGGAGCGTCGCCGACGGGGACGGCGGGGCCGGCGGTGAGCGGGAGAGAGTAGCGCGGTTGAAGTTTGTTTTTCTTTGCATTGCAATAGACGGGTTTTGTTCAGCATGCTTTTCGTGTCACGAGTGTGTGAAGCGGACTCAAGAGTGGGGTCCGGCTGGTTCGACGGGCAGACACACAGACATTGTGAACAGGGAGAAACTGCATTACAAAGCGGCTGTGGCCGCACACGGGTGGTGAGAGATCTGCGTAAAGTTAGACAGCGACGGCAGCGGCGCTTGTCGGTGGGGCATGCGGGTGCGCCGCGGGAGCCGGGCTGGCGTCGTCTTCCCAACTCTCGTCCTCGTCCTCGACCTCGTCCACGTCCACGTTTTGGTCCTGGTCCTCATGCACACCCTCTACGGCGTCCATGCCGGGTTGACTCTCGCCGGCGCGCTGCTCGGCGTTCTGGCCCTGGTATCGCGCAGACGTCGAGCCCCTGCTCGACCTGCGGCTGTCCTCCGCTGCAGCCGCAACCGCAGCCGCGCCAGAGCCCTGGGTGCCAGAGCCAGGGGCGTATCTGCGCATCCTCCCGACACCGAACCCTGTGATCGGCGGCGGCAGTGCGGCTGGGCCTGCGCTGCTGCTCGTCGCGGCGTCACTAGCAGCAGCGGTGCCACGATCGCCCACGGACGAAGGGGCAGCAGCGGGGACACCCTGTCCCGTGCGCTTGCCCAGCGACCCAGGGAATGGGTGCAGCTTGGCATTGTTCTCAAGCTTGTAGTTGGCTCGCGTCCGCTTGCGTCCCAGTGAGTGTTGCGCCGGGATCCGCGGCCCACTTGCCGCAGCGCTCGACCTGGTTGAAATAGGCCGGTGCAGCCCACCGCCACCTCCTCCGCCGATCGTCACCCCGACTGCTGGTGCCGCAGCGGACGCGGAGAGGCCGGCCCTCGGAGTGGCCCCCGCCACTGGGCTCTCGGGCGGCGGAGCGGGAGAGACGTACCACGAATACCCGCTGTAGTACGCCAACCCAGACAGCAGGCGTGCGCTGTACCCGCTGCTCCTCGCCCGATTCGCACCACTGGCGGCAGAAGGCGCACTAGTCACAAGATTGCGCTTCACCGCACGCACCGACCGCCGACTCGTTCGATCGAGCTCGCGCAGCGTCTCGACCGCTTTGGTCGTCGCGTCCGGTTTCGCCTCTCCCACGCCCGGCCCCGCCGTTGTTGAGGCGCCAATGTCAGCATTCGAACCCTGCACCGACGTGCCTGCGGTGCTGTGCGTGAGGTGCGAGCTGCCGCTTGAACTCGCAGCGTTGGTGAAGCCGGACGACGTTGTCGAGCTTTCTGTCGTCGTCGTTGCTGCGGCTGCGGCACCGATCACAGTGCTGGTATCCTGTTTCGTCGACGCACTACGGACAGAGATCACGCTCGCCGTTGTCGCTACGACATCAGCACGCGACGCAGACACAGAGATCGAGCGCGCCGTCGAGTTGAGCGAGATCTTGCGGCTGCGACGCGACGCTGCGCCCGCAGACGACTTGCTCGGACTAACAGACACGCCCAAACTGTCGGGATACCTCGCGCGCACCTCCTTTGCCTTCGCTTTCCCCTTCCCCTTGTCACTGCCCGCCAACGCCGACCCATCCACGCTGTCATACCCACCAGACGAGCGAGGCGTCGGCGCCTCAGACCCTTCCGACGGCGTACTCAGCCCGTCCAGCTGCAGTCCCAAACTGTGCCGTGCTCCTGGAGCCAGACTCAGCGCCAGCGCGTCCGATCCCGCCAGCAGCATCGCACTCACACGTCGCGCTTGCTCCTTGACCTGCCCCTGATCCGTCGTCATGAACGGCATCGACTCGGACAGCGCGTCCGCCAACAGAGCCACCAAGTCGGTACTTGGCTGCGAGGGCATCGGCCCATCTTGTTGGATATCGATGCTAGGTAGTGGCTGCTTTGTGGAAAATGATCGAGGCGAGAAGCCAGACTGCGAGTTCTGCCGCCGTTCCATCTCGGCGAAGAGTGCCGACGAGAGACGGCGCATCTTTCGCTCCAATCCTGGTGCTGTTGGACGTTCCCTCCTATCTTGCTCGTTCGTATCTCCACGCTTCGAGGCGGGACGCTGGCCGGCGGTGTCACCTGACGATTTGTCGCTGCGCGGCTGATGCTCGTGACGTCCACCGTCCACGTGGGTGGCAAAGTATTCATCGGACAAAAGCCGTGAACGCTTCTCGGCTGGACTCATTGTCAAAGCCATCGCTGGCGGCGAGCCATGCTCCTCCCGACGCAGCATCACATCCTCCCCAGCGTCCTCCACGTCCTGAAGGACCTCCTGCTGATCATCCGGCGCCAAGTTCAACGTAGCTCGTTTGAACTGTTGAGCCGCAAGCCCATAGATAGGCTGATCCGAAGTTCGGCCTTTGGACAGATAGTCTCCCCGACCAGCTTCTTCAAAGTCGCTAGCAGCCACCGAGCCAGGGACCGTCTCAGTGCCCTCCGAGGGCGTCATGGGAATGAAGCGTTTCTTCATCCGCGCTGGAGACAGCAGGGCCGAAGAGGTCAACGAGGATACAGAGTACGACATGGGGTCATCGGCGCCATTGTCCGAGTCGGTAGAGGTAAACATGCCCGGCGACGCGGGTGATGCGCTTCCCGTGGACTTGCGCAGCCCTCGGCCCGCAAAAGAAGGAGGAGCCAGACTTTGCAGATCGAGCATCATGGTGGGACGGGCCAGCGGGCTGCCCGGTGATGTCGGCTTGTTGGGCGAACCGGGGAAGGTGACAGCAGAGCGATCAAGTACTGGTGTTCCAGGAAGAGAGGATGTGCGAGGCGGCAATGGGCTCTTAGGCGGCCCTGTCGCCGGAACTGGGGTGAGGATCTTGGTCTGACCCGGTTCGGCTGACGCTTCGGCAGGTGCGGCCTTCTCCGCTGGAATCTGTGGTGCTGTGTCGCTAGATTGGATATGAGGTGTGTCCAATTTCCTAGGCGTAGCAAGTATCTCTGGCACGTCAGACAAACGCGTCGTCGCAACACGCTCCGGAGTGGATGGCGTCTGCATTCCTGGCGATGGTTCCTTGCTTTCCACTGGGGGGCGAGGTTTGCGGAGGACACCCTGGCCTACCATGGCGGGCAGCGTTCTGTGCTTGTACCAGGTGCCACCTCCTTGCCCCAGACTCTCGGCTACGTTGTCCGGATCGGTGCTTGAATGCGAGTCGAAATCGTGATACAATGAAGGTGAGACGTGCATCGTCTTTGCGACTTTGGCGACGGACGAGATGCTTCTTGGCACCAGCGTCGAGGCGACCATCTTGATGACCGAAGCTGGGACCCAAGCAGCCATTTCACCGAGATCAGAGACTTGGGTGATACACACCGCTGGTCCACGCGGATCGCGGATGGGGGCGGAAGGGGGAGGAGGCGCTACGCTGATGCTAGTACCATCGACAGAGTCGGAACCTTGCCGAAGATGTCTGCTGCCAGAGCTGCTGGAGGAGTTCGATCGTCCCCGTCGACCAAGGGCGAAGAGACCCTTGCGGATATGCGAGCCTTTCGCGGAGGTTGGAGATGAAGTGCTCTTGCCGAGATCAGACATGCCTGCAAAGCTGTCTGGCACGCCGTCGTCACCTAGATCTTCGACCATGAAGCCGCCCGTTTTGAGTTCGAAGCGGGTGTAGCCTTTGCGTGGTGGCAGACTGGGATCAATGACGCTTTGCGATGTGGAGACGAGGCGGAGTCGGCCCTGTCCGGCGCCCGAGTCAGAAGAAGATTGCTTGGGAGGGAGCCGAGCATCGACGCTGAGAAGAACCATGTCTCTAGCCTTGGCGACCATGAAAATGCTTCCGAAGCGAAGAAGCTCGACACGAGCAGCTACGGCTCGAGCTATCTCTGTTGTAAGACTGGAGACAGGCGCAGCATTCGATGAAAGGCGCGGCTCGTTCGATAGCCAACGCTTGACCGCTGCTTCCTCAACAGTGTTGTCCCAGAGCTTTCGATTCTCTGCACTGGCCATAAGCGACCAGAATTGTCTCGCTGTGACGCCGGGAAGGGTAGACTGGACGCTGAAAAGGAATCGGTTGGGATCTGGATGGGAGCGGACGGTGATGGAAGATGCAAAGCCACCGGGTGTGGCGGGTGGGGATGTGGTGGTATATAGGACGTTCCATTCGGGTATTGGGATCTCTGGATCGACTCGGTCGAGTGCAGCGGGTATGGACGATGAAGCGTCATCGTTGTCAGTGAGAGGAAGAAGGCTGGCCGACTCTGGATCGGCATAGGCGAGAAATTGGTGGAGCACATGAAGAGACTCTTCGGTGAGCTTGACGGCAGAGCTCGAGAGAGAAGCTGCCGTATTAGCTGTGAAGGAAGGGTGTGGTTTTGATGGTCCAGCTGTCGTCGGTGCTGCCGTCACCACGGCTGATCTAGCTGACCTCATGAAAGCCGGCATGTCGTCTACCTTTGGATCAAGGGATGAAAGGCAAAATCGACTCTCACACGGATCTACTCGTCCTGGCCGAAGACTCTAGAGGCTGAGCACGAACATGAGCTCGGCGTTATCGCGATGCCATGCGCACATTTGTAATGCTTCGTTGATGCCTTTACTTGCGCGTGTCTTCTCCGCACAGACTATGTTGAATGCATCAAGTCCTTGTCAAGATGCTGCTGCTTCTGCTGTGCCGGCGGCGGCGTTAGATGCGGTAGCCGCACAAGGGTTGAGTTGCTGAGTGAATGCAGGCAGCTGGTGCTGGGTAGATGCTGCTTTTTGGCGGATGAGTCAGGACTGATTTGAGTGAAGGAAAGACGGACAACCTTGATCGTCTCGACCGTCCATAAGTGAGGCAAGTCCGAAAGCGTATGGAGCAGCTGCAACATGCGTCGTTTGAAGAGTTTAACCTGCGAGACTCGAGTGTGTGTTTGTTTCGCCTATGCTTAGCAAGGGTCCTCTTGAAAGCAACACACGCGCCGCCTCGGATCTCTCTGCACATGCTCGTCGAGGCCCCTGTCTGAGTTGAGTTTACTAGCAGCAGTAGCGCGTTGTTTTGTTCTATGGGCAGCCTAGTCCGAGGGACTTTTTGCGAAATGCAAGGTTCCGTCATGAGGAATTTCCTTCTTGTTAGATTGACTGGGACTCGGAATTCGGAAGCTGCACCGCTTTGTGTGTTGGAAGGACTGCGAAGAACAACACCTGAACGAGCAAGCGGCACAGTGCTGCAACGGACTCAACAACAACCATCTTTGCGACCGAAGGGCTTGTTCGCATACGACGCTCAAGTGCGCTAATACTGCATTCGCCTCGGTAGTCTAGCCAATCCATACCTCTTGGATCACGATTGCTCCACCATGCAGGCCGAGGTCGACGCTACCCAGGACACCGAGTTCCACGATGCGTTGAGGGCGCACGGCATCATCCCTCCCAAGCCTCCATCGCGGTCTCCTTCGCCGGAGCTTCCTTCTGCGGGCGAGTTGCGCACACAAGCACTCAAACAGGCCACCGTAGATGATCTCGATCTCGAGCTGGAAAACGAACTGGACGACGAAGAGGAGAGGTTGCTCGAAAAGATTCGTCGTCAACGCATGTCGCAGCTGCGCGCCGAAACCAAAAAGGCACGCTTCGGACGAGTCTACCCCATCAGCAGACCGGACTATACACGAGAAGTCACCGAAGCTAGCAAAGAAGACCCGGATGCGAATCCCGATGCGCAACGCGACGACGAACAAGAGCAAAAACCTGACACCACCAGCAATGCCGACAAGCAGCGTCAAGGCGGCACCGGAGTCGTCTGCTTCCTCTACAAGGACGGCATCGACACATGTCGCTTGCTCGCCGGCTACCTCGACACCCTCGCCGCCAAGTACCCTTCCACCAAGTTCGTCAGCATTGTCGGCGACCAATGCATCCCTAACTACCCAGACCGTAACCTCCCCACGCTGCTCATCTACCGCAACGGCGAGCTCCACCGGCAGATCGTCGGCCTGCGTCCCGAGATCGGATTGGACGGCATGAAGACCAAATGTGAAGACATTGAGTTGTTGCTCACTGCGGTTGGCGCGATTCAGAGGTCGCAGGTGCCAGGTGCACCCACGAGTCTGGGAGCGCAGAAGCCGGATACCATTGACGAAGGGGATGAAGACGAGGATGAGGGGGAGGCAAGTGGAGTGAGGCAGAGGAGCATTCGCGATTCGGGGCGGCAAAGGACGCAGGAGGAGCTGGATGACGAGCTGGATTGGGATTGAGTGGATGCCTGCTTGTTATCTGTTGTACCACTAGACAACGCCATCCTGCCGTTCCTAGTTCGTTTCATCCAAGTACGGCCTGTGACGGTGCTCGCCGGTTTGATGCACGTGCGGAGAGTCGAGCTACGGTAATGCTCGGCTGTTGAGTTAGGAAACGCAGGCGAAGTGTGCTTGTGAAGAAGGGGGATCTAACATATCTTGGCCTCGCAATTGTCTTCTACAGTACAGTACTGTACTGTAGCTCCCTCGCTGTTGATCGCCTTGTTTAGAGGGGAAAAGGCACATGTGCAACGACTTTGACTCCGGGCTGCACACCGGCTGTTCTGCGCACCTCTCGACTCAATGATGCAACCATGACCGATTGGGAGTACCCGTCCAAGCCAGGAAGCTGCAGCCTGGACGTACGTCTCGGCACGGCGGCTTCGGATGCAGAACTGGCGCTGCCGAATACCACCACCGCTCTGCACTCTTCCTAGTAATGAAAGAACAGGACTATAGAAGCACAACGAAGCGAGTCACACTGATCAAGGTCAAAGCAACGAAGGTGTGCACGTGTTGGTCAGGAACAGGAGCCAGCCATCTTTTCCACCGCCGGCAGACAGATCAGCTGCACGGCGATTTGTTTCGGCATTTCAGACCCAGAGTAGGCGCTTTCTCGCATCATTCTTAGCGCACGGCCGTGCACATCTGCCTGGCTGTTCCTCCTCCACTTGAAACTTGTTTTTTGCAGATCCTTACTGCTGTTCATCCGCTTCTTCCATCCCTTCTACCAACACCACACACCCTCTTTTCCCAACTCTTTTCCCAACTCGCCAGACGGATCAGCCTACGCAACAATGACGACCCCTGACCGAAGCGGCGCGCCGGAAGACATCGGCCTGCTCGAGATCTTCGGTGGACCCGCTTCCACCTTCACGCGCTCGATCAAGCTCGGTCTACACGAACTCGGGATCCACTTCATCGAGGTCAACCGCGCCCCGCACTCGGAGGATATCAAGTCTCGCAACCCCTACGGTCTGCTTCCCGTGCTCGTGCATCGTCCTGACGGCCTCTACACCAAGCCGGACGACATTGTGACGCTGTACGAGTCCAACGCGATCCGTCGGTACATTGACGAGTACCTTGCTCCCATCGCTGCGCACTCTCCCAAGGGCTTGCGACAACTCACACCCGCCCTGCTTTCCTCGGGCGGCACGGTGGATGCAGCCACAGTCATCCTGAGGGCGAGACTTGACGGCTTCGTGTCGAGCTTCTCGCAGACCATCTTCCCAGCTCTGGAGGGCGGCTTCATCAAACCGGCGGCACAGATGAAGAAGAACGGCGCCGACATCGAGACGATCAACGTCGCCCTCGAACCAGGCCTCACGCGCACTCACTCGTTGCTTGAGATCGTCGAGTCGCAAGCCAAGTCGCACAACTCCGCTAAGAGCGCCGGCTGGATCCTCGGCGGCGAGAGCACCGATGTCACCTGGGCCGACCTCTTCCTGTTCCCCATCCTGGACGACTTGCGAGCCAGCCCCGCTGGGCAGCTCGTCAGCGGAGACAGCCCCACCTTCCCTTGGCTGGCCGACTGGCTCAACAGGATGGACGCCAGACCGAGTGTCAAGATCACCCATGAGGGGACCGTTGCTCACCAGGCTGGCAGGAAGCCTTAAGCTCTGTACAGCACCACAATCCCGGTTAAGTTGTCGTGCCTCGCTCTAATACACCCCTCATGCTGTTCCGGAAATGTTTCCGAGTGCGTACGAAGTCCTGAGGTGTGAATTGATATGCATGCTTGCGTACTGGAACGATGTATGTGAGACATAACGCTGAGAGGGATTCTACTTGCGTGACTGTGTTGTAGAAGATTGCAGCTCTTCCTTCGTCAACGACCGCGACGACGAAGAAGAAGAGCCGCTAGAGGTCTTTGCCTGAACTGTAGAGTGCACAGCGTCAACCTGTCGCTGCTGCTGCTGTTGCTCCTCATAATCGTAATCCGGTTCGGTGTCGAGCGGGGCATAACCCATCTTACCCGCACGTCTCGCCTGGGCATTCACCGCCTTGACCGCGCCTTCAGGAGGCTGCCACTCGAGCTCTGCGAACCTTGGGTACAAGAGCTGCGTAGTGATATCGCCCCACCGCTGCAGCTGGTCCACACTGTACTGGCCCGTCCCGTTGCGCTCGAGGTCGTACCGGTTGAGCAGCTCGACCATGAGTTTGCGCATGAAGTCGACAAACACCACATCGACCACGTCGTCGTCCGATGCGGGCAGAGGGTCCGGGTTCGAGGCGACGTATTCCGGCTGGTTCCGGTAGAAGGGTAGTGGCGAATGGATTGTGTCGTCGCCCGCGCCCGCGCACTGGTCGACGGTCCGGTAACCCAGCGAAGGTTTGTCGAGCGAGTCGTACTTGTGGAAAAACTTGAGCAGCTCTTCGTCTTCTTCCGCCTCGAGCTCTTCGATGCTCTGGATCGTGGTGTTGGTGAAACTGCCGCTTTCGCCATCGCCAGCGGCTGCAGCGGCCGCACGCTGCCGATCCGCCTGTTCGGCCTGCAAGAACTTGAACCACTGTGACTTTTGCCATCGCACGAAGATGTCCTCCATGAACCCACTACCATATCGCAGAAGAGCGTCGCCATCCGAAAACTGCGTTCCGCCCTGCATCACCTCGACCACAGCTCCTCTCTTGAACGTCAGCAGTCCATCAAGCAGATGCTTGGCCACCCCCCACGGGACATCAGCCATGTACAGAAAGCGGTCCTTGAACGGCGAAACGATGTACTGGTCGTTGCGCGTAAAAGGGCCTGAGTACACGTCAAATCGCTGCGAGCCACTATTGATGAGCACCAAACTCTGCTTATCCTGCCGCGACTTCTCCGAAGGGCGCACCACCTTGGGCAGCACCCGATCAGCCAACAGGCTCAGCAGACTCGAATTGTCGCCGTACGGGACGCGATCCAAGTAGTAATCCTGCGGCACGACGCCATGCAGCCGCGAAAGGCTCCAAGCTTCCGAGATGGCATCCATGATGAATCGAATGAAACTGCCCTTCTTGGTGGCCAGCTCGCGTGTACTAGACAGCTTGAGGTGATGTGCAAAGTTCCTCGGATTTGAGTCTATGTATCGGCGGGTGAACTTGACTTTGCCGCGACCGCCGGCACGCTTGCGCTTCTGGAGGTCCTTGATGCCCATAAAGCCGATGGTCTCCATGTATCGACCGCTCTCGAGCGCCATAGTCTGGCTGTCCATCATCCTGCAGTCGCGCACGTGTGTGTGCCCGCCAAAAATGGCGATGGGCGTGTCGGGGAAGCGCGAGCGGATCTTAGAGTGGACCGCCTCCCAGCCTGGATCGCCCGAGACAGGCATGTGCCCTAGCACGACAAAGGTGTCGACGCCCCAGTCGCGAGCAAGGTCGAGGCTGCGATCGAACCACTCTTCCTCGACCATCTCCTGCGGCGATTGCACGGCAATGCCTTTAGCAGCGAGCTTAAAGTCGAAAATGATACCATACGACATGATCTTGAGCCCTTGCACGGGCGTGACCAGTGTCTTGAAGAGGGATCCGATCGGAGCATAGCTTGCGTTCGGAGCGTCGGGATGGGGCAGCGCAATTTTGACGTTGCTCGTCATGTACCTGCCTCCCCACTGTGGCACAAAATTCTGGTATACGTCCTTGGCCACCGTGTAGTTGTAGAGCTCGTGATTGCCGATGGTGAGCAAATCGTAGTCGACCATGGCAAAGATTTGGTCACTGACGTGTCCGTCGACGGCCTCTTTACCACCTGGTTCGTCCTTGTTATAGGGAGGGAAGCCATCAGCGATGCCGTTGCCATCATGCAGATCGCCCGTATCGATCAGCAGGAGATCTCGGCCTTCGCGCCGCGCCTTGGTTGTCATCTTGGACGCAAAGGAGGCCCAGTCACCCCAGTCACCGGAATAGGAGGGTTCGGGTGGCGAAAGCTTGCGATGCCCTTGAAACCAGCCATGTACGTCGGTAGAGTGGAGCATATTTAGGTCGCCCCAATCGAGCTCGCGCAGCTTGTCGTCGGATCTGGGCATACGCCCGCGTTCTCGACTCCATCGCTGGAAGCCTTCCACCTCAGCGCGGTAGTTCGCAAGTGAGTCGACGTCCGTGTCGACGTGGTAGTTGAATGCGAGCTTGCTCGATAGTTGCTCAACTGGGGAGCTCGCGAGGGTCGTGCATATCGTCGTCAGTCCCAGCATCGCTGTGTAGAGGAGTCTTGACCTTGAGCTTTTACAAAGCCGTGGTCGACGAGCTTGGCCCGTCGGTGCGGCGGGAGAAAAGGAGTTCATTGCGATGATGAAAACTCCACTTGTCGGCTCTAGGGTCGACCCAGGGCCGCAATACGTGTATACGAAGTGTCTGCTTCAGCGCTGATGGTGCCGGGCTAAATGCACCTCCCGCCGTGACCTCGCTCTAGAATCGCATGCTAAGTGGCGGAGCGCAAGCCGAAGCAACCTCGAAAGACAGATCGACACACCTCTCTCGCTGGGCGATACCGAAGAGTGTGTGCGGCACTTGAGTCGACGGAAGGATGAAAAGAGTAGAGAGATAAGAGAGAGTTGTTCAGAACAGAAGGGTCCTCCATCGGAAGGACCGAACGCTTGCTTATTTTTGGGTTTGTGTGGGCACGAGCGTAGCTGCAAATTCAAATGCAGGACCGCCGAGCTGCTGCCGCGAATTTACTGAGCGAGGATGATGAGGTGGAGGCCTTGACCTGGCTTTTCGGTAGACCCGACGAGCTCGTTGCACTCGATGGCAGCTCGCTCGAGCCTCGAACACGAACATCGAACAATTAACCTCTCCGCATAGCAACAACGCAGTGCAATTGAGCTACCAGGCAGCGCGCCTCATACGCCAATCACAGACACGGACAAAGCCGTTTCGGCAACGAAAAGCGGCATCCACAGCAAAAGACTGTTGAAAAAAGAGTGGCAGGGTATGTAACGACCTTAAGACTAGGTGAAATGAATTGAGTGACATAGAGCATCAAGATGTGCTGCACTGACCCTACATAGACGCAGTCACTGAAGAGCCAGCGGCCGAAGACGAAGGCGTCGACTTGGGCTTAGACTTGTTGAGCTTCTTTTTCTTCTTCATCATGGCCGACGCTACGGCCGAGCGCACGTTCTCGACAATCTCGCGGCTCTGCTCGATGTACTGCGAGTCTTCGATGCGCTCCTTCCTCTTGGTACCTGCAGCAGCTGTAGAAGATCCATCGGGGTTCTTGCGATGAACCGATGTGTTGACAGGACGGCTAGGGCCCGCTTCAGGACTAGAACTACCGTCCGTGTCGAACTCTTCCCCCGCATCTGCCATCTTCTCAGCAGCTTCGGCGAGATCCTTCTCGCTGCGAGGTGCGCGACCCAGCATCCTTTCCAGCTTGGCGTACTTCTTCTTTTGCGCTTCGTCCATCTGGCGTTTTCGTTCCGATTCGCCCTCGAGGTACTCGGCGAGCTTCTTGGCTTCTTTCAGCACGCCCAGTCGGCGTCCGTTGAGGTCGCGGCAGGAGTCGTTGTTCGTGTTGCGTGCTCCAGCAGACATTTTGCCACCTTGCGAACGTAGCATCGATCCGAATCCACCTTTGCCGCCGGGCAGCAGCGCCCTCAACTGCAGTACGACCGGGAATGCATTGTTGCTCGAGGAAAGACCGGAGAGCTTCGAGCCGGAAGAAAGTCTGCGACCGTGATGGGTGATGGAGAAGCTCGTCGACGTTTTCGCGGACAGAGCATGGCTGAACCCATCCAAGACGTCGGCCGCGGTCGCTTGTGCCGGGAGTGAAAGGCAGAGATGCTTTGGAAATGGGTCAAAGGACTCTACTAGAACCGAGATCATGGTGGGCAATCGTCGATTAAACTGGTGTGAAGGTGATGTAGCGATCAAAATTGCCAGGAGTGTCTCGTATGAGGGATATTTTACGACGGAAGAGATCCAAGTTGCTGATGGTGGTGATGGTGATGGTGGCAAAGAGACAAGGCGGATTTGGCTGGCTGTCTGGAATTCGAATTGCTGAAATCTCAAAAAGCCCCAAATCCGCGGGCTTCACGTTGATGCAGGGTCTGACGAGAAAGATCTTCCTTTCTCGATGTCGTCCAAGCAGTTGAGGCTCTCAACATCCATCGACGCTTGCCCTCCTCTCGAGGAGACCACTCTCGCCTTTTGACAAACCAGCTTCCGATAGTCAGCATGGTCTGCAGCAATGAAGCTGCGTCGACACGATGACCAACTCTCACGGATTCGTGCTCGAGTATCCGCGCATTCGTGTCGACCACTTCGATCAAGCGCGCGTGCCGCTCCCTGCCTCGCTTCTCGCCCACCGCCGCTCTATCGCCAAGGATGTCGCCGATGCAGGTTCCAACCTCGATGGTCTCTCCTTCGCTCCCGGACAAACACACTTTGACATGCCCTTGCTCTACCTGCTCACACACATCCACACCGACCACCTCAAGGGCCTCGATCGTCCAGGTATCACCGTCCCCATCTACTGCAGCACCACCACCAAACAGCTCTTGCTCAAGTACGAGCGGCAAAAGACGCGCGTCGAGAAGGACCGCGATGGCACGCATACCAAGAATGTCGGTGTTGTGCGGCCCTACGCTCATCTGCGTGTCACCGACGACCACGCCGCGACGAAAGCAAAGCTGTCAGGATATCAGTCGACCAGTGTGGATTTGCTCCACCCACTGCCGTTCAACGTTCCCACAAAGGTGCAGTACACACCAACATCAAGCGTGACCTTGACGCTGATCGAGAGCAACCACATGGTTGGCGGCGCTATGTTTTTGATACAAGGCGCCCAGGGTGCGGTGCTGCATACAGGTGATATGCGAGCAGAGGAGTGGTGGTGTGAGGCTCTTACTCGCAACCCGTCTCTATCGCCCTATCTCTGTTGGGGCATACAGGGAGATGCAGCGGCGCAGACTGACGGTGTCGAAAGACAAGACTGGGCCGATAACATCGAATCGCTCGGAAGCAACGCCTCGTCGTCTCGTCCAGCGGATGAATCCCTTTCTCAGTCGTATATCGACTCGCAGTCTCAAGATCACCACATTCGTCACCTCTCTGACGGCAATCGTGCGCACGACCTAAATCCAGCAACCAAGGGCAAGCCATGGTATCGATCTCAGCTACGTCTTCGCAACATCTACCTCGACACAGAGCTCCTCCTCTGCAACCAAAAAGTGCCCACCAAGCAACAGGCCTGCCTCGACATGGTCATGCTCATGCGCATGTACCCGCCCTCCACCGTCTTCTTTCTCAACTGCTGGACATGGGGATATGAAGACATGCTGATCGTCACAGCAAAAGCCTTTGGATGCAAGATCCACGTTGACCGCTTCAAGTACATCATGTACAAGGCTGCCCGAACTGAAGCACCCTTTCTAGCCGACATCATCACTCAGGATGGCAGCAAAACTCGCTTCCACGCATGCGAGAAGCGGAATGTATGCTCTACAGTGCAAGCTCTTGCGTTGCGGTACTCGACCGCTGCCGATCCAGCGTTGGCCAGAGAAGCATTGGCCGCGCACTCACAGATTGACAGCAGCAGTCCTGATACACGGCAGAGGTGGGGCCCTCCGCGCTCGCAACCAGAGCCGTTGCTCGTGTACGTCAATCCGGGCCAGATCGCTGCAGAAAAGTGGCCGTCCATGTTGGAAGATACCAGACTTCGGCTGGAGGCTGCACAGAGACACGAGACTGCTTGGCCTGAAGCGCTCGTAGTACCGATAGAACGCCATTCGACGCTGCCTGAGCTGCAGATGTTTGTCAGCCTCTTTCGCCCAAAGACCGTATCGCCGAATACCATCTTGGACCCCAAGGGCGGTCTCGACTATTACCTGCTCCATCACCTGTTCGGCCATCTTCTTGCTGGAGCAGATGATCGCCGCAGGATGGCTGACGAAGGGCTGCTGCTGCTCGGCAACCAGACGTGGAGCTTTTACGAGGCGCAGCTGGCGCGCGCGCGCGAGCAGGCGCAAGCCAAACGAATCGGCGGAGGCGTGGGCGATTCAGCCGAAGCCGTTCGAGCGGCGAGTGCAAGCCTCAATGCCAACGTACACGCAGAGAGCGTCAGCGGGAGCCTCGATGCCTGGCAGCTGGAACGGCTTTCACAATTGAGAGGTATCAGCTTCAAAGGCTTGATGATGCAGAACATGGCGGGCAATTTGGCGGCGATGCTCGAAATCGAGCGCTGGAGAAGAGCAGCGGGTATCGAGGAGCCGACTAGAGGCCTTGACAACGTGATAGAGGAATCTTTGGGCAGCACGCAGAGTAAGACAGACGCTAGCGTGTCCAGCGTCGGCTACGATGCGGATCACAGCCAGTTTGCAGAGACGCAGGTGGTGACGCGCGAGGCGGGCTTGAGTCGCAATATGCACGCAGATGAAGTTGCGCAGTCCTTGTCTGCGCCGACTGTACACGCAGGGGCGTGTGATGAGAGCTTGAAGGACAACGCATGCGCTTCAACACCGTTTGCGCACGACATTGCAGCGGAGCCGGAGCCTCGTGCAGCAGCAGCTTCAGTTTCAGTGTTGGTCGAACCGTCGCAGCACTCACAGCTATCCGCAGCCGAAGGCGAGGACGATGAAGGATCCACCGCACTGTCCGAAGACCTCGCAAGTCGATACCTCAACGTCCTCATCCACTACTTCAATGTCTCTTTCCATCGCACCGATGCTTCGTACGTTCAAATGTGGAAGTCGGTGCGCCGGGACATGGCGGAAGAAGCACAAAAAGTCGAAGAGCACTGGTTTAGAGAGACCGGGGTGTTGCCGCCTTTGTGGAGCTCGCAGATCGTCGCATACGAACCCAAGCTCGATAGCGGTGCAGCTAGTGACACTACCCCTGATGAAACGACAGAGGAAGATAAAGGAAGCGTGCTAGGCGACATTTTGTCGTCGTTCATCGACATGCTTGCACCTCGAAGCCCGATAGACGAAGAGGGCGATCTCGTGGCGATTCCAACGTCGCAGGACCGGACGGTTGCGCTGCAGCTCATCTTGCGACACTTTACCAAGTTGGGTTTCCACAATCCGATCACAGCCGAATCATCGACGGGCGGACAAAGCCATACGAGCTGTCCAGTTCGTTCCCTGGCGCGCGGATGGAGGTCGATGTCAGCGCCACTGACATGTTTGACGAGCCGCCTCATATCCGAGCTACAGTCCCTCTCTCCGACCTTTGTCAACAACATCGACCCGGAAAATGTGCTGCTGAGCCTCCAGATCACGGGCGTTCTGTTCGCAACTCCAGCAATCAGCCGGGTCATTGATGTGGACGCTGTTCAAGCGCTACTAGAATCGGTGATCAAGCTTGTCGAAGCTGCACCGCGCAATTTTTCGATGCTGGGAAAAGGTCCGAGGAAGCTCATCGCACTAGCGTGTGCGGTGTTGCGAGCGGAGGAGCTCGACGAGCACGTGTTGGCGC
The DNA here is from genome assembly GCF_005498985.1 of Sporisorium graminicola. Taxonomy (NCBI): domain Eukaryota; kingdom Fungi; phylum Basidiomycota; class Ustilaginomycetes; order Ustilaginales; family Ustilaginaceae; genus Sporisorium; species Sporisorium graminicola. Next base: position 2,356,039 of record NC_043719.1, read on the forward strand.
CCTTCGAGCAGCGTCTACTCGCTCTAGCACAAGACTCAAACGGTCCGTTGGCGACGATGGAGAGCTTGGTCGAAGAAAGTGCGTCCACCGTGGTGTCTCAATCTGCGCCTCAGGACCTCGCACACCAGTCGTTCGCGGCGCAGCAGCAAACCAACGAACAAGCAGGTGGGGAGTACAACTTCGAGGAGAGCACAGACGGCGAAGTATCGAGCATGCAAATTCGTCCCCCGCGCGTTGCCTCGCTACCGGCAAGACGGCCATCTCCGCACACCCGAACAACTCACACTCCAGAACCGGCTGTCGAAACAACGGACTCTATCATCGTCAGCGCAACCGAACACGACACGATCGAGTCTGCTACATCTTCGACCAACGGAGCGCCGCTCGAGCTCTCCCAGGCATCGTCAGCAACGCAGGAGGAAGAAGAAACCCAGTCGGAGCAGGAATCCCAGCTAGGCTCTTTGCCGATGCGCAGACTGGCCAGGACGACGACTATGGGTGGCGGAGGGGCTGCGAGGGCGGTGGGTCGTACGACGTCTTTGCCTACATTCCTGCGCGACACGACGAAGTTGGACGGACAACGCAAACGAAGATTCGAGGAGGTTGGGGATGCTCAAAGCCCGCGCAGCAGAAAGTAGAGCAGCACGTCCAAGCATGTTATCACTCACGCCCACACACTTTGCAGAATCAACGTCCAACATCGCATCTTTGAAACAATGTATGAATTGACATGATACACTTGGCCTCACCCAACAACGAGCTTACAAAATTGACCTGCACAAGGGACACGTACTGGCGCCGGAAGTCGAGATCCACTTGAACAAACATCCAGCGTGGAACTTGTTCTTGCACGTCTTGCACGGTTTGGTCGGCAGACTCCTGTCCATGGGCGAAATGATCGAGTAGCAAATCGCACACTCATCCAAGCCCTGGAACTGCACCTCTGCATTCCTCTTGAACAGGCTGAGCGCATCAAAGATCAGTCCGTTCTGGCCTGTGATGAGCTGCTGCACGGCCAGGAGCCACGAGCGCCACTTGGCTTCCGTGATTCCGACACGTTGGATGTCGCGGATCTCGACGCCGTGCAGCGGAAAGTCGGCGGGAATCTTGACGCCGATCTCCATCGGATGCTCGTCCACCACATAGGTGGCAATCACCTCGTTCGTCGACAGAATCTTGATCGACAATGCTTCGTCTTGCAGCTTGGAAAGAGCCTCCGGTTCGCGCAGATGCGAAAGCTCGCGGTTGGCGATGATCGGCGAGAGGTGACGTGTGGTGAAGCTTGCGATTTGCATGGAGTGCTGTCGATCCTTGATGTCGACCCACCAGCCGCGCACGGTGGTGGGCATGTGGATGAGCGAGCGCAGATAGACGTGCGCTGCCAATACCTGTAGCACCGTGAGCGACGATTCGGCATCGACCTGATCTAGGAAGACTTCTTCCAGGGCAAAGCGGCTAGGATCGAAAGGTCGTCGACTCTCATCTGCTAGTCCGACCAGCGCAAAGACGGTCGGCAAGAACGACTCGACCAGCAAGTTGCGCTTTTCGATCTCTCCCAGGAATGCAGACTTGACGGACAGAGAGGCGCCCTCAAAGTGCTCGAAGACTGCGATCCAGGATAGGAAGTAGCCAAAGCCGGTGCGACGCGCAGCTTCTTCCTCCACCAGGAGGTTGAGCTGGCCGCTGAGGCTCTCGCTTATGTTAGCGACAAGAGCTTCGGGAAGCTTCAGCTTCTTTTGGCCTTCTTCTGTGGCCAGCGATTCTCGGTCCACCGCCGATTCCACCACCAGCTCCTTGACATGCTCTCGAATGGCCCCACTCAGCAAACGGTAGCTGATGACCTGCACCTCATGGCTTGGACTCTGCACCAGAAGCTTGCACAGCGGTCCGGCCGTCTCGTGCAGCTTGAACGGCGACTCTGACGTCTCCCGGACGAGATCGACAATGAGGTCGATGCACGCCTGCTTGGGAGCCGAGATCGACTGCAGTCCAGGAAGCGACAAGAACTGATTGCGTACCAGGTCGACTAATTCGACGCTCCGGTCCTTCCAATACTCGCGCAGGTTAGCGTTGCGCGAAGCGAGGTCGCGAACCGTCTCGAGCAAACGCAGATTGTGGTAGAGCTGCGCCACCGTCGCGTCGTCGGCTAACGAGCAGAACTCCAGGTTGGTCAGGAGCATGTCAAATATGAAGTCGATATGGCTCCCTTGCACATCCTGAACGACGGGGAGCAGGTGAATGAAAAGCTCGGCAAGACGAGTACACGTCTCCTCCGCAGGATACTCTTTGCTGTCCTCGCTGGAGTACAACTTTTGCAGGTCTTTCAGTAAGAAGATGGCACGCTGCTGTGGGATGATGGGTAACTCGGAATCTTCGGGAGGAGCCAGAGCTACGAGCGTGCGGAGAGAATGCAGGACGCGTTCTTCCGCTGTGTCAGGCCCAAGACCTGCAAGCTTGGCAGCGGCGCCGTTGCGAAGGCGGTCGTAGGTGGGAGACGAGCCAGCGATCGGTTTGGCCGCATGGAAGATGGCAGAAGACATTGCGGGCATGCGGTCTTGCACTGCATCGCCGAGCTTGAGCCATCGATCCGCGCCTGCTTCCGTAACAGTGCCAAAGTTGAAAGCAGCATTCAGAAGACGGTGGAAGACGCGGGCAAGGTAGCTGCTCGATGTGTCGAGTTCACACGCCATCTTCCACACAACAGAAAGCACATGACCGATGCCATCCTTTTCGGCATCGACAGGGCTGGAGCGCTGCAGCGAAGCAACCATGTCGTTGTGCCAGTTCTCCGTGACAGTATTGCTGAGCGAGGAAATCAGAGCTGTGACGACAGTGACGGAGGATCGCAGCCATCCACGATGTACCTCGGGAGCCATCGATGAATCCAAAGCGTGTTTCGATGTGCCTGGAAGTAACAAGTCGTCCTCGATGAGAATGGAGAGGAGAACAACGTACGGGAGCAGATGCACGTATTGCTTTGCGCCTGCACGGTCTTCATCAAAGACTTGGAGAACAGCAGCGCAGACACGCGCAAAAATGCCGAGGCCTTGGCCGTCGAGGAGTGAGTCCGAGGTTGCAGAGGGTATATCCGACGCTTGATGTTGGGGAACCAAAGGGTCGAACACAAGCAAAGCTGGATGCGCCTGTTGGCGAGAGGCCTTAAGCAGCATCTCGCGGAGCTCTTGCGGATCGGGAAGCGGCACGTTGTCATACCCGGCGGCACCCACGAGAGCAGCGACAGGGACATGAATGTCGAGCAAGTGATCCTGAAGGCTAGATCTCTCCTCGTCGCGCATCTCTTTTCTCTCCTCCTCGGAGCTACCCTCAAGTACGTGCGTGAGAACCGACCAGGCGAGATCTCGAAACGTGGAGGCGTCTGCGCGACCGGCTTCATCGTTCGGGACATTCGCATCGAGACACATCAACTCTGAAACAGCAGTCAGTACACCTGCGAAGGGGGCGCTGCGGAGAACACGCCTAGCTTCGGCTTTGGAACTCTGGGCGTCGATCCACGTATCCAAGCTGGACAGCAGATCCGCCACCGTCACAGCGGCAGCCCTCTGACGGGTTTGTCCATCTTCGCCCGTACGTGATCGTTCGAGGAGTGTGTTCCTCAGCTGCTCAATCGTGGAACAGATGATCGACAGCATTGACTGGACGCACGATGCATCGACAAAGGACCCTGACTTGGATAGGAGCTTTGCGACCACGTTACGTAGGCGGTAGCGAAGCTCGTTCGGCAAGCTAGCGCTGTCGCAAAGGCTTGTGACCAGACCGATTGCGAGCTCCTCCGTGCCAGCCTCCGGGGATGGCCGAGGCAGCTGAGCCTGTTCCGCGTGACTTGCCTCGACTGCCTTGGCGACAGCTTCGGATGCGACAAAAAGCTCGCTGAGGGCGTCAACGCGATCTTGCAGCTCGCCAAGAACAGCCACGGACGACAACGTTGCGGTCCAGATGGACGCGCATGCCTGCTTGTCTGCGCACAAAGGCAGGAAAGCAGCCAGGAAAGATGCAGAGGACGTTGGCGACACCGCCTTCGTCCCCATGAGCTGTGGGACCGACTCAATGGAAGCCTTGACGAGCGCTTGCGAGGTAGCAGCATCCAAAGCATCCGGGGCGCTGACAGCAGACCTCAACAGAAGGCAGAGGTAATCGCAAAGCAGGGTCGCACGCGTGTGCTTGAGGTTGGACGACACGTCGATATCCGCGGCGACGCCAACCAGGCCTGACGCCGCAAGTCTGATCGCCTTTCCGAGATTCCTCGCTGCATCGCGTCGAAGCTCAACACTGCCTGGCTGGTTCTGGGATGGCGCCAACGCTGCGTAGAAGGACGTTGCTCGTTCGAGAGCGGAAAGGACGTAGGTGCGGGCGCTCGACTCATCGACTGCCTTCGCATTGGACAGAGCATGTGTGATTTCGACCAGGTCCGCTTCCGTCTCGGCAAGAAAACGGCTATGCACTTGAGATTCGGGGGCAGCCAGAGCAGCTCGACGCACCTGAACGGCGAGATCAGAGACGACGCGTGTCGAGCCGATGCTTTTGATTCGCTGAGCTCGCGAAGTTTCATCCCCGTCTTGATCTTCAGAGCTTGTGCCGAGACGAGAAAGCACGCTTGGTTTTGGAAGCACGAGTTCCGACCATGCTGCGCCGAAGTGCACGTGTATCAGCTCCGCCGCGGACGCTGCGTTGTCCTTGCCTGCACCAGAAGGGGCACGAAGCATGCGAAGGGCCATATAGGTAACACATTCGGTGAAGGCTGCAAAGAAGGCCCGGCAGCCGACCGGATCAAAGTCCAGAGGGCGGCTGTACAGAGCTGAGAAAAAGTTGCTGAGGAGCTCCGAAGCCGAATCGAAGTCGTCGTGAGGAAGGATCTCTGCTGGGATCGTGGAGATGAAGACGACGACGGCTGAATAACCAAGGTGAGGAGCGCCGCCGCATGCCGATTGCAGCCATTGTAGGAAAGATATGTAGGAGTGAGGCTTTGAGCGAGCGACCAAGGCGTGACTTTCTGCGGCGCCTTTTTCTGGATCGTCTGTACCGGTGTCCGAGCCGTCATCGTTTTCGTTCTCGTCGTCACTATCCTCCTCCTCCTCGCCCTCCTGGTCCTCATCGTCACTGCTGTCGGCGTTGCCTGTTTTTTCCTTGAGCGCAGCGCTGTTGAACTGGTTCGCACCCATAAGCCATAATTGCGGACGCTTCTTCAGAAGAGGGAGAATTGCATCCAGGGTGATCCGCTGAACCGCGTTGTCGCGCTCGGACCACACCGAGGTCATGGCCACGGGACCGATAATGTTAACGTGCTGATCGACAATGTTCGATGCCACGTCCAATAGCGATCGAAGCAGCGTCCATGCCCGCGATCGCACGGCGGGCGAGTCGAAGCCGAAGGACGTAACAACCGCTTTCTCTGGACGTGCGGTGGAGGAGGAGGCCAGATTGTGGGGCGACAGAGAGGCCCACACAAGCCTCGAAGACAGCACGTCCTGCAAGCTTTCCGTGACCTCGGAAGATGGTTGCTGCCGAATGATCGAGATCAACACGGCGAGAGCACCGGCGACGAGACGCTTGTCCAGTGCTGCCGTATCCTCTTCGACATTGCTATCGTCTCGGTTCTTGGCGTCTCGCTCGACGCCACCTGCATTCAGCGATGGAGTTGCGTAGCCTGACGAGGTTCGGGACATGGCCGGGTCGCTGGAAGCGACAGCATGAGCGGAAGTCATGGATAAGGCAAAGGATGGCGAGGGCGACAAGAGGATGGTGCGGAGGTGGGATACCAGGAGATCGCAGTGTTCGTTCAGATCCAGCACGACAGCGCTGGCAGTTTCGGTGGGGAGGTCAGCACCTGCGCCCCCTTTCCATGTGCATGAATCGATCCAAGCAGACCTGCCGAGACGTTCGATGGTGCGATCCGTGTCGTGGCACAGAATGGCCCAAGGTCCAAGAATAGGTTCGATATATTGGGGCGACTCCAGCAGCTCGGCTCTTGTCGATGAGACTTCCTGCGAAGACGTTTGGGGCTTTTCCAGAAGCAATGACTGGATCTGCATGGTCAGAAGACGTAGGCGACGCGTTGGAGACAAAGCCAAGCGAGGGAACAGGTGGACCCAGCTTGGAAGCATCATGACGAGTGCGTCCCTCTTTTCGTCGGCGCTCAAGTTGGACGCCTCGGCGTTCGATTCGAGCGTTGCCGAAGAGGATGGAGACTTGCCCAGCGCATCCTCAACCCAAGCCAACAAACCTTCCAGAGCACGGCATCTTGTGATGACATCCTTCTTTGATGCTTTGCGCAAGAGAACGACGAGGTCGGCAGGGAGCAAGGAAGCAAGGCCCATCGAGTCGAGCGGGTCAGGTAGCGGCTGTGGTGGTTTAGGAGGCGGAATGTACTGCTTCTTCTTTTCGACCTTGCCCTTCTTCCCGCCCTTGCCGTCCTGCTTGGACTTGTCCTTCTTCTGTCCGCGCTGTGGGCCACGCTGCTTGGCTTTTTCGAGAGACTCTACGAGATCGGGATGAAGGAGGTTGCCATCTTCGTCGCGCTCGTAAGCCACTTTCTTGGCGGCCTTACTGGCCTGCTTCTTGCGTGTGGCCGACGATGCGGACGACTTGCCCTTGGGCGCGCCTTTGCCCATCGTGTGTATGTGTGCGCGTGCGAGAGTGGGTTTTGTATTACCGAGACCGCTACGAGGGTTCCGATCGGTCCATGTGAGGGAGGTTGTCAGTAGAAGTCGACGAGGCAATCGTACTGCGTCCAAAAAGAAGTCGGATTGCCTTGGACTGAGTCGACGATGGTGGGGAGTGATTAGTATCGTAAGACATCAATCAGATACTCTGTGCTTTTCTTCCAAGAGACAAAGACAGCGTTTCGTCTTCGTGCGCTGTGACGTTGTTTTCTTCCTGGTCGTGAGGTGGAGGCTAAAAGCCCACTTGCGTTCTTTCGCTTTGGCTGTTGCGTTGAAAAAGCTGAGCTCACACGAGCCTGCAGGAAGTTGCCCGATACTCAGCTGGAGTCTCCCGATGAATGAAATGCAAGTGAAATCCAAATTCAGCCAAGCTATGCCATCCACGCAAGGTACCGAATCAATCATCACAAAGCTCATTCATCGCACCTCGCCGGACTTTCCTTACGTCCACCAACACATCTGCTGCATCACCCTCGGACAAAGCAGAGCACACCGGGGATACTGCGGGAAGGTTGTGCTGAACAAGGATCTTGTACACTGATCATCACTGATCTAGCTAGCATCGAGTCGAAATGTCCACGCCAGCGTCAGGCGGAGCCGAGGCCGCGAATAGCTCGCAAGCTGAGTCGTCGCCGCCTTCCGCTATCCATGCGAAAGGTGCCGGTGTCGATGCTACGGGTGTCCATGCTACGGTTGCTGGTGTTGATGGACCCCGCAGAGGATTGCGGACTCGCAAGCCGACGTCTCGCGCAGCAGGACTGGATCTCATCGAGGCACCATCACAGTCACAGGCCTCTCAGCAACCGGCTACGCGCTCAAGTCGGAAGCGCAAGGCGGCAGACGCTAGCATCGAGCCGGAGAACGTGACCGAGCATGAAGTTGATACAGTCTTCGCTGGAAGCGTCGGCAGCGACAAGCAGGAAGGTGATGAGGATGTGAATCAGTACTGCATCTGTCGCGGCACGGACGACGGATCCTTTATGATTTCATGCGAGCACTGTCAGGAATGGTTAGTACACGTTGGCACTGCGCAACACTCTCCCGACTGCGAGCGAAGTGAGCTAATCCAAAGTACCATTGTCTGTCTTTCCTTGCCACAGGTTCCATACCAAATGCGTCGGCATGACGCAGAAAGCCGCCAAGAAGCTCGACGACTATGTCTGCGAGAGCTGTGCCGACAAGGCAACCAGCGCTGGAGAACGTAAGTACAATTGTTCCATCACAGGTTGCTTCCGAAGATCAACACATGTTGTTTGTGATTTGTTCGGCTTGGGCTATCGCTGCAATTCACAATCAATGGTCCCCTCTCGCGGGTCGAGCATCATTACCAAGCTTGCGACCTGTCTGAGAAGCGGCATGAGCCTGGGATCCCTTCTTTACGCACGCGGCATACTGCGTTCGCCCGCCGCTGCCATTGAGGAGGAAGAAGAGGGACTGCGGAGCGTTACATACCAACAGAATCAGAGAACCTTGATGCTAACTCGAATCGGTGCCTTACTTCGTACTTGTACCACCACAGCCGCTGCATCAAAGCCGATGAAAAAGTACAAATCTTCGAAAGGGCGACAAGCCGCCCAAGCAGCAAAAGCTCAAACTACAGAACCCGCGAGGGATGAAGAGGAGAAACAAGCCATTGAATCAGAAGAGGATAGCGCTTCCGACAGCGACGAATACATCGCCGAAGCCGGTGACGATGCCTCGAATCACGAAGACACAACGATGCAAGACGTCTCGGAGCCCTCCATGAAGAAGCAACAAGGGAAGCAATCAGCCGCAAACGCTTCACTGTCGAAAGCCAAGAAAGATGGGCAGACTTTAGGGGTTGCCGACAATTCCTCAAAGCGCAGAGCATCTGAAAGCCAGAGACCAGCAAGCGCCACGAGCAGAATCGCTACTACTTCGAAGAAAGGCGCATCTCGCAAACCGAGCGGACCGACCGATGCCAGCACCGAAGAAGCAAGATCGAGAGCTCGCAAGGTGCTTGCAACCGCCCTCGAAAAGATCTTCGTCGGCACTACCGAGAAGCGCCCCAACGAGGCAGATGAAGAGGCTCAGACAGACGAGCAACGCGCCGAAGGCTTCGCTGCGCTTTTGGAGGAGGAGCTCTTTGAGGCCAACGCTGATATTTACGGCTCGATCCGCGTCGTTGGCTCAAAGTACAAAGATCGCTTCCGCACTTTCCTGTTCAGTCTCAAGGATGCAAAGAATACCACGCTGCATTCCAGGATCGCATCGGGCCAACTCGAAGCTTCTGAGCTGGCAAAGATGTCCAACGAAGAGCTGGCCAACGACGCTATCCGTCAGGCCACTGAGAAGGCGAGACTCGATGCGCTGCACAGGAGCACCTTACGCACCGATGAGGCTGGTCCGCTGCGCAAGATGACGCACAAAGGCGAGATTGAGATCGAGAGTGACACGTTCGTTGCTCGCGATCAGCCTGGAAAGTTCGAAAGGATGTTGGATGCTAGCAAGGAGACTGACAACCCTCCGGCGACGAGAATTACCGAAAGCGAGCCAACGATTCGGGCATCGGGCATGGATGACGAGAACAGCCCCCAGGACGCAACTGCGCTGACATTTTCAAGAGACGACCCAGAGCGTCGTTCTGCTCCCGCGCCGAGTCTCACCCAAGACTCGCCCACTCGCCTCAACTTTGGCGAAGTGTGGACGCAAAGCGAGGAAGTCAGCGCCGACAATCAAATTGATGAGCCTCAAGAATCGTATGGCTTCGGCGGCGCTTCTCCTCACGACGCAGACTACGATCATAGTATTGCAGCAGACGCAGACCATGATGCTACCGGCGTTGCCGACGATTTCATCGATTCCTTCCTTGATGGACCGAATCAAGATTTAGTCAAAGAGACGGGCGGCGTCGACTCAACGGTGTCTGAGCAACAAGTAAGGTCAACAACTCCAAGCGCAGAGCCGCCTAGCAGCGCGGTGCACCGCTACCGCAACATCATCTGGAATGGTCTCATCGATCTGCCGGACATCTTTGCTTTCCAAGGACACGTTAAGCAAGTTGCAGGTCGTAGCTTGAGCTCGGCAGCTAGGGTCTGGCCCAAGTTCTTCCCTGAACGGCCGCTCCTGATCGCCGGTCGCTTGCCAACGAAAGCCGCCGTCGACTACCTGCTTCAAGTAGCCAATGCCCCAAAGACGGAGATTCTGGCTTTCAGCATGGAGCCGGGTGCAAGCAAAGACGGTGCAGCGCGACCTCAGGACTCTGATCTTGCAAGCTATGATGGGATGCTCAAGCACTTTAAGAACGCGGATAGATGGGGAGCACTGCACATCTCATCCAGTGTCAAAGGTCACCTCATCAAGGACTTTTACGTGGTCCCACTCTTCAAGGACGAGGAAGTGCCGCTCTGGCTTGATATGGTGGAGTCGGACTGTCTTGGTGCAGATTGGCATGCCAAGCGTGACCGCGACCTACTGGTGCTTGTGGCCGTCGTGGTCCGTGATGCGCTACAAGCTGAGCTTTCCAAGGCAGAGAGGTCTCCAAGTCGCCATCGAAGCGTCACAACCGACGGAGAGGCACGTGAGCCGGAGCCAGTATCAGGTGGATCGACGATTGTAGCTGAAGAAGCGTACGATCCATCCGCCGGCCTCAGTATTCCTCTGGGCAAGCCCAACACAAGTGTACCCGGTGCAGTACCCGGCGGTGCCCCCACTACCTCGGCAGCGTTTGGCTCGGATGCTTTGCAATCGCTTCTTCGCACGCTTGGCAAGACGACTGCCGCACAGCCGTCCGCTGGTGTCTCTGCCACCGTTCCGGGAGGCCTGAGTCCATTCGGCGCCGCGCCACCGGGACCGCCCCCACCTGGTCCACCCCCTGGGCCCCCTCCCGCATTTTCGGGCGTGTCAGTGCCCGCCATTGGAGCCTCAACAGCTGGATCTCGGTCGCCTCATCCCGCTCCCGAGGCTGGCGGTTTTGAACCGCAACACTGGCAGCAGCAGCCTCCATACTCTGGCTATCATCAAGGTTATCCAGGACCTGCCGATACGGCAGCCCACGGTCGTGGTGGAGGATGGGCTCGAGAGTCGAGCTGGACATCTTCCGCAAACATTCCGGTGCCGCCGCAAAATGCGACCCCGCCACAGCCGCAAGAGATGCCAGAGGAAGAATATCCAGGCCAGTACAATCCGGACTTCTTGGCTCAGGCTACCACTGGTGCTCCGCGAGGAGGAGCTGGATTCGGAGGGCGAGGACGCGGACACGGTCCCGGTCCAGGACAAGGTTTCGGAGGCGGGCGTGGAGGAGGAGGATGGGCTCGCGGCAGGGGTTGGTGATCATCATCTCAGCGTGTCGAGTCAAACAAATTTCACTTCACTGCACTTTGATGTCCGCACCACAGTCGAACCCCAGACTCATTGGCAAATGCTTGCATGTCCGCACACGCTTCGTCTGGAGTACATGAGCATTCATATGAACTACAAGTCGTCAGGCTCCACGCATGGTGATGCTCGATCCTACCAAGACAGAGTCGTGCGAATACATCCGGAAATCCATTTCGGAAAAATGTAAGAGCCCTACCACCGGTCATACCCAACACAAAGCTATCTCAATCAAAAAAAAATCAGCAGAACCGTTTTCATCTACAGTATTACGAGTTCAGAAAGAAATTCAACACGATCAGAAAAATAGCTTTCTCAGCAGCAACGAAGCAGCCCGAAGCAGAGTGATCTCGTGGCGCGGCTCAGCCAAACAGAAGGAAGAAAAGGCCAGAGAGGAAAAATATTGTCCGCTTCTGAAAATCAAGTCAGCCAGCCAGCCGGTGCCGGTTCTCTCAGCTTTTCGGCGCTTGATTGAGCCTTTGGAAGGAAGTCGGGAATCGAGGCTTTGGCTCGCTGCTCTGTGTGTGTCGTTCCGTCTGGTCTCCACTTTTTCCTTCCAGTTACACGCCCATCATCACTACCTTGGCATCGGATCGCTCCCTCATCATCCTCTTCCTTCAATTCTCCGTTGCCATTCGTACCCCCTCGCTTTCCGTCCTTCACCATCCGTCCTTCGACTCATCTGCACTTTTGAAGGTCTGTTTCGCCTTGTCTTTGCAGTTACTCGACCCGAACCGTCTCGACCTTTTACCACTTTGGCATACGACTCACCATGTCGGTCCCAGTCGCTCCTCCACAGGCTACTGCCTACCCACCAGGCGTTCAGGCTCCCCCTCCTTCGGGAGCCGAGCGTGTTGGCCCCGGTGCCCCTTCGCCCTTCGTCGACGAGAAGCGTGCCGCCTACCCTTCCGGTCTCACCCCACCCATCTCGTCGGCACCTTCCACTTCCATGTTTGGCTTCTTCCAGCCTATCGTTGCGCCCCTCAACAACGCTCTCAACCGCATCCAGGATATTCGCACGCGTCTCGAGCTCTCCAACCCGGGCACGGTTGAGCATCTGCAGCGCGAGGTCAAGGGCGTGCACACCACCAACTTTATGTTTGACGGCGCACGTGCCGACCTGACCAAGGCGATCAGCATCAACCCCATCTTCCAGGTCACCCACGCTTTCTCCATGGGCTCGCAAGCCGCCCCCTCGTCGTACAACTTTGGCGCTGTGTACGGCGACAACAAGAACTTCTTCCAGGCCGGGCTTGACGATGGACTCAATGTGACCATGCGCGCCAACCGCGGCTGGTTGCCTGGACACACCACCAAGGTGCAGGCGCAGCTCACAGCGACCCCGGGCCAGTCGTTCGTGCAGATGGAGCACGACTACCAGGGCACCGATCACTCGGCCAACTTCAAGGCTCTCAACCCATCACCCACCGACTTGACGGGCATCTACATTGTCAACTACCTGCAGAGCTTGACGCGCAACTTTGCCTTTGGTATCGAGACCGTCTACCAGCGTCCCTCGGCCGACATGGAGGAGGCAAGCACGGGTTACATCGCCAAGCTCACCGGCGATAAGAAGGACTGGATCGCTACCGCCCAGGTGCAACCGCAGGGTGTGGCGCAGTGCACCTACTACCACAAGCTGTCCGAACAGGTGGACGTGGCAGCTGATCTGCAGATGATCACAATGGCACAGAAGCGTGAGGCTGCTGCGACGCTCGGTGCGCGATACAACTTCAGGATGGCTACGCTCAGAGCACAGATCGACTCGGCCGGCAAGCTCAGCTCGGTTTACGAGACGAGGTTGTCGCCTGCATTTGGCCTGACGTTTGCAGGAGAGATCGACCACCTGCAGGGGGCTGCCAAGTTTGGGTTCGGTGTGTCGATCGAGAGCGGCAACGAGATGGACCCCAACGCTCCTCCTCCCACGCCTCCCTCGGTGCCTATGTAAAGTGGGGATCGACGGAGATTCCACCTTTGCAACCACCTCTCTTTTTGACATGATTGGCACAAGGAACGGCGACTCCGATGCTGTGTTTGCACCGTATGTTGTAGCATAGCTTGGTCGTTTCGTTCTCTGATCTTTACCAAAAACCACCGGGCATCTTGACAATCGAAACCACCACTAGAACCAGGTGGTCTCCCCTGAGGATGTCCGGGGCCTTTCTCTCCTTCGACCGCTCTTTTATCTTCTCATCATGTATTAGCTCTCTTGCGGACATACGCACACGCTCTCACACACATATACAAAACAGAATTTTGCTCAAAACATTCCACCACCGCCTGGTTTCGCGCGCTGTAGCGGTTCTCGTTTCTGAGTTTTGCCCGACGAATTCATGCGCCGCTTTGCACGCTTCACACGGTTAATATCGAGGTGCAAGTGGGATGAATGGAGATGCGAAGGAGACACGGTACAAGTACAGGGAGGGGATGTGCGAGAGACAGGAGGTGAAGCGGGGCGATTGACGACAGGGAGATGTGTGGTTACTGGGCCATGCCTGAATCGGGAAGACGTTCGATCCTGAACTGTCTGCTTGCGATGTACATGAGCGGGATACCGGGGACCTTTCGGACCCTCCTTCTCAGCTCTCGATCGCACGTCGCGACGATGTAGCATTTGTGACTTGTGATCCTCTCGACAATGCAGTCATCCGCGTATGTGCCCTTGTGGCTGCACTCCAGGCGTTCGAAGCGCGGGTCCCTTGCGACGCGCAATGCGATCCGGTACTTGGGCCCAAGCTTCTCCAGCTCGCTGATGACACACGTCGTAATACACGGAATGCTCTTTGCGTACAGACAGTCCATCATCCCCTGCACAAGCTCGATCTTGTTTTGCAGCGCAAAGTTGATAAAGTTGGTATCGACGAGCACACGGTACGGCGGGCCGAGCTGCGTGTTGTGCTCGAAGAACATCGACGAGGCCGGCGTCGAGATGTGCCGCACCACCGTACCGTCCGGCGTGAGCTTCTGCCCACTCGTAGAAGCCTTTTTCGCTGCCGTAGTCACCGCAGCGTTGGCTTTCAACCGATCATCCTTCGGGTTGAGCATGCGCTTGACCTCGCCAAACTTGCGCACTTGCTTCTTCTTGCCCATCTTGGCAGGTGTGGAATGTGATGCGGTAAAGACAGAAGGCGCTGCGTTGAAGGGTGAGGTTGTTCAGAGCCGACTGGTCCGTGAGTCGGTTGAGAGCGCTGTGTAGTATGTTCGGTGGGAGTGATGGATGCGTTAATGACAGTCGACGACAACGAGGTGGCGAGTGGTGATGAGTGACGAAGGAATGAGCATTGAACGAAAAAAGTTAGAGGCATTTCAAGGGTTCATACACTCACGTCAACGAGAGAAATTTCGGGCAACAGAGCTCCACTGTTTTCCGCACCAAAATTTCGTCCGCCGCTCGCTCACTCAGGGCACCTCGATCTAACAACGTCCAAAATTCCACTTCCTTCACCAGCTACAACCTGCAATGCACTCGACGACAGCGACGGCGACGACGACGACGATGACGATGACGATGACAAAGTTCCGACTGCGATTGCGAGGCCCAACAGTGATACGATAGAGTACAAAGTGATTAAATGAACGTGCAGATTGCAGACCTTGCGAATCGGACAATCGACGGAACAGCGTCGAAGCGTCGGAGCTTCGAAACCAAAGACATCTATTCAAGAAGCTTAGACTCTTTTCGCCTTCTCGAGACATCCCAGGGATGCTGAGACATGAGCGGCGTCGAAGCTCCGGACTCCACCGATGACGATGTGTCATAGCCATAGTGAAGCACCTTGCTCCTCAGCAAAGATGTATAGAAGCGCTGCACCAAGAAGAAGCACTGCAGGCGTATCGCCGTGAAGAACAGGCCAAACACCATCAGCAGCGGCACCAGAGTCGTCCTGAAACTCTCCTCGCAGTTTTCGGATGCAAAGACATCGTCTAGGAGTGTCTCCCACCCTGAAGCTGCTACAGTGACATCAGACGCCGTGCCTGATATCGCTGACCCTGCCGCTGGAGCTATGTGGGGGCCGGAATGTGCGCTGTTGCCCGGGCCCAATGCCGGTATTGTGCTGGTTTGGCTCGAGAGCCATGCCTGCAGTTCACCGGAGCCGAACTCGTCACAGATGTGTGCACGCACGCTCGCGTAGGTACACACGATGGCCACCGCCAACAGCGAGAGCGTCGACAAGAGAAAGTCGAGAAACGAGTGAATCAGAAACAGTCTCGAAAGCATGAGCTGAGAGCGCACCACGCCGATGATCCCCGCGCAACAGCAGATGACGCTCAGCAAGATGTACCACCTCATGGTACCGATCACGAGTCTGAGGGCATCCCACTGCATGCGCTCGACGTCCTCTGCGCCATCGTCCAGATTCTGGTAGCCTGTATGGAGGGTGTCGGATGCGTCTGCGTATCGACCATATGTGATCACGTCGGCAGGTTTGCCGTTTTCTGCCGCTGCGTTGTTGTTCGATGGAGTGGGTGTGTCGCCTGGCGTCGGAATGTACGAGAGCCCTTGCGCCTTGAGGTAAGCTTTGGCTTCTGCGACCCATTCCGGCAGAATGACGTTTTTGTTCTCTGCTCCCTCGGCTTCGGTGGATGGTGCGGCAAAGTCGATCAACTGGTCCGCTTTGGCTGCCGAGTGCACGAATCTGTCGGGAGAGGGTACGAACGCCGCCGACGCCGGGGGTGCGGGTGCCAGATCTCTATTGGGCACATCGGGAAGCGTCGAGTTGATCGCACCTAGCCAAGAGTAGACGTTGAGATGTAGCAGGATTCCAAGCACGGCAATGGTTAGTGTCGCTGTGCGCGGTGAGATCCAGCTCAAGACACCCGAGCCAGAAGAGCTCGTGGTGGAGGAGCGGCTCATCACTGGCTGTGTTGCGTTGCGTTTTGTCGAGTCGAGGCCAAGATGCTATGTGTGGCGATGAGAGGTGGTGGTTGGAAGGAAACGGTCTACTCGACCGTCATCCCGCACAGAACCGGGCTGGAGCAGCACAAGGTCGAACATCATTGAGCTATCATGGGGCAAGCGAGGAAGCACGAGGTCGTTCCGATCCTGAATTGCTAGTCATGCGCGCATGCACGCGCTGGGATGTACGATTTGCGTGGCGAACGTGAGACGCTTGGAGCCCTTTTACTGCTGTGTGCCGGCTAGCCCTTCCGAAAGTGGTACGCAGTGCGAGCGTGCGGTGGCTTGGCGTTCCGCGCTGTCTGTCGCACCGGCCGTTGAAGACCGAGCTTTGGCGAAGTGCAGTGGGTGACACAAAGGGGTTGCTTACGCATGAGGCCGCCAGGCACGCGACGCTGCCAAAAAAGTCCGTAAGCTCCTCTGCTGCATCAGCCTTGCGGTACAGCTGCAGATCCTGCGGAGATAAAATGCCGAAGTAGATGTCTGCCTGCCAAGACAACAAAAAGTCGGGTTTGGTCGTCCTTTCGGATTTTCGCTGCACGGAGGCGTTTGGAGGATAAGTCCGCGGGGGTCATGGGATCTTTTCATTTTCTTCTTCCTGTTCAATCTTCACCAGCAACAAGGGTCCAGCACGATCTTCTCGATACAGCAGCATGCTGATCGCACCGAATTGAACGGGTTCAGAGGGTGTTCTAGCCTTCCAGTCATCCCGACATGTGGAGTCAAAGCATCGGAAAGGCCGGCGCACAACGTCGACTCTTCACAGCTCGCTTTGGCTCCTCTTTGTCGGCATGGTCCCGACAGCCACCGAAACGCTCTCGAGGCATCAGTACTCGCCCAGACCTTGCTTCAACCAACAAAGCAAGGCTGATTCTCGGCATCGAAACGTCATGTGACGATTCGTGCGCAAGCATCGTCTCCTCTGACCGCACCATCCTATCGTCCATCGTGACCAAGCAAGACCACTCGTCCACTGGCGGCATCCACCCGCTCTCCGCCGCACTCGGACACCATGCCAACCTTCCGGCCACTATCGCTACTGCCATTGAGCAGGCTCGCATCGCTGCGTCCGAGCTCGACGCCATCGCGGTCACGCAAGGTCCCGGAATGGCGAGCTGTCTCGGTGTTGGGCTGTCAGCGGCAAAGACACTCTCGGCTGTGCTCCGTAAACCGCTGATCTACGTTCATCATATGCAGGCTCACGCGCTGACCCCATTGTTAACAGAAACGCATCCGCCAACGTTTCCGTTCCTGGTGCTGCTCGTTTCTGGAGGACATACGATGCTCGTCCTCGCCCGCAGCGTTACGGAATTTCGCATTCTAGCTACGACGAAGGACGACTCGATCGGTGACGCTTTCGACAAGGTCGCTCGCGATTTGGGCATCCCTTGGACTTCGGCTCCGGGGGCAGCACTTGAAGCGCTCGCAGCACGGTCTGCAACTGAAGGAGAGGACATTGTGTTTCCGATACCCTGCAAAGGCCAACCGTTGTTCTCATACTCGGGTCTCAAAGCCGCGGCTCAGCGACACATTGATTCCCGCGGTGGTAGCGGCATGGCCGAAACTGAAAAAGCGTCCATCGCAGCTGCCTTTCAGCGTGCAGCATGCGCACAGCTCGAAGATAAGCTTAGCATGCTTCTTCGGCCTTCTCATTTGACGCAAGATTCGCGTCATCGGCCGTACCCGCGCATCCACCTCGACAGTAAAGGAGGCGCAGGAGGAGGTGGAGACGAGATCAAGACGCTCGTCTGCAGCGGTGGCGTCGCAAGCAACAGCTTTCTCCGAAGGAGGCTGCGCGAGCATCTCGACGGGTTAGGAAGGGCCGATGTGGATCTTCAGTTCCCACCACTGTCGCTGTGTACCGACAATGCAGCTATGATCGCATGGGTCGGTCATCTCATCTATGATCAAAGGACGCAAGATTACAGTCGTCATGCGAGGCCGAAGTGGAGTATGGAAGATATTCAACGGTGAACATGTCTGCTGGCTAATGCTGTACAATATGATGCTGTGTATTACTGCTGCTCCCAATCCCATCGCTAGCCTACGAGGCGTCTCCCGTCTTGATGCGTTTGTGCGGCCCCCACGGCCCACCCAGCTCTTCCCCATCAACCTGCTCGCCCACCCTCCCACCCTTCCGACCCCTCTCCCTACCGACCTCGGCGAAAAATTTGCCCTCCCCTCCTGCTCCCTCGCCCGCTTTGCCCTTCTTAGACCGCAGATCAGAGTCCCACACGAAAAAGTTGCACCGGTACTCCGGATTGACATCGCCCTTGGCGCGCCCGGACTTCTCGTACCCAGGACCAACAGGTCGATTGCACAGCCAGAATTTGCGCCCGTGGTTGGGACCAGGCTTGTTGACCGTCCATGCACGACATGCTTCCGAATGGTTGCGACAGAGCGGGGCGGGCGCCGGGCTGAAGATGGCCCCCCACGCGAGTGAGGCTCCTACACGATCAGCGGCCGATTGCTCTGACGGTTGCGCGGTGCGTTGGGACGTCGGCGAGGCGTTGGCGGTTTCGTGGAAGTCGGAGATGGCGTCTTCGGTATCGTCGAATGGCGCGGCTGAATCGTAAGTGTTATGCGCACTGCTCGCTATTGTGCCATCGGCATTCTTGACAGCCTCTTCGACGGCAGAGGCCGCTGCTGTTGGGTCGTAAGTCTCTTGAGAGAGATCTATCACTTTCGCAGGCTCGATGGACGGCGTAGGGGGTGTGCTCTTTGGCTTTGCGAAAAATGACTGCAGACTGGTTTGCCCTCGGAGACTCGCTCCATTCTTTGCTTTGCTGAGGTCTTTGCCCTTGGTCGCCGAGGTTGCTCGCTTGAGAGGAGCCGCGCCCCGTCTGCCAATCGGAGAGGGTTGACTTGGAGCATTCTTGGTGGGTGACGGTGTCGAAGCAGCTGTTGGATGAACAGATTCAGGCGCTGAGGGCGCCGACCCCACCGCCAAATTCGATGGGGTCGTTCCGACAACGGTGGCATTGGGACGCGGCGCCTCGCCTTCGATGTTGAGACCCTCCTGCTGTGAATGTAGTGAAAAGAGGGCATCAGCAAGCGAGCTTCCTTCGCTCTCCATCTCTGTTGTCGAAGATAACGATAGGTTAGTCCCAACATCCGGGCCTCCTGTGATGCAGGCTTCATTCGAAATTATCACGTTGGAGCCCGTGATAGCAACAGACGATCTTCCTTGATCTGCAAAGAAGTTGGCTACCGGACTGGGACTCTTTCCTACCGGCGCTGGTTTCCTGGAAGTGCCAAAGAAAGACGCCAGCTTTCTCTGCTTTCCAGAAAACTCGTCGTAGTGACAGGCAGCCAGTGCTGGAGGAAGGCGGTCCACTCCACCATGCATGAGATCGGCAAGCTTTACTACCTTGCCGTCGATCTCCCTTTCATCGTAGAAGTCGATGTAAATCGGACAGTGATCACTGCCATACACGTCCGGCTGGATATCCGCGCCTTTGATCCACGGCAACAACCCTTCCGTCACCAGAGTATAGTCAAGCCGTACGCCATAATTGGCCGGCCTTGCGTCGATGAGGGTGTTCCAGCAGGTGAACATCTTCTTTCTCTGAGAGTGATACATTCGACCGACGTCGTGGAACTTGCCCTGCGGTGCCAAGAAAGTTTGGAACCAAGACCGGGCCGGATGCTGATGGAAGTGGTCCCAGCCGTGCTCCTTCATGCTTTGTTCCGGATCGCAGTGGTCGATGGGGTCACGGATGATGTTCATGTCGCCTACGATCATGACTTGACGACCTGCTTGAATGAGGCGGTGTGCGCGCTCGGCGAGTCCTTGATAGTAGGTCATTTTATAATCAAGTCGTTCCGGTCCTGTCTCGTTCGGGCAGTAAACATTGAAGAGAACAAACAGGCCCAGATCGAGTACCACGCATCTCCCCTCTTCGTCGAGAGCATTCCATATCTGGGGTTCTGCATCATCTCGAGTGTCCGCCGGAATGCAGCCAATCGGCTCGTTGGGTATCGATGGGTTGGTGGAGACATTCGTGACGGGCAAACGACCGGTGATGCCCTGTTCAGCTTTGAGTGGGATCGAGACGCTCTTCTTGACGTATGTGACGGTGCCGGAGTAGCCTTTGGTTGGATGGAAGTTGAAGAAGGCGTTGTAGGACGGGAGGATGCACATGGGTTCCGTGAGCTGCTTGCGTGTCATTTTAGTTTCTTGGAAGCACGCTATGTCGGCACCCAGGTGTTCTAGGCACGCCTCCCAATCCGGCAGCTTGTACCATGGCTGGTAGCCTTTGAGGGTCCGTAAACCGTTAATGTTCCAAACCGTGATCCGCATTCTCAGAGGCTAAGTTGTGGTACCTCCGAGGAAGTTTGTGCCTGCTCGGTCCAGCCTTCAATCCTTCCTGCCGAATCCATGTCGAGGTTTTGTCCCGTTCTAACTCCGAGATCTCTTGGACGCGGCAGGTTCAAAGCGACAAAGCTAGTGTCAAGCTCTGGCCTCCTGTGGAGACACCTTTGGGATCGAGCAACGACAGCGCGGTCAAAGAGAAAGGTCGTGGTGGCGAGCAGAGAAGGCCAATTGGCTGAGCACGAGGTGGAGGCATTTAGGCTGTACCCCGCAAGAAAAATCTGCATCGATCGGGATTCGCGTTCGTTCAATCGGACGACTTCCCCACCGCGAAAGCATCCGTTCAGAGCTGCATGACAAGCTGCTTCGCTTCCTTGAACCCTACCACTTACCATTTGGCAGACGAGTTCGTCATCCTGCGAGGAAAACAGCCCTCGCAGCTCAGATACTGTACCCCAACAACCCTGTTCTTGCACCTTCGACGTAGCGGCTACGTCCTCAGATGAGGGCTCTGTAAAGCTTTTCGCGGTTCCAGTCCACGCCGATACCGCCTCTTCAACTCTGCGAAAAGCAAGAGCAGTGACCGACGGTCGTTGTATCCTATGGCACATCAATCTCTTGTGACCGAATCAATCTAGCATCACCATGGACGCCCAAACGCAAGCCACCCCAACATGGGCAGACATCGAAGACGCTACACGTAGTGGTAAGCATTCCCCCCTTTCCGATCCTACCCGCCTACCCTCGTCCTTTGCTCCTCATCCGCTGACTTGGCCCTGCAATGTCCCTCGCTCCAAAATGCTGCGGCTCGTTTTTTTCCGCTGACCAAACAGATGCAGGCTCGCCATCGGCAACGATGGTCGATTCGCCGGCTTGGCACTACGATGACACGGTCGTCACCGACTTTGGCCCTGCAGCCTTGGACGACGAGGTGCAGATCGTCGAATGTGCAGATTGCACCAAGCCAGTGCTCAAGGAAGCACTCGGATTCCATCAGCAGAATTGCAAGCTGATCAAAGATATTGCGTCTGGTCGTGTGTCGCCGTCAATACTGGAAGGCGATCTTAGGAAGCGCCGGATGATGGATGGTGGGTATCTCTCCTTGGGCAACTCTGCGCTACTAATATCTTACTTTATATCTGACCAGTAACTCATGCCTTCTTTACTGCAGACGATGACGAGAGCATCCTTGGCGACGACTCGGGCCTCCCACTCACCAAAAAGCAAAAGAAAGAAAAGCGGCTCGCCGAAGAGAAAAAGAAAGGCGGACGCAAGAACAAGGGGCCCATCGACGTCGACAAGCAATGCGGCGTCATCAACGACAAAGGACTACCCTGTTCCCGCTCACTCACGTGCAAATCTCACTCGATGGGAGCCAAGCGTGCCGTCGAAGGCCGGTCGGCACCTTACGACACGCTGCTGTTCGAATGGCAGAAAGCGACCAACCCGAGCTTCGTTGCCAAACTCGAAGAAAAGGAGAAAGCCATTGCAGCGGCCAAGGCAGCCGCAGCAGCTGCTCCTCCAAAGGAGAAGAAGAAGAAGACCGTCAAGGACGGAAAAGCCAAAAGCGGCGGTGGAGCAAGTGGGGGCGGTACGGGTGCCGGTGGCGCGTCGGGTGCCGGTGGTGCTTCGGGGTCGGGTGGGGTGTTTATCGAAGACGACGATATGGACATGTTTGACGCGGGTGCTGACGAGGATCAGATGGATCAGGAACTCGTCTCGGTACTAGGTTCGATCGCACACGCTGCATCGCGCGATCGGACTACTGTGCTGCCGCTCGCGACGAGATCGTTCGCAGGCTGTTACACGAGCAGGGTCAAGCGCATGCGCAACCTGCGCGAGCTGCTCAGGGAAGGGCTGACCCCAGGAGGAGGAGCATATGGTATCAACGGCTATGCCACGTGGAACAACCACCATCATCGTCCTGGCGGCTTTGGGCCGGGAGCAGGCAATACGTCGAAGAAGGGTGTCGTTTCCGGTGCGTGAGCAGATCATCCGTCTTTACTTACCCTATGTTTCGTCTTGTTCTCATCCGCACCATGTATTTGTATCTCTGATCAATCGATCTTCGTCGTCATACGCCTGTCTCTGATCGCATGTACTCAATCAGTCTGCGCGGCTCAGCTCGAGCCACCCGAATGAGTCCAAACGTATAATTACAGCCGTGAGACAGGGAATAATACAAGTACAAGTCGACACCAAAGATATCCAATTCCTCCCCGCCCTGATAACCGGGCGATCGCATATCACTGCGAAACAGAGGCCGAAGAGTCGGCGGCACTGTCGTCCTTGGATCGAGAGATGGCGCCGTCCAAGTCCAGCGGCAGCCTGACCATGGTGTCGATGAGCGCCGGTTTGCTTGTCGAGGCAGGACCGTAGGTGTAGAGGTCATCGTCTTCCTCGGTGGACGTGTCTGCGCTCGAGTTGGCGTCGGTTGCGGAGGGGTTTGTGAAGACAGTCGAAGCTGTTGTGGATAACGTCAACCATGTTTAGAGAGCAAGTGTTAGCGAGATGTTGATCGAGTGAACGGAGAGATAAGTGGGTAAGGATGTGGGGGAGAAAGCTTACCTCGAGCGATCTGAATGGCGCGGAAGACGCCTTGCCACGATCCCATGACCGATGCGATTGCTGCCAGATTTCAAGACCAGTAACTTCAATGTCAGTCAAAATGCAAGATACTGTCGCAAGTTGTCCACTCGGGTACTTACAGTCGCCACCATCCGCCATGATGTCGACCTTCTCGGCCAATCTTTCGAGCTCCTTGACCATCCGCGCCGACTGATCCTTTAATGCACGCAAACCCTCCAGCTCAGCTTGCTTCGAGATAAGACGCGCCTGGTTTGCCGACGATGAGGGACCGCCAAACATGATGTTGGCCGGATTGTTGGGCTGCGGATACATCGACTGACGCCCTGCCCCTCCTGGTCCCATCATTGCCGATGGTCGTTGTGCCATTGTTGTAAATGTGTGGTGTAAGTGGTGTGTTCGACAAATGCGGTGCCGGGAATGAATGTGTATCGTTGGAGTGATAGTAAGCGTGCTTTCGCTGCTTCGAAAAGGGATGATGAGATGGACGTGGTGACAGGCTGATCGTGGGGTGATGGATAGATACCACAGGTGTTGTTGTTTCGAGGTGTTGTTCTGTCGCTCCGCGGTTGGAATTTGAAAATTAGACAGCGCAGCACAGCAGTGTCTCACTGTGCGCGCGCGTGCTTTTGAGCAAATTGACGCGTCCTCACCATTCGAAGCGTAAATAAGTGGTCCCACGGTTTGCTCGTCTCCGCACTGTCTTCCTGCTGCTACTCACCTCGCGCCACACACACCATCGACGACCACGAGAGCCACACAAATATCACGTAGATAACTTGTATAGATGGACGAAACAATGGACAAATGGAACGGTGCAAGAAATGGGCTAATCTGGAAAGAGCGAGAGAGAGTGAGCAAAAGAGCGACAACGGTGGTCGAGCCAAGCGGAGCCGTGCAAATCTCTCTAGTCGGTGAGAGTGCGGAACGTCTCGGCAATGTCCTGGTTGAGTTTGTCAAACTTCTTGGTGATGGCCTCCTCGCCGTCCTTGGGGCTCTCGAACTTCTGCTGCGTGAGCTGGTAGATGACGTCCTGGCAGTGCTCCTTGACCTTGGCCCAGGTCATGTCTGGGTTGTTGGCGATAGCGGCCTGTGCACGGTCGTGGAAGTCGACAATGTTCTTGAGCATGCCCGACGTCTTGTAGAAGGGGCAGTAGGCGTCGTACTCCGAGATACCGTTCTGCTGCAGGTAGTCGTCCTTCATGATCTTGGCCACATCGAGCGTCACCTTGTCGCCCTCACCCAGCGCCGATTTTCCGACCAGCTGCACAATTTCGGCCAGATCCGAGTCCTTCTGTAGCATGCTTTTGGCCGTGGTTCGCAGCGAGATGAAGCCGGGTCGATTCTTCTCATAGTACGGCTCGAGCGCATTGATGTAGTTCGAGTACGACACATCCCAGTTGACCGAAGGGAAGTGCTTGCGTTGTGCGAGCTTCTTGTCGAGACCCCAGAAGGCACCCACGATACCCAACGTAGCTGACGTGACCGGGTCCGAGAAATCACCACCGGGAGGCGACACGGCACCGACGATCGAGACGGAACCTTCACGCTCTGGCGAACCAAGACAGGCGACACGACCGGCACGCTCGTAGAAACTGGCCAGCTTGGCACCCAGGTAGGCTGGGTAACCGGAATCGGCAGGCATCTCGGCGAGACGACCCGAGATCTCACGCAGAGCCTCGGCCCATCGCGAGGTCGAGTCGGCCATCATGGCAACGTTGTAGCCTTGGTCACGGAAGTACTCGGAGAGCGTGATGCCCGTGTAGATGGACGCCTCTCGCGCAGCTACCGGCATGTTGGAGGTGTTGGCGACCAGAGTGGTTCGCTTCATAATGGGGAATTCCTCGCCTTCCTTCATCAACGTCAGCTCGGGGAACTCGGCCAATACTTCGGCCATCTCGTTTCCGCGCTCACTGTGAGAGACGCAAATGGAACGGCGAAGAGGGCAAAAAGTGGAAAGGCAAGAAGAGGGGTCAGTCAAACATTCTCGCTGTGATATCAAGGTCGATCGTTGGTCGCAACTTACCCGCATCCGACGTATGTGATGATGTCCGAGTTCGAGTATTTGGAGAGGGCCTGGGAAATGACGGTCTTGCCACATCCGAAAGCACCGGGGATAGCAGTGGTACCACCCTGGATACAGGGGAAGAGCGAGTCGAGGATACGCTGGCCGGTGAGCAGGGGGTTGTTGGCGGTCAGCTTTTCGGCGACGGGACGAGGAGCACGGACGGGCCAAATTTGAAGCATGGTGTGCTTCTGCTTCTTGCCCTGGAACTCGGTCTCGAGCACGACGTCGTCGACCGAGTAGGAACCCTTCTCGGCAATGTGGGTGATGGTACCCATGGCACGTGGGCCAAGCATGAGCTTGTGGTCTTTGAGCAGCGCATTCTCGTAGACGGAGCCGAAGATGTCACCTCCGCTGATGTGGTCACCAGTCTTGAGCTGGCCAGGGGTGAAGTCCCACGAGAGTTGACGGTCGAGCGCCTGAGTGTTGATACCTCTGGGGATGTAAATTCCACCGCTCTTCTTCATGATGCCCTCGAGAGGACGCTGGATACCATCGTAGATGTTCTCCATGAGACCGGGACCGAGCTCGACAGAGAGAGGCTTGCCGGTACTGAGCACAGGGTCGCCGACAGAGACACCCGAAGTCTCCTCGTAAACCTGGATGGTGACCTTATCAGCGTCGATTCGAATGATCTCTCCGACCAGCTCGTCGTGACCGACACGGACGAGCTCGTACATGCTAGAACCGATCATGTTCTCGGCGACAACGACGGGACCAGAGACACCGAAGACTGTACCGAAGCGGCGCTCGCGCTCCTCGTCGCGGATCTTAGGGAGATCCTTCCTGTCCGTCATGGTGGAAGTGTCCGGCTGAAGGCTGTGCGAAGCCGAGTGCTGAAAGGAACGAAGTTGAGATAGGGTGAGCTGACAGCTTCGAGCAGACGCTTCTGTGTCGAGCGAGCTGACTCAAAAGGCGAAAAGTGAAAGAGGGTTGGCAAAGGGTATACGAAGGTAAAGATGAGAGGGCAAGACGATACGATGATTCGACGAGGCAAGAAGTGGAGTGAGAGTGAGAAAGCGCCGTGTGCAAGCCGAGTTCGAGCGCCAAGCTGAGCCTGATTAGGCCTTTGTGCGAGAAACTCACAAATTCCTGAAATGCGTGCGATGCAGCCGACGCTCTCTCGCTCTCTCTCTCTCTCTTTCGCACTCGCCTCTCTGGTTCAAGTAGTGGCTCGTTCGCAGAACCACGAATTCGAGGAAAGCAGTCCGCCCCTATGCTCAGGCCCTCTCGCGCGTTAAGGCGCTGAAAATTTGTCTTGAGAGAAACAATGTCGACGTAACATGTGTTGGAATTGGTATTGCTCCACTTTTTGGTGATCGAGTCGGGCTCAGCGCAGCGTTGGAAAGGCGCGTGTTCGAGTTGACTGTGCGGGCGAGCCAAGTTGACGACGCCTTCTTGCCTCCACGAGCCATAAGTGACACCTTCTCTTTCACTCCAACCATCGTTCACCTCGTCCATCTTCCGTGCCTTTTCCACTGTCTGATCGACCGCAACATCATTCAGCTTTCTCACGTCAACCACAGCACATTAGACTTTTGCGCGCGGAGTCTTTGACCTTGGACCTGCGCCTTTCTCCCTTCGTCCAGCCGCCCCCAACTCACCCACCAGACGTCGCAGCCTAACACCAACTACACATACAACATGCCGCCCAAAGCTGACTGGGAAAAGTACAAGAAGCCCGATGCCGATTCAAAGGACGAGGAAAAGATTGTCGCGCTAGACGAGGGCGACATCCAGCTTCTCAAGACCTATGGTCAGGGTCCGTATGCTGCTTCGCTCAAGAGCATCGAAAACGAGATCAAGGAGCTGCAGAAGCGCGTCAACGAAAAGATGGGCGTCAAGGAGAGTGACACGGGTCTCGCACCACCAAATCTCTGGGATCTGCCAGCAGACCGACAGCGCATGGGCGAGGAGGAGCCTCTCCAGGTCGCACGGTGCACCAAGATCATTCGAGCTGAAACTGACAAGGACGGCGAATCGTCCGAGGGAGGCGCCGCTTCGGGAAGTGCAGGCGGCAGGTCGGGCGGTCTGGGTGGCTTGGGGGGCCTTGGAGGGTTTGGAGGCTCATCGCACCCCACCGCGGACGAGGAGGACAAATACGTGATCAACGTCAAGCAGATCGCCAAGTTTGTCGTCTCACTGGGTGAACGCGTAGCCCCGACAGATATCGAAGAGGGCATGCGCGTTGGTGTCGATCGAAACAAGTACCAGATTCAGATTCCACTACCGCCCAAGATCGACCCTTCCGTCACTATGATGCAGGTCGAGGAGAAGCCGGATGTCACCTACGGCGATGTGGGTGGCTGCAAGGAGCAGATCGAAAAGTTGAGGGAAGTCGTCGAGCTACCTCTGTTGTCACCGGAACGTTTCGTCAACCTCGGTATCGACCCCCCCAAGGGTGTGCTGCTCTACGGTCCACCAGGTACCGGAAAGACACTCTGTGCGCGAGCCGTCGCTAACCGCACAGACGCCACGTTCATCAGAGTCATCGGGTCCGAGCTCGTTCAGAAATACGTCGGAGAAGGAGCGAGGATGGTGCGTGAACTGTTCGAGATGGCGAGGACCAAGAAGGCGTGCATCATCTTCTTTGACGAGGTCGACGCCATCGGCGGTGCTCGATTTGACGACGGTGCAGGCGGAGACAACGAGGTGCAGCGAACCATGCTGGAGCTCATCAACCAGCTTGACGGTTTCGATGCGCGCGGCAATATCAAGGTGCTCATGGCCACCAACCGACCGGACACGCTCGACCCTGCGCTGCTGCGTCCCGGCCGTCTCGACCGACGAGTCGAGTTCGGTTTGCCAGACAACGACGGCCGCGCCCACATTCTGCGCATCCACGCCCGCTCCATGTCCGTGGAGAAGGACATCCGGTACCACCTCATCGCACGTCTTTGTCCCAACGCCACCGGTGCCGAACTTCGATCCGTTGCAACCGAGGCGGGTATGTTTGCGATTCGCGCACGAAGAAAGATGGCCACTGAACGCGATTTCCTCGATGCGGTCGACAAGGTCATTCGACAGGGCAGCAAGTTTTCGTCGACGGCTCTGTACGCTCAGTACAACTGAACTGCGCCCGGACTGTCTTTCTCACCAATGTACCATCAGTTTGTCCCTGCAAAACAGCTTCCTTCTCAGCACAGATTTCGTTTGTGTGTCAGGGTTGTGAGTCAGGTTGAGTTGGAAGCGTGGCATTGCGAGCAGCGGCTCGTGGGGTATCAATATGCTAGGGGAACAAATGTGTGCCGTCGTCGTTGCTGTGATTAATCGTGCTCATCTTCGGTGGTGCCGGGGCAGAGCTGTGCCAACTCTTCGGCGTCTCGATACTGACAGCCGCAGAACAAGCAATAGTGATGTGTGCGTCTCAGCCGGTCGAGCAGCAGATCGAGTTGCGCCTGTGGTTCGAGCCTGATGAACGTCTCTGCTTCCTGCAGCTGCTTGTTGTCCTCGGAGGAGAACGCGAGCTGCAGCAGCTCGACGGCGTGCTTGAACGATGCATCGGCGTGCATTTTCTCATCGATCGTTTCCGACTCAGAAAGCGAGGTGTGACCGGAGAGGAGGCGGTACAGATCGCTGTTGAGCCAGAGCGGGCTGTACTCGATGTGGAGGGAAGACTGGTCGACTTGGATGAGTGTCATGCGGGCGCGGGAAAGCAGGTTCGCCGTGTGGCGTTGGGCGTGTTCGTGCGCGATGCGCGTGCGGAAGTCTTGGGATTGCTGAGCGGTGGCGGTGGCAGGCTGTGAGGTGGCTTTAGCCCTGATGGCTGCAGCTACGTCGGGTGACGTTTTGGGGATCATGCCGATCCCTGCGCGTCGGTGGGGACCGAGCCAGCGCTGGTCTGGTCGGAGGGGCTCTATCCGCATCGGAGAGGAAGTAGCCTCCGTACGGGAATCAAAGTTCGCTGCGAAAGGAGCGGCGGAGACACCACCGGTCAAGTACTCGTCCTCCTCCCTTGCTTGCGAGGCTTCTTGCTCCTTTTGAGCTTCTTTCTCTTCGTCCGTGTCGAGCGATGCGGTGTCTGTGTCATCCGGTGGGCTTGTTAGCGGTTCTCCTACTGACTTGTCTTCTTCGTCCTCTTCTTCTTCTTCCTCCTCCTCCTCCTCCTCCTCCTCCTCCTCCTCCTCCTCCTCCTCCTCCTCCTCCTCCTCCTCATCGTTTCTCGCCGCGAATTCTTGCATCCTCTTCCCGAGCGCCTCACCGCGTCGATAGCCCATAGCCAGCATCATGCGCATCGCTTTCGCCGTACCATCCTCTGACGCCTCCCGTCCCTGCCCCTTTCCGGCATCATTCTCGATCAAGTCCCATCTCCTGGCCCCGTCTCTCCCCTCAGGAGGCAACCTCCCGCCACCAGCAATGATCTCGGCTTCCGCCAACAGATCTCGATCGAGGCCTTCCTGGCGCGCCTCGTCCTCTTGCTCCCTCACAGACCTGCGCGCCGCTTTGGCCGAATGATGCGCCTCAAGCTTCCTGCGTTTGTCCGTATACGTCAGCGGCTGCCTGGGCTCCTCTGTGACTAGAAATTTGTCCGACATGAAATCGTCGTCGTCGTTTTCATCGTCCGAATCTTCGTTTGGTTGAGCGGGGGCGTCATCGTGATCGCGCGCTGCAGAACGGTCGGTTTGGATCTCGGATAGGAGACGGAGCGGATCGAAGCGCGTCGACGACCTTGACGAAGGACCTGCTGCCTGCTGCTGCATGGAGATATACCTGACAGACTACCTATTGATGGTAGCGTGTGACCTGGCTGAGCGGGTCCGGCACATGGTCGGTTGAAGCAGGAGAAGGTGGTGGCAGCTGAATTGCGAGGGAAAAAACCTCCACACAAAACTGAGCACTGAACGCGAAAACGCAGGAACGCGGCTCTGAGGTTGGAATCAGCGTCTGCCACCGGAGCTACGAAAGTCTTCTCAAACTAAAGCGCAACCAACATAGATCTCAACTGGCTCACACGTAGAGGCGAAAAAGCACGACTGAAATGCCACTGCAGTGTCTAAAGATTCGTCCTGGGCTCCAAGAAGACAACGGCGTAATGTTACGGAGATGAGTATTAGATACAAAGCCCAAATGGGTAAAAGGGTAAGGGAATATGAAGAAAGAGCCGCCCGATACACTTGGGTCTGCTCGAGCCATGGGAGGAACAATCATCTTTCGCGACGACACTGGAGTGCTGGATCGGATAAGACTGTGCGTAATGGCCACCTCGTCGTTTCAGACCGAAGTGCCATCGCGCGGTGAGGGCATGGCCGCTCGCGAACCCTGTCAAGACTGTCGGCCAAATGCCATCCGCACTCAAAGCGACTTGGTGCGAGCCTTGTGACGTTCCTCGAGATCTTTGCCCACGAGCACCTTGGCAGCCTTCCAGAACTGAACACAGTTGATGATCTGCTTGGCAGCACAGATAGGGAAAGTGATCGCGCCCACGATCTGCGGCCAGCTAAGCTGCGGTGCCTGCTTGATGACATACGCGACCCACGGCGATGCCTTGAGCGCGGAGGGAAACAGGAAGAGCAGCGGCTCGATGTCCAGCCCAAACGGCCTCTTGTAAAAGTCCATGAGGTAGAGGCAAACAAAGAAAAGCTCGTTGCCGGCGCAAAACATGAAGAGCGTCCTGCTGTCGTTGTAGTAGTACCAGAGGATCTTGGAAACGTCCGAGGTGACGATCTTGTGCGAGGTGGACCCGGTGACGAGCGAGCTGTACATGTGGATGTAGTGCGAGCTGAAGTCGAGTGTAATGAGGCCCTGGAAGATGACAGCGCATCGTGGGTAGGCGGCGGTCAAGAAGCAAAGCAGACACGCCGTGGTGCAGCGGTCGGTGACCATGTCGAGAACAGCGCCGAACTTTGTCGACTGACCGAGCGCCCTCGCAGCCATGCCGTCAAAGGCATCGAGCAGACACGAAACACCGTAAAGAAGCGTGCAGACCTTGGGGTTGCCCTTCATAAAGTAAAGCGAAAGCGCGGCGAGGATGACGCGGGCATATCCTATCAAGTTGGGGACGAAGAGGAAGACATTCTCGTCGGCCTCGTTTGCTCTTTGCAGGAGCGACTCCGACTTGCCGCCTGCAGTGCCATTGGTGGCTGCCACATCTGCTGCTGTAGCTTTCGAGTTGCGTGTACTTCTTGGCATGATGGGTCACGATAGGGCTATATGCCTGGCACCAAATTCCTAAAAAAGAGATGGACTGCGCCGGTCAGTACCAAGCAAGGGTCCTTATCGCTGGGGTTTCTGCTGGCCGGGAATTTGCCGACTTCGAAGGTGTGCGATCACTGGCGACGTGTCCGTTGTAGAGCGATGCAATCGAGGTTGGTTGGCCAGACCAGCGTGGGAATGTGACGGACAGCGACAATGGTGGTGATGGTGGTGGTGTTGAAGTGGATGGCCTTGTGTGCGGATGGACCGTTTGCCAAAACGATTGTGTGGTTGGGCCAATCTGTCATTCGGACAGGCAGTCGCAGTGAGTGACGCACTACAAACAAATCTCTCGCTCTCTCGCTCTCTCTCTCTCTTTTCGGGATGAACCGAACCGGAATCCAAAGCAGTTCCTCTCCTCGTCGAGAGGTGGAGACAGTAAGTCCGCTGAGTCCATCCACAGCTGAGCCGAGTCGCCTGAAGAAAAGCAGGAATTTTCGCATCCAATGCGGTTAGCCAGCTTGACTTGGCGGCTCCAATAATTTCTCCGCTTCTGAATCGCCTTGTCCACCGCGTGAAATTCGCGTTGGATTTGAATTGTTAGGTTTGTGGAGTAGCTCGCTCGCTGTCTGTCAAAAGTGTTGGTCCGAGAGCCGAGCTTCTGAAACTGACACCCACACCTTCTCGACCTCAACCTCAGTTGACTTGGTTCATACCCGCATACTCACAACACCTAAAGAGCAACAGGCGCCACAATTTGGGCAGCTGGAGACGAGACAGATACTTCTTGTGGACCGACAGCATCTTCAGAGCATCTTCTCGCTGTTTCTACATCCATCGTACACGCATCCCTCCACACACTTGCGCCAGTCACGCCAGTCATGTCGGCTGTTGCAAGGTCACACACGGAGCCGACATCCAGTGGCCTTGACACTCTCTCTTCCGTATGCTACACAATACCATGGCGTCCGAAGAAGAAGCTAAAAAAGGCAGTATCAGGGTCGAGCAGTGCGCCGCAGGAGTTGCCTCATCGGCCGCCATTCCCTGTCCTCGCCGAGTTCGAAGCTGACGGCGACCCGGCGCGTGTCCGATACGCATCGTACCAGATCGCAGTCCACAGAACCGAAGCACTCTTCGACCGATGTATGGACGATGTCTACAGCTCCTTGTTTGACGATCTGCGCACCTTTTTCAAGGCACAACCAACGCCTTCTCATCCTGAGGCGTCCACTCTAGGGCAAGTTGGGATCACACAGGAGGATCTCTTTCTTCCCGGTTTCGAGAGCGCTGACGCAAGCCGGCCGAGCTCGAGCATCACTGGAGATTCAACGAAGAGTATTCAGACAGCTCTGCTCATCTCTACCTCGGCACCGTATCTGTCTTCCTTCTCGAACCGTCTCGTCTCCCAGATCTCCAACGCAAGTGTCGGTGGGCCCCCAAGTATTGTCGTCACGCTTTCCGCCAGCGAGTGCTCCAACCTGTACACTGCGCTTCGCCTTTTAGTAGCGCGCTTCATCGCTCAAGGCTCAGCCCTCGACTCGACTGGCCACGTCGACTTGACAGATGTCGAAGCTGCTGCCTTCGCGGGGAAGGTCGAGCCGGATCTTCATGTGCTCGGCTCGTGGTGGCACAACAAGTTTGTGCATTCAGAGCGACAGCCTAGACTGGTGCTCAACTTGCCGATGATCGAATCGGTCGAGCCGACGGTGCTGTCTGACCTCTTGTCGGCCTTGCAGACGTTTGTTGTTGAACCGTCGACCTCGACATCCTCGTCTCACGGCGCGGCTCAAGTATCGTTGTCCAGGCCGCAGCTCCTGCTGGTGCTGGGCATCACGTCCCCATCTGGAGGCCTGGCCGCTGTGTCCGCCGACGGCATCGGCGCTACTTCGAGCAGCTCCAACGCCACAGCAGCGCCAGCGCCATGGATCGACTACATCCCGCGCCAAGTTCTGCGCGTGCTCGACATCTCTCGCTTCTCCCTACCCAGCAAGGAAGTCGTCTGGTCACGGCTTGTGCAGACTTTCCTCACCTCACGTGAACTCCCGCTCTCGCTTGGACCGTCGACGTTCGAGTACATCCGCGAGACGTACTGGGAGAGAGACGCCGATCTGGATTCGGTTCTCGATGCGGTTCGGCTGGCATGCTTCATCCACTTTTCCGGGAAACCCGAATCTGTCTTCACCATCCCGGGACAGGCGAAGCGTGTGCGATTCTACAGCTGGACGCCCAAGATGGTGGAACGCATGAAAATCGCCTTCCTCACCACCGACGAAGCAGGAGACTTGGTGCTGCCACTGCTTACGCACTCGACCCGTCCATCCGAGCTAAACGTCAACAAATTCCTGGAAGAAGTGTCGCGCTCCGACCAGTTCATCCTCGGCGAACTTGACAAGCTGCGCCATCCGCGCGAGCTGCTCTGTTTCCGTCTGGAGTTCGCCGTCCGCTTCCTATTTCGCGCCTTTGAAGCGCTCATGCGCATCCAGAGTCGAGCCAGCACCGCTGCGCAGGCGTTGCACGCTCGCAACGCCGCCGCCTCCATGGCCGCACAGCAGGTAGCCGAGATGGACGAGCAGCGGCAGCTGGAGCGCGCGAGTGAGATCTTGACGCAGGTGGTCATGCAGTGTCTAAATGCGTCGGTGGGTTCATTGGAGGTAGGGAGGCGACCGCCTGCGGCGCTGACGCTGCGCAGTGGGCTGGCGAGGCTGTGCAATGCTGCGCGTCGGCTGTTGTCAGATGAGTTCGAGACGCTGCTGGATGATATGGTGGCTGCGGCGGAGGACGAGGTGGCGCGGATCGAGAACGCCATGGCTGAGGATGGAGAGGAGGCGGAAGAGGTGGAGGCTTGTCCGCCTGGACAGCTGCGGTCGGCGGGTGCATCAATCACTGCGCAGAGCGCACAATTCCTCGCGGGACTACGGACGTTCCAACAACGCCTTTCACAGACTATCGTTGCAGGTACGGCAGGCATCCGCGAGGACGAAGACGCCGAGATCGCCGCTGCTGCTGCCACCGCGGCTGCGGGCATGGAGAGCGCCCAGGCCGCGCAGCAGAGGCGTGAAGCGCGATTACAGCGCGTGCAACGGAAGCTGCTTATGGAGGAAAAGCTGCTCGGCCTGAAACGAGAGATCACCGACTGGATCGTGCACTCTGTCCACGACTTGGTGGATTGGAGACACCTCTCGCGCAGCTTCTCGGCGGCGGACAACGGCCCACTGCACCTACTGCGCGATATCTTCTGGGTCGACTGCTACGGCCCGCTCTCGACGCTATTAGACCCATCGACGCGGGCAGGGTTGACGCTACCGCTGTCCGAGCCGATCGAGTTCGTCGAAAGCCTTTACGACGCCGCGTTGAGCGTAGTACCCGAAAACGAGCTCGACGATATCGAGCTGGACAGCCTCAAGAAACTGCACGAGCCCGACGTGTGTCGCTTGTTCCAGCTGTACCTGGAGTGCGGCAAGTTTGTCAATTTGGCCGATTGGTATGATGCCTTCAAGCAGACGGTCGAGGTGGATCGGATCGCTGATGAAGCTGAGCGCGATCTACGGCGGGAGGCGTCGGAACAGCAAGAAGCGGAACAAGGGGAGCGAGTGCGGGACGGAGAGCCTGAGACGCCGTCGAGACGGCAGGGTACGCGCAAGCGGCCGGTCCACGACATGGCTGAGTCGGACGACGACTCGGACCTCCCTGACACGCCGTCCAAGGGTCGCCGTCGCGCCGCCCGGCAGCACGATGCGACGGCCACGCCGGAAAGCGAGTTGCAGAGCCGCTTCGCTCTCGCGCTCAACGAGCTGGCCCGCATGGGCATGATCCGCGGCACGCGACGTCGACAGGAACACATCACCAAAGTCATGTGGGACCTTGTGCCCGATAGCTTCTGACACCCAAATTCACTAGATGTTCAGCGCTTGTTCGGAAGCGAATGTTTGAAATTGCGTTTGAAAGCGCAACAACAGCAACGATACTTGAGGGTGACGCTTGAAGAAAGAACAGGTGACAGTCTGGAAAGATACATAAAAGTTACAATGAGGGGACCAACTTCCCGTGAACCACACGTGTGCACGTGCGTGTGTGAGTGCGTGTGTGAGGATACGTGTGTGAGGATACGTGTGTGAGGATAAATGTGCGTCGAAGTGCGATAGACCTACACAAAGGCGCGAATTGGAGAATCGAAGCCGGGCAGCAACTCGAAACGCTCGCATGGTGACATTCTACCCAAGCATGTCGTCTAAGAAGCTCTCGAGCCTTCCCATTTCGCCCGGCGTCGAAGGCATCGCACTCTTCTGCTGCGGCATGCGTGGCGGGTCGAAGCGGTTCGAGCCTCGATAGAGTTGTGGACTCGATCCTTTGCCGATGCTGCCGCCGTTGAGCCCGGCTGAGCTAAGCGAAAAGACCGACGGGTCCTTGCCGCCAGCCAGGCTGCGGTCATTGAGGCTGAACAGGAAGCTGTCGATCCGTTCGGTGCGAACGGCAGCAGAAGACGACCCGCCGGAGTGCGGTCTGTCGGCTTGCGAAGTGGATGTCGTTGTGGCTGCAAGAGGCGACTTGCGACGTCCAAAGGTGGTGCTGAAGCTGGACCGGCCCGAGGCGACCGAACTCGTTTCGGCATTGGCGCTGCTGCTGCGTGCCTTAGCCAGCGAGGATTCGATCTCGGCGGCGAGGCTGTCGGAAAGCGTGCCGGTGGCCGGGGCGCCATCGGTGCTGGGCATGCTTTCACCCGAAGAGCTCTTGCTGGATGATGGTGAAGCGGCATGAGGGCCAATCTGGATGGACGGGACTGTGCGTGTTTTGGCGTCCTGACGTTGACGCTCGCCCACACCATGACCTTGAAAGCGCGCTTTGAGCGCCCGCACCGCCTCGGCCTTCTCCTTCTCCTTTTGCAAAGCCTCATAGTCAATGGCGTTGCCGTCCGCATCGACGTTGAGCGCTTCCAAGGCTGCCTTTCTCGCCTCGTCCGGCGGCGAGTGCACAGCTCCACCTCGACCTTTGGCTTTTTGGCGTTGCCTTTCCTTTTCGTGGAGGTATGCCAAGCTGTGGTCAATGTCGTTCTCGACATCAGAGGCAGTCTCGTGCTGACCACGGCTGCGAGCAATTTCTTCGGCGATGCCGGCTTGTGTGCTGGCAGAGTCGCCCAACGCAGCAACACGAGCAACCAGGTTGGAAATGTCGACTTCGGGCTCTGGCTCTTCGTCGTCCGGTAGCCGAGGATCCTTTGCGGCTTCGAGTCGTTCTAATCTTGCGAGCTTGCTCTCTCCCAGCTTGCGCCGTGCGTATTTGCCTCTGGAAGGATTCGACGCATCTTGTTCGGGTCTAGGTGCTTGTGATGGGTCGGAGGCCGCAGCGGCCTTTGCGAGGCTAGGAAACTCTGCATCTCCGTCCTCGTCCTCGTCGCTGCTGCCGATCGAGCCATCTTGGCTGTCGCTGTCGCTGTCTGCTTGTTGCTGCCCGTCGTGAGACCTGTTCAAGCCATTGTTGTTGCGGCCATACTTGTTGGCGAAGCGAGTACGATAGCCCGGCTTGGACGAGGAAGGCTCGGTGTGCTCTGTGGTAGCCTTCTCAGAGTTGTATCGCCTGGAAGCTTTGGCTTTGTACTTGTTTTGCAGCACCATGTTTGTGGGGGTAGCCCGTGTCTGCTGGGCTGTGCGCTTGCAAAGACGCTACAGCCGCAGCCAGCTGAATGTCGACAGTGCGTCAAAAGCGGGTTGAGTCGAAGCTCGGCGCAATGATGGTGTAGAGATGTTGTGGTAGAGCACACGCAAAGGGAGACGAACGAGATTTTGGGGGTGACGTGCTTGCCCCTGCGTCTCTTCCGCGGGTGCTGATCGGGAGTGAGTGGTTCGCGATGGACGTGGAATGCAGTGCAGAGCGTGCTGCAGTTGAACTTTTTTAGCGGAACGTCAAAACGAGTTTTCGGTCGTCTGAGTTTCAATTCCGAAGGCGCCCTCGATGCGAGGAATTTGGCACGGCTTTGGCTCGAAAGTGACCATCAATCGCTGCCGTCTCGGTTGTGTGTGTGTGTCGCTTTGACTGAGAGTCGCAAGACTGTTCCGTCAAAATCGAGACGTTGGCGGACGGATGTGACGGTTTTGTTGTGCAATTATATGGTTCAAGGCAACTCGGTAGGCGTGGATGCCACGATGCGATGGACATTGATGCAGGCTGCGCAGCAGTGATGCATTATCCGATGACTGTTCTGCGCTGCCTGTCAATGGCAAGGCGACCCGAATTATGTTTGCTGTGAAGCCGAGGGTCCAGAGCGTGGTTTGCTTTTCTCTGTATCTTTTTGACAGGCGTGACTGGCCGTTGCCGGAAGGTGTTTGTAAGGGTGGGTGAGTTCTAGAAACAGAGATCGCGCGGCGCTCACTCGATGGATCGTGCGGATCGAAAAATCGTCACAGTGCGCTTCTATTAATAAACTCGATTCCCCTTCGACGTTCCAGGTCTTGGAACGCAAAAGCGACCATTCAGTGTCTCTGCCAATCCTACTACTGGACGAGATCAGCATGCGATTGACGTCCGTCATGGCTTGATCACAGTAAACGCTGTCGATGATCCCTTTTTTAGCTTCGGTCGAGGGTTCTCAAGGTTTTAGGCTCAGCAAGAGCAAGCGAAGGAAGGTGGCCAGACTTATCTCTGCTTTTTCACGGACCGAATCAAATCTGTTTGTTCGGTGTCGAGCTAAACGGAAACAAGCTGATCATCCATAAAGCGCATCGTTGTGGTGCGAGCCAGTGGGGTACATCGAATGCATGCGGAACGTCTTCAATCTCCTTGCTCGTGACAGCGTCCATGACGCTGTCTATGTCGGCATGGTAGCTAGCCTCTCTCTTTGGCGGCAAGGCTCTTTGTGACCGAGTCGATGTAGGTCTGCAACATCTCGTTGTCTGCTTCGGCCTTCTTGCAGTCGTCTTTTACCGTGCTGACGCGGCTGATGAGCGCACGCAGACCATCTTGCATGGCCATGATCTCGCTGCAAAGTCGATCGTCGACGAGTGTTGGTAGAGACAAAAGTGTCAGTAGACTGCATAATCCGTCACACACTGCATGCCAATCTCCCACTTACCGCACAAGCTTCTCCTTTTCAACAACCTCGTTGGCAGAGATTTCGGTCTCGGCCGTCCATGCTGCCGACTCTGTAAAGTCATCCGGAGCGACGACCGGCGACACTGTCGACGATCCTGTCATCGCATCGAGGTCCATCTTTTGTCGGCTCGACCGCTGATCGGATCGGCTTTTATTGAGTCCGACGTGTATGCGAGCGGCATCGGCAGCGATAGCCGGCGGTGTGAGAGGAGCAGACCCGCTGTCGAAGCAAAGATTTTGATATGAGATGTGGAGATGGTCTGTGGGCAGATGCGCAAAAGGAACTCGTTGCCTGGCACAATTGTTACGTTCGGGACTCGGGTGGCAGACTGATCCTTCACGGTTTGCAATGTTATTTCTCTGAGATCCAACATTTATAAGTCGCGAAAAGCTTTCGCTGGATCATGCTCGCCATAGTTCTCTGATAGTACCTTCGGCGATTCTTCTCACCTGTGTCTGGACCAACACTCGCCAACAGACCAGCAGGAAACCATCAAGGGCAACAGCCTCGCTGCGAATCATCCAACGAAGTTCAATAAACAAGATGACGTCTCCAACACGAAAGCCGGTCTTCTCTTCGGTCTATACCGCGGCGAGCTAGAGCGAAACCCAGAATCAAAGATTCATGCTCACTGCACCGGCCCCAGCCAATTAGAGGTTGTGGAGAAGTTCTGTATGTGGGGGCGCTGCCATCAGCTGCTCGACGCTCAAAAGCTTATCCACCACCAAGTGAAGCGAAGAGTCTAAAAGGAAGCATTCCCCGCCGCGTCTCACCTCGTTAGAGAGCATGAATTTTTTCTAGCGCGGGGGCAGTGGCAAAGACATGAAGACGGACGAACTACGGTGAGATAGCTGGATGTGCTACAAATCAAGTCTCCCGCCGCTGACCCAATCGGCAGCACAAGGCAGAAAAAGCGCAGCCTGACTGGTAAGCTGTTGTTGCAAGATCGATCAACGTCGCTGCCCACACAAACGCCGTCCTTATCTTGCGGCATTTCGAACCGCCAGAAAAGTGCTTCGCCATGTTCCTGAGTTGCATTGCCGTCAGCTCGCAAGAGGCGGTGAGAGTTTCCCATGGCGTTGCGTCGGGGTTGCTAGTCGCAGTCGTGTGGCTGGTCGGCACGGCACGGCACCGAGTCGACACGGCGACCCAGAGTCAAGACCCGAGTCCCCTTGCTTCTTCCTGTAACAGGCCAGCCGAACCCCAACAAAAACTTTACTTGACTCTTGTTGCCACTGAGGAGGCAACGAGAGCGCGGAGTCCGTCTGCCCTGACTGTGAGGCTGTAGGCACGAGCGTTTTGCGGGGAATTTCTGTTCCACGTCGCCACCGCCGAGCCAGAGATCCGAGTTCTTGCAGGGTTTGGACGGCAGCGCTTAGTAGGCTCGGTAAGCGAACAACAGTGGCTACTGATACGACACGAGAGCTCAAGTTCGAGGTGGTCTCCGTAGTTGCTGACTCGCCAAAACATCGCTGAAACCGTCAGGAAGGCTCCTTGCATAGCTTACAGAAGCACAGGTGAGAAGAGTAGTCGCGTGGGTTGGCCGGGGCTGGCTGAGTCTTGTCTCAAAGAATTGGCGCGTCTCGGGAAGGGCAAGGAAGCGGTTAAGCGCTAAGTCTGCCAAGACCCGTCCTTCTATGCTGCTTTCCTATACGCAGCCTGTTTCATCTGCAGCAGCCTGCAGCCTCGATTTCCGAGCCACAAAATTTCCTGTTCCGCAAGCCTGCCCTGCAGAGGGATTTCCTGATACAAGTACAGGAAGGAAATTTTCACCGACGGCGAATTTCTCAACAGCGAGGCTCTAACAAATGCTAGTCCAAAAGAAATTGGCCGTTCGTTGTTGCCCTTCGCCTTTTCCTTCTCCCTCACAACGAGCGACGCCTTCTCCTCCCCCCACGTCTCTGTTCGTCCTTGCAGCTTGCAGCTCGTCTGGTCTTGCACGACGGTCTTGTTTTGGATTGAGGGGCTCCGTGGGACAACAAAGCTGCTTTTGCACATGTGCTCAGTATGGAGCTCCAACCAGTGGGTTACTCGCCGTGCCATGCCATGCCCTGGGTTGAGTTTCCGCTTCCCACGCATTTCCTGCCTACCCATTGCTTGCTCTACCCTACGCCAGAAAACTCCGACGTAACAATTGTGTGTCTGTCCCCGTCCCACTCACCGAAAGGGGGCTTGCTTGCTCATTGTTAGTTCGATTCGGCCGGCCTCTGTGCGGATGCGCGAGCGGGAGCGGCAACAGCCCGGATTTGCATGATCGCGGACGGTGTCCATATCCGTTCAGGCGAGCAGAGGTACGAGACCCGGGTCCTCTTTCCTCTCGTCAGGTCTCAGATATTTAGTTGCAAGAAGCACATTGCGATCGCGATGCATCTTCGCTTCCGCTATCGGTCTCCGCAAAACCTGCAACCCGTGCAGCTGTCGTGCAGTCGACATCCCGGATTTTGTTTTGAAAATAAATACTTTCCATTGTTGTTCGTTTTGCTTGCTCGATTTTGGCCCTTTCGTGCTGCTGTTCACGCTTCGAGCTGCTGCAGTGGATCGACACGCAAACCAAGTCAAGGCTGACCACAATCCGGCTCGGAGTTCGAACCGGAGCCAAGAAGCTCCCACTGCAAACACCGCCAACCCCCGCTCGAGCAGCTGCTGCACCTCGCACCAATCAAAGCTCGTCATCGTGCGCAAGTCGATTGCAGCTGAGTCGGCCGACCCCTTTGTCCCCGTGCCCAGATAGAGACGAACGCCTGACCAACTGTTCGCCTCGTTGGTTCGTAACGGTGCTGACCGAAGACGGCAGCCTCTTGGCGGTTGGGCGACGGTGGCAGAGGCTGGAATGTTCCATCGCAGACCCCCATCGAAACGCATCGGCTCAGGATGCACGCGGTAGGTGGCTGCGGTACACAAGGTCGAAGCTCGGCAGAACAGATCGACACGAACGTCGATGTCAAAAAGGAAGAGCCCTGAGATCGGCGCTCGCCTAGCCTCTCCTGGCTCCAAAGCAGCGTATTGGACGTGGTACGTTCACCTCGTTGGGGTCGACGCTGACGTGAACAGTCCGGAATCTCCTCTCCTCGTCATGCGTTTCAGGTAGCAACCGAACCCCGGATTCGCACACGCCTGTGGAGAAAGCTCACATGACTGAACCCTTTCGGGATAGGTTGACCGGGCTGCCGCTTACGCTGACACGCTCGAGCATCAATGGCCGGGCTTGTCGTACATCTTACGCACAATTCAGCCCACGAGCCAACCAAAAGCCTGTGAGGAGACAGCCAAACGCATAGTGGATGTCTTGTAGCCAGAAAGAGGTTGTAAGGAGGCGCAATCCACCACCAGCAATGAGCGGCTGGGTCAATACTTGGATGCTACAAGACCATCTGGCAAGCAGAGCGAAGCAGCGTGAAGCAGTCTCGCAGGCTCATGCCGAGCGTGTCTTGAAACTCGTGCCGCGCTCCGCCGTCATCGTCAGCTGCATTGCGCGCCTACTTGGTCTCAGTCCTTTATTTTCGAATGCTGTTTATTCCTTCTCTCTGGTCGCTCTCTTTCTGGCTTGGCGCATTGTGCAGCGGTTGACAAGATCCAATCTCAGGGTACGTCGATACACCCTGTGAAGCTCGGATCC
This sequence comes from Sporisorium graminicola, assembly GCF_005498985.1. Lineage (NCBI taxonomy): Eukaryota > Fungi > Basidiomycota > Ustilaginomycetes > Ustilaginales > Ustilaginaceae > Sporisorium > Sporisorium graminicola. The sequence continues at coordinate 2,397,749 of NC_043719.1, forward strand.
TGGCAGAGTCGGATCGGATGATTCTAGCTCAAGAACAGACTTTATCGATGACTGAGGCAAACACAGAGCGGTAAATTTCGTGCCTAAAAGAAGTGAAATTCCCCGCCAAAAATCCCGAACTCCAAACAAAGACTGGGAAATTTCCCAAGAAGGCGCAGTGTGAATCGCGTGCTTTTGCGTGAGTACCGTCGCGGCTGCCGCCTTTCGAAAAGCAGACAGACAACCTTGGCCCTTCGCAGGCTCCAAACATACCGTTGTATCGTGGATATCGCTTCTATCATTGCTGCCTCGGGCTAGAGCACACATTCACCATAACATTTGACGTCGGTGACAGGTAGATAACGAGAGACCGAGCGCTGCTCTTCTGACGTGCTTGCTGTCAGTCAGACGCCGCCGCCACCGCCAAGATGCCGTGTGCGAGGCTGGAGATCGCGTGGGCAGACTAGACTAGAAACTTGAGCGCTAGCGCTGCCAACTTATCAGAATCAAGGCAAAGTTCGAAATTAGGCGAAGGTGGGGAGATAAGGTCAAGCCCCATCGCTGCTGCTGCTACTGCAGTGCATTGCATTTCCCCAGCATCCACCAGATGCACAGCAACGCAATCGATGCGACAATTTGCATTTTTGCATTTTTCGACTCGCTTTTCTGTGACACCTGAGGGAAAAGGTGGCACACATTGGTCGCGAGCAAGATCGATATCTACCCTTCCTTCCTTCCTTCTTCGGCTCCTTCCGTCTCACCTTGCTCAAAGCATCGCTGTCCAAAACAAGGGCGAGAAAAAACGAGACAACCAGCAACACAAGCACGTCGGTCAGCTCCATTGTCGGACCGAGGGTCGTGTGAGCTCAGATGCGTCGGACAGGAAAGCGGCCAATTCTTCTGCGTGCTTCTTGAGACATGGGAATCGGTGTGCGAGTTCCGGGGTCAACCGCCGACGGAGCATGCCGTGCTGACTGAATCGAACTGACTGTGTCAGTTTGCGGCGCGCGCCATCTCGAACAAATTGCGGAAAAGCAAGAGAAAGTTTTACGTGTGGAGCAACACTTGCTTGAACGGTTCAGTGCAGCAAGAACAGACAAAAATTTCAAATTGTTCCCGTTCGCGCCCAAAAAAAAGTCACAGCACATCACGGCGCCAAAAGAAAGAAAAACTCAGCACACAGTTCGAAATTGAGACAAATAATAAATATAATAAAAATACATACCATGGAAGCACTGGATATCAATAGCAATAAATGCAGAAAGCCATCATTGGGGTTGGTGTTCCCATCTCGGACCTTTGCGCGTGTGGATCGATCTGGTCAACTTTGTCTGCACACAGTAAGCACCACGTCTGCTCTTGCTCTTGGTTTGCCGCTCTCCTACCTTCCTCACAGGATCCGACAATTCAGATCCTGAGCTCAAGAGCCGGGCGACTATTGCCGTCCGCCACGACGGTTAACCGTGCTGTGCTGGCTGAGCACATTCTGCTCGCTCGTGCATCTTCTCCGCCCAGATTTTCTGTGCGCTGCCCAGGCCTCTCCCTCGCCGGTCTGTTGAACTTGCAATTTCTATCGATCTACTGCTGCTGCTCAGCTTCCACAGTAAAGTTGTCGTGGTAAAGCACAGTTGCAGGCACTTGTCGAACTGAACGCAACGAAAGAACTGTCAAGCCGTCAGTGCACCGTAGGCAGCAGTTTTGCTTTCTCCTCGTTCTGACTTTTTTGTTGGTGTCGCAACGGCGTCCTACAATTCGCGTCCTGGAGGCGATTCGTCTCCGCTTCGCCTACATCGCCAAACGACCCCTCTTCCTGCCTGCCAACCCCTCTCTCTTGCCTCGTCCTCACTCGCTCTCGATCCCACCCAGGTATGGATTCTTGCAACGAGCAGCTCTCCTCCCCCGCCCCCTTCTCCTCCAGCCTCCCCGCTCGCAGCAGCTGAGCACCACCAAGCAGCACCACCACTTCGTCTCGCCTCCAATCCTGGGTGCTCTCAATCGGCACCATCAAACAATCGTGTGCTGAGCAAGGGTCACTGGGCTGCCGTCCCCAACTTTTTTCTTTTTGGCTTGGCCGCCGCCCTCGCTCTCGTCCCTGCTGGTTCGATCTGCTGTCATCGACACACGCACACACGTCTCAGCCTTGGCACAAGTCTGCCCTCGCCCGACCATCAGAACACCTCTTCCCTCTCTCCGCAAGCCTCTTTTCTTTCCTTCCGTCCTTCATCCTTGGCCCCCTTCTCATTCGATTCCTGATCGCTTCTCGCGCTGTGTTTGTTCAGCCCCAGGATCCGACGACGATCCGTTGGTAGGGCTTCAAACTCACATTCCTCCGTTCGGTTCCACCTTACCTGGGCCCTATCCCATCTTCGACTCCGCTTGGCTCTAACTGAACCTGGCTTGACTTGTGCACTGCACCCTTTTCCGTCTCTTTCTCTCGTCCATCTATCATCCTCACCACCACATCGCAGTCGCCGCCATCGTCTCCTATACTCTTCCTCTCTTTCCTCACCAGACACCGGCAGCTAGCTTGGATTGCGTCCGTCACCCCCTTCGCCGGTTCATCCCCAGCAGCATCGCATTGGTACCGACACATCCCATGCAGCCAACTTTGTGAACACCTCTTTGCCCGAGTTTCGAGCTTCCGCTCTCGACGCAGCTAACGTCTTCTCCGCACGAACACGGTATGCTCGCGAGCGCTCCCCACCAAACGTTTGACCGTCTTGCCAACTCTAGACCTCAACACGCTAAGGTTCCATACTCTTCGCTCGTCAACGTTCGCGCCGCCAAGGACTGCCTCGACGCAATGACGCTCTCAACCTCGCACTCCGACACCACGATGCTGGTTGAGGACAACTCTGCACCCATCGCCAGTACCTCTTCGTCTCCATCACAAACGCTGAGGCAGCCTGTGCCAACGCGCCCGAAAAACCACGTCCGCGGCGCCGTCTCAGATTCGCGGGTCTGGACCACGGGACGCAACTTCATTGACGGACGCTACCGCGAGCGACAAACGTTCGCCACCACAGAAGAGCAGAAGGAGCTCGAAGCGGAACGTGACGCCATCCTCCAGATCCAGAATGTACAGGCCGCCAAACGTCGAGCCAAGCTGATGAGACTCACACCCGCTTTCCCTTACGTTCATCGAGAGAACGTCCATACTCCAAGCCCGCCATCCAGCGAGGCCTCCTCAGCGCGCACCGCAAGCGAGGCCGACCTCTCGACACCACCCGACAACCGCCTTACTTTCCCCAGCCCGAAAACGCGCATCAGCATGGCTGCAGCGCAAAACGCCGTAACGGCTCTTCACCCTGGATCCAGAAAGGCGCTGGCGCTCAAAGCCAACAGCCCTGGTCCCGAGGTCCTCGGCGGCCTCAGCCTCGATCTCCATTGCTTGCCATCGCCAGCGGGCGATCGAACATCCATCTCTTCCGCCGCTTCCGCTAGCTCGGACCTGGTGCGCAAAAAGTCGGGCGAGCCCGTCAAGTCGTCGCTCAAGCAATACTCGAGCAGTTACATTGTGCCGCGCTCCGCCAGCGAAGCCTCCTTCTCCACCTCGGCGTATGGCACCAAGTCGGTGCCTACCACCCCCAGTGCCATGAAGTCGGTCCACTTTGACAAGCAACTCGAACACGTCAAGATCTTCAAGGTCAAGGGTCGTCCCCAGGCCGTGTCGCGCGAAGGAAGCCCAGAGCACACCGAGACCGAGACCGAAGAAGAGCGCGATTATCCTTGGTTTGGCTCTCGCCGTGGAGGAGGTCCAGGTCGCAATGCCGGCCAAAGGAGCCCCACCAACCCCGCCACTCCCCCTGCTGCCGAAGTAGACGAGCAACTCGTGCTGCGCCTGCCCAACTTCCCCTCGTCCGCCAAGCTCTCGCTCGACAAGGACATTTTCCTCGAGCGCATCTATCTCTCGGACGATCTGCGCTCCGTTCGCGGCACCGTCCAGGTCAAGAACCTCAGCTTCGAGAAGTGGGTCGCCGTCCGCTTCACCCTCGACCACTGGGCCACCGTCAACGAGGTGTCGGCAGAGTACTCGGAGAGCATCAAGGACGGCACCGCCGACCGCTTTGTCTTCTCCATCAAGCTCAACGAGGTGCTCAACTGGCCTCGCGGTGCTGGTCTCAACGAGACCAAGACCATCTTCCTCTGCTTGCGCTACACCACCGGCGGCCGCGAAATCTGGGACAACAACGACGGTGGCAACTATCAGCTTGACTTCCGCAAGCGACCCGCCCAGGCCGTCGAGGCACCTCGCGCACCACCTGCCTCTGGCGAAGCACGTGCTTCGTCGTCGTCATCGTCGTCGTCATCACCGTCTTTCAGCAACACACTGCCGCGAAGGTACACACTCAGCTCCATGGGTCCCTCGGCAACCTCCTCCATTATCGAGATGGGCCGCAGGACCGGTGTCTACGGGCAGAAAGCTACACGCGACCATGCCATGGAGCGACTCAAGCAGGAACTCGAGCGTCTGCGATCGGATGAAGAGGAGGCCGACAAGGCCCCAGCTTCTGGCAGCTTCATCACCGAGATGGCCAAGCGTCGCTCGCCGCCTGTTTCGCCCGGCGGCGCTGGCAAACCCGGCTCGCCTTCTCCGTGGTCGGCAAGGTACGACTTTGGCGCCTCGCTCCGCGATCCTTCTTCCGGCAGTCGAAAGACCGAAGCTGGACGCGCCGCCGCTCTCGACTACTTTTCCGCACGTCCGCCCGCCATGGCCTCCAGTCCCATGCGGTCATCGTTCGTTGTCAGCGCCGCTACGCCGTCCCCCGATGCGTCGACGCCCAAGTCTGCATCTGACACTGTTCCCAAGCTGGGCCGACTCGGTATGTTGAGCCCTGGCTTGGGCGAGATGGTCGTCGAGCACCCTGCTGTGACGAGTTCCAACACAAGCTCGCCAAGCGGTTCGCTTCTCCAAGTACCGCAGCTGGGCGCCAGTGGTGCTCGCAGCCCTGACCCCGTTTCGCCGACGCCCATGTCATCGACACGCTATAACTCATTCCCGCCGCATCGAAACATGCAGCCTCCCAGCATGTTCGGCATGTGGGAAGAGGATGCACAGAGCGGCACTGGTTCTGGATCTGCCTCTGTCTCTGGATCAGCATCTGGCTCAGCATCTGGCTCAGCACCTGGCTCTAGGTCGAACTCTCCTCCTTTTCCGATGGTTTTCTCTACGTCGAGGGTAGCGATCGAGAACGACGGCACTGTGCTCGAAGATTACACGCCTGACGGCAGCCAGGCGTCGCCCAACTCGATGACCAACTCGCCGAATCCATTCTCGCCTGCCCTCTCGGCGAGCTCGGTCGACTCAGACTCAACGGCGATGCTCGATGCTTCCGGCAAACCGACCATGACGAGTAGTTTGGACGACTTGAGAAACCTCGGCGGCCCTTCGTCTTCCTCCTACCACTACCTTCGAGCTGACCATCTGGAAGACAGGACGAGGCCGTCTTCGTTTGCTGCCGGAGACGACGCAGAGCAGCACGGTTATTCCTCGTCGTCTCTTTCGTCCACCACGCTCTCGCCGTCGTCCGAGTTGGCTACGCCAGACGAAGAGTTTATGCGCCCTTCCAACTTGACCAGCTTCAACGAGCTGGTGGCGCGCTTCTGTTGGAACAGCGACAACCAGGTCACGCAGACCAGTAGTCCAGACGCTGCGGGAATTGCCACGCACACCCCCACTTCTGCGTCTGGACGCTCGACGCCCATCGCTCGTGCTGGTGGCGCCTACTGAGCACGCAAGGTCCACAGCACGACGTTTTACGACGCATTTGACGGCACTCAGCCACTCACTGTACACTATATCATAACAAAACACCAACTCCTCCGCTCTCTTGTCTCTTTACCGGCCATCGCTACAAGACCATTCCGTGTAAAGGGTTCATACGCTACTGCCTTGGCACGACATCATACACCCACACGGTACGTCGTTTCCTTTCATTTCAAGCACTGTCCGACTACATTTCTCTGCATCCGAGTTCGATCCGCATGCCGCATAGGTACAACCAATTACAATTGCATTTCTCGTCGCTGTTCATCTGTGTATTTGGGTGTGTGTGTCTGTGTCTGTGTGTATAGCGCGGGCTGAGTTTGATGGGACGTGGGTACAGCGGGCGATGGCATTGAGAGCCTCGCTGCGCGTCGATGGGGGCTTGGCTGGACGGGAGAGAGGCGGGGCGGGGCGAGGCGATGAAGATTGGACTCCGCAATGGCGGGTGTTGCTGACACAGCGAAGGGGGTTTGTTAGAGGTGGGGATGGGTGCGAATGCGGGGAAAGCGGGGGGAAAGCAAGCGAACAGAGATCGACGCTGGATGCCACACGGCATTGGAGCGAAAGAGGAACGAGGTAACTTAGCTCGGTTAGCACCACGACCTGCCAAGCGAGCACTTACACCCAACGTACACGTCTACAAACGACGAAACAGGGGCCTTGTGTGGGTCGATCGTCGAAATGCGGGGTAGGAGACCCGACACCGCAAGCGGCGCCCCCTATACCGAGAGCAACGGTCAGCGTGAAAAGGACTGCACCGCCATCGTCATCGTCATCAGGCCCAAGATGGAGCGAGTGGCTTGGCTTACGACACACCGCAGTCGGGCAGGCATGCCAGAATAGCTCGACGGACCCATCCAATGCGCCGATGAGCGGACACGGAAATCGCAACAGCGGGACCTGGAATTCCCATCCGGTGCTGATGATTCATCTTCTGGGTAACACTCCTCCCATTTAGTTTGGAAGAATGTAAGGTATATATATAGTGTAGAGAGTATGCGTTTCAAATCGGTTGTATGGAGTAGTTGGTTAACTTAGGAGATTCTGATCTGATGCCTGTTCGCAGGGTTCGATACGATTCGACTTCTCTTGCCCTGGGTTCGAATCCCAGTACGACCTCTTTTTTTTTGTTGCCGCGCTGCGAGTAACTATTTGGCGCTCTTTGACACGAGCCCCCCTTGGAAGCTAACTTAACTTATGCAAACACCTCAGCGACGCTAGAATTTAATCAATGGGTCGAGACACTTGCAAGCACACGAATGAATGTCGCCGGAGAAGCACCACATCGACCGCAGACTACCGTTGGGCTCTGACTGGCGAGAGACACACACCACACGTATCGACAATCACACGCAGCAGAAAGAAAGGGAAGACACATGAAACTGAAGCAAACGAGGCTGAACAGAGTCAGCAGCGTGAGAGACAAAAGGAATGCGTGCGATGTCGTTCTCGACCGAGGGTGAAGAAGGAATGTGGTGTGGTACGAATGTGATGACGGAGCGGTGATTGGAGTGACAGGAAGATGACAACGCTAAATGGAGACGAGTTGATGCTGATGAGCCGGGTAGGGATAAGGATGACGAAGATGATGCGGATGAAGATGAGGATGAGGACGAAGGTGGAGATGCAGGTGGAAATGACGATCAGGCTGAGAACAAGGATAGCATTTGGGAAAGGGTTGAGGATGACAAGAAGGATGCGGAAAAGGACAAGGAATGCGTCGAAGGACCTCAGCGGAGGTGATTGCAACTTCGATGGATGACAGCTTACGGGGTTTCCTCAGGATCCTCGACAACAGAGACGGCCTCTTGATCAGAATCGGCTTCTTTATCTGATCCTGCTCGCTTGCGGATGACATGCCTCGGAACGTCGGCGTCCAGCTCCATCCTGATGAGAGCCCGCAGATGATCAGGAAGTTCTTCGAGGCGGTAGCCTGACTCTCTTCCGATCGGTTCGGCTGGTTTGCTCATGGTGTAGCGACTATAGACGGGGCCATGTTGTCCCCCTGTCCTCCTAATCCGTTCTGCTTCTCGATCATGCGCGTAGATCGTGCCTTCGCGCCCCGAAAGACGTTCATCCGGAACTATCGCAGTGTGCGCCTCGATTTGAGGAAAGAGGTTCTTGAGAGAACCCTGCTCCGCGGCACTCAGCTCGCGATACGGCTTGAACTGGACCGCTGTCTCACGGAACGGATCAAGCTTCGCAAATTGGTGTCCTCGTGGGCCTGTGATATAGTGAAACCCTTCTCCGTAGTAATAGAACGTCTTCGGAGCGGGCTGCGAGTTTGGCGCCGCCCCTCTGCTCGTATCTGAGATGGTTCGTTTGCGAAGATGTGGAGGCATGGAAGCTCTCTCCCTCAGATCGCTTGCTTCCGTCTCGATGAAATCCCGCAAATGCTCAGGAAGCTCGGAAGAGAGAAAGAACGGCTTGTCTCCGATCGGCCGACCGTCTCGGGTTTGACGAGAATAAGTCAGCCCGTCGGTCCTGGTCGTCTCATGGATCAGCTCGGGACCTTGCTCAGGCCAGAAAGCAACTCGTGTGTTCGGACCGCTGCCGGTTTCGTCGCCTGGCAGGTGGTCTGTACTTGCTGGTATGCCTGGATGGGCGCCTTGCAGCAACTTCTTTTCGTCGTCGTTCAGCTGTTCGAACGTTCGGATATATACGTTGTGATTGTAAAAGGCCGGCACGGTCGTAAAAGCCCAGCCCCCTCGGCCATTTGGAAGGGCCTTTATGCCTTGTCCGGGGAACTCGATTGTGCGATGACGCACCACTGCGCCTGAAGGTCTGGGAGGGCTTGAGCTAGACGCTTTTCGGTTGACCAAATTCTCAAACCAGTTGGACGCCTTTGCTCCCCATGTCCGCTTTTGCCCTCCTCGTGCGCGTGGAGCACTAGAAGGTCCGCTTTCGCCGAGCGTCACAGTCGGGATAAGGCCCTGACCTGCGCGGGCTTGGAGGACCTTGTCGCCGCGCGCGCTCTCAGAGATGGCTCGCTTGCGGAGAGGACCCAACCTTCTGGTCGCCGCCGCCTTGACCTGCAGCGCTTCCGGTGAGGTCAACAGGTAGTGCTGCAGATACTCCGGCAGCTCGTCGAATATGACCGGCTCGTGAGTGACATACGGGGTCTGTCGCTGATACCAGAGCTGGCCGTTGATGGGCTCGATGTGGATCTGCTCCGGTCCTTTCTCTGGATTTTCGATCGCCGCTCCCAGATCCTCGATATTTCTCGCCACCCTGAGTTTTCCCAGACTCATCAAAGCCGATGCTCTTGGATGATCGTTCAGCCTCTCCGTGTTGTGAGTATAGAGTTGACCGCGCTGAGGAGCCAATTCGTGAAGCCAAAACCTGCCGTCATTGTTTCGAGTCACAAGGATATGCTCTCCTGGGTACGAGACAGACGGCAGCGGGTCGGACGTACTGATAGTATCGCGCAGAATGTCTGGAGGGTTTGACACCTCCTGCATGTAGGAGCGTAGATGCGGGGGCAGCTGAGAGAATGGGACCGGGGCTCGTCCCCCTCTTTTGAACACTACGTTACCTTGGCCGTCGCGCGAGATTGCGATGTTCTCTGCCGGGTACGAGGGATGGAAGTACATATTGTTCGGATCGAAAGGCTCTGATGCTACCTTGATCCCAGCCAAACGTGCATCCCTGGCTGACACGCCTGATTCTAAGATCGCGGGAAGGAACGGCAGCTTTTTGGCAACCACTCTTTTGAACTTGGCCGGCAGAACTGACCAGGAGCCGGACCCGTAAGGACTTTCTTCACTTTCGCGAAACAGGTGTAGCTCGTAAGATTCGTGGTCCTTGTCTGCGCGCGTGATCGACATCTTCTGCCCGGGGTAACCAAAAATGCGCGAAGATCCAGAGGAGGTATCTGCCCTCTTCTGCAGCCGCAAGGCTTCGCGGTCGACGGATGGATCGGGTGAGGAGGAGGCGCTAGAATTGACCGTAGCGCCTCTGCTACGCTCCATAGCCTCCGTGTGACCGTCGAGGTAGGGACTAGTCGATGGACCAGCCTCTGAACCAGTTGAAGAGATAACTTGTCTCTGCACCTGATGGGCCTTATCGTCAACAATGTCGACAGCCCGCTTCCAGGGTCGTGGCGGTACACTCCTGGAGAGGGTGCGGAGGTCTTTTCCTACGGCTTCGGCCAAAAGACCAGAGTCACCAGCTTTTTTCTCCATATACGACCGTAAGTGACCGGGCAGTTTGTCTAGCTCAGACCATTGACCACCTGGTCTCTTGAAGGCAACCTTTCCTGGCTTTTTTCGTTTCAACTTGATGGTTTCTGGTCGGTAGAGAGGGTGCCTATAAGCCTTGGACACGTCATTTAAGCTTGAAGCGATCTTGACACCGCCAGCCTCTGCTCCCCTCGCTGACAAGCTGGACTGCATAACCGTGGGAAGGTTCTCGGCTTGTTTTGTCAACCCAACGCGGACATCGTCAGGCAGTTGCGGCCACTTATAGGACTGAATCCTTCCTGTTCTATCTTCGTTCAATTCATGAAACAGGAAGGGAGGGCTGTGCAAGCCTTCGTACGTGATGGTGATCAGCCGGCCGGGGTAATCAAAAGTTTCTCGTTCGCCATCTATTCTTGAGTAACCTGCCGATGAGGGCCCCGCCTCTGAGGAGTCCCCCGTTGAAGAGTACTTTCCTCCCCTCTTCTGCAGCGTCGAGAGCTTCCGTTCTACAGATGGATCGTCCGTGAGGTGAGAACTCGGCGAAGGGTCAGCTCGCCATTCAACTTGATCTTCTTTTTCGGCATCCGTGTCGACAGCTCGCTTCGGAAATTTACCCTTCGCCGCCTCATAAGCTCTTACAGCCTCATCCAGAAGTGGCGTACGGTCGGCATTCTCCATGAACATCCGCAAGTGGCGGTCCAGCTTCCCGAACGTGACCCATGAACGATTGGGTCTCTTGAAGACGACGTTTCCTTGCCCGTTGCGTGAAATCTCAATGCTTTCTGATGGGAACCGAGGATCCTCGTATGCATAGGAGGTGTCGAGCGGGTGCGGTGCAAGTCTGATGTTGTGGCGCTCTGCGGCTTCTGCGGGCAGGTCAGACCCTGCGACCGTGTCAAGGTGCTCAATACTCCCTATCAGCGCTTCCTTGAGAGCTGGCGGCAGCCTTGACCACGAGTAGGACTGGTAAGACATTGTTCCCGTCTCAGGAAAGAGGTTGAAGTGATAAAGATCACGCCCTCTACCGAGACGCGAGATCACGATCCTTTTTCCCGGATAATAGAAAGTACCTTGGACTTCCAGAGGTGGCTCGATCGGGTAGCCTTGGCTCGAGAGCCCTGCACTTGAGGATGCTGCGCTTGATCTCACCGGCTTGTATTTCTGCTTGGATTCTGTCGAACCCCTCCTCTGCAACCCCGAGAGCTCCCGTGGTCCATCTTGATAGGAGAAAGGAGAGGCCCCATCAGAGCCCGCAGCGCCTCTGCCAGGGCCCTCGTCCACCGCGTGGCCGTCTAGGTGAGAAGAGGTGACGAATCTCTTCCTGAGCGGTCTGTGGGGAATGGCACTTTTCCAAGCAGACCTACCAGCTAGCGTACTCTCCCATCGCAAAGCCTCTTGCAGATGCTGAGGAAGTCGATCGAAAGGGGCCCAAACGCGGTCTTTGCCATTCCTGGTAAGGTGTGAGAACTGCCAACCTTGGTAGCCATGCCGAATGTCGATCCTCTGCGGCTTCCTATCTTCGAAGTGGTAAGTGCCCAGACTGCGGTCATTCCACTCGCCAATCACTGGCGTCTCTTTCGCTTTCAACTTGCTGAGGTCCCAGCCGTTCTTCTTGAGTTTCTTGACGCCAGGAACGAGTTTTTTGATTTGTTCTTGAGATACTGGATCCCATTCCTCGAAAAGCGTAGGCCTGAAGCCGAGATCCTTGTACGGTGAATGCCTATGGAAGAAGATCTGCCCGTTGCCGTTGGACATATTCTTCCATCCTTCGCCTTTGTATTGAAGCGTGGCGAAGCTGGATTCCGATGACGACGCAGCATCGCCCCTCTTTTGCACATGAACCAAACGAAGCCGGTCCATTTCAGAGAGCGACAATTTAGGTAGGGCCTCTCCGTGAAGTACATCGGTGAGCACCCCGGCCCCTTCTTTGGAACGTCCTTCGGCCTGATGAAACAGCATGAAAGCGTCACGCGGGGAGCTTGGGGACCTGCTGAGGACCACTGCGTCTGCATATCTGGAGTTGCCGGACGACAGACGCTCGAAAATAGTCGGTTGTCCGTGGTGACGAGTCCTTTCTTCTTCGGGCTCGAATCCTGGAGTTGCAGGAGCAGATTCCGCTCTTGATCTAGCAATAGCAGCAGCAGCAGCCTCGGACTCTTGAGCGGCGGCGGGGCTGGGCTCTTCTGCTTCCGCGGCGACTCTAGCGCTCCTGCGCGCTTCGATCTCTTGCTGCGTCAGCTGGTGCCGAACAGAGACTTCGATTTCTCCGGGCTGCTTTTGCAGCCGAGCAAGTCTCTTTGCTTCTGCCAGTTGCTGCCTTACACTCTTCGTTTCCTCCCATCGGCGGGCAACCTTCCGGAATGTCGAGTCGACTCGCTGCGTAGCTTCGCGCCATCTCAAGATCCGTTTGATCTCTCGTTGAAGAGCCAACTTGTTGCCCTTACGGCCCGGGTCTTGATAGCTTCCGTCGGTGACCGGCACTTCGTTGGCGATGTGTGCAGGTTGACCAGCAAAGTTCAAATCACTGGCTGCGGAAGGAAAGTGGAGAGCGCCGTTCTTCTTGGCCAGACTCGACGCGCTATGGTCAGTAAGCCTAGAGGAAGCTGGATGCTTGCCCTGAGGCACCTGGTCGAATTCATCATCAGAACTGGAAGCCGAATGGATTTCGCTGACACGAGCTCGAGGGGTTGCGACATGTTCGTTGCCAGAAACAGGCTGAATTTCCCTGCTGACGGGTCGGAAGCTTGACTCTTGCTGTTCAGCAGGTACATTCCGATTGTCCTCTGTACCGTCGGAACGAGCAGGAGCGGCTGATACGACGGTGAAGAACAGAATACAGGTCAACATGCCGACAGCGAGCCACCAGGGCCGCTGTCGGCCAGGCCGACCAATGTACCGCATAGCTGGATTATAGAGGTTCGCAAACACTTGCTGAATAGAATATGCAGGAGCCTGAAATGGGATATTGCGTGGTCGAAGGGAGGGAGAGTGTTCAGAGAACGCTACGAACGCTGATCAGGAGAGCGAGCTACAAGGACGTACTGCGTGATGCTTGCGCAAAAAGGAGGTGATATGCTACTTGTAGCGATGTTGAATGAGAACGGGGCCTCGAAAGAGAAAATCGACTGTACCTGGGGCCTTTAAGTACTCTTGAGCACCTGAGCACCAACGCTGCCTTTCGAGACGGGACGCTGAGTGGTTGCAAACCTTTCCCCATGCAGGAAATCGTTCCTCCCACGCACACACAAACATGAAAGCATCGCGACCCACACGACAACAAACGACCTGGTGTCACGCCCGTGGGGACGGCAGAGGATTGAAGCCGTTACAGAACAGCGAATGGCCTTGGACGAGGGCGGATGGTACGGATGGAATGAAGGTGAAAGGAGGTGGAAAAGAGTCACACGATCTGTTTCATACCTGAAGGCGACGATCGAGACCGATGCTTTGCTAGACCCCATCTCTTGCTTGCTAAACCAAGGCTGCCCGCTGAAAACGCCGAAACATTGATACTTATAAAGTCTCAAATGGGAAAGTGGCACTCCTCTCCTGAGGACGGGAACCACGTTCGTGAGGACCACGAGAGTTGTCTTAGTGGACTGTGCCCACTCATCATGCTCACTCTCAGCGGTGGGATCAGCATGAGACTTTGACCGGTCAGATGGGCCCACCCGGTGGGCGCTCAGCAGCTCGACTCTTCTTTCAGAATACGTCCTTCCACCTCTTCACCCGGTCTCTGCTTCATTGTTCCACGACTTTGTGATTGATCAACACGGGAAAGAGTGCCAACAAAGAAGTACTGAGTGGTTGAGAATCTACGACAGCCTGGAGCCTCGCCGAGCAGCGACCCAACTCAGAACTTGAGCGGCTCAAACTGGTAGCCTCCAGCCTGATAAAACTTGCTTCCGAACTCGACCCAGGCCAGACGGATAGCGTGGAGCAGCGAACTGAGACCCTCCATGCAACACAAGATGGCGATGGACAAGCAGAACCACAGGCCAAAGGCAAGAACGGTTGCGATGGCGCCAAGGACACCGGTCATGCCAAAGGCGTTCTGAATAGTCATGGTCCACAACACCTCGGAAAGTTGCGCATGGGCGAGCGACAAGGCCCACAGACGCAGGTAGGAAGCCGTGTTAGAGATGCATCCGAGGCAGAACTCGATGGTGTGGATGACCTGGTGAATGACCACCTCGCCAATGTTGAACTCATGCTCCTCCTCCATCTCACCGTCGCCGTGACCCCCGCCGTTTCCGTGGCCGTTGCCCTGGCCCTGCGTGAGACGGCTGTTCTCGTCGGCGTCCTCCTCCTCGTCGGCATCGCCGTCGAGTCCAAGTGCAGGCGCGCCGTCGGCGTGACCGATGGTGCGGTAGCCCTGACCCTTGGTCTTCTGGTGCTCCTTCCACTCGATGTAAGGAGTGACGACGAGCATCCAGGGGACACAGATGAAGGCGATGAGCAGCAGCACCGTCTGGACAAAGGCTTGACCCGAATAGAGCTCGGTCTTTGGATCGACCTGGCCGGGCTGAAGGAACATGTAGATGAGCATGTTGAGCAAGCCCGGCGGGTTGTTACGGAAGACGGTGCCATTGGCATCGGTCTCGTACCAATCAATCGACCACTTATAGACGATAGTAAAGACGAGGTAACCAAAGAGCGACTGCATGAAGAGCATCTGAGGCACGATCTCGGACCAGATCTTCCACTTTTGACCGAATCGAAGGAAGTTGGGCACGTTGAGAAGGATGGCAATCGTCATGTGGAAGACACCGAGGATGACGGACATCTTCATCTTGAGCGAGTTGGTGAACACGAGGGCGTTGTCAGCGCCGTGCCAGGTAGGATCAATACCGATAGCGTAAACATTCCCGTTGGGGACGGCTTCGATGGTGCCGTCCTGGTGCGGCCAGTCCCAACCGGTGTGGAAGAGGTGCATACTCTTGCTTCCGATGTCGTTGTAGAGGAAGCCGGTGAACATGGAGAAAAGACCCATGAGCAGCATCATGTAACGACCATAGAAGAACATGGTGAAGATCTCGTTGTCGACCTTGGCGAGCTTGCGTTCGAAGACGCACATGGTCAGCGCAGCGAGCGACATGAGGAAGGCGTGGAAGACGTCGCCGAACATGACGGCAAAGAGGAAGGGCAAGAGGATCAGGTTGAAGAGACCGGGGTTTACCTCCTTGTACTTTGCGATACCGTAGCTGTCGCCGACCGCCTGGATGGCCTCGGTGTATTTGTTGGAACGCTGGAAGGTAGGGGGCGCCTTGTTCGTGCGAAGCTCTTGCAACACGGCGGGTGCGCTGGTCCCGGCGTTCTCGGTGGCGCGACGGAGAGCCAGCTGGATCTGACCGAGATCGCTCGAAGGACACCAACCTTCTGCGACGAGCGTCTTGCGGCGGTTGTCGAAGAGGAACATGTTCAGCGTCGAGTAGATGAGCTTCTCCTTGCGCACGACGTCCTCCCACGCACTGAGCACCTCGGCGATCTTGACGAGTTCGGTGCGTCGGGTGGCGCTGGTGGAGTAGAGGACGTTGTTGAGATCCTCAATGCGGCTGAGCACCTCGCGAAGGCTCTCCTCGCGCCGGTCGGCGTTGCTGTCGATAGGAAAGAGCGTACCACCCATGCTCTCGCTGATCTTTCGGATCTTGGCGAGGAGCTCCGAGCCGTGAGCAAAAATGATGAAGACATTCTTGCGGACGGGATCTTCTTTGGTGGGGTCGTCGAAAGCCTCATCGATCTCGGCATAGTTCATGTAGAGGTTACCGCGAAGGACGCGCCAGAGGATGCGCTCAAAGATGGCCATCTTGCTGCGGTCAATGGTGCCAGCGACAAACTCGAGATCGAAGGTGCCGTAGCCGCTGTCATCGCCGCGCGAGGTGTTGAAGGCGTGCGACTCTACGTCGTCAAGGAGCGGGGCGTTGGCATCATCGACAGAAGCTCGGACGGCATCCTGGCGGCCTTCAGCCTGGTCGAAGAAGACGGCAGTCTCGCGCAAGACATGCTTTGCCTCCTCGAGCTCCTGTAAGCGCTTCTGAAGTGTTTCGTAGGAGCCGTTCATCTGACCCAGGCGCTCCTCGTGCTCGCGCAGCTTGACCGAGAGCTCGTCCATGAGCTGGGGACCACGACGGCCGTCGGAGCCAAGGCTAATGAAGGGCAGAGCGCTTTCAAGAGGACGCACGGGCACACCTTCCTTATGCATCTGAGCGTAGAGGAAGCGAATGCGCCTCTCCATTTCGTCGAGTCTCCTGATGTCGGTGACGAAGGAGCGCTGAAAGGGCGAGACGTCCGGGTTGAGATCCTTGAACATGACATTTCCTAACTCTCCGAGTTCTTGGACGGTAGCATGGGCGGTCTCGGAAGGAATATAGAGCTGGATCAGCGACATGGTCGCCGACCTGAACAGACTCTCCTCCTCCGGCATGGTGGCGTTTGGCTACAGCAAGCGCTTGACTCGCTCCTAGACAGAGCAATCAGAGCTGGTGCTGGACTGACCTATGAAATTGATCAGAGGTGTTTGATGGTGTTCGAAAAAAGTACCAGTCAAATGGTTTAGGATGGTCTAGATGGAAGAGCGATGAGAGGCGATCAAATTAGTTGCTCAGTTGAGGTCCGTCCGCGCCTTTCCCCTTGACTTTGCTTTTGAAGTTCTCGAGTCGTCTCTGTTTTCGAAGCGGCTGCGTGTGGCACAATTTGGGAGGCAAGCGTGATGAGGCGACGGCACGGGAGAGAGAGGGGCAGCCGGCCAGTCGGGGACGGATCCGACTTTTGAGGTTTTAAGCACAGACCAATGATGATGTAGTCTAACATTCAAGATCCGAATCCTCCACCTGGAGCCTGTGTTGCGTTGCGCTACTCCCTCCCTGCAGCTGGTGGAGCGTGGATTCAGTGGACGCACGCGAAGGACCCTGTCACTGTTCTCCTTGACCATCACTCCACAAGTAGCGCTCATCTTTACCATGGCTCTCAGCTGCGAGGCCGAGTGCTCCACGGCGGCCATGACACGGCCCGACCAGCGTAAGACACGACCGTCTAGAGCGCGCAAGCTCAGAGCCGCATGTGCATCAGCCTTGCTGCTTTCGACGACGCAGTTCACCGGCGTCGACGCCCTCTTTGGCATCGGAGAGAAGCGCTTCAAGTACGAAGGCCTCATCAATGCAGGCAGTCTGGGTCTCGACCGTGTACAAGGGCAGTTAGCCGCGTGGGGCGACTGGAATGGCGACCAATTCCTCGATGCCATCGTCGTCGACGCGGATCGCCAGACAGCCAGCGTTCATCTGTGGGATCGCAACAGCTTTGCCTTTGGGCGCGATCCAGCAGCCACGATTCAACTCACATCCGGCAACAAGATCACAAATGTGGTTGCAGCAGATGTCAACTACGATGGCCGCCTCGACTTGCTCATCATGTCCCAGAGCGCGGCTGCTTCAGCCAAGCAGCTCTTCATGGATGTCTTCCTCGGTAAGACCGACGGAAGCGGCTTTGAATCAATACCACACTCTGTACCTTCTTCCACCTTGGCGCAACCGGTCACCATTGATGCCTCCGGCGATATGCAGATGGATCTGCTGGGAATCCCTTTCAGCGACGCTGCCACTCCAGCTAAGGACGCAACCGAACTCAAGATTTGGCGCAACCTTCTGACAGGGACCGACAAAAACACCACGGCCGCCTTTGATATCGCAGATGCTCCGTTGCTCGATGCTACCAAGGCACCCGCTTGTAAGCTCGCCAATCCACACAGCTCTGCCTTTGTCGACCTCAACGGCGACTGCCTCGCAGACCTATTCCTCGTCTGCTCAGAAGAATCTTTCCTCAGCACCAAGCTCACCTATCAGATCTGGACCGCCGTCAAGCCCAATTCAAAGGGACAAGGATCAGGTTTCCAGCTCGCTTCGACCGGAGAACTACCACCTGGCACGGGAGCGTTGAGCTTTGGTGATATCGATCGTGATGGAACCATCGATGTCATCTTCCCCACTTGCGATCGTAGCGGCGATAACTGCTTTGTCAACGTCGCATTCAACCGACAGATCCCGCTCTGCTCGCCGCGTATCGATGGCTTCTTTGGTGGTGGACCCGGCTACGGCTCTTTGTCTACGGGCAAGAAGAATGCCACCACGTCGAGCTCATCGGCCGGTGCTTCCGGCAGCGCTGCTACAAAGAGAAAGCCCGACCCGCAATGCAGGGAAGCAGAAGACCTCTGTGTCGCCGACGACAACTTCCGCGTCAACTTCAGCGTCAGCAAGGAGAACACCGATCTGCTGCGTGTGCCTGTCGACAAGCTGACAGGCGACAGTCGCATCTTGCTCACCGATGCGCTTGCGCCATCGTTCCTCACTCTGCCCAACTCGCTCCATTTGGGGGACTACAACAAAGATGGATATCCGGATCTCGTCCTGGTGACGGTCCCCGACAAGCTCGCATCTGGCGGTCGCAACAGTGCGCGTGGCAATGGCGAGACGCGCGTGCACATTCTGCGAAACCTCGAGTGTGGCAAAGTGCCAGCCAGCGAGAAGGCCGGTCTGGGATGCTCGCCGGATCGTCCTGAAGGCAGGACGTTCATCAAAGTCTCTGCGGGAGCCAACGCGATCGAGATGCTGAGGGACGTTCGCAGCGCTAGCTGGCTCGACATCGACGAGGATGGCACGCTCGATCTGCTGCTGCAGAGAACACCGTCGACGTCGGACGGTATGGATTCTGGCCGCCGCATCACTTTCATACAGAACAACTACTTCCACGACTCGTTCTTCCTCAAAGCTCTCACGCTCAATGGAGCGTGTCAGGGACTCTGCGAGCCCAAGGATGCGCCCAAATTCCAGCCTTGGGGCACCAACTACGGCGGAGCCTCATTCAAGTTTACCGTGCTCGACCCGAACGGCGTGCGACGCGCACAGCAGGTCGGGCAGCTACCGCAAACCGCCTACCGCTCCCTCCTCACGCCGTACAGCTATTTCGGACTGGGACGCACCAACAACTATGTCGAATCGCTCTTCATCGGCTCGACGCGCAGGCAGAAGGAGCACTTTTTGGCACTCGAAGGTGTGATCCCAAACAGCCAGGTTGTCATCAACCCGTGGCAGGGCGGACCCGGCAGTGAGGATGGAGCTGGTGGACCCGGGACATGGACCAAACAGCTCTACTTGCATCCTGGCGACTGGATCCCGTGGGTGACGGTGGTGCTCATTACGACGATTGTTGGGTTGGCCGTGGTTGTGATTGTGCTGCACGTCAACGAGAGGAGAGAAGACGAGCGCGAGCGGAAGCGCGCTGTGCATGCGATCAACTTTGATGCGCTCTGAAGAGCCACGTTCTACTCTTTATTGTCTTGTTGCGTGCAATGGATGATTGTTATTGGTCTCGTTGGTGGTGGTGTGTTTCCTGTGTACCTGCTGGACGGTGAGGGGGAGCCGTGTCGCGTAAATGAGGTAATCTTGCACGGGCGAAAGCAGCTTCGCACGCGTTGCAGTCGCGAGGTACAGCGAGACCAACACCTCACGGGAATTTGCTAAATCCGTTTGCGCTCCGCCATCGTTCGTCCATCGATACCACACACACACTAACACATCGCAGCATCTCAAACTATGGCAGCAGCAGCGACAACACTCCCCGGCACGCACGATGCTACGGCAACAGGCTCGACAGCAAGCCGCTCGATGCGCACTGGCGTGCTGATCCACCCGACCACCGCACGCTCTGGACGCTTCCTCACCCTCCCGCACCCACGCACGCTTGTGCCGACGTACTACCTCTTCTCGTCCTCCTCCGACTCCAGCAGCAGCGACGGCGAGCTGTACGAGCTCTCGACGCTCAGCGATTCGAAATTTGACCGGTCGTGGATGATCTCGCACTTGAACCAGGTCATCTCGTCGGGGCAGTTGGATATCTTGTCTCGTGTAGACGCCAGATTTCTCGTTGTCTCGCTTCTGTACAACGTGTTGGGTGGGGATGGGAAGTACAGGTCGCGGGAGGACACGTTTGAGCAGATTGCGTTAGTGTTGCAGGCCCAGCGGAGCGAGAGGATGAAGCAGGCGATACCGGAGATGAAGGCGGCAGAGGCGACACAGGGGGAAGGAGAGGACGGGTTGCAGCAGGAGTGGACGGACATTGTAGCGTTCGGTAACCTGCCGTTGATCAAAAAGGCGCTGGAAGACGTAGCTGATGTACAAGGTGCGTTTCCTTTCCCTAACCCCAACAACGCTCCCTAATCCCAATCACACGAACACTGACCAACATGCTTGCTAACCGTTTTCCAGACCTTCCCAACGGCGACCAAGCCTACCGCCTCTCCTCCACCAACACCTTCCGCCTCCTCGATACCAAACACACCCACCTCGCCCAGCAATCCACCTTCGCCTCGGCACCCAACACCCTCGGTCGCTCCTTCGAACGTTCATGGCCCCACGACTCGGACCCGTCCATCTACCTTGCCTCGCCAACCGATGCAGACGCACAGGACTGCAAGGACGCCCAGCAGCTGCGCAGCAAGATCGCTGCAGACATCATCGCTACTCTTCTGCCTCCTGCGTTCGCTGCCGAGTACTACGCACATCTGCAGATCGCTGCTTGAGTGGAGAGCATGCGGTGGTAAGTGCCAAAATGGCCACTGCCGAGAGAGGGTCACTCAAGTGCGTGTCTGGCATGTGCTTCCGCAGCGCTCTACTTACTGCTAGATGACAAGATGACTCAAATACACACGCATTCAACCCGCCAAACTTTACTGACTGATGAAAGAGTATGATTGCCTGACGAGAAGGAAAGCTGAAACAAAGAGCACAACTCGCACAAGAGAAAGACGTCCTGAATCGCATTTTGCTGCGAATCAGTTCTTACCTCTCCCCCTTCGACAAGCCGAGCGGAGTCGAAACGAAGAAGATAAATGCTGAATAGGCAACGCCCCCGCCTCCTAACGCTGAAGGTGGTCAGCCCAGATGTTGGCAGCAATCTCGGCCTCGGCACGGTCACCGTTGGCGAGCAGCTTCTCCTTGTTGTAGAGCAGCTCCTCGCGCGTCTCGGTCGAGTACTCGGTATTCTGGGTCTCGACGATCGCATCGACGGGGCAGGCCTCCTGGCAGAAACCGCAGTAGATGCACTTGGTCATGTCGATGTCGTACCTCGTGGTCCTGCGCGCACCGTCCTCGCGCGGTTCCGATTCGATGGTGATGGCCTGGGCAGGGCAGATGGCCTCGCACAGCTTACAGGCGATGCAGCGCTCCTCGCCGGTGGGGTATCGTCGCAACGCGTGTTCGCCACGGAAGCGTGGGCTGAGCGGGCCCTTTTCAAAGGGGTACATGATGGTGTAAGGTGGACGGAAGAAGTTTTCCAACACGATCCACATGCCGCGCAGGATCTCGGTGAAGAAGAACAGCTGACCAGCCTTGTCGAGCGCCGAGGGACCCTTGGAGTAGTCCGGGTAGACGGGCTCGCCATCGAGCTGGTGCTGTGCGTGCGATGCGTCGTACGTAGACGTCTTGGTGATCTCTGGTGATGGTGGTGCCCTGTCCACGATTTGTGTGGGGCCGGTCTGTGGGGTGGCGAGCGAACGTGCGATCGACGACGAGAACAGACGCGCATTGTACAGGGTGGTGGTCGAGGGAACAGCGGTGGCGAATCGAAGCGGCGCCGCTGTCGACGAGGAAGCGTACGATCGGCTGGCCAGCACCGCCGAACGAAGCAACGATCGGTTCAATGAAGAGGCCATGGTTGACAATTCGAGGGTGTGAGGATGGCGGTGGATAAGCACTCTACAGAAGCAGCGTAAAGCTTGTGCAGCAAAGTGCGTGTGTGTGAGTGTGTGTGTCGAACGAAGGACAGAACGGTGGATGACCAGAAGTAAAACGAGGTGAGGGGAGGAGAAGGATAGGAAGAAAGCGTTTAGTGAAGTGAGAGGATGGAGTGCCACTCGAGGCCATCGCCTCTCTGAGCCTCTCTTTTGGATGATCGCGCGGAACAATTTGGCCTCGAATAACGATCTGGAAAGCAAGTCTGAGAAAGCAGCAGAAAGCAGGCAGCAGCACGCTTTACTCAATTTCCGATTGATTTGAAATCAAGGTTGTGTTGCGCCTCACACGCGGCACCCGACACTACCTACTCAAAGCAGCGACTCTGAATACAAAATTGGAGATGAGACTGGTCGAAAATTGAATTCAAGTCCAAAAACAGCGCTCAGGCCGAAATATTGGAGAGGAGCGCGACCAATGACAGCCGTCTGAATTGGTCATACTCGAGCCACAGCCAGATAAAAATCCAGGCTTGTGCATCGCAATGTTTGATTCCGCTCACGCACGGCTCTGCGAAATACAGAGACCGCCTCTTTTGCGAAGAATTCGCGCTGCCGACTCTCAGAGTCTCTGTTGGATCGTCGTGGCTTTGGTAATGACAGAGAAAGAGAGCGGCTGTGGATTTGAGATGGACCATCGTCTCCACCTTTGCCTTGATCACGTTCATCACCTTATCATCATCATCATCATCATCCTCACACCCTCCCTTTGGTCGTTCTTTTACCGATATGGCTGCTCTTCGTACGTCTTCGCGCTCGCTCCTGCGATCTGTCGCAGGCGCTGCGGCACGATCCAACCTGGTCGCTGCGGTGGCCAGCAGCTCTTCGCGCACCGCCAGCCGATCTCTCACCACCTCCGCCGCTCGATCCTCGGATGCGCTCTTCGTCCACCGCAACACGGACTACAACAACCCAGACATCCCGTTCGAGTTTAATGAGGAGAACGCAAAGATGGCGCAGGAGATCATCTCGCACTACCCGGCGCAGTACAAGAAGGCGGCGGTGATCCCATTGCTCGACCTGGGCCAACGACAGAACTCGGGTTGGGTGTCGATCTCCGTCATGAACTACGTGGCCAAGCTGCTCGAGATGCCGCCCATGCGCGTGTATGAGGTGGCTACGTTCTACACCATGTTCAACCGCGAACCGGTGGGCAAGTACTTTTTGCAGCTTTGCACCACCACCCCATGCATGCTCGGCGGGTGTGGCTCGACAAAGATCCTCGAGGCGCTCGAGGGTAAGCTGGGCATCAAGGCCGGCCAGACGACCAAGGACAAGAAGTTCACGTTGGTCGAGGTCGAGTGTCTCGGCGCCTGTGCCAACGCTCCCATGATCCAGATCAACGACGACTTCTACGAGGACTTGACCCCAGAAAGCATGGTCAACATCATCGAGAAGCTCTCCAACGGCGAAAAGGTCAAGCCCGGCCCGCAATCCGGTCGTCACTCGTCCGAGCCCGCTTCCGGCCGAACTGCTCTCACTTCAGAAGTATGTTTCTCGCTCCATCGCAGCATTGCCCAAACGACCTCCCATTCCCTGCCCGGGACACCTTTGGACTGACTCCTCTTGCTTTCCGTTTGACACTCTCTCCGCTCCGATCACCAACAGCCATACGGACCAGGCAAGCACTGCGTCCCCGAGTTCGCCTGATCTCGCCCCGTGAATGCGCACATGTAGAGCGCGGTTCTTTTGCTCGGCCAGATAATCTTCGAATACCTTTTCACAGCGTCCCACCATTGGCTCCTCCCAGTCGAGTGTAGTTCAGGTTCAACGGCCAACTGGCCGCGATGAGATGCACGGCTCACCCAGCTGCGTTCACACTTGAGTCGTCAGACAGCCCGATGAACGCCGACCATTTCGACGAAACAGCACACAGTGAGAAGGGAAATGACTTTTTGTTTCGCAATCGATCAGGATACGCACATCTAGGAAAAGGCGACGTTGCGCAACGCAACGCAATGCCGGCGAAAAGATCAGGCGGAAACCATGAGCGAAGCCAAGCTGGCTTCGGTCTGTACCACGTCGAGCGCCTGCTGCACCTCGAGGCGCTTGCGCGAGGCGGCGAGCCAGTCGGCAGCGAGCAGTTTGGGCCAGCCTTTGAGCTGGTTGAGCTCGCGCGTGGCCGAGTCGAGGTCTTTGCGGTCGAGGTAGTACTCGGCCCTTGCGATGACCGAGGGCACGTCTTCGCCCGGCACAAGGCCCTTCTTGTGGAACAGGATGGGCGAGAGCGCAGCCGAGGCGAGGTGCGAGAGCACGCCCGCCGTCTCCGGGGAGGGCACGAGCGAGACCTGACGCACACGCGGGCCCACCTTGTTGTCGAACCACTGCTTGAGCGTTACAAACGACTCGACGCCCGTGTCCGCGGCTCCACTGGTGTCGAGTGCCTCGATGGCGGCCGAGAGCACGGGGTCGTCGCGCGCCTTGGAGGTGCCCTTGAGCACACGCAGCTGCTCGGCAAACGGACGCTTGGAAGCCGAGGTATCGTCGAGCGCATGCTGCACGGCTCGCACGGCCGTCCACAGCGTATGCACCGACACATTCTCCTCCAACACACTGCTGTTGTCCAAGCTCACCTTCTCGAGACTCTTGAGCTCCGTAGCCAGCTCGTCAAGCTTGGCCAGACGCCCGCCACGCTCCTCCTCCACCTTGGCCTTGATGTCCTTCATCCATCGTCGCTGCAGCTCAATGCCCTGCGCAATAACCTCCTCCTTGAGCCTCTCATTGATGATCTGGCTCTGCGTGGCAAGCTCCTTCTCGAGCTTCTCCTTGAACTGCTCCATCTGCTTGGCACGCTCCTCCTCAAACGACTTTTGCCAGTCCGACTCACGCGTCGATAGCTTGTTAGCCGCCTCTTGCGACTGCTGCGAGATCTGCGCTTCGTATCGCTTGGCCTGCGCTGCCAAGCTGTTCTCGACACGCTTGGCCTCTTCGCGCTTGATGGTCTCGAGACGCTGGCTCAACTGCTCGAGGTCGACCTGAGCGTTCTCGAGCACGCCCTTGGCCTTGGCGCCCGACGAGGGGGTCTCCTTGAGGAACGTGGTGAGCTCATCGATGGTTCCCGCAAGCTGAGCGATCATGGGCTCGGACCCAGAAAGGCTCTTGATGGATGGGGCGAGCAGAGGCAGCTTGGGCGCTTGGGGGTCAGGGCGCAGACGGGCAGCGCCCGAGTCGGGTGCCTGCAGACCTCGGTCACGACGAGGGGCGGCGTAGCCCGCAGGAGGCTCGTGGTTGACAGGGAGCTCGCCAGTGTAGGTCTGCTTGACCTCTTCCTTGGGGCCCTTGCCAGGCGCAGCGCTCTTGGAAGGAGCGGCTTTGGTGTTGGCGCCAATGTCGGTCATGACCTGGACGCTGTCAACGGCGCGCTGGATCACGTTCCGGCCGTCCTGTTTAGCATCGGCAGCTTCGCCGCGCACCTTGGCCTCTGCCTTTGAAGCAGCCGCTTTGGCGCGGTTGACGAGCTCCGAAGTCTTGTCCTGGACGGATTTGAGCGCACTCTCGGCTTCATCTTCGATTTTCTTGGCACCTGCCTTGGCCTTCTGCGCAAGCCTGTCTGCTTCCGCTTTCGCCATGTCACGAGCCTCGGCGACTCTGAGACGAGCATCGCGCTCATCGCCCGTGCTCTCGCTTGCACCCGCATCGCCGCTGAGAACACGGCCCACTGCGCCGCTGACGCTGTCGTACGCGGTCTTGGTCACGTCGATCGCCTTGTCGCCATAGCCTCCGAGGTTGATGTTCTTGATCTCCTGGCCGACATCGTGTGTGTCGAGGTAGTCGATGATGCGCTCGCCGCCTGGGATGCTCTCTACGAAAAAGTGGTTGTATCGGTCGTTGTTGAGCGCTGCCACGGTGGAGATGCCGTAAAAGAGCGTGGCACCGACGGTGCTGTATAGCAGGAAGCGACCGGTGACGGATCTTGAGCCAGCATCCGCACCAGTAGCATATGATCGGACACCACCAGCGGCAGCAGCGCTGCGGGAGCGAGCAGCAGACGCAGGGCCGAGTGCGGAAGCCCTACGCAGAGCAGCGGCGCGGTTCATCATGACGACCCGTTGTGAAAACGTATTCCGACGAGATGCAGTAGGAGCAAAGAGAGTCGGCGGTCGATGTAGGTAGGTGGTGTGTGAGGGATGAGTCGACGGAGCGGGGCTGCGATGGATGAAGCGAGTTGCAACGATCTGGAAGACTTGGCTTGTGGAGGACCGACGATTGCTCGCTCGAACAGGCCAAAGGACAGAGTCGAGCTTAGCAACTGTCGCCAGAGACAGGCTCTCGTGCCGCCCAAATGCTGATTTCAAGAAGAAATGTCCTCATTCCGCTCTGTACGTTTAGATGGATCGGGCGCGAGAGCAAGCCTCTCTAGCAGAGCAAGAGCAGCAGCAGCAGCAGTATAGGCGATTCCAATCCATTTCGGTTCGAAATTGGCATTTCTCAGCTAAATTCGAGAAAGCGCCTTCACGATCACAGAGCTCCGCCCGTCAATCGAGATCTTAACACGCCTCTGCTGCAAACAAAACGGTGGCCGGAAGAATCCGCGAGGAAGCAGACGCGTTGGAGACAGAAACGGCCGGATCCGAGTCGGATCCTTCATTCAGCCCAGATTCAGAGCCAACCACGACCCTATTTATTGTACATCCGATGGTGACCTGATGTGCACTTGACATTTGCTTTCCGCTTCCTCCTTGACCTGCCAACGGAACAGCCGGAGAGCCTGCATCAGACGTCGTAGAGACCTCGAGACACGGTTCGGGATAGTCAAACGCTCTCGTCATCGATCCAGATACTCTGTAACACAAGGTGATAAGTGAATCGCTCGAAATGCCGACGGCGGAACAAAGACGTGGTTCAATTATGCGTTATACTGTGGCTAGTAATACAGGATGCAGGGGAGGGTCAAGGACTTAGAAAGAGACAAGCGTGGACCGGGACAAAACATGATGATGCGGTTGGGACATTGTCGACCAACGGGCTATGCAGAGGAAGGGCCTGCTACGGGGTATGTGAAGGAGCCCACGCATGCATGAAAAAGACTGTGCTGTAGTCAGGTCTGACAAGCAAAAGGGCAAGCAGCGCGAGTTGAAGGGAAGCTAGGCCGGATCTGCGATCTAAGCAATCGCAGCTGCAACCCTCTCTACGCTTTGAGATCGGCTTGGACTCAAGGAAGGCCTGCGAGCGCCAACAAATGAAGCGCGAGGCGAGACCGAGAGCTCTTGCGGCGGCGGCATCTCTTCGAGAACGCGGTAAGGAACGTGCACCGAAACCTTGGACTGGACAACACGTCCACGCCCCGAGATGCTGTTGCGCGGACTCTGGTTCGAGAGTGAGAGCGACATGGCTGCCGAGGTGGCGGCGGCGGCGGCTGCCACTAAACTTGCGGTTGCGCTTGCTTCTGCTTGGTCTTTGGCCGACTTAGCAGGACCGAAAGGGTTGTACAGCCCCGGCCCGCGCAGCGACAAGTCGGCATCGCGTCCGCCCAATGACGAGCGACGGCTGACCCAGTCGGGCAACTGCTGCCAGATGTCGTGCACCGGCTCCCTCTTCTCCTTGAAAGCACTAAAGCGCATCGCCTCGTGCGTTGCTCGCGCGGTGCCAGCCAAAGCCCAGTCCCATTCCGACTCATTGGAAGCAGAGGCACATTTGCTCCAGCAGGACGCGGCACAGGAGCGCGACGTAGGCAGCCCAACCGAGACTCGCGGCGATTGCGGCGATGTTGAAGTGGATGCCGTCGTCGATGCGGGTAGCGACACGGTGACGGCCGTTTTCTCAGGTCGAACGGGCGTGCTGTTGACGCTGGACTTTTGCTCCTGCAGTGCGACAAACCGCGGTTTGAAGGAACTTGGCGGCGCAGAGGTTGCTGCACGGTCCCAATCAAAGCCAGATGGTTCTGCAATAGCTTTGCGAGCGGCCCGCAAAAGACCGAGGTTTCCTGCGCCCATGGTCATGGGGAGGTTTGTGAAATCGAGGATGAGCGTCGATGGCAGTGAGTTGCTTTTCGAGGTGATCTTGTGACGTCGGCGCTCCAAGACGCCGGAGGCACGGCTCTCGGAGCAAGAACGCGCCAGGGAAGGACGCAGCATGGTGGGCCCCATGGGCTCTACGAACAGCGTCGACTTGGACGACGATGGCTCTGGCGCACTCGAGGTCCTCTGCACACTGGGTCTGCGGCTGTTGGAGTTGAGCGAGCACGAGGGCTCTACGTATTCGTCATCCTCCGACGCGACGTTTGCTGGGATGGCGTCGCTTGAGGGGCTCTCGAGTGTGCTGGACGAGAAGCGGAAGGACGAGAGCGCGGCTTGCACGTCGCGGCATGCCGGGTTGAGCGAGCGTCGAGGGGAAAGATCAAAGTAGTTCGAAGAGGTATAGCTTGGGCCCGCCTCGAACGGTATTCTGGTCACCATGGTGGAATGTGTGCAACGAAGAGGGAAAGAGAAAGGGGATGTAGCGGGGGAGGGCAGCTGCCGTGTCTCAGCGGCAGTCTGGGACCAGAGTCAAGTAAGGCTAGATGGATGGCGATGATTGGACGAAGCCGTGTCAGGAGCTCTCGAAGACGACTGAAGCTGCAAGATTAGTAAACCATGGTTGCAAAGTTGCAAACTAAAAGGATCGGGGGGTGGTGGGATGCTCGAGCTGTTGAAACGGCTAAGCTGACGAGTTCGAGGTCTGCAGTGTCAGAGCGTCGTACGTTGCGTCTGGACCGAACAATCGAGCTGCCAATGATGCTGGTGCGAACGCCAATGCTTCCTACTTGTCAGAAGCGGGGACAAGTGGCGATGAGGTTGTTGAAGAGAAGGAGGATGGGTGGTGGATGGTGGATGGTGGCGAAAGCGAAAGGATGTTGGAAGAGGAACGAGTAGGGGTATGAACAGGCTGGAGGCAGACGCGCAACGAGAGCATGAAGATGGATCTTGGTTGGTCACGCCCAAGACGAGCCAGAGCGGGAGAAAATTGTTGCCGAAGTGGCGAGGAGGCCTTGCACCAGCTCAAAGGGGGTAAGTGGCAGCCCACGAGCAGTGTTTCAGAACGGGACCCTTGAGCCCCTGCTGATGCTGGACTGCAAGAGCGACTGCGCAAGAGCGACTGCGCAAGAGCGACTGCGCAAGAGCGACTGCGCAAGAGCGACTGCGCAAGAGCGACTGCGCAAGAGCGACTGCGCAAGAGCGACTGCGCAAGAGCGACTGCGCAAGAGCGACTGCGCAAGAGCGACTGCGCAAGAGCGACTGCGCAAGAGCGACTGCGCAAGAGCGACTGCGCAAGAGCGATTGCGCAGAGAGCCATGTGTGTGGCAGTAGGGCAGGCAGGCCGGCAGGCAGGAAGGCGAAGCGAGCCTTGTGTAGAGAGTGACTGTGACAGAGCAGCAGGGTAAGCAGGGCAACAGCCCAATCAGAATTTGATAGACGGCCAAAAGCAAGCTCTAGGAGGGGAAAGTACTGTACAGTACACCGGCAAGCGGCCGAGGAGCACACAAATGCAGTCGAGTTTCGTCATGGAACGTAGTCTCAGAATGTAAAGTCCATTCAGCAAGGCATGCCAGCAACAAGGCGCAACCAAGCTAAGCTACGCCCAAACAGAAAGAGGGTGAAACAGATTTCAAAATAAATCAAAAATGAAAGAAGAGAAAGTAAAGGAGCAGCTTCGGTCGAGAGAGGAGCCGCGCAAACACCTTTGGTTACGATATGGTCGATTCGTCAGAGAGGCCGACAGCAGGCAGCACTGCAGAGCAGTCTGGTGGCGAAGCTGGATCGCTGGCTTACGGACATTGCCGTGAAGTAACACCGCAGCTGCAGTTCGGTAAATCCGCAAATTCAGAGTGCGACAGTTCCTTACCGACGACCCCGTTGGCGAGCAGCCCGAGCTGGACTCCATACTCAGTGCGAGCTCCTACAAGTACAGGCCTTCCTTATGCCACTCTGTTATGGTATCACTGAGGCTCATCTTCGGCAGCTTCTGCGGATTGAGCATCAGCATCGAGGCCGAATCAGGGGCTTGAGTTGTGCTCAGGGGAGAAAAAATAAAAACAATAAATGGAGAGGGTGTGAGAAAAGGAGAGAGAGACTGTTCGAAGTGCTGAATTTGTGTAAGCTTTTGTTTGCTGCCTGTGTTCTGTGCGATGACATACTCTACTCTCCACGGGGGAATGCATCTGCTCGTGCTGCCCCGTGACGAGAGAGAGACAAACAGCAAATTCAATATAGTGATTCCAAGATGTGCAGTGCCATTCCCAGCTCCGATTTGGACCCCCGACAAATCTTTCAAGAAAAAGAAACGAAAAGAGAAAAAAGAAGATCCCCGAGCTCTTTCGCCTCTCTGTCTCTGTTGACTTGCGGCGAGGTTCCTGCATGCTCAGACAACGGCTGGGCTCCACCATCCTTGATACAAGATTCGAATGGCAGGAAGCACGTTGTTCCTCATCGACGTTCAGGTGGTGTAGAGACTCGGAGTCGAGAGGCGAGAGGCGAGAGGCGAGCGTCGAGCGTCGAAGTTGACCCCTTTCTTGGAGGTTGTGTGGCTGCCAGGACAGCTCGCCTGCGGTCGCAGTTAAGCGAATACCTCGGCTTGAGCAGCGTGGCCAGCGTTGCGTGTGCGGATCGTCTTGAGCAAGACGGTGGAAACCACGCGCGTCATCAGCTTGGATACATCTGCCGCCAGCACGCGATGCAGCAGCAGCAGCACCGGCCCCGACTCTTGCATCAAGCGGGTCAACTGTTCCGCGTTTTCCCTCACCGACCGCTGCTTCCCCAAACATTCGTGCTCTGCTTGCTTTCACAACAAATACACACACCCTGTGAAGGATGGTGACAGGCCGAGCGTTGTGGGTGCCGATGCCCTTCGGTCCCCACTCAATGGTACAGTCCTATTGTTCTCAGTGAAGCTAGCATCATGTACCTGAATTTGAGCTGATGCCGCCATTGGATATTATGGATCTTGGTCTGGCGTGGGAAGAAGCAGATGCTTCCCAGCTCTGAAACGCGCGCAACGGATCTCGTCGTTCCGAATCAGCACCGAGCAACGCACTGTCCTCGAGGCACACCTCCCTATCGGACCGATAGGCCACGGCATCGTCAAGGAGCCTGTAGGGCTATCTTGCAACAGAAGTTTGACCAAAGCACGATAAGTCTAAAGTGGCGAGCAAACGGCCGGTCACTTGACTTGCCGATAAGGACGTTGCTCGGTCCAGGTTACCAGCACGTTGGTGTTCCTGACCAGGTCAGGATGTGTATGTAGGATATCGAGCCCGATCATGTAGAGCTGGGCCATCGGGCGAGATCTTACACCTCTACCACTTTGCGCAGGTGGAAAGTACTACTGCGCCCGCGGTGATGCTCTGTTGGCAATCGCCGACGTCCATCCCCGGTGCCCCCTCCCTTGTTCCTCGCAGCTTGTGCGAACAGTCGATGCGAAAGGAGCAACCTGTTGAGCTTTGGGACCTATCTATACCTTGTTTCTACAGCGCCTCCAGGACAAGAAACACGAAAATGCAATAAAAAAAGAGGCACGGAAATCACACGACAAATAGATAAGAGTCTCGCTCAGCTCAGATGCAATCGACGTCCGACTATCCGAGATCACCACGAGGTCGACCAGCCAATGCGCTGATCCTGCTCTTGCCGGTGTATCCGCACACATGGCAGAGTGTCCACGGCTGACGATTCGTCGATGGTCCTAAACGGCTTCGTAGCCGAGCCCAGATTTGTTAGATTGCCTCTTCGCCAAGCTCGGCCTTCTGCACGGCGTCTTGCCAACCACGCGTCTTTTCGGAATTACTGGCTCCGCATTCAGATTGTAATCCACCAAGATGGCGCCGCTCAGGCCAAAGCTACCGCCTTGACACACGACAGCATCTACCTTGTTCACCCGCAAGCACTGCCCTGCTTTACGTCGAGCCGATACGACCAGATCACCGCCAAAGACCATGCTGCCGACGACTGCGCAGCAAGGTGCGTTCAGCACAGACGAGAAGCGCATCATACAGCGCTCGACAGTCAAGCCTAACAAGATGGGACGAGCCAAATGGGCCGCCATCCTCGCCATGGTGCTGGGAGCCGTTGCCCTCAGCGTCCTGTCGCTCGACACGGCGGCGTCAAATGCCGTCAACGATGGTCTGTGGAAGCTCACCCATTCCTTCCAAGCCGACCCTTCGGCCTCGCTAGCCGCGACCTGTCCCCAGCAAGAGCCATACGACCTCAAGGACGGTCTCGCCGGCCTCGATCGTGACCTCCTCGCTTCGAGGCTCAGCGAGGCTGTCCAAATCGACACCACGGTCGGCGACGAATGGCCGGATCCGAATGACGTTCCGGAACGGTGGCAAGCTTTCCCCAAGTTTGCAGAGTGGCTCAAGACCGAGTTTCCTCGTGTGCACGACAAGCTAGAGCTCGAAAAGGTCCACCAGCACGGTCTCCTCTACACCTGGAAAGGCTCCAACGACTCCCTCAAGCCGCTGCTTATGATGTCGCATCAAGACGTCGTCCCTGTCAACCAAGGCACGCTTGACCAGTGGCGATACCCGCCGTTTAGCGGCTTCATCGATCAAGACACCGACGTGGTCTGGGGCCGAGGCTCGACCGATTGCAAGGCCTGGCTCATCAGTCTGCTCTCCTCGGTCGAGGAGCTCCTTGCCAAAGAGTGGGAGCCCACCCGCACTATCCTCTTTAGCTTTGGCTTCGACGAGGAGTCCGGCGGAAAGCAAGGCGCCGGCTGGCTCGCCA
Organism: Sporisorium graminicola; assembly: GCF_005498985.1. Lineage (NCBI taxonomy): Eukaryota > Fungi > Basidiomycota > Ustilaginomycetes > Ustilaginales > Ustilaginaceae > Sporisorium > Sporisorium graminicola. The sequence continues at coordinate 2,430,155 of NC_043719.1, forward strand.
AGCGCGTCGAGGAGATCTGGGGTCGTGACAGCATCGCCATGATCATCGACGAAGGCAATCCTGTGCTGTCTGCATCCGACAACATGGGTCCTGGAATCAACGTTGCTCTACCAGGTATAGCCGAAAAGGGCTCCGTCGATATTGCCGTCACTGTGGAGTCGGCCGGAGGCCATTCTTCCCAAGCGGGTGCGCACACTTCTATCGGTCTTCTCGCCCGCATCGTCTCGCAGCTCGAGGACAAGCGAGACCGCTTGGACGAGACCAAGATCGGAGGACCGCAGCTCGGTTTCCTGCAATGTATCAGGGACGGCCCGCGCATCCCAGCGCCGCTTCGCTCGGCCCTCAAGGATCTCGAGTGGGCGTCCAAGTCGTCGTTCGAGCACCTCGGCGTCTACTCGGCCTTGCAGAACGCACTGCCGAGTTCGTTCACCTCGCTGGTGCTGCAGCCCGTCAATGCCTGGTCTCAGCGCGGTCGCCAGCGTCGCATCAGACAGGCCAAACTGCGTGTCGTCCACGCTATGCCCGAGCCGCTCCAGACGCAGTTCATCACCACCACCGCCGTCGACATCATCGAGGGAGGCGTCAAATTCAACGCCCTTCCCGAAAGCGCTACCGCGTATGTCGACCACCGCATCGCCATCACCAGCAACTTTGACGAGCTCAAGCAGCACTACATCGACGTGCTCTCGTCCGTTGCGCAAAAGTACAACATGCAGATGGAGGCGTTCGGCGAGCTCGTGCTCAACGCCAGCTCTCCCGTCGGCGCCTCCAAGCTGACCATCAAGGCAGCACGCAGCGCACTCGAGCCGGCTCCATGGACGCCGCTCGAGGGCGAGGATGCCAAGCCGTGGAAGCTCTTTTCGCAGCTCGTGCGTTCGGTGTGGGTCGACGATGACGGAAAGCCCGTTACCGTGGCGCCGTCGATCATGCAAGGAAACACGGATACGCGCTACTACCACAACCTGACGCACAACATCATCCGTTTCGGTCCGTCGAGCATCAAGCCGGACAAGACCGGGCTGGGTACTCTCACCGGCGTCCACACGGTCAACGAGCATTATCCCATCCAGGGTCTGGCCGACGCCACCAACTTTTACACCGCTCTCTTCCGCGCTGTTAGTGTCGAAGATATCTGACGTGCGGCAACGGTTCAGAGACATCACGCCAGTGTGTGAGTTACTTCAGAATCAGCAGTGTCAATTCCACCGTTCCATTACGAAAATTTAACTACAGTCGTGTACATAGGAGTGACTCTTAAAGGCAGGATCAGATGTGTGTGAAATTCATGCGCCCACTTCAGCTGCTGAACGACACTTTGATGCTGTCAAGCATCTGGCGGTACACATCGTCGCGTGCTTTGACCGACTCGGGCACGAGCGGCATCTTGTCCCAGGCGTGTTCCTCCTTCTCGACGCTGACAAACGTGACGCTCTTGTCCTTTTCGGTCTGGGCGAGCTCTTCAAAGTACTTTTTGCCGGACGGGTAGAGGAGGTCAACGTCACCGCAAGCGATAAAGATGCGATTCGGGTAGCGCGAAGTGTCGAGCCCACGGATGCGGAACTTGGGCTCCTGTCGCGTCGAGAGGATGGGCACGTAACAGTCGTTGAACAGCTTCACCAGCCCAGGGCTCAGGTAGAGGCCGCTGCGAGGCTCGTAGGGCACGGGCTTGGGGTTCGGGGGCGGTGCGACGCTGACGGGAGGATAGAGCGCCGAGATGGCGCGGATCTTTTCCGGTCCGTAAAAGTTGCCCGTGTACAGAGCGAGGGCTGCACCGGCGCTGAAACCGGACAGTGCGACCCTGCTCACGTCGAAGCGCTGCGACTGCGACAGCACCCAGCCCACGACGTCTTCGGCGTCGTCGTGACCCGACGGATACGGATATTCGGGCGCCTTGCGATAGTCAGCGTCGAGCACGATGCATCCGAGCGCCTGGACGGCGCGCACGACATATTCGCGATCCTCACCCCAACTCGGCAGCACGTAGCCGCTGCCATGCCAGTTGACGATGACCGGCAGCTTGGACGCCGCAGTCGCACCGGTAGGACGGTACAAGTCGACGCCGATAAAGCGTCCCTTATCGCGAGAAGGCACCTGAAGTGTCTCGCGAACGATGCCGTCGGGCAGAGGTCGATTTCGCAAGTAATGCTGTGTGCCTCGTTTCATGTACACCAGCGTTCGCGCCAACGTGGCGGTGAGCTTGAGGAGCCAATACCACGGCGAGAGAATGCTGAAACTCATCGTGTCGACAGGGGCGAATGGGGGCACAAGCTGGGCGGTGGTGGCTGCGAACCAAGGATCGACGTCGAGATGAAGGATGCGAAGTGGGTTGGAGGTTTCGGCACGCACGGGTAACATTGAGCCGTCCAGACTGGGAGGGCACCTCATCTGAGCGGTAACCTGGTCAGGCTCCGGCCCAATCTTTCCGGCCAGAGAGGGAGACAAGGCGGGGGAAAACGCGGGGTGCTCACAATCGCGATATTCCTGGCATGTCCGCGGTCGAAGCAAGCTGACCTTCCACGCTCAAGCGAGATAGCGCGGTCGGCAATGACGGAGGAGCGTTAGCGGGCGCGCAAATTGGCACACTGTTGTTGAGACGAGCGACATTAACAGAGCGAACGCTAGCAAACATACATCGCCGATTTCTTGTACCAAGATGATCGACCCGACCGACCCGAACGCGCATGCAACAATTCAATTTGCTACACACAAACAGTTACGCCTCGTTGACAGCGTGTCGACGCCCCCACACATGCACTAGTAGGCAACCCCGTTTCTCGCTCTGTTTGTCGAAGTAGCCTTGAACAACCTGGCACCCTTGCGATTGACCGGCGGAAGTAAGGGGTCTCCATGAAATGTCTCCCTTAGGAAGAAGGTCTTTCTTAAGAAAAATTAGGCGATGCGCGCGATAGCTTGCTTTTCAAAGCGCGCCGCGTCTACTCGCTTCTGCTCAGAACATTCGGTACGGAAAGAACGCCTTCCGTTTGCACTATGCAGCAGACGCCTCAGAGGACCGCCATAGCTTTCCTGTAGCATATTGTTCTAGGCCAAGCAGCATACGTGGGTCCCAAGGCTCCCCCTTGGTGAAAGCATGTGAGATGACAGCATATCGACTTGTCGTCTGACACGGTAGCTCTGGTGGTCGCTGTTGTGCTTGAAGATCGGGTCGGGCAGCAATCGCTCAGAGACATGATCTCCGAACAGGCTACGCGATCGCGGTGCCAAGGAAGCAAGACCAAGTTACTGTTAGCGAGCTGGTGTGTGACGTGAAGGTGCACGAGTTGTTACGCCTTCCGGACGGTGTTTCGTGTCGACTGAGTTCCGAGGTTGTGCAGATCCGGAGAAAAAAAGAAAGAAAAAAGAACGAAACAAACAAACAACAAATCCCGCTCCTACTGTACCGACGAAACTTGTGCTTTTCCCGCTGCTGCTCACGTTTCAATCCCACCTGCCATCTATCACAGAACCAAGATCTGCTTACCCTTGTGACGCGATGTGAGAAGGAGAAACAGGGATCGACAGAATGAACCCATTTGCGTGTTTTGGCGGGTGGATGGATGTTGTCCATATCTTTCATGCGAATCGAAGCGTAACGGGAGCGATCTACCGAACCACTCGGCAAATATAGCCCTGGCTTCTTCCGTAGGACTAATGTCATTTGTGCATGCGAACAGTGTGCACATGCGCACCAGGATTTGGGCCAGGTCCTGTCTCGCTGAGTTCGCCGCCAGCTTCCAGAAACGCTGTCCGCCGGAGCTGCGACGTTTCGTGCCGTTTCACACTAACTTGGCACAGATCCAAGTCTCTGGGATTTCCAGCTGAGTGTGCACTTTTCAGCCGGAAAGCTGATCTGCCCCTAACTCAAAAACACACACTTACCGCAGGCTGCCTCCCTTCCGAGCCCAAGCCTACGCGCGGTGTTTTGTGCCAAACACCACGAGCTCGCTCGCACCCACACTTTCCGGATCGTTTCCCAATGCCTGTCGCTTGCCTCCGTCGCCAAATCCTGAGTGTACACGATGCAACCAAGGCGCCCGCACTGGGGTCGTCAGTCTGCTGCTGTTGTCCTCTTAACGCCGCTGCATCCACGCATCGGAATACAAACGACTGCAGCCCCCGTACGTCCTATCTGGACTAGATGCTCCGCCAACCGATGCTGATGCTTGTTTTAGAGCGACCCTGCAGCTTCTGCTCCCGTCTCCCTGAATCTGGTTTGTGCCGTGCTGTCTGCTCTCAGAGCTCTGGGCCGTTTCCATGTCGGTACACATCCGTTTAGGGGCCCTTGGTAAACAGAAGCTTCCGTCGCTTCTCCGTCAAGCTTGTTCGTATATAGCTTAGCTACCTTTACTGCAATCCGTGACCCCTTCTCAGCCCCATCGTGCAGACCTCTCTTCTATACGTCCTTTCATCCGCTCCGTTTCCTCCTTTGCTTACAGTTGTTCCATCTTGCCCTGTCACAGTATGCTGCAGCAACTGTTTCTTCTTGCCACTCTGGCAGGAAGCGCCCTTGCCGGTGACTTTACCGTCAAGATCCAGCCCAGGCAAGCAGGCTCCTATCCGCCCGGCTTTGCAGTGCCAACAGCGTCTCAGACACCAGCAGCCTGGCTCAGTGCTCTCGATGCTGCTGTTGCCGCCGGAAAAATCCCCAACATCGCCCCCGCAATGAACCAAGATGGTAACCCCGTCTACGCCAACAACGTCGGCTTCGACCCCAACACTTGCTCGTGGACCGTCACCAAGTGCGTTTCGAAAAACGACATCGTCAATGGGCCGCCCAATGCTCTCGCCATTGGCTTTGATGATGGTCCTACGGACAACAGCGGCGACCTCTACGACTTCTTGACCGCGCACAACCAGTCTGCGACCCACTTCATGATTGGTTCCAACGTGCTTTCGTACCCGCAACAGTTCGCTCAGGCAGTCCGACAAGGCAACCAGCACTTTGCAGTCCACACGTGGTCGCATCAGCTGTGCTCCACGCTCACCAACCAGCAGCTCGTCGCTGAGCTCGGCTGGACCATGCAGATCATTGCCGACAAGAGCGGCGGCTACATTCCCAAATTCTGGCGCCCACCTCAGGGGGACATTGACAACCGTGTCCGCGCCATCGCTGAAGAGATCTTTGGCCTCACCAACGTGCTTTGGAACCACGACACCAATGATTGGTGTCTCGACGACCAGGGAGGCAGCTCGTGCCCCAATGAGGTTCCTGGCAAAGACCGTGCTTCCGTCGCCGCCGCCGCCCAAGCGGGCATTCACGGTCCCAAGAACAACGGTCTCATCATGCTCGAGCACGAGCTGACCCACGCGTCGATCGGTGTGTTCAAGTCGTACTACCCGAGCTTGGACGGATTGGGCTGGAACAAAAGCAACTTGGCCGACATGTTCAGCATGCCGTGGTACAAGAACGCATGGGACGACTCGCAGCCTCCTCAGAACGGCACCGTCTTGCAAACCTTTCAACTGGGTGCTGACCCCTCTAGTACCAGCAGCGACACCACCTCGTCCACCTCTGCTTCGAGCTCGACGAGCGCTTCCAGCGCAGCTTCGTCGACAAGCACAACAAGTGGGTCTGGGACACAACCCACCGGTTCCGCCAACAACTCGCACACGAGCGGGGCCAAACAGGGCGTCACCACCAACGGAGCCTCTGTCTTTGCTCCTGCTTCGTCGAGTGTTGCTGGCCTTGCCATTGTTGCTATCATCGCCGCGAGCTTGCTCTGAACCTACACCCTTGTTTACTGTGCCACACCGCCTGCTGACTGTTCTCGCGGCGCTTTCCATGGACACTTTTCTTCGTTTTCTCTAGCATAGATTTTTCAGTGCTTGCCATATACCCGTTTCCATTCAATGCATTCTCTTGGAACTCCTCTCTTCTTGCCTGTCACCGATGTGATATCAAAGTGTCTCTCGATCGAAGAAGATGGTGAGCACCTGTCACGCTGTCGACGTCAGATGAGAAAGTTTGCAACTTGTTAGACTAGCCTCTGGTCACAGCAAAATCGATCGCTGCTGATGCTGGTAAACGCGTCTCACGAAGCTTTTTGCCTGTTCCCGATCTTCACGTGACGGTCACCTCTCTCTCGATTTTTGAAGCTTCGCAAGAGCTACTTCAAGAGAAATGTGCGTCTTTTTGCTTCTCGACTTTGCCCGTGCGTCACCCACCTCCTTCGTCTTACCACCCTCAGCACCTTTATCACTCACTGTGCCGCTTGCTTTACAAGACACCAACTGACTTTGTCCTAACGTCAGCGCTCGCCTTTGCAACGAATGCGGTCAACCTAAGTGAGGCAGCTGCGGCATTCTGAACACGGCAATCATCTGGGCCACGAGCCACGCCTCCTTCGTCGAACAGCGATTGCAGCTCCCATCGATTGGCGCTTTTCTTGGCAAAGATGCCGCTGCCATACACCCCCTATAAGCTGGCGACAGCATCGCTTGCGGCTCAAGCATCACCCGCAGCCAGCCATGGCCGCGATGAAGATGCCATTGCCGTTCCCACTCCTCAGCATCCAGGTGTCGACAACGAACCCGAACCCATCAGCGTCGCTCACCATCACGCCGTAGATGCTCGTCTCTACTTTCCTTCGTCTTCATTCAGCACCGCCTTCGACGGCGGCTACGTTCTCGCCCGTGTCGTTGCGGGAGGTCGCGAGTTGCAGCTGCTCTGGTCGACTATCGAGGACCAGGATGCTGCTGCGGGGCCCTCTTCCAAGGCGCTTGCCACGAAACAGCACACCTTCTCAGCATCGCTCAGTCCAAAGCTGGCATCGGAGTCAGCACGCACTTTCCTCTTTCCAGCGCCGTTGCTTCCTGGTCTGGGCCTGTTCTCCGATCCGGCTTCCAACCGCCTATATGTGATTGCAGTTACCACCACCGGCTATCTCTACCGACTCGTCTTCTCCGCACCCCATCTCTTCCACGACGCACGACTGGCATCCGACTGGTCATCTGAATACCGCATCCAGCACATTGCCTCATCTGACTCGGTTCTCACCACCTCGATTCGTGGCGCAGCAAACGCAGCTCAGCTCTACGTCGTCGATTCCGGGCTTGCTCTCGTCACATGCGCGGATGGCACCATCGTCAAACTCAGCCGCTCCATCTCTGGATCCAGAGACGCAAACGACGGCGCGTGGAGGGAGAGCGTTCTCCGACCAACCTCGTTCCTCTCTGGTGTTTCTCGCTTCTTTGGCAGATCCAATGCCATCTCGGATTCCGAGTCCTCTCCCACCTACGCCCTCTCCCTCGACGTCTTCCCCGGAGAAGTTGGCAGTGCTATGGCGTTCGCTGCAAGCCGTGACCGCAAGCTCCGGGTGTGGAACTTGCTCACCGACTCGTGCATCCGTACCATCGACCTTCCTCTGCAGGTGGAGTCAGCGACATCCAACGAGAAGCAGTTAATCGTTGCCGAGGACGACAGGTCCTCAACTCTCGAGGCGTCCGAGACACAAGCCTACTTCAGCACCGTGTCCCGACCTTTCGTCAAAGTGTTCACACCTGGGTCCAACGATAAAGACGGCTACGCGCTCTACGTTCTCGCCTACATCCCGGCCTCGCCGCCCTCTGGCAACTTCTTCGCATTGTATGGCGTCGAGCTCGAAGACACAAAGGGTTCCTCTGGAGGACTTGGCGAGGTGACGCTCTTGTGGCAGAAGCGCTGCGATGCCGAAACACGCGGCCGCAACGTCGAGCTTCGCGACGTCGTCTTCACCCCTCAAGGCGAGCGTGGGGATGGCTGGGTGATGTGGGCGCTTTGGGATGCTGGCGCCGGTCCCGTTCTCAAATATGCCAAAGTCGGTGTCGAAGCTGCCAACCCTGACGAGAGCTCCATGAGCGTGCGATCTGTTGCCGAAGACCTTTCCAAGGACGATTGGAGGACCGTCTCCTCGGAGCGCGTCTACAGACCCCTCCACGGCGAGGACTTTGAGGCGACGCTCGAAGCGACAAAGGAGGTCATCGACGCCGCAGACATCTTTCTCGATCGGGTGCTCGAGCCTGGCCGTTTCTCTGAGGCCACTCTGCGACTTGCGCTTTCGACATACAAGGAAGTTGCATCGTCTACGGTTCATGCCCCATCAACCTTGTTCGCCAGTCTCCGAGACGAGGTGGCATCTGTCGTTGCTAGCGGCTGTCGTCTCGAGAACGACCCGCGAACGGGCGGGCCAATGTACGAGAAGCTCTATGCTTCGCGTGTCCGCGAGTGGATGCGCTTCGTCGGCCTTGCAGAGCAGATCGAGACGGCCGCGCGCTGGCCGATCGGCTTGTCGCTTCCAGCCGGCAGCTTCGACGGGGCCAAGGAATCCAGCGAAGCAGTTGTGCCTCTGGTGATTGGCCGAGACACGATCGCACTGCCTATCAATGAAGATGAGGCCAGCGTCGTCGAGCGTCTGCAACGGACCCTATTTGCGACACATAGCAAGCCCCGCTCGGGCACGTCGCTTGCCGCCGACTCTGCTGGCGAAGAGCGCGCTCTACTCATCCACGCTGCGGATTCACACCCGACCAACATCCTCCCCACGCTTGGTCGAACGTCTGCTACCGTGGCCGAAGTGCTGACCTTGGTGGAGTCCGCCTCGGATCTCGCCGCCTGCTTCACTGCCCCTGAACTGGAAGCGTTCGCCGCTGGTCTACAAAACCTGCTGTCCGAGCCCCTCACGGTTTCCGTCAAAGAGGCCATCGCCGATGTCTGGAGCAACAACTTTGCCTCGCTCGGTGGCGAGGAGGCGAGCGAAATCGTTGCCCGTATTGCCTCCGACCTCGGCGCCAGCCTCGATAGCACGTTGACAGATATGGCAATCTTGCTGAGCGAGACCACCAGCCACGCCGACAAACTTACTTCAGCAAGCTCAATTGCTTCCACCGACTTGGGCTCTGCGGTCACAGCAGACGCGCTGATCCAGACCCTCGCTTCGCGCCATCGCCTCGCGGTTTCGTTCATGCTCCTGCTCACCGCCTTAGCTGCGGAGGACAGGATGGCGGATCTCGTCGAAAACGAGAGCAGGCAGATCGGTGCTGCGCTCAGCATCTTCCAGTCGCTCAGCGCTGCTCTGCAGCTGGCACGTACGGATGCTGCGGTCCAAGTCGCCGGCAGCATCAATGATGCAGCCGAAACGGACTCGATCGTGGCCAAGCTCAACCAGATGTCGGTGGCCGGACGCAAGAGTCGCGAGCCGCACCACTTCACCGCCCCGACGCTGCTGCACCAGTGCGTGCGCGACGAGCTTCTGAACACGTCCAAGGCGACTGGAAAGACGGGCGCACTGAGCCTTTCGGTCAAGTGGGCCGTGCTCAGCAGCCTCTGGTCTCTCGGCCTCACCGATCTGCGGGAATCATTGCCCGCTGGAGCAAAACCGTTGTTGCCCTACCTCACCGACCGACACACTTCAGTTGCATTCGCCATCTTGGTTCAAGGCTATCCGTTGGCGGCCGAGACGTTCCTCGCTAGCTTCCCAGAGACGCCGGCTGGCGAGTACGTTCGAGCGCGCGCGCTCGTGCAGATGCAGAGACTCGACGACGCGAGTGAATCGTTCGAAAAGGTGGTCAGCGCGCTCGAGCTACCCAACAGCACCAGAAGTCGGGCGGCAAGCGGGCTGTTCGAACTGCTTCCCTCCTCGATCGTGCTTGCCGAAGGAGAGGAGCGCGTTGCCGCATACTATCGCCATGTGGCGCTCTTCTTTGAGCCGTTCGAGGCGATTGAGCACGTCATCCGGTTCTGCCAGGCAAGCATCGACGCCGTTGGAACCTATGCGGACGACGGACCGGCGAAATTGGGCTTGGGCGAGGCAGGAACAGACGCCACCAAGGCGTCTGCACCCAAGGAAGTGTGGTTCAAGATCTTCCGCTGCCAGCTCGCGCTCGACGACTTTGAGGCAGCGTATGCCACGGTCATGGCGACGCCGTACGAGGGCGTGCGGAAGGATTGTCTCCGCAACCTCGTCAGCGTCATGTGCGAGGAGGGACACATTCAGCCCCTGCTTCACTTTACCTTCCCGGGTCTGCAGAGCGAGGTGGAAAAGACGCTCTCTTTCAAGGCACGCAACTCGGATCCATTGTCGGTGCCCAACTACTACGCGGTGCTGTACTCATATCACGTCTTCCGTGGCGATCTCAAGTCGGCGGGAGCGGTCATGTACCAGCACGCCGAGCGACTGGGCGAGCTGCACCGGTCGGTCTCGGCGAGAGGCGACGGGATCGACCCGCTGGAGCGCTTCATGGTCGTGGCGGTGGAGCAGGCGCAGAGCTATCTGGCCTCGATCAATGCGCTGACCATGCTGCAACACGAGAATGCGTGGTTTGCGCACGCGGCGGATGCCTCGCACTCGGATGCGGCGGACGGCAGCGAGTCGCTGTTCGAGCCGTCGACGTCCGTGCGTGCTGGTGCGGCGGCGGGCAAGCAGACAAGCAGCCTCACGCGGTACATCCCCGCGTCGGCGTACAGCAAGCGTGTGCGCGAGATCAGGGTGGTGTCGGTGGACGATGTGCGACGCGAGTACTCACTGGCGCTGGCCAGGCTCGAGCTGGTCAAGCGCTATCCGGATCTGGCGTACTCTACGACGGTGCTTCGACCGTCGGATGCGGTGCTGCTCTTTGTCAACAGCGACTCGTTCGACTCGGCGTTCAACATGGCATGGAGCTTGGGCGTCGACATGACGCCCATCTTCGCCGCACTGACGGTCAAGGCCGTGGCATTGTCGAGGGCCAAGCTGGAACGCGATGCACTCAAGCGCAAGGGCGGCGCCGAGGCTGCGAACGGTACTGGGGATGACGTTCACCCGGAGATCGCTGAGCTCTTGGAGGCGGATGAAGACCTGTTGGAGCCGGAAGCGGTGTTCTTGACGCTGTCAGAAAAGTCGGCGAGCTGGGCGGGGTGTGCTGCAGACCGCGCCTGGAGGTTCGTGCGCTACCATTTGGAGATGTACGATTCGGAAGAGGACGGCAAGTACTACCGGGTGGTGCTGTCGCGCATCTCGGCGCTGGACCATGCGGTGACGCCGGAGTGGTTGACCGAGTGGTTCACCCGCACGCACAACAGCGACGTGCTGCTGCGCATCTGGATCCAGCACCAGCTGGTCGTCGAAGCGGCGCAGTTTGCCACCAAGTGGCTGCAGGACGCCACGGCTGAGGCCAACAGTCTGACGCGCGCCCACGAGCAGTACATCTCGAACCACATCATCGACACGCTTCTGGTCAATCTGGACGCCAAGACAGGCACCGTTGTCGCGTCGAAACGCGAGCAGGCGGCCAAGGCCAAGGTGGCACTGCAACAGGCGCGCAAGAAGCACATTGAGGCGCTGGCGGCTCGCTCGAGGACGCTCAAGCGACAGGCGGAACAGGATGCGTTCCGACAGGAGAAGCGGCGCGAACAGCAGCAGCAGCAGCAGGGGGAAGCGTTTTCTAGATCGGCGGCTGGCCTGCGTGCTTTCTAAGGGCAGAGACGTTGCACTCAATATATCATTCTCAGGTTAGCCATGTTCCAGCTACGGTGTGAACGAAGCATGTCGTGCTAACTTATAAGAATATGAAGTGTTGAAGGAGCGCTGGTGAGGGGCGATCGGCGATTGGGCAGATCGGTGTGTGAGAGAGAGATGCGAGTGAGGCGAAGGCTACGTCTCTTCCCGCGCGAGCACAATGGCGTCGACAGGCCCCATCGGCGGCGGCGGATTTGGCTCGTCAAGCACACGCTGGCTGCGCAATGAGAATGGTCTTCTTGGGCACCGAACAGGTGTGTTACACGCTGGGGGCTGGTGGTGTCAGCGGAAAAGTGTTGCTTTGCAGCTGGGAAACGGTGGGCAATTGCCACGGAAAACACGGAAAGGCTGCGCGATTCGAGCGCTGCATTGTTTGAACTCCGAGGCGCACACGGCTTTGCAGCAGGAAATTCCAGCGGCGGGATTTCTTCGGTTGGTAAGCAGTGTGCACTGCTGCACCGCGAAATTGTGCGCACCTGCAACCTATGGAGGGTGGGTCTCCGTCAAATCCGTCGAAACAGCTGCCTGCTTGGCCAGTGACATGTGAGGTGTGGAGAAAGAGTGGGCGCGCCGCGGCCAAGTCTCAGCAGGTCCTACCGACCGACCGACCGACGGGACTGCGAGAGCTGCTTGCCGTGAACTCCAGAACGCTCGGTCGACTGGACAACACCTCCCCTCCGCAACCGCTTTGTCGCTCGACAGCACGAGACGTAGCTCGCCTGGATCATAGGCGAAAAAAGTATAAGTTTGTAGATTCTTGCTCTTGATCCGTTTCTCTTGTTCGCACGTATCCCGTTCCCTCTCCTCTACCCACGAGCGTTTCCTCATCGAGGCTTCAAGCACGCCTCCTCCATCGGAAACCCTCTATCACTACACGCAAGGAGAGTCGTCACATACCTCGGTCGCAAGCCATTCAGTCGTACAGCTCGCTCGCTCGCTCGATCCTTCTAGACAGACTCGCACACAACACTTTTCTTCATCATCATGCCAACGCAACAGTTTTCGGCACCGGGCCAGGTGATCGAGGAGGCTAAGGCGGGCGGACACCATGCCCACGGCACCCACAACTACCCGGATCCGCTCACGCACATCGATCGCACCTCGTGGGATGTCACCATCATCGGCGCAGGCCCGGCGGGCCTGATGCTCGCCACCTCGCTGGCTCGCTTCGGCGGGTTCGACGTGCTCGTCGTCGACGAGCGTTCCGAGCCCACGACGGCCGGGCGCGCGGACGGAATTCAGCCGCGCACCATCGAGGTGCTGCGCAACATGGAGCCGTTGGGTACCGAGTTTTTCAACCGCAGCGCACCTTCGTTCGAGCGAACGTTTTGGGATCCTCGCTCGGATGGGCAGCGCGGCATCGAACGTACTCGCCGCGTGCAGTCGTTCCCCACGGATATGGAGATTCAGGACAATTGCACGCTCGGTCTGCAGCAGGGTCTTATCGAAGGTGGCTTCCTCAGGGACATGGAGCGCCACGGACAGCGCGTCACGCGACCCTGGGCCTACCAGAACTTTGAGATGACCGACGACCCGACGTACCCTGTCAAAGTGACGCTGGAAAAGATGAAGCCCGTCGTCGAGGCCACCAACGAGGGGGGCGCACCCATCAGCGTCATCAAGCCCACGGGCGAGACCAAGACGATCCGCACAAAGTACCTCGTCGGTTGCGATGGCGGCAGGTCGCGTCTGCGCAAGACGCTCGAGGAACACCACGACTTTACCTTCAACGGCGACTGGGTCGACACGCTCTGGGCTGCGCTCGACTGCGTGGTCGAGACCAACTTCCCAGACGTGCGTAAGATCGCCGCGATCCACTCCAAGAACCACGGTGCGCTCTACATCTTCCCTCGCGAGAACAACGAGAAGGGCGAGCCCATCATCCGTTGCTACACGCAGGTCAACCGTCTCGAGGGCGAGAAGAGCAAGGAGTCGGCCATCGACGCTCGCGACAAGGTGACCGCGCAGATGGTGATGAAGGCGATCCAAGAGATTGCGTTCCCGTTCAAGTTCGACTTCAAGACGGTCGAGTGGTTTACCTGTTACCCGATCGGTCAGCGGTTGATTTCGCGCTATTCGCTCCCTGCGGGCAAGACGGCTAGCGGTGCGGCGTTCCCGGGACACAGGGTGCTGCTGGCTGGTGATGCGTGCCACACGCACTCGCCTAAGGCGGGACAGGGGATGAACACGGCTATCATCGACTCGCAGGCGTTGGCGTGGAGGATCAACCTGGTCGAAAAGGGACTGGCTGATCCCGAGATTCTGCTGGCAACGTACCACGACGAGCGACATGCTACGGGCAAGCAGCTGATCGACTTTGATTCCGAGTACTCGGCGCTGTTCTCCGGTGAAGTGCCCAAGAACACGCCCGAGGTGGCTACCATGAGCGATGCCGAGAAGCGCGAGCACTTTATCAACATCCAGCGTCGCAACGCGGCGTTCACCACGGGTGCCGGTGTCGTGTACGCCGACAATGTGCTCAACTACCGCGATCCCAAGAAGCTGGGCATAGCCAAGATCACGGACAAGCTCGAGCCTGGCCGTAGGCTGCAGCCTGCGTGGGCTACGCGCTGGTCCAACTCGCAGCCGGTGCGCATGATCCACGAGATCCAGTTTACTGCGCCAGGTGGATTCAGGATCTACGTGTGCGCAGGCGATCTCAGCAAAAACATGCGTCACCTCGAGGCGTTTGCCAACCACCTCGCTTCGCCGCACTCGTTTGTCAACCGATTCCGCGCTCACCCGCGCGCGTTGCAGCTGGAGCACAAGGCGTACCACCAGGTGCCGGACTGCCTCAATACCGGGTTGGGCGGTGGGTTTAGCTCGGAGGTTAACCCGTTCTTCCATCTGCTGCTGATCGTGCGGTCGCAGCGGTTCGATGTGGAGATCGAGCAGATCGCGCATCTGGGTGCGTTGAGGAGCATGCTGTACTGTGATGATATCGAGGCTGGGGATGGCGCGTTCAAGGTTACGCTGGATGGCCGATTTGTGGGTGGGTTGCATGACAAGTGGGGGTTGCCGGGGGGTGGCATTGTGGTGGTCAGGCCCGACGGGTATGTGGGCGCGGTGGCGCCGATTGATCAGGGGCAGAGTGGGTTTGAGGCGGTTGAAAAGTACTTTGACGGGTTTTTGAAGGGTGCCGGTGTTCAGCAGAAGACCAGGTTGTAAAATGGGTCGAAGACAATGCAAAGCGTTCCTTCTCAGATCAAAGTGCGTCGTACGTTAACGTAGTGTGCGATATGCCTGATGAGGGTGAACAAACTGGTGGCAAGAGTGAGCGTGGTTGTAGGAGGGAGAGTGAGAAGTGCGAGTGGGTAGTTGTCGTCCCTCTCGGCCACCCGCACATCAACGCACAGTCAGCTGACAGCCCTCGTTCGTCGGGTCATCCGAACCTCTCAGCCTCTCCCACCTTCGCTCGCGTCTCTCGACCCGTCACATAATCCTCCGGGCCGCAGCACACCCAACCTAGAAATGTAGCAATAAAAATATACACGAGTACAATTACATAAAACGACAAGAGATACGACGAGGACCACCAAGACTCGGTGCTACATACGAACGAGAAAGGAGGCAGGATAGAACATTTTGCGAACAGCTAAAGGGAGGGAGATAGAGGAAAGGGAGGGTATGATTCGAAAGAAAGAACAAAACAACGATAGCAAAGTAGAGAAGCAATGTCCGCTCTTCACAGCATGCTGGCAATGCTCATGCTCGAACGCGGAGTAGCCGGGGCGTCGGTCTCCGAGTCGGCCGTCTCCTCCTTGATCGATTTGATCTGCAGATGCGCTGGTCGACCGGCCAACCTGGACGGGCCATCGCTGGTGCTGGACAACGCCTCATCTCTGTTCATATCAAGTGACATCTTCGAGTCGCCAGCGTCGACAGCATCTGCCTGGCCGACAGCAGGAGGTGCTTGTGTGGCGCGTGCAGAAGAGGGTGTGGAGCGCAATGGCGCAGGTGATGCAACCACCACTGCCGCTGCTGGCATGGGTGCTGCTGTCGATGTCGCAGTGGGATCGGTAGCGCTCCGTGGCGTTTTGGCCCAGGAAAAGTCGCCAAACGTAGTGCGGAACTGCGGGTTGGGTTGACTCAAGCGCTTGACGGGCAGTTCCTTGGCTTGCTTGGCCAACGCCTCCAACCCGGAGCACGAGCGCTGACGATGCTCGATCAGCTCGGCAAAGTTGGAAAGCACGTTGGCCAGGCTGCTCGATGATCCGCGATGCGACGACGAGAATGAGCCACTGGGGACGCTGTGCGACGTCCTTGCTGCGGACGCGCCGGCCAGGTCGCCAAACGGCGAAGTCCCCCTTGACACGATCCGCGACTCGGGCGCCGAACGCTGTTGTGGCGATGTCGGGCCCCGTCCCTTGTCTTCGTGGTGGGCGTCCGCGGGAAGCGGGCTCAGGCTTGGGTTGGGGTTGAACAGCGGATCAATGCGAATCGAGCTTCGACGACGCTCCAACTCGAGCGCCTTTTGTGCCCACTCCTTCTCGAAGCGGTAGAATCGACTGTAGGTGTGTGCAGCCTCTTTGGCTCGGTCGAAAATCGCTTGACTCGAAGCGGGTGGCGACGGAGACTCGCGCAAAGGCTCAGCGAGCACTTTGCTTGACGCACCTGGCTCGGCCGACTCAGTGCTGTTGGTGAGCGTGATGGCAGGCGTGTTGGTGGGCGACGGCGGCGCGGGCATTTGCTGCGATGCTTTGTCTTGGTCCTTAACAGCTCGGACGAAGGCAGCCGTGGCGTCCTGCGCCAAGGAAGGACGATCGTCCGAGACGTGAGCAGCTGTGACCGGCGCAGCCGAAAGCGGGCTCTTTGGCGTGGTAGGAGTCTGAGGAATTGCGAGCGACGAGGCGTGTGCTTTAGTGGGCGAAGAAGGAGCGGGCGTACCGGCCGACGGTGTGGAAGCAGCCGACGACTGAGGAGTGAGACCGAGGTGATTAGCGAGCACAGTGGCGATGGCAACGTTCTGGGATGCGGTCTCTACGTGGCGCGACATGTCGTGGCTCAGGCTGGTGACGCTGGCTTTGCGCGCCTGTTCGATGAGCATGCCGAGGTGCTCAACGCGCTGACGCTTCTGCTCTTGCTCTGGATGAGCCGACATGCGGCGCTGCCCGGCCTGGCTCTGCAAGACGGCAGCTGCAGCGGCGGTGGCTAGGTTGATGATGCTAGCCCGACGGACGGGATCGGTGGGAAGGTGAATCTCGGAGGCCGAGGAGAGCCTCAATGCAGTCATCGAGGAGGAGGAAGATGGCTCTGTGTCTGGCTCATGTTTGCGCTTTGTGCTCTGCGACTCGCTGAGAGCAGGCGAGCGCGAGCCTTTGGGCGACGACATCCGTGCTTGGGATTCCGAGACGTGGGAAAGATTGGAGAGAAGCTGATTGATGGAGAGTTTGGTGGAGTGAGAGCCAGGCGCGCATGAATCCGAGTTGGTGGAGGACGAGGAGGATGCGGTGGCGGAGAGGTCGACTCGCGAACCTCGGCGTGACGAAGGGGCGCTGCCCGCAGGAAGATCAACCCAAGATCCTCGACGTGAAACGGCAGGCGAAGATGGCGTTAGGGAAGCTCTACGGGTTGCGACGGACATGACGCTGTGGGCAACAACAGACACGCGGTGCTGTGTTGCGGGATTGGGTTGCTGCAAGAAGATGAAGCTGCAGCGCGCTGCAAGCCACAGCCCTAATCAATCGGTACGGGTCCAGAAGAGAAGAATGGTACGAAAGGGAGTCGGAAAAGCTCGTATATTTGAGCCGCGGGAGACCGAGAAGCTGCTATCGATGCGCGCTAAGATGGTCGAGTTGGTAAGAGATGGTTGGCGTGCCGGTTGGTGCGCACCGAGTCGTCTACCACATCGAATGCGAAGTGGTCGAGTGTCGATGTATGTAAGTGGATGTATGTAAGTGGAAGCAGATGCTGAATCAAGACAGTGTGCGTTGTTGCAGCTGGTGAGGAAGTCGAGTGCGAGCTGATTAAAGTCGAGACTGAAGGCGAGCTGTTACTTAATCTGCCTGTGACGAGAGTCGGACGATGATGGTGGTTGGCAGAGTCGGCGGAGAAGAAGGAAAGATGGCGATGACAAGTGAACGTGATGAGGATGAGGAAAAAATGACCGAGCCTCTTGGGAAGGTAAGGGGGAAGGGGTGATGGTGACGGGAGCAGGCAAGGATAGAAAGAGGCGGGAGGATTGAATGGAAGAGGCGTTCGAGGTGACGGCGTCAAAGGGAGACAGACCTTCTTACTTTCTGTCAACTGCCACTGCGAGGGGGAAGGGCGGGACACCGAGAGAGAGAGAGAGAGACAGAGAGAGCGAGAGAGCGAGAGCGCAAGCGAGCGTGCTGGGTCAAGGGGTGCGTTCAACGCAAAAATCGAAAAAAAAGAATTACAGGAAGAGGAGACCTTGTGTATCACGGTGTGCGCCCAAGAGCAAGAGAGAGTTGGTCGCAAGAGCGGGTTGCAAGACTTGAGCCGAGCAAAAGTCTGCCAGACTCAGAGGCGGAGCGGACATGCAATTGAGAGACAGAGAGAGGGGAAAAAAAGAAAGAACAAGAAAAAAAGAGGGGAAAAGGAGCGCAGACCGACCGCCCCGACCGTGTGGCCAGGGCCAAGAGCGCAAGAGAGCGGAAGTTGAACAGCCGGTGGGAGGCGAAGAATCAAAAGGCGGGCGGCGGGGTTTAGTACGCAGACAGACAGACAGACAGACAGACAGACAGACAGACAGACAGACAGACAGACAGACAGACAGGCAAGTAGCTTAGGACCCAGAGGCAACTTGCATTCAGTCCGGGCCCCACTGGCAGAAAAAGCAGAGCCGAAAGGGAGAAGGAGGAGAAAAAAGAGGCTCGCAGCACTCGTACAGTGCTAGGCGAGCATGGTAAGCAACCAACGTCGAGCCGGTGCTTGTCCCGACCCTAAGCAGGATGCTAGAAAGCTTTTCTGCAGACGTGCTCAATGGAATCACCGAATTTGGGGCAGAGGGAAAAAAAGGACAGAGTGCTCGGCCACAGCCCCGACCCGACTCAGAACCAAGCGTCGAGCGAGATCTGCTAATTGAGCGAGGCAGTCAGAACGAGAGACAGCGAGAGGCGCGTAAGATGTGTCTAGGTCGGCGGTCTAGGTCCGGTCGCATTGGCAGAGACACGCTAAATTCAGGATTTAGGCAGCAAGCCGAATGGGATTGGGCAGGCGGATCTGGCAGCAGCTGAATGGTGCCCTCTTTGGAAATTCCAAAGCGAGTCAAATAGTTTTTTCTGGCTTTTTCTTCTTCTTTCAGTTGTGTTGCATTGCCGCAAGATGAGCAGCTCTGTCGCGGTCTGGGCTCGATCCAGCATTTCTTTTCTGTAGATCGATCTGCCTCTACAGAGCCAAGGAGGGAAAAGGGTCTCGAATGTCGACCAAGAACCCATCTCATAAAAAGGTGTAGCCAGCTATCATACATTCCAGTGCCTGAATAATTATCATTGCTGAGACTTGGTGCTCAAACGACCAGGTTTCTGCCCACGGGTCTGACCTGCTGCTAGAACCCACGCTGGACTAAGTCTCGGGTCATTGCGCCGTCAACCCCGGCCGCAGACACAAAGTTTGAGCCAAACGAGGATGCCAAGGTCGCGACTGTGCTAAATTGCCACGCGACAGAAGAAGCGGCCTTCGAATGCGTCGGTTGAGAGAGTGAAAGGGGGCGAGGAAAGCGGAAAATGGGCTTGAAACGAGTTCTTTGAACGTTCAATTCAAAAGAGCTGCCCCTGGAACTGCAATGCATCAGAGCTTCCACGGCGCCAATCAGGAAAGGAACTTGGTATCACCGGCAATTGGCTGGCTGCTCGCGGACTGCTTATTTCGTGTCATGCGGCAGATTGCCTTCACTGCATCGTGAATTCGGTTTGACGCATTCCCGTCGTTTGACATGCAATGGCCGATCTCGTGCCCGTTCTTTTTCATTGTACTGGCCATGGAACATCGGACGGGAAGCTGGAGCGGATGCGTCGATCGGGCGCAGCCCCTGCGAAATCGAGTGAGGCGACGCCCGCGATTTCGTCGCGAGACAGCTTGTGAGAAATTTGGCTGAGTTCGATGGCTGCACAGTTCCCTGATACAGCAAAGGCACAAAGAGCAAAAACATCCTGCATCGAGACGACAGCAACACGCCCCAGGAGCATCCATCGTCTTTCGAGTCTTTCTGGTGCCGGTCTCATCTCGTCAAGCTGAGCGTCTCTTGCACATTCGCTTGGAGGAACGTTCAACGGCACAAGGCGGAGCTAGCCGAAAAGTGTCAGTGGATGCTAGCGAGCTCGCTTGGAAGAACAAACGCGGGAAAAAAAGGAGGGGAAGCTCACCTTGCCGATCCCTAGCTCACACCCCAGCCGCACACATGAGCTACGACTTGCCAATCGGCTGCTTTCTCTACACAAACACGAGCAGTGTTTGCTGCAAGGCTTGCACCGAGTTGGTCTTGCGGCTTGTGCGGAGTCGGCTTGCGGCGGTAGCCTCTTCCCGCGGGTCAACTCTCCGCTGTCCCACTCTGAACAGCCGTTCCGGAAACGAACCCAAACTACTGGTGTGCAGCAAACGCAGCCAGCTGATTCGCTCGCTTGTCTCTGCTTGCAGCTTTAATTCGAACCAAGAACGGGCCGGTGCTGGGCGTCGGGGCGGAGATGCTTTTGAAAGCGTACCACTGTTTTTCAGGTAAAGTCCAAGATAGGGCCCATGACGCAGAGTGTTTCGGCTTCTGAGACAGTTCTACAGTGTAACTTTCTACTCCAGTCTCATCGATCGTCGCATCTGGAGCCAAAGTAGTCTCCGTCTCGAACAAGTTTTGCGAGGTAGATCGAACAGGGCATCGGCCCGAGGGATACCGATCCCGCGTGTCCGCACAAAGTGGTAAAAATGAATTCTCTTCTTGCTTTGTCTTCCAGGGCGTGGCTGCAAAGCTGAAAACACGTCTGCAAGGCGACCGGATCACCTGCACCCGTAGCCACCAACTTGCTAGGTGCATAGAGCTCACCTGAAGTGGATGGGGACGAACTAACAGCGCTTCAATGCGAGGGGAATGCGTCAACAAACAATGCCAACCGGTCAGACTGCCATACAGACCCTATCAGTCTAATATTGTCTCAATCAAGTACCCTTGGAGTTGCGACTCGAAACCCCGCTCTACCTCGGTTCCACTGATAACGGGTTGCCTTACCAAGGCGCAACAAAACCACGGTGATGTCAATCAAGCCGCGCTGCCCTTGGTCGTGCCAACGGAGGAGGCTCATCCGATCAATATTATATAAGCCCCCTCTGTGCTCGACGCGAAAGTGTGGATTCTGAAAGCGTGAATGTTGTTGCTGGCCATCATGCTGCGATGCTCCAGCAAGTCAACGACCGTCTGCCAGCCTGCGGCAGATACCCAACTCTAATAGGAGCATGTAGGAGTTGGAATGGAGCACAGATCTGCAGGCTCGGAGCTTCAAAACTCGGCAGTCGACTCAGGAACATGCTTCCTCCTCGTCTTCCTGCTCCTTATGCCACGCAGCAGTGGAAAGCGTGCTTGCGCATGAACACGCGTACATCAGGCACACTCAAGCTGCCGAACTCCCATTGAGTGGATCCATAGTCCCCCACGGTTCAGACTCAGCTCTATCTTGAGACACTGCGCCACCTTGGAGTTTTCGCAGTCTCAATCAGATTCACTGTAGATAATTAAACGAGTGATTCCGTTGCGAGAGCGAGAGGGTCTCTCTGCGGTTTGACGCCCACTGCGTTCAGCCTTGTGCTTCACACAGCAAACTGGTCTCGCGGTTATGCTGCCGTTTGCACGGCAAAGCGGAGTTGCAAATGGTTCACCGATACGTGTCTTTCTTACGCAGCTGAGGCTCAACCGCTTCCGTTCCTCTTTGCTCCAGAGCATACTCAAAGGCCATGCAACAACCTTGCGTCATTGCGTCCCATTGCCGAGATCCCCGTTTGATGCGCTTTCGAAGCATCCGTAAGAATTGTTCACTTTGATTTGTGTGCGTTTCACGACTCAACATACTTGTTCTCGGATAGATCTAACACAAGCCTGAGTTCTCACGGCGTTTGCTTTTGTTGCCTGATTTGCAGCTTCCGCCGGCGTCTCTCGAATCAGCAACGTCTTCGCCCGCCCTTGCTTAGCGACATCCGTCCAGGTGTCTTTGATGGCTGCATAGCAGTCGATGATCTTGTGGCGATGTATGCCTTGGCTCTTTCAGTGGGTGGGCTCGGCACAGAAGCTCTTGTGAGACCTCCTTTCGAGGCTAGGTCACGCCAGAGTTGCGCAAGCGAGGTGTCGAAATCCGACGGGATCTCGAGGGGCCAACGTTCCAGACCGCGTCTTCCTGTGGCGACGTTCCGTCGGATGTATCTCGGGTCTGTTGCCGAAGAACGCTGTCGACGGGCAGAGGCGAAGCAAACCCGCGAAGTCGAAGCTCGGCTCTTCTGGAATAGCGAGGATCGCTTGGGTGCGTGTGCGCTGACGACTGCATGATCTAACTTAGGGCTTGTGGGAAGGAAGGCAGACGAGTGTTCTGGCCTGTTCGGGCCGGGTGACCGAAACGCTCTGTCCCCCCGCACCCACGCAGCGTCCTTCGTCGCCGGTTCAAGCGAGCTTCGATCAATCAATCGTGAATCAAGTGGGCGCCGCGTCCCTGAGTGCTTTAATGCAAAAGCTCTTTGAACAATGCGAACTGTGCGCAAGCCTCGGTTCTACCAACAGCACCATGGATCAGAAATCTTAACCCCGGAGTTTCCATCACTTGTCTCAAGCTCGGGCTTCGAACTTCCCATAGAAAGCAAGCCTCGTTCAGTTTGCGCAACCAAACCCTGATCCCACTCACTCCTCTTGAGAAGCGAACTTCGACACGAAGCTCAAAGTCTATCCGACCTCGGTGGTCCGCCTCGACTTCAGACGGTGAGTTCTGCTCAAAAAAGGGAGGTCTCGACTCATCGTCGCGCGACAAAAAAGAACAATAAACCCCAACCACGTGCGACGGACGATGTGTGAGTCGCCGACGCTGTCCCCGTAAACCTACATCCCCTGCACTGACTATGTGCAACACACTTTACGCTTCGTTCGAGACTCTCGTTCGTGCATTGATACATCAGCTGTATACTGCTCGAAGAGTCGAGCTCCGACCGCCACCTCGTCGTCCCTGTGCTCCGCTTGTCGACGTTGCTGCTGCGATCGCACCTTCGGCGGCATCGTCCTTGGCACCAGCCTGGACCACCTCAAACTTGTCCGTCAGCTGATATTGGGCACGCGGAGAAGCCCGAAGTAGTTGCGATTTGAAAGAAAGAAGGAGCGGGGCTCTGTTAGCTTCGATCCAAGACGGGCTTCAATCAGGCTTGCCCGCATGCAATCCAGCCGCATGCTCGATATCGAGTCCAGAACCATCGGTGTGTGTGCGTGTGTGTCTGCACTTACCTCGTTCATGGTGTGAAGGCTCTCGGTCAACACGGAGAGGTAGTTAGTGAGGAGAACGTCGTTGTGTTCCTGTAGCAAGCGGTCGAAGCGAAGTAGTCGCAAGAGAAGCATGGTCAGCCTCAATGCACCGAGAAAGAGTCGAGATGTCGTCGCTGAATTTGGGGCCCGATGAAATCACAGATTGGTTACTGTCGCCTCCTGACAGCATGTCGACTCACCCGTAGAAGTTCCTCTTGCAGCTCTGGCAACACTGTCTGCGGCAAGTTGGCAGCGACAGTCTGTATCTGCCGCAACGCTTCATGGTCCCACGCCGCCTGGCCCTCTTTGACAGCCTGAAGGTAAGCTAGCACTTGTCGAATGCGGTCATTGAGTTTGCTGATTGCGCTGTGTTGCGCTTGCATGCTCGCCAGCACTACGCACAGAAGCCAAGAAAAGAGGTAAGCAGCTAGTCAAGAGCTCGGCGTCACTCGGAAGGTACCTACTAGTGCTCTCATGACCACCGCCTGATTCAGCACCAGCCTTACTTGCGTGGTCGACAGCGATGCGTTCCGCTTCGCCCGTTTCAATCTTGTACCCTGTCGGCACAAAGAAGTTGGTCGTCTCGCCTTGCACCAGCTCTACCGCCGACTCGTATACACGAATCGGCAGCTCTCCGTTGACTTCGGCGTGCTCAAATGACGACACTGTCTGGTCGAGCTGAACCAGTAGCGGCGTTTCGTTGTATGCGAGCAGCTGCTTGTGAATCTCGAGGTCCTGCGGTGTGGGAATGTCGCCGATGGTATACCACCCGAGAAGATCCAGTGTTGGGAATACTTGCTTGTACTGTGCTTGGCGAGATTTGAGGAATGCATGGTTGATCGTTGGTGCTGGTGTGGTAGATGAGGATGCATCAAGCCTGATCTCGAACGAGTTTTGGATCTCGATGTCTCGTCCTTGTTGTGTTCCCAGAAGCACTCCGTAGACTAGCGCGGTAGAGAGCATGGGCTCCTGAGTCAGTCTTTAGGACGAAATAGGAGCCGCGAATCGCTAGCGTTCGACTTACCTGTCAGCTCTGCATCATCGCTCTGCAGTCTGGTTCGAACGAGATGTTCGGAGATGTTGAGAATAGGTAGCGGATGACTGTGTGCAAACGGGGAGTCAACATCAAAGTTCAATAT
This sequence comes from Sporisorium graminicola, assembly GCF_005498985.1. Lineage (NCBI taxonomy): Eukaryota > Fungi > Basidiomycota > Ustilaginomycetes > Ustilaginales > Ustilaginaceae > Sporisorium > Sporisorium graminicola. The sequence continues at coordinate 2,454,199 of NC_043719.1, forward strand.
CCAAGCCATCCTGATGTCAGTAAACCAGAGTGCCTGCGTATACTCACAGGCTGATGTTGCTGCCAATCCCCGAAGAGGAGTGGTTATCGAGAACAACGGGCGAGAGCTTGGACGTCTTGAGCGTTGGCAACGAGCCGGATGGTCCAGCCTGCGCAGTCATTGCGAGGCTTGCTGACTAGGGTGCCTGTTCGATACGGCGTCTGCACAGCTGTAGCTGTGATTCGAGTTGGCGACGATGATGAAGGTAGGAATGCCATGAATTGAGAAGAGGCAGCAAGACGACATGGCTCGAGCACGCGCACGACAGCCTGAATGAATACGCTTCGCTGCAGCTGCGCATTTTTACTCCACTTTCTAAGCTGCACGTGATGTGACGATGTGACATGAGTAAATCAGGCGCGTCGTTTGCGAAGAGGCACAATCAAAAGTGTCACTTGTCCGCTCACGTCCATATCATCTTCCCCACCACCTCCAGCCTTGTCCTTACGACTGGCCCCGACTTGCTCACCATCAATATTCGCACCAACTGCTTATACGTATTCCAACACAAAAGCACGGCAGCACGGCAGCAACAACGACAATCATGAAGCTCCCAGCCAGATCGCTCATCAAAAAGCTCATCCGCGCACATCTTCCGCCCAACACGAGGCTTTCAAAAACAGCCGATCTTTACGTGATGCTCGCCTTCCTCATCTACTTGCAGCGCCTCGCCAACGAGTCGAGGGTGGCGCATCAGATCGACCTGTCCAACGGGCTGAAAGGATCAAGATCGATCACCAGACGCCATATCAATGGCGCTCGCAAACGCGTCCGCGGTTGAAGGGTTCGCGACCTCCAAGTTGCATTGCCAAAAAACATATCTGGAGAGCGCAGAGGCAGCGTCGACGTTGAGCGCCACTCCACGGAATCAGCGTGTCCGTCAAGACAAGCCAGAAACGGAGAGCCGATATGCCAGCTACAGCTGATTGCTGGAATTCTCTCAAACATTTGCATTGGCCCAACTGCTGCTAGCAAAAGTGCCTACCTAGAAGAAGCTGGGCAGGGATCAGCACAACCGCCACAGTCCAGCGTAGGACCCCCGCATCGCGGACTATCTCTCGGTCCGCATCACGGTCTGCACCCTCTTCGAGCCTCAATTTTGGCAGCGCGTCAGTCAAAGAGGAGTTGCCCGCTCTATTCACGCACTCACATGCTCACCCAAAGACCCGGTTACACTGTTTCCTAGTACTTTCGGGCACACTGTCATCGTCCAATAAGTTATCATTACACACTGCTCGTAACATGCCATTCTAGCTACACAATCAAAGCATCTTGCTCCTGGGCGGCGAATAGTACCGCATGTACGGCTGAGGGTTACCCAGGCGTGCCAGTTCGGCCTGAATTTCGTCCTCCATGGTGTTGTTTCCACTGGGCAACGAGCCGAGGGAGGGGGGAGCGCCGGTCGACAGATTGCTGTACACGGAAGAGAGGGTGGAGGCGGTCGACTTGTCTGTGGCGTTCGAGACGTTGCGGATGCCGCTGCTGGTTGAGTACCGCGTGCTTGGTTTGAGGCCGAGACGGGGCAGACGCGAGGAAACGCTGCGGTGGGACGGCGAGTCGGAAATGCCGCTTGTGGAGCGGCTCGTGGGGATCTTGCTCGTGGACGGCGAGGGGCGGGGCAGCTGCGTTGTGATCTTGGTCACCGTAGCCTGCGACGTCGATCGAGGTAGAGACGAGGGGGACACATCACGCTGCGGCGTGACGCCGTTAGTGATACCACTCATCGCGCTATTGTGCTGGTCCGTAGAGGGCACCGAGGAGCTCTGACGATCGTCTCCATCCTCGTCGCTGCGCTCGTAGCTCCCCTCGGGATGTCCCGTCTCACCGAGCTGTGAGTCAAACGTGTGTACAGGCCCCGCCGACGCCGTGGACGCCTGTTGACGCGACGAAAAAGTGCTAGAGGGAGGGAGGATCTCGTCGTCAATCTCAGGCAGCTGCTCGTCGGCGATACTCCACACATCATCCTCGTCCCTGGGCAGACCGAGGCCGAGCAGATTCGGCGACGCCGCCTGCGCTTTGGCTAATCTACCCGAAGTTCGAGGATGGCGAAGCAGACTGCTAGTGCGTGGAGTAGGCAGCGGCGAGGCCTGACTCGTGCGTTGCGAGGTTCGGTCTTCACGGAACAGACCACCCGGTCCGTTCAACAGCGAGACTGGGCGTGCACGTGGCAGCTCGCTTCTGCTGGCTGGCAGTGTCGATCGCTCAGAACCGGGCAGGCCAGAGACAAACGCTTCCGAGCGCGTGCTTCGATGCGTCGGCTTGGCCAGGGCCGAGACGGACGCAGAGGAATACGAAGGCGAGGGTTGGACAACGCCGCGCGGCGAAAGAGGCAGCGCCCCGATGCCTACTCTCGACTGAAGAGTCGGTGGCAGCTCGACGTCCATAATCGAGCCTTCGCCATCTTCTGATCCAAGCGTCTGGTCTGCGGTCGAGTTGAGCTGGAAGTCGAGGTAGCGCAATTCCACCAGTTCGTGCTCCAGCTGCTGGATCTGACCGATCAGCGTTACTTCGCGAGAATCACGTCGCTCCAATTCGCGTTCGAGCTCCAACACGCGCGTCACCTCGGCGTGCAGGTCCGAGGTCAAGCTGTTGTGCCGCGAATGCAGATCGGCGTTCTCGGCACGCACCCTCTCGAGCGTATCCAGTAGGCTCTCCTTTTCGAGCTCGTGACGACGCACTATATTGGCGAGCGAGTGCTGCGACACGGAGGTGGCAAACGAACGAGGGGTGCCGAGCGTCTTGGCGGTGGCGGACGGGGAGGTGTGTCCGCCGCCAGAGCTGGCCCGTCCAATCGTCGTGTTGTCCGTGCTGAAGCGCTTGCGGAAGCCGTCCGACTCCATCAACGACGAAGGAGCATGGTCTCGGCTCAGCGCCTGCGAATAACGGCTCGAGCTCGACTTGGCAACTGAAGGTGGACGTCTGCGCGCGAACGCTGCACCGTCCACAGAATCATTCCTAGAGACGTCGTGCACCGAAGAGACGGTCGAGACGCTGGCTTGACGCAGCATGTGTGGATTGATGTCGAGCGGCATGCCCATGAGGCCCGACAGGGACGTGGAGGTGCGCGTCTCTGTGTTTGGCTGCCCGCGTCCTTGAGTACGAGCCGGCTGACTACCGCCAGCTCCGTCCAGAATACTGCGCGTCGACTGTGCAGGCTGGCTGAGAGGTTCGTCCGTCTTGGTCGATGCCTTGGCCAAAGGAGAATTGAAGAAGGGCTCGTTTGCACTCGAGGTAGCCTGGCCGTGCTTCATGGGGCGCCGAGGAGGCTCAAAGCCGAGACGGGGCTCTTCACCGCGCATCTGTGGCGAAGGCGTGACCCCAATGGCGGAAGACTGAACCAGCGCCAGCATGCGACTGTAGGCCTCCTCGATATCGCGCATGCCCTCCTGTCGCCTCTTGGCAGCTTTCGCGGGGGTCGCCTCGGATAGCATCGACGCCTCACCAGCCGGCAGACGTTCGCTTGTCGGCTCGTCACCCTCGGACACAAAGCTTTCCATGCCAAGCGTCTCCACAGATCGATTTGCAAGAGCAGTCTGTGTGTCGTCTGCATCGGTAGTGAGCTGCGACGAACTGATTGCCCGACGGACGCTGCGGACAGCGTCGGCAAGCGCTTCGTGCGATTCGGGAGCGAGCGTGATGCGACGGCCGTCGTCGTTCATGACAAACGAGGAGCTGTCCCGTGTCCAAGCCCCGGGAGGCGCCAGCTCATCCGTACTCTCGTTGAAGCTCTGCTGCTGTGGAGGCTGCAGCGATCCGTCTCGGGAGAGCATGCTTGCTGAAGAGGCGTTGGCATGCATCACGTACGAGGCGTCGGAAATGCGCTGCCTCAGCGAGGCAACATCGAAACTGCCTTCTTCTCGATTGTCTTGCAAAGCAGCTTCGACGGCTGCCAAATGGCTTTCGATCTCGAAGACCTTGACCTCGGGCAAGACGACTTCCTGTTCCTCCGAATCGTCGCCTCCAGAGCGAGTGACGGGGTGATCGTCGTTCTCGGGGCCGGATGTGGCGGTAGAGAAGCGGGAAAGCTGCGGACGAGTCGGATCCGCTGTAGTCTCGTCGGCCTGCCTTGCTTCAACAGTCGCGACAGGCGTCGGGTCAAGACCGCCAAAGGTGCCGCGTCTATATCGAGGATACGAGCCGTCGGCCGAATCCTTCACCTGTGTAGGCGTCAGGTCCGTTGGATCGATGGGAGAATGAGGGTTCGAATGGTCGATAGTCTCGACCAAAGCTGTGTGCGAGGCAGCTGGTAGATGCGTCTGGCGGGGCTGGGCGCGAAGGGAGGTGTCATCGTCGTCCTCATCAGGGGATTCGTAGTGCTCTGCGTCGTGCTGAGTCAGGGAGGGAGACGGCGACGGTCCTGCAGCGACGACGGTGGTGCGATTGGTCTCGGGGTCGAGGTGCAAGAATTCGCTGCTGGGAGACGCGGCGGCATCGTGGTAAGGCGCCGAGCTCATGGTGCCCGAGATGCTTCGCGAGCGCCCGAGATTGGTGATGAGATCGGCAAGCGGCGAATCCAGCCTAGGTCCCTGATCAAAGTGTCGGGCGAGAGGAGTGTCCTGGGTGCGAACACTGAGTCTCGATGCCCTGGATCCGCTCACCGTTCGACGCGTCGAGGAGGATTGGGGCGAGTCCAGGTGACTGGCCGCTGTCCTGAACGAGCTTGCAGTAGTAGCTGTGTCGAATCGGTTGGCAGGGAGATGGTGTTCGGGTGGCGTGTCGTCGGAGCTGTCGGCGTCATCAATGTGCGTAGATCGCAGGGTGTGGTCACCATCCGTGGGCTCGAGACCTTGCCAGATCCGAGGAATGCTAGGTCTCGGACGAGAGTTTGTCTCCGTGGTACTCGGATGCCCATCAGAAGAGAGGGCAGGCTGGCCGTGTCCAGACGATGTGGCGGCAGGGTCAACTGCTTGGGAATGTGACCTGGGTGTAGCGGAAAGCTCGTTGAGACCCAGAGATTCCTGGAAGTTGAAGTTGTTGCGAGAGGAGAGAGCCATGCCCATGCCAAGGCTGTTGTCGGTCTTGTCGGTGACGTGCGATAGCGGCCGCTGCTGCTGAGTCTCGTCGGCATCGGCATCGGATGCCAGATCCTGGCCTTGTTCCAGCCGAGGACTCTCGAGCGTCTCAGCGGCTTCGTGCTGGTGAGAAGAAGACGAGGCTGGCGCTCTTGTTGGAGCTTGGACGATGGCAAAATCCCTGCTCTCAACGTTATCGTTGTTGGCACGCGTGAAGCTGGTAGAGACGAGATCGTGCGCCAAGAAAGGAGAGCTGGAGCTGAGCGGCAGACCGTCTTTGGGAAAAGGAGGGGCGTCATCCACGGGCAAGGGCCCGAGATGACCAAACGACTCTTCGCGTTTGGTGCGGAAGACGCTGTTGACCTTGTTCGGATCTCTTGCGAGGAAGGGTGCAAAGATGGACGAGGTCCTCGAGGTCTTGGAGACGCCCGGTTCTTTCGACTTGCTGCGACGACGTGTGAGGCTGGTGCGTCGTTTAAACTCTTTCGATGCGCTTCTCGACGAGATGCTCTCAGCGCGCGGTGTGGTGGCCTCGGACTGCAGCTCCCTTTCGAGTTCTGCTGGAAGTGCAACTGAGGTCTTGCTGGGACTCAGCACGAAAGCAGGCGTGCCTCCGGCCGACTGGGGTTTGTTGCCCTTCAAGCTGGCTCTGCGAATGAGACGACGGATGAAGGAAGATCCGTTCTTGTCCTTTGTCGACTTTTCTGGAAGGATGTCAGCGCGCTCGCGGGAAGTAAACTGGGCGCTAGCGCGGGCGGGGAAGCTGAAGGGTTTGGACGAGGTACGGCTGCGAACCACTTCGCTCTCTGCACGTTGGCCCTGCGCGCGTCGGACTGTCGGACGATGATCCTGCAATGCCTGTGGCAGGGCCTGTGGTAAGGGCATGGGTGCGGGTGTAGAGATGGCTCGTGAGGTGTTGGTGGGAGAGATGGTGGGACGAGAATCAGTTCTCTGGCGAATGGGCGCGTTCACCGATTCGAGGCTGTGCTTGTAATTTGTGTTGACCGGGAAATCGCGCAAGGAGGGTTCCGCGGTGGAAAGCGGGCGCATGGTCATGATGGGCGAGCCAGTGGATTCAATGCTGGCATTAGTGGAGTAGCTCAACGGTCGTGTGGCAGGTTGCTGTGCTGAATGATAGGAAATCAGATTGCTCTGTACCGTCGCTGGGGAAAGCTCGCAATCGTGGGGACCAGGAGGAGCACCAGGAGCGCCACGGTGCTCGACAGCAGAAAGACGGTCATTGTCTTGTTGATGCTGGGCTACGGAGGGAGTATGCGCCATGGAGGATGGTCGAGGCGATGGAGTAAAGTGGTTCCGGAGCGAACTGCCAAGATGCTCGCCAGCTTTGCGGTTGATGGTGGCTCCGGGACCTTTGGCGCTGACCGAGCTTTCTTCGTAGCTGCGCATGCTGGGCTGGTCGGAGAATGATCTGCTCATGTTAGCCGAGCCTGCATCCGAAAGAGCGTTGAAGTCGCGTAGAGAGCCGATGTCGGATGCGGGCTCTGTGGCAGCGGGCGTGTTCGGATATTCGGAATCGCTGTCCGGCATGATGAAGGGGAATCCAGAGGTCCGCACCTGAGCGTACCCGAGCGAAGGACCTTGGGGTTTGGTGTTGCGAAGGGAAGACACCTTGACGGACGAGAGGTCGGGAAGAATTCCCAACGAAAGAACGTTGCGGGTATGCTTGAGGGTAGGGCGCGTGGACAGGGCGTATGACTGTCGGACAAACGGAGCTGAGACGGTTCGTCTGGGAGGATGGGGCAGGCTAGTGGGACCGTCTCGATTGAGATGCCAAACTCCGAAAGGATGAGGAGGACCGAGGTCGAGGGTGCGGTGCTGTGTCGGAGATGTGCGGATAGACGCGGCGGTGGTGGAAGAAAGATCCTGGATGGAAGTGGCAGAGGCCAGACGAGTGTCTAAAGGAGAGGCAGCATGGATGGTGTCTGTGAAGGAGCACTCAAAGGAAGGACAGGGAAAGCAGTGAGAGAGGATGAATCGTTTGAGACCAAGGCAAACGGCATCGAACGGAAACGGGGAGAAGGAAGAAAGGAAGGAGGAACAGACAGCATGGCGGGAAACAAAAGACTTAACTTACGTGTCGGCGTTGTCGAGATGCATCTTTTGCATCCGTAATGATGCGCATCAGCAGCAGGAGCAGTAGCAGCTCCAGTGACGGAATTCACAATTGGCCGTCTCTGCTGAAACAGCCCTCCCAAATTGGAAAGAGTGCCTTGACAGCCTTTTCGCTTTTCTTCTTCTTGCTTTGCTGCTGCTCTGTGCGGCGACGGCGAAATTTCAATCAAGTCGGATCTGGAAATGAAAAGGCGACTTTTGTCGTCGCGGCGGTGCATACTGATGATCGCAGCAGTTTGCTGGCTGAGCCTCCGTTCGGTCGCACCGAGTGTGCTGTTGGCCCACACATCCTCTGCGCGTCCCGTAGAGTAGTGAGTAGCAGCAGCATGGACGACGGCAGCATGGACGACGACGGCATGGCTCTGAACGGCACATGAACAGGCACGCAGCGTCCGAGTTTGACTTATTTGGCTGGTGAGCGCTTCGCTGCTGGTGTGCTGCCTGCTGCTAGCACTTGGCGAATCACCTGGAAACCTCGACATGGACCGGGATGACGTCCTTCGCGTTAATGGGAATGAATTCTGTTTCGGCGGCGGCGGAGTGGCGTTTTCAAATGTTGTTGGCTCTGCAAAAGTGCACGATTGGATGCGGCGCTGCATCTGCTGCTGCTGCTGCTCTTTCGAAGCTTTTCCGAATGCGTCTTTTTTCGCGCCTGCTGCTGCTTTCCTCAGCCAACTGTTACAGGCAGTGGTGGAGGACCCTGGCTGTCCGGCTGTCTGGCTCCAAGATCGACGACTTGCTTCTCCGCGACAGCGGCGCGCCTGTCCAACAACGAATTGCTCTTCCCACTGATCTGGTCCGCAGTCTTGATCTTTGTTGCATCCTTTCAACACCGCCGAGTTGACCGTTTGCTGACCACCGTCGCAACCCCGATCCGCGTCGGACCGCCGGTTGCTTCGCTGCTGCCACCACCTCGCAATCCAGCCTCGCGATGTTGCTCGAGACTGTGTTGAACAGCCTGCCGTCCTGTTGTTTTGCGGTGTCGACTGGTCGTTGCTTACCCAATCTCCGTAACGAGATCCGTGAAGCTGGGCGCCGATGCGATGAGTCAACGAAGCAGTCTCACGTACGCTGTCACCGTCCTGAAACGCCTCTTCCGTTTGCAAAGTCCCTCGTCCTGCCGAGCCAGACAGCTGTCGTCGACGCCACCAGCTGTTCAGCATGATCCACGTGTATCGAATATCCGCTTGGCCCTCCTGCTGAATCGTCGAAAGCCAATATCGAGGCGTACACTGAACTAGGTCATGGTTGCTGTCGATGCCAAGCGTCGTGGCGTCGCTGTCGTCAGAAAGGTCATATCTATGTCATGAGAGACAGTCGTGGATCAAGAGCACTTCCCCTCGCAGCTTGTGTTTAGCCTTGATCGTACGCCAAGAGCAACAATGGCGATCCACGCGCGATTCACCAAACACTGGCAAGTGGGTGAGAGCCTTCAAAAAGGACGCCCCGCGGCGTGCGGCGGCTGCTCCTGACAGGTGCATGGTTGCTGCATAACAAAGCGATCTAAGCGGGCCTGCTCAACAACTGCATACAACAACACGACCAGGCACAGTTCGCTTTACTTTCATACTTCGTCGGCGTCTACAGCGACTGCACATCCATCTTTGCAAGCACCCACCTTCGTGGCGACTCCTGTCTGCACTGTCATGTGCACCAAGGTTTGCTCCACTCCATTGCACTCTCACAGATCACACACGTGCCCATCCGTAGCCGGCCATGTATCAACGAAGTCCATTTGCTATGCTATAATGCTTTTACAATGCAGTGCTACAGTCTGCGAGAATACTATCTTCAAGAGTCGTACGGCTAGCCGTGATGCGTTTCTTCGGCCTCGATCGGCGAGGTCTCTGTCATCGAATGGTCTCCATCGGGGTTCAAATGTTCGGCCGTTGGTGTCGGGTGTCCATGTGAAGCCTGAGCCGAGTCAATCACAAAGTCGAGTGGCGATCGCAGCGATGCAGGAGTGAGCAGACCAGGTGCAAGCGGTCCGTGAGTGTAGGCTGCGAGCGGAGACGGTACCGAAGCGGAAGTGGCGGCAAGGTAGATCTCACCTTCCTCGCCTGTCAAGCCTGTGCTCGAGCGCAGTGGAGATTCGTTGCTGTCAGCTACATCCGCAGCAGCGAGCTGACGATTCAATTCGGCGACGGTGCCACGAGGGCTTGGGTCTGTCTCGGCACGCTGAGCCTGACGGAGATGGTCCATTCTCTCGGAACCCGCAACAACGGCGCTGCTCGATGCCCGATCCACATCCACATCCGCGGTAAGGTCTGCAGTCTGAATTCGAGGCAGACCTTGGGCGTTGGTCACCTCAGCATCAAGCGGCTGACTCGGCAGTTTACCGGCCGCAAGGTTGCTGCCGTTCAAATGCGCAGCCGCTGCGATACCCTTTGCAGAACCTCCACTGGCGGTCCTAGAATGATTGACAGCGGCATCGGCGTCACCTTCGCTGCCCACCGCAACAGCAGTGGTAATCGCGTTGCTTCTCTTGAGACTCGCACCGGTGACCATGGGTAAATCCGATGGCGAAGGCGCCTCCAGCGGGCTCTCTGTCGTCGGTGACGAAGCAGCAAAGACTGCGTCGGCTGCACTCTGACCAGCTCTGGAAAGCTCGTCCACACGCGTCGACGTAATGGGCGGAAGCAAGGGTGCGCCCGCCGTCTTGAGATCGAAAATGTCGTTGCAATAGAGAATGAGATCTTCCATCGTCTTGTCCTCCTCCATGGCAGCAGCCACGCTCGTCGTCTCGTGGTCCGCCTCGGACAAGAGGCACGGCGAAAACACGACGCTTAGGTTAGCAGCGGTCATCTTGTTCTGGTCTGCGTGCTGGGCCACCTTGCTCAGATGCTGGACAATGACTTTGAGCGTGATCTGATGAATGGGCGGCAGTCGGCGAATCTTTCCTTTCAGTACGGCGAATCCTGTCCGAATATGCTCCTCCCTCTCGTGGGTATACTTGATGCGCTCTGCCCAGGGTATAGCAAGCACGGGCTCGGGCAGCTGACGCAGGTAGTCCTTGAAGACGCCCGCGACAGCCGCGGGCTCGTCCTTGGCGGGGTCAAATTGGAATCCCAGCTCGTCCTTTTCGATGGCCAGAGCCAGCTGCTTGACGCTCGACTGTTTCGCCGAGATCCGGTAGATGCCGGCCAGATTGATGGCGTGCGTTTCGATAAAGTCGATGCACTTGATGACAATGAGGGGAGGAGCGATCGTATCGCTAAGACGATATGGCACGGTAAGCGGATAGTCGACCAGCGGCGTGCCAAAGATAAGATTTTTGAGCTCGCCGTGCCAATAGTTGACGTAGGAGACTCGGTTGTCTTCCAGGGTTCTGACGCCGGGCAAATTTTCCTCCATCGACTTGAGTTCCTGGTCCAGTTCGTCAAGGGTCGTCTTGACCAGATCCTCGCTGTGCTGGTGCAGGCCGCTGCCCTTGTCGTGCAGCACAATTTGAGAGCGTTCTGATTGCAGCCATACAGCTTGAGCTGTATGTGCCAGCTCGGTCCGACACTCGATCACCGAGGCTGCAGCGGCTTTTAGCGTCCGCACCCTGCGCAATCGCAGCGTTTCCAAGTCGAAGACGGCCTTGCGGTACGCCTTGTCGGCCTCGTCGACCTCTCTCTTGGCACGTGCCTGTTTGGCGGCGATGCTTTGTGTGGCCTTGTAGGGATTGCTGTTGTTGCCACCAAAGGTGCCGAGGAGAGTTTCACTCATCGACGGCGTCGAGGGGCCACCATCCCCCATACCAGCACCGCCATATCCTCCAGCACCAGCCTGACCACCCTCTCGCATCCTGGTGATGAGAGCACCGATCTTCTTGGGTGCTTCCTTTCTAGCCGTGTCCCATCCTTCGCGCGACTTGAAAACGTCAAAAAAGTTGGGTTTCGCCTTTTCGTGATTGGGCGTCGGTGGCGATGTTGAGAGAGCTGAGGCATTTGTTGCTGGGAGATGCGCTTCTGTTGTGGGAGGCGAGCCGATGGTGGACCTCTCGTCGGAGCTTTCGGCGCCTTTGGCTGAAGCACCTAGGGATTTGGACGAGGCGTTCGAATGACGGCGCGAGTGACGACGGCTGCTCTTGCGACGTATCAGGGTAGGGCCGCTGCCGCCTGCGACAGAGAAGGTGGATGGCGGCGATGTGGCTGTGGGATCAGCGTCCGAGTAGGAGGGAAGACGGCTGTGGTTGGTAGAGGTGGCCTCGCGATCAGCAGTCCGAGTGCTGAGCAGCACGCGCTGATCCTCGACGGCTTGGGCTTGAAGTTGAAGATGCTCAACCTCCTCTGCTCTCTTTTCGTAGGCGCGTCGGATCTTGGGTAGGCTCGAGTTCCGCATTTCGTCGTATTGGGCCAGACTGTTGCGGATGTCCTCCTTGACACGCTTGCGGATGCGTTCTTGCGAATCGCGGAAGGCCAGCAAGGGCGCAAGGACAGCCTGACGACACGTTTCGACCATGTAGGAGCGTGCTTCGAGCTCGCGTTGATCGTTCTGACGCATCTCGAGCCAGGCACGCCTGAGACTGGGGTAACGCTGTGCGTCGGCCATGAGGCCTACGTCGCCAACAATCTTGGAGTTGATTTTGGCATCGAGCTCCTTTTGCCTCTCGAGTGAGTGCTTGAGGTTGCGGATGTATTCTTCCTCGAGTCGGATGCGGCTTTCGAAGAAGGTGAGGTAGCCATCGGCTTCCGAGAGGACTGTGTTGAAAGTCTCGAGGAGGGACGTGGCGATGTCGGACGCTGAGGAGATGGTACCATCCGAGTAGTAGCCATTGCTCGAGGCTGCGCGTGAGAGGTGCTCTGTGGACTTCCTCAAGTGAGAAGTGCCTACGTTGAGCGCATCCATCTTGTCAATGAGCCCGCTGTGAGACCTGAGGAAATCGGCTTGGCTCGTTGGTTGGTGGTGGTGGTGGTGGTTGTAGTACAATAGTCGGTCCTCCAGCCACTAGCGTTGGCAAGTTGAAGGCGCAAGTGGTGCCCTTGGAACGTGGACGCAGAGAAAGAAGTGGCGAACGCAGCTCGACGGGCGGTGTTTGCTCCCCCACCAAGCCAGTATGCTGGCTACTCTGTTTCAGAGTCTGCGACTTGTTGCTGGGCTGTGTCGAAGTGATGTCTCAGTATGATGATATCCAAAGTGCCACGCCGCAGTTCCGATTCCCGGTGCCACCGTGTGGGGCGCTGCTGAACACCGAAGCTCGTAGTCCATAACGTGGGCTATCTCAGCGAGACCCTTCGAGCAACGTAAAATCAACCAAAAGTGACACAGCCCAAATTCTGACGAGGCTGTCCACGTTGGTCTGTGCTTGGCAGCCCCTGAGGCCAAGAACTGGAACCTAACACTTGGACGCGTGCTCCCAAATGTTTTAGCAAGATGTTAGATCACTATTCACGCATTGCGGGTTAACTAGGTTTCAGCTCTCTGCCTCGACCTTAGCCAATCCAACAAGGCTCACTTGCGGTAAAGCAGAGAGCGCGGCACCGTTGAAGTTTCCAGAGAGATCCAAAGATCTTCGCACCACGCACAGACACATTATTCGTTGGTCGATTCAACTTCGCTTGGCTCACATCGTCATTTCGAGGTTGAGCCGAGCTTCCTTTCACACCTTTCGACCCTGCTCCTCATCCTTTCACACTGGCCTCTGATTGCTCCCCTTTGCTTCAATTGCATGGTCCTCGTCGAACAAGTCGTCCTTGTCACTTCCATCTTGGCCACGTTTGGCGTTTGCATTGCCACCACCAAGTTTGCGGCGCGACTCTTCCCCACGTTCGAACCTCTTCAAATCTACGACGCAGCAACCAACCCGATGGAGCTCAACGTCGTGCTCGCCTTTGTCGTAGGCGCCTTCCTGTCCGTGGCTGCCCTGCTCTACTTCGACTCGCAGAAGCTTAAGCCCGTGCTCAACCCCACCCAATGGCAGCAGTTCCGTCTGATGGAGAAGCAGAAGCTCTCGGATAACACGGCACTCTACCGCTTCAAGCTGCCTCGTCAGAACAACATCCTCGGCCTGCCCATCGGACAGCACATCTCGATCCAGGCCAACGTCGGAGGCAAGAATGTCATGCGCTCCTACACCCCGACCTCGTCCGACGACGACCACGGATTCTTTGACCTCGTCGTCAAGTCGTACGAGCAGGGCAACGTCTCCAAGTACATTGGCCTCATGAAGATTGGCGATTTGCTCTCCGTCAAGGGCCCCAAGGGTCAGATGCGATACGCTCCCGGTCTCGCGCGTCACCTCGGCATGATCGCTGGTGGTACTGGTCTCACCCCCTGCCTCCAGATCATCCGCGCTGCGCTCAAGAACCCAGCCGACAAGACCCAGATCGACTTTATCTACGCCAACGTCAAGGAGGCCGACATCTTGCTCAAGGAGGAGCTCGACGAACTTGCCGTCAAGCACAAGGACCAGTTCCGCGTCCACTACTTCCTCAACGAGGCTCCCCCGGGCTGGAAGGGCGGCGTCGGCTTCGTCACCAAGGAGGCGATCGAGCAAAATCTGCCCAAGCCCGCCGACGACATCAAGATCCTCATGTGCGGACCGCCTCCCATGACCAAGGCCATGACCAAGCACCTTGAGGAGCTCGGCTACAAGCCTCCTCGCACCATCAGCAAGCTCGAGGACCAAGTCTTTTGCTTCTGAGCTGGTGGGCGATGGCTTGCATCCAAGGCCGGTTGCGGTCGGATTCACCCGTTCCTCACCTTTCGCGTCCGCATCCGCACCTGCATCCGCACTTGCCGTGCCCCCGCTTCATACGAAGCAGGACCGCGTACTTCTTTCTTCCTTTACCCACAACCTCACATCCGTACAATAGCGACTTCCATGTAACACGCCAAAATGAAATACGACCATGTACTTAGATTAGATGGGTCACAGTAGACCGAGTCGCTGCACAGGGCTCCTGATTCTTTTCCTCGCTGCGCTTCTCTTAGCGCTGCGATCTCTCCCACCAGTGTAAAGCAATGGCCCAGAATTTGGTTTTCTCAACGTGAATGACTGGTGCTCGCCAGGCACAGCGCGGGGCTGCCTATCTCACTCAACACCGGCTCAAGTGCTCCAGCCAACACTTTCAATAGGCCTGAAGCCTTGAAGCCTCAAAGCGTAACCAGTGATTGCAAGCACAAACGTCGTTCTGCGAGGGATTCCTGCAGGAACTATCGAGGGTGTATTTGTTTTTCGGACGTAGCAAATATGAGAAACCGTACGGGTGACAGGAGCTCACTGACTGTTGGAGCGGAACGAGAGCAAATAGTTTAATAAGGAGGCGGGTTGGAGGAAGACTTTTCTGAAGCGGTTTTAGCCGGAGCAGAAACGGACGAGGCAACAGCCTGGCCCTTCTCGTCGACCTTGATGGTGACCTCTCTACCATCGTCCAGCTTGGCCTTCATGACCCTCGACCTGGCTGCCTTCAAGAGGGCAGATCTGCGGATGCCGCGGACATCTTTGTATACGATAAACACATTCTTGCCCGCACCTCCGATGCCCTCGGCGAGCTCACGCGCGTCGTCGCCGTACTTGTGACCGACGACGTTGGAAGCAGCCTGGCCGCTGGTGTAGAGGAGCGTCTGTGCGCCGGCGTCGATGCCGTCGAGCACCGTGTTGGCGGCGATGAGGCTGCGGTTGACGAAGCCTCGGATACCGGTAGGTGCGGGACCGGCAGTGCCGTCCGGATTGACTTTGCGTTGGATGCCTGTGGTTTTGCCGATCTTGTCGCCGACATTTCCGGCTACGCGCAGGATGGCACCGGTAGTCTTGGATGAGACTTGCACCGCAGACCCCGACCAACCGTGCAGTGTACGGACGCCAGCGTGCGTCTTGTGCCCGATCTTGACCGGGTCGCGACCTGCATCTGTTTTCTCGTTGTTGGGTGTCGAGGTTCCCGAAGAGCCAGCAGGGGGACGTTTGGCCATGTACGAGTCGGCAGCTCCGGTGATCCTATCACCGACAAACTCGGAAGCTTTGATGATGGTGCGTGAGATGGTGTCAGCACCTCGAATCAACCAGTCGCGTTTTTCTTCGGCGGAGAGCACATCGACCTCGAGGTTCTGCTTTTCACTCTCGCTGGTGGGTTCGGGAGGAAGGTCGATGAGTACGGGTGCCTTTTCGTTGCCGGAGTCGGACATGGCGTCGGATTCGTGGACAGTGAAGCCTTGCACGACGCCGAGCACCTTGCCGTCCTCGTCCATAAGTTCCATGGTGCCGGCATCCGAACGGTCTTGGTCCTGGTAGGCAGCATACTGTGAAAGGATCTGGTGAAAGCGGGTGACGTCGGCCACGTTGGTTGTGGCGGGAAGCGCAATCTTGATGGAAGCACCTTCGAGCTCGAGCGAGGGGAAGATGTAGGCACGCTTGGAGGTGTCGCCCTGTGGGATAATGGTCTGAGTAGCTGCTACGGGAAGGGAGAAGTCGTCCCCAATGGAGAGCACGAGCCAGAGGTCGGTCGAGTAATCGGGCTGCTTTTCCTTGCTTGAAGCAGCAGCAGAAGCAGCATCCTCGTGCAGCTCGATGCTGACGAGGAGTGCCTGCAACTTGCCAGAAGCGAGAACAACGGTATCGCCGTCATACTCCTGGGTGGCGATGGCACCTGGAATGGCGAGGAGCTCGACGCCTTTGGATGAGTGGTTGGAGGGCATGTTTGCTAATAGGGTGGTGGTCGGAAAGAGCAACAATGGTGTGTTCAACTGGAACTCTTGAACAAGTTGCGAGGAGAAACTCAGCATTGCCCAGCTGAACAGAGGAGGGGCCCAAAAGCAGTATGAAAAGCCTCGCAACCACATGCCCACGAATCACGCACGACACTGGACAACGCCCCTCGAAGCGGACAACACTGCCCACTCTGACCATGAGTTGCATGCCCTGTAGCCCCTGCGGATTGCCAGCTGTCCAATCCGACCATGTCATAAAGCAACCAGAAGAAACGCCTTCTGTTTGTGGAGGGAAAATGCATATTATAAACGCATGGGCCTCGAACTCTGCAGAGAGGCTGCAGGCATTTCAGCACGAGTTCTTGGCGCGTTTTCGACTTTGCGGTGATATCATCGGAGGGCGACAATTGACCGTGGTGCTGTGCGATTCAGTCCAGCGCAGCGTCTTTCTATAAAAAGCAATCACGCTGTCTCCTCGGTAAGAGAAGCTGTTGGCATTGATTGCCGTCCGAGCGCTCGCTCTTCGTGTGTCGGGATCAGGAACGCAATGCTCCAGATTGTTTTGCGTGTTTGTTAAACTTTTCAGCGCTTCACCTCCACAAGAAGGCAAAATCTGAAACCGAACTCGCATTAGGGCTCTCTCACGCTAAAAATGCTTCGCCCTGACTGACTCGAAAAGGCACATACACAATCACACGGTCACACACCCGAGGCCGACTTAGGCGCTTAGTTCCCCTCCTTTAGCTCCGACTCGACACTCACCACCACCACAACCATCCTCCCCCTCGTCACCTTATCGAGGGCATCCCCGACTCATCAACGTCTCTTTCGCGGGACCACACGCAGTCTGTCGTCTTACGTAGCACCGCTCACAACAATACCATCTAGTAGCTTCACCACGGAAGCCCTTCTACTGGGATGGCCTCGTCGAAACGAATCGGCAAGGAGCTCGCCGACCTCACCAAGGAGCCCGTCGACGGTATCACCGTAGAGCCCAAGGAGGACAACATTTACAAGTGGACCGCCAAGCTTCAAGGCCCCGCAAAGAGCCCTTATGCTGGCGGCACGTTCTTGGTCGACATGGACTTCCCCATAGAGTATCCGTTCAAGTCGCCCAAGGTGCGCTTCAACACACGTATCTACCACCCCAACATTGACGAGGGCGGAAGTGAGTATCGCAGCATACATAGCTGGAAGCAAGCTGCTCTTCTTGAACCCACGGTACTGACTAATTCTGTCTTTGATCCCTTGCAGATCTCTGTGTCGGCATCCTCAAGAGCGAGGCGTGGAAGCCCAGCACAAAGGCGGTCACTAGTGAGTAGAACCCTCTCGATCATGTCCAACAGCGACGTTTACATCGCTGACCCTTTCCGCTTTTCTTTCCGACACACGCGCATTCACAGTCCTGCTCTCCATACTTCAGCTCCTCCAAGAGCCCAACCCAGACGATGCATTGGTCGCTTCCATTGGTGAGTTCCCACTCAGATCACGCTACCGGAACTTTCTCGAAACAGAGTCTGACTTTCGCCTTTACTCCGCCCACAGCCGAGCTGTACAACACAGACCGCGCCAAATTCGACAAGACCGCCCAGGAGTACACCAAGAAGGTAAGCAACCGCAACAGTGTGCCTGTCAAGGTGGCCATAGCACACATGATACTAACGAAACTGCCTTCAAATACCTCTTCTTGACTGGTTTTAGTACGCCTCGGCATAGAGCAGCTGCTTTGCGTCGAGTTCAAGCAAGCAGTGCTTTGCACGAACCTCGAGCAAAGCGAGAGCCGGCTTATCGTCACTCCTCTCGCCGCACAAAACAATCTATCTCCGTCATTCTTGCGTCCGAGAAGCAATGTACCAACAGCTGAATTGCAAGCATCATCTCTCGTTATCTCGAAACTCTTTTTTGTGGTGACTTGGATTCTGGGGTCCCTCGTTGATTGGAGAGCGTGTTGATGGAGTGGGAGCGCCGGTTGTTGGTGGTCAGGTGGATCAGAGATAGCCGAGCGATAATTGGTCGGGATGCGATTTATGCGCAAGCATGCAGGCTCTTTTTTTTCTCGCTTTGGTGTTGGTCTGAGAGCGGGATTGAAAACTTCCCAACGTGCGTATCGTTCTTCCACCACGACGCTACGACGACAACGGAGCGATGGTGACGCACATCCTCGGCCTGCGACTGCATGGCACGACGCTCATCCTCCCGGCTGGGCGGCGCCGTGCTGCACTATCCTCGCTCACACGCGTGCAGTCCGCCTCGGCCGGTGTGCTGGGCGCGTTCGGCGTAGTGCATCTCTCAGCACCGTTGGTGGGGCTGCTGTACGGGGTAACGGGGGATATGAATGATCGCGTGGATGCAGCTTCGCGGTGGATGCTTTTGGGTCGCGTGGCGTACCAGAGCGCAGTGGGCGAGGCGGTCGTATGGGCCGCCCTGGGGGTGCATTTGGCTGCGGGCCTGGCCAAGAGGTTGATCACTCGGTTCACTGTTGCGAGCCCTGCTGCGGGGGAGACGGAGGTAGCGAGCAGCAAGGCAAAGCTGACATGGGCGCAGAGCTCCGGCTGGCTGCTGGCACCGTTCGCCCTACACCACGCAATCGTCAATCGCGTCCTACCGGCTTCGGGCACCGCGCCCATCTCGAGCCTTTCGCCCTCGGAACTCGACTACTCGTTCGTAGCGCACTCGCTGTCCCACCCGAACCTACCTGTGCGCGCGGCTATGGGAGCGGCTTATACCCTGCTCAGCGCCGCATTCGCCGTCCACGTGGCCTACGCCGTCCCTGCACTGCTCCGCTCACTCCCACTGCGGAAGTCTTCGTCGACACAAGGCACGCGCATGCGGAAGCGGCGGTCCAAGGCCCAAGTGGCTGCGTCGTTGGCTGTCGTCCTGCTGGCTAGTGTCGCGTCGATGGTTCCGCTGGCAAATGACGGGTTGCTGATCTCTGGCACACTCAGGAAGCGGTACGACGCCGTGCTGGGCTTAGCGTGGCCCACACGCTTCTTCCTGCACTCGCGCTGATATCACACAAGCGCTGCCACAAGAATCGATCCACGGACGGCATCTCGGCCTGTTCATTGCAGGATCCTATATTGTACAATTGCCAACCCTCGCCCCACATCTATCACGCACCTCATACACTCGAAAGCACTTTCTTCTTGGTCCAGCGCACCGTGCCCGGCTGCTGATTCTCCTTGCATGCGCCTTCTTGCGCCAACGCCACCGCTGCCGCATTCTGCTCCTTGCTCACCTTCCAGAACCTCACGGTGCAGTCGATCTCCTCGTACGCTTTGACCGCCTTGTCGAGGAGCTCCCACAGATCGCGGTCGGGCACCTGCTCGCCCACCTGCCCCAGCGGCGACTCGGCCATGATGCGCCACTTGTTGTGCCGCCACTCCCAGATCCAACGACTGATCCCGTCGACGAGCCACGTGTGGTGCGTGGCGATGACGAGCTTGTCAAAGCCCTCGGACTCCCATCTGGTGAACTCGAGCGCGGCGAGCGCAGAGCGTAATGCGGCTCGGCGAACGGTCGAGTGGCACAGCTCGGG
Organism: Sporisorium graminicola; assembly: GCF_005498985.1. Taxonomy (NCBI): domain Eukaryota; kingdom Fungi; phylum Basidiomycota; class Ustilaginomycetes; order Ustilaginales; family Ustilaginaceae; genus Sporisorium; species Sporisorium graminicola. Next base: position 2,473,552 of record NC_043719.1, read on the forward strand.
CGCACGTTCGAGTCTGCGCGAGAAGTTGGGCTCCACATCCACTTCGGGCGAGCGTTTGTAGGATGCATGACGTGCACGTGGGTCATGTGTGGGGCAGAAGACGAACCCGAGACCCGCGCGCTTCTCTTCCACCTCGTGTGAGGCGGATAGGGACGAGGACGTCTTGAGTTGCGCCTCGAGCGACTTGTAGTCTGGCAGCTTGCCCGCGCCGAACATGGCTTTGCGCGTCGCTTGGACCGAAAAGTCGGTAGGCACGGAACTGTAGACCGAAGCTGCATCCGACGCACCGAAAAGGGTGGCTGACGTGTCGGTGGTGAGCATCGAGCTTGCATCACTACCGAGCTTCATGGCCGCCACCTGACCTGGCGTCAACGCAGCGCCTGCACACAGGATGAGCATCTGACGCGGATCCACTTTGCGCACGTATCGAAGCGGACGCCACGGTCTCGGGTCGGGCACAAACAGGTCTTCTACAAGCAGCTCGCCCGATGCACGCGCCGTTTTGATCGTCGCCGCGTCCGACGGGTGCTGGAACAGACTCGCTTCGTGGGCCGAGGGGACTCTGCCTTGGGTGGCTTCTTCGAAGTGGGTGATGCCGAGCTTCTTTTCCTTTTCCGTGATGCGGTCGAGCGCGCGGTGGGAGGTCCAGCTGCTGGTGGCAGCCCAGGGTGTTCGTGCCGAGGACGCGTCGCCGGTGATGGAAGGCGGTGGTCGGAAGGGGGTAGCTACTGCGTTGACGGATACGTTGACGGGCAGTGTCTGCGTGCGTTCTGCGGTCAGGGTGAGTGTCGTCATCTTGGACTGCGTCGAAACGGCCGTAGCGTTGGTCATGATCGAAGCCGTGTCACCGCTCTTAGCCTGGATGCTGCCCTCTTCCGCAGCTGGCTCTGTTGATGAAGGAAACTCGAAGGGCTTGACTTGGTCTGGAGTTGAAGCCCTATCCGAATGTTGCTGTTCCACACTTTCCTTGTACGCCTGTGCCTGCGTCCTTCCATGCTCGTCTAGCTCTGGACCCTTCTCGGCCACCACCGCTGTCGCCTTCTTCTCCTTTGTCTCGATCTCGCGCGCAAAATCGTACTCCTTGGTATCGCGATCGTGCATGGTAGAAGGGATGAACAAACGCTTGACCGAATTGTGCTGCGCCAGCGCATCAGGCGCATACGAAATACCGCCCGGAGTGTCGAGTCGAACCTGATAGGCCGACTGCTGCTGCTGTGGTTGCGCATCCTTGTCCTGAGTCTGCGTTGCCGGGGTAGAGGTGTCCCCATCGGTGGTGGGCAAAACAGCTTCGTACGAGGTGCTGCCATCGTAGAGGCGTTTCGAGGTGGAGCTGGATGATGAAGAGGATTTGGAAGCAGAGGGGCGAGCCCATGCCTGAAGGTAGCGATAGTCTGGTGCCGACATGATGATGGAACGGGAGTGATGATGGTGAGAAGGAGAAGGCTGGATCAGCAGAAAGCTCAATTTGAATCAGGGTCCGTGTTGTGTCGGCAACAGCGACGCGAGCGGTAAGTGGAAAACAACACTTTTCGAAATCAGAATCGGGCCGGCAAACTGTCAGCAGCAGCAGCAGCAGCAGCAGCAGCCGCGCAGGGTTTTTTAATTGCGTTTCGGATTACAGAGTCCGAACGCTCCGAATCCTTTGGCATCATTCGCACTCTTCTTCTTGGACCTCATTTCCGTTCCTATGACACACATAAGAGAGCCAAATTGCGGGATGCGAAAGGAAGAATGTGATTATGGAGTGCGCGACTAGCTAACAATGAAAATCATGACTACGAACCAAACTCAGATCTGGGGAAGCGTGCCAATCTGCTGGAGGTAGCGGTAGGTCTCCAGGTATCCTTCCTTGACCGTGTCGCAGACCACATCCCATCCAGCCTTCCTAGCCTTGTCCAGACTACCCTTCTGGTCAAACGTCGCACCCAGCGTGAAGTCGGCAAAGCCAAAAGTCGAATGGTCGGCAAAGGCCTTGGGATCGCCCCCCTTCTCGCTCGTCAGCTTCTTCCACGCCTCGATGTTCTCGGGACGCTTGCTCCACTCGTCCAGGCTGAGGCTCAGCTTAGGCGGCTTGTCGTTGTACTCGGCTTTGCCCGAGGCGGTGGGCGGGAGGATCTTGAGTTCCAACTCGTTGCCCAGGTCTTGCCAGATCTGGCCCAGCGTTCGCTCGTCGCCATCCTCGATGTTGAACGATTCATTCTCGCACTTGCCCGCGTTGGCCGGGTCGGTGAGGAACACCTGGAAACGCGCGTTGTTGATCGCGGTGCTCTGCGAGACAAAGATCTGGTCCCAGTTGAGGTTGTTGCCCGGGTACTGCACCTCGGTCTTGCCCTTGGCTTTTTCGAGTGTGAGGTAGAGGCTGGTCGAAACGGCCTGGTTCATAAAGTTGCCCTTGGCCGCGCCAATGATCGTATTGGGTCGTGTCTCGGACCAGGCATAGCCGTGCTTCTTGGCGTGCGCCACGAGGGTGTCCACCTGGTCGTAGTAGAAGTTGGGCGGGTCCGTGGGTCCACGCGGCGCATCTTCGCGGTACGGCACGGGCGAGGCGATGTCCTTGTTGGCCAGATGGAGCGAATACCACTTGTAGCCCGTCTGGAGATGGAAGTGCTTGAGCTCGCTACCAGCCGCCGCATAGGTGGCATCGAGCGCCTTGCTCAGCAGCACGTGGTTGACATCCAGCAGCTCCTGAGCATCCTTCTTCTCGATGTACGTGTAGTGCAGGGCAGCGTTGACCTTGTCGCCACCGTTCGCCTTGAGCTTGTCGGTAATCTCATCGACAGAGGCGTTCAGAATGTCGATCGAGAAAAACTTGATGCGCGGGTCTTTGAGGTCGACCTGGGGCGGACGACGCGAGACCGCCAGAATCGAGCCCACCACGGCCTTGGGCTGCTCGACAAGGGCTCGAAGCGCTGCGATACCGGAAACGCCGTTGGCGCCCCAGACAAGATAGTTTCGCGGCGAAGACGACATGGTTCCTTCTAATGTGTTTGTTGTGTTGATACGGAAGGGAGGGTGGTGGCCGGAGTGGAAAGGGTGTTTGGCTGGGTTTATATACACCGTGCTGAGAGCAACACGGCAATGCAAACTGAAATTAGGCTCGACCAGACGCCACATGTTCAGCCAGCGCCCGTTACTTCTTAGACACGTCTGCGACATGACGTTTGTCATTAATTCCTGCTCAATGTCCCGATTTGGCAAAAGACAATCAACGACAATGCCGGTCTTCCTTTTTTTCTTCTTCGTTCTTTCTAGCAAGCTTCTTCCAATCAGCTGAACAGTCAGATTCATTCAACCGCGGCTGACGGTGCTGACTCCTCACTGAATCACGCCATGACTATTAGAGGCGTCCAGTGGTGCATTCATAATATTTAGAATAAATACATTGCCGTCCGATTTGCCAAGAATGACCAACTGTCTGTCACACGGCCTTCCGACTCTTCCAAGGCGCTCTGTCCACTTCTATTCCGCGATGCACAGCTGATCGCAGTTGAGTGTGACCGGACTCCGACTCCTCGCCCCTCCCTCGGCCTCAATCGGCCTCAATCCCGTAAGAAGGCAAGTCGCTTGAGCAGGATCTCGGCGCTGTCCGTCAGCTCGGTCCCGGCTGCGATGACCTTTTGCAGATAGTCGTTGGCCAGAGCCAGATTGCCGACTTTGGCAGCCGAGCCTTGCTCGCCATCCTGTTCCATGTCGTCTGCGGTAACCACGCCTCCAGTTTCGGCGCGCTGCTGCTGCTGCTGGTGCGCTGCTTTGGCACCGATCTCGCCCATCTCCCACCGCGCTGCGATGATGTACGAGCGGGCATAGCGCGCAACCACGTTGGATTCGGTACCGGCCAGGGCGCGGTCGACTACCTGGACCAGCCGTCGATGGTAGCACGCTGCGGCTTCAAAGTCGCGCTCCTTTTCGTAGACCTCGATGATCCGCGTCAGGCCCATGACCGTGTCGCCTTGGTTGAGACGACAAGCTAGGTAGCGCTTGAAGCACGAGATGGCATCTTGCGAACGCCTCAAGTGGTCGTAGCAAATGCCCATGCTCGACCACATGCGTCCGTCGTACGGTCGGATCGCGGCGCACTTTTGAAAATAGTTGACCGCGTACTTGTAGGCCCCGTTGAGCTCGTACACCTGGCCCAGGCCGTACAGCGCACGATACTCGCGCGGATTGATCTTGAGCGCGCGCCGATACATCTCGGCAGCAGCATGACTGTTCTTGAGCTCGATGTACTCGTGGCCCAGCAGGATCCAAGCGGGTACACAGCCCGAGTCAAGACGTAGAGCATGTCGGAAGGCCTCGATGGCGCGATGGTGGTCGCTTCGCTGGTTGTAGTAGTTGCCCACCAGACAGCACACCTCGGGCCGATCCTTGGCGAACGAGCTGAACTTGTTGGCCAGGTGCGCCAGCTCAGCCGTGCGGTTGAGAAGGTAGAGTGCATTCGAGTAGTCGGCCAGTCCGTCGATCCTGTACGGGTCGATCGACCAAGCTTCCTGGAAATCCTGTTCGGCCTCGATGTAGTCGAGCCGATGCACATTGGTCTGCGCTCGACACGTGAGCAGGTATGCGGATCGAGGGAACGACTCGAGCAGTCGGTCGATGCGCGTGATGGTGACATCGCCCTCTTGCGCCGAATGGCGGTCGAGGAACTCGCGAAAGAAGCTGACCATGAAAGATTCAGGCAGCAGATCCGCCATCTGATCCGCCTCGCCCGGTTCGAGCGTCATGGCAAGTTCCTGCCATGCAGCCCAGTTGTAGGCGAAACTTTGGACAGAGCGGATAAGGCAGTCCATGGCCTCGATGGGACGATTGAGCTTGCGCAAGATGGCGCCTTTCAAGAACAGCAGAAAAGGATCCGAAGCGTCGATGAGTTCTTTGAGGATGGGGATCAAGTTGGGCGAAGTAGCGGGAAGCGTGCCATTAGGCTTGGGAATGATCATGCCGTGTTCGTCCAATTTGCGTTCGGACATGAGGAAGCGGGCATAGAGGCACAGGAAGCGAGCCTTGTCCGAAGTGGCCTTGCTGGTCTCGAGCACCCATAAGCAGCGTTCGAGTTGGTGCTGATCAAAGTGACTTTTAGCCAGCAGGTACGACTCCTCTTCCAGCGCCGAGCCAGCCGAGGACGCGCCACCGAGACGAAGTTGCGAAACTCCGGGCGAGCAGTCGACCGAGTTGGTATTGGACTGCCAGTGGACATGTGCCGATCCAGGAGCAGCGCCCTCTTCACTATCGACCGTGATGAGCGAGCTATCAGGATCGTCTCTTGGCGACGCCATGCGGCTCAGACGAGTGTTGACGAGGGGAGACGAGGCGAAGGTGGCGGTGGGTACAAATCGCCCCGAAGTCTCTGCTGCAGAAGCATCTTCTGCTCCAGGCTCGACCGACATCCGCTGATGCATACCAAGAGCGGGTGTCGAGTGTTCTGGTATGTGCGATCTAGCGTGCGAGCGTCGCTTGGTCGCAGGCGTTGACGTGCCCATCAGCGAATCATCGGAGCGGCTCTGAGTTGATAGGAAACGTCCTTCGCTGACAACCTCTGTGTAAGGGACAGACTGAAGCAGCTCGAGCGTCCATCTCGAAGAAGATGCTAGTCCTCGATCTGAGAGTTCGAGAGCTGCGAAACGAAGCGACTCCCTGGCGCGAGCTGGTTCGAGGTCGGGGAAGGGATAGTCGACATCAAAGACTGTCGTGTCCGACATGGTCATTGCGGGGCGACGAATACTCGACCAAATGCAATGCGGCAATCGGTGCAAGGGAGACGACCGAGATGATGGAGTTAGGGTTTGAACAGAACCGTGTCTGTGTTTGTGTTGCTCTCAACGCGCTTTTTCAACCTCCACTCTAGGCCAAACGCACATATAAAATTGGTTTGATGTGCACCCGTGACGCAGCCTGGCCCACCTCTCGTGCGTAAAAGCTCCTCGCCAGCGCCGCAATGTTGGACCTGCGTAGTCCAGCAGCGTTAAGTCTTGCCGATTGCGGTCCTGACACCATAGCTGCATCATGCATAGCACAAGCTGCATTGTTGACGCTGCTTTTACAGGCAGGAGCCCTGAGCTGTATTGTAGAGGCTAGCTTTCGTGTTACGTCGCGTCCCAGGCGGAGCGCTGAATTTTGGACATAAATATGAGAGAAAAAAAATTGCGGTCTGGAAGAATCGAACATCCGTCTGCTCGGCTCAGTAGTCCTCGAGATCTTCCGATTGGTGTCTCCCGATCGCCACAACGAGCTGTACTAACCACTATACTAAGACCGCCAATTTGTTGGGTTGGATATGATTTGAATATATGGACTACATCTTTAAAGTAGGGCTTCTGTTTGAGCATCTTTGAACCTGTTTTTTCTGCACGAGATCTGCATCAATGGCCATCCGAAGACAACTTCGGCCATGGTGAGTCCAATGCATGCGCAGATGAGGTAAGTCTCTGCGGTTCTATGTGTCTCAAGCTAGTCCGGGCCGACAGTCAGCGAATGCCGGTAGCTGAGAAAGTTTTTAGTGCGCCGAGCAAGATGGCTATGCACGCGAAGCTGGAAAGGCAGCCCTAAAATAAGAAGCGACCTTTGCCGCACAGATGTCATCACGTTTTGGTCCGCGGACACTGCTGTGCTGTTCGGTGTGCTGCCAGTCAGCTGCACGTTTTTGGTCTCGTGCATCCTGGATAGCATCTCGAGGCAACTTGGATTCGAGGCAATGCGGGCTCTCCTCGTTGCCACCATCTTACTCGGACAGCATCTTCGCACTTGACTATCTCATCCTATCACGCGAGCTGAACACAACTGCGCAAGATGCCGATCGACCTCAAGAAGGCGCTCAAGACGGACGACCCCAGGTGGGACAAGCTCAAGCAAGGCTACAAAAAGGTCGAGACGGGCGCTTGGAACGTGCTGGCTCCCGTGGGCGAGTGGACCAACCGCACTGCCGGCAAATTCGGCGCTGAATCCTTCTGGCCTACCGAGCTCGGCTTGGAATGCGACAAGGCCGCTCGCATCTTGCGCACCTTCACCACCAAGGGGGCCTCCGTCGAAGTAGATGCCAACAATGCAGCCGGCCTCAACGACCAGAACGCTGTGATTCCACCTGCAGCACCGCAATACGACGCCAAGGGCAAGAAGATCAAGGATCCGCACAAGTATGACAGCCGCAAGACGCAGAAGGTCATTCGCAAGATCCCTCCCAAGGTGCTCCAAAAGGCGCACGGCCTTGCCATCTTCACCGTCTTCCGCACCGGGTTTGGCTTCTCGGGAGCCAGCGGCTCCGGCGTTGTGCTTTCGCGGCTGCCAGATGGCTCGTGGTCTGCGCCTTCCGGTATCTTGATCCACACCATCGGATATGGGTTCCTCATTGGTCTCGATATCTACGATGTCGTCTTGGTGCTGCGTAATCAGAAGGCGGTGGACGCGTTCAAGCACCCTAAGGTCAGCCTTGGTGGCGAGCTCTCTGTTGCCTTTGGACCCGTGGGTAACGGCGCACAAGTAGAGTCCGGCGTGGAGGCAGCACCGTGCTGGTCCTATGTCAAGAGCAAGGGCTTCTATGCCGGGCTTCAGCTGGACGGTACTATTGTCCTCAAGCGCGACGACGAGAACGGACGCTTCTACAAGTCGCCTGGCATTAAGGTCGACAGTATTCTCTCTGGCCAGCTGCCCGGGCCTTCTCCTGCCGCTGTGACGCCTTTGTGGCAGACGATCTACGCTGCTGAAGGTCGACCGGAGTTGATGGGAACCGACCGCATTCCTGAAGGTACCACACCGGGCGATCTCGAGCTGACCGAAGAAGACATGAAGCATGCCAGCAATTACGCCGAGCAGGAACAGTACCCACAGCAGCAGCAGCACCCAGGAGCATCAGCAGCTCCAGTTGGAAGTTTCTCGGCTCGAAGAGTGCCGCCTCCTCCTTCCAGCACTGGTACAGCTGCAGCCTCGGGCTCGAGTACGACGTCCCCTCCGTACGCAGATCTCCCACCTGACTACGAGTAAGTTTTTCTACACTTCGGCGCTTGGTCTCCTCAGTACTGACCCCACTGACTTACGCTTCCACCTACCTCTGCCTGTTCATCAGATTCGCCAATGCACCTGTCAATGCACAGGGGGGAAAGCAATTCGACGCTCCTGCTGAGCCTCACTCGTACCAGTCGAGTTCCAGTAATCTCCCTCCGAACCCGTTCGCGCGTCCGTCCGATGTTCCCGACGGGGCATCCCAGTATGAAACCGCTGAGCAGGAAAAGGCGAGACTCCAGCAGCAATATGCCGCGGCTCCGACATCCGACGCCGCCCCTCATGCTCCCTCATCTCTTCCTTCGCATGTAGAGGCCTTGTATGACTTTGCTGGGCAGGAGCAGACTGACCTGTATTTCAAGACGGGCGACGTCATCCAGGTGACGGGGCAGGAAGACGAAATGTGGTGGCGTGGTACCGTCGATGGCCGCTCTGGCATCTTTCCGTCCAATTACACGCGTGCGGTGTAGATACACGTGTTTGTTCTTTTCAGCTTCGACTTGTAGTATACGCTTTCTGATACCATGTGATTCGCTCCTAGACCTCCAAAGAAGACTGCCCGAAGCTCAAATCGGTCTTGTGTCAGAGGGAGGGTCGTCGGATGCAGGAACTCAAACAGCCGGAGTGTCAAAAGCCTAATCAACGCAAAATTGCAGTGTGTGGAGGCATGTCGCTGTATGCAGTCTTGAAAAATCCAATGCTTTTGGGCTCAAGAAGAAACTCGACTCAGCTTTTTTGAAGTTGGCCTGCATACAGCACGCGACACACCCCGCTTTGCCACCGACCGACCCTCGTCCCTCTCCACTTTCTTCCTCATCCCACCAACAGATCGCCTCGACGTTCCTATATCAAGCCTCTCACTGCAGGTGAAGGTGACAGCATGTCCAACGTTCGTGGACCCACATCGGCGCTCACCGAGTTCCTGAGGGAGCGAGGTATCACAGCCAGGAACACCAATCGCTTCCGACGACGGGAGCAGGAGCAGCAAGAACAGGCCGCCGCCGCCGCCGCCGCCGCCGACAGTAATGGATGGGCCGCTTCGGATGTCCCATCTGATGCCTCCCGCGCGCCAGCGACCCGCCCTCGCCGCCCGTTGGCTCGCAATGGCAGCTCGATGAACTTCGAAGAAGATGACGAGACGGACGACGATCTGCCTCCCGCAGCAGCAGCTACCGCCATCACCGCAGCCAGTGTGGAGACCGAAGCGAGCACGAGCTCAGGTCGACGGACGCGCTCGAATGGAAAGAAGCGTGCGCAACAAGACGAAATCGCTACAGAAGCCAGCAGCAGCTCCACCACCAGTGGCAAGTCTAAGAAGAAAGCCAAGAAGGACGATGATGAAGACGACGACTATAACCCGAAAAGTCCGCCCAAGAAGGGCCCGGCACCTGTCGACTGGGAAGAATCGCTAAGCTTGCCGCAAGCCAGCAGCTCGCGTGCCAATTTCTCGTACGCCAACCGAGCGCCAGGCAGCATCTCGTACTGCGGTTTGTGCAAGATGAAGTTCACCATCACTTCGTATACCAAGGTATCTGACAAAGGACCGCTCTGTCATCGCTGCGGTCCCGCTTACAAAGGTCCAAATGGAGCTGGCTCCGACGCCAAAGCAAAGCCGTCTCCGAAGAAGAAGCAGGTGCGACGTAAGACGCTGCAGGACGGCGTGCGCCAGAGCTTCCCCAGCTTACAGAGTTACTGCATCGAAGTGATCAGCCGCCACATTGAAGATGTCGAGGCGCTAGGTCACATTGGCTTCCGCAACATGGATGCGATCAGCAAGTCGATCTCCAAGAATCGCAGTCTCAACCCCAGAACGCTACAGCTGTTTCTGTCTCCCACTATCACCACGCTCTCGCTGTACGACTGCAGTAAGCTGGACAGCGAATCTCTCCAAAGTATCGCTGCGTTTGCGCCCAATCTCGAACATATCAATCTGCAACTGTGCGGTATGCTGGACAACGATGCAATGGACGTCTGGGTGAAGAAGCTCCCGAAGCTCAAGAGTGTCGAGCTCTATGGTCCTTTCCTGGTGCGCAAGGAAGCGTGGCACCGCTTCTTTGAGGCTATCGGTTCTCGTCTTGAGAGCTTCAAGATCCGCGAGTCGCCGCGGTTTGATCTGTCGTGTGCTGAAGCCATGGTCAAGCACTGCCCGAATGTGCGCGAGCTTGGTTTGGCGCAGATCGGACCGCTGGACAAGACGATGCTGCAACCTCTCGAAAGCTATGGTGACCAGCTGACATATCTCGACATCTCGGATCCCGGCGTGTCGGCGCCAGGCATCCCACCCAAGTCGCTCGAAGACGACGAGGTGGTGAGCCTGCTCAAGGCGGTCGGCACGAATCTGGTGCACCTGGATGTATCCAAGAACATAGACCTTACCGACCGCATTATCGAAGAGGCTATCAAGCCGCACTGTCACAAACTCAAGACATTGCGACTGATCGGATGCGAAAAGCTAGAGGCCAAGACGGTCGCCGGCATGTTTGCCGAATGGACCAAGAAGGGCGTGCCCGGCATCTCGTATCTGCACCTGGACCGAATGCTGAAACTCGACGACAGCCTGATGAAGCCCATGCTGACCCACTCGGGTATTGAGCTAGTGGAGCTGTCGCTCAACTCGGTAGACGGGATCACGGACAAAGGGCTTGAGGTGCTTGCCAACGCCAAGAATCTCCCGAGACTGGAGGTGCTCGACCTGTCGTTCGTCCGAGCCGTCGACGATGACAGTCTGGACAAGATCTGCCGCAACCTGAGCAGCTTGAAGAAGGTATCGGTGTTCGGCTGCAACCGTATTAGCGACTTCCTTCGATCTGAACGGGTGAGGATTATCGGCAAGGAGAAGTATGTCTCCTAATGCGCTGAGCGGCGCGCAGGCTACCAACGAAGGGCTTCGGTTTCATTTGACATTCACTGTTTGTAAGGGCTTCGATTCTGAAAAGCATTTTTCTCTCCTTCATGATATGAGCGCCCAACAGGAAGATCATGTGGTTGAGCAGTTTGTCATGAGACTACGAAACCCTTTGAACAAATACATGGGCCAAAGATGACACGGCGAGCCGTGTTCCGCATGGCCGGGCCGTGCGTAGCATCAAAGATACGGAGCGCCATCTCCGTGCACTTTTTTTTCTTTTGTCGGGAAGCAGCTTCTTGCAGGCACAGCCTCACCCTCGGGACCACAACCCGAGTCTTTGCTTGCAATCTATCTATCATTCGATCGCTGGTTCGCTCAAGAGAGATCGACACAATCTTGTGTTGCAAGTGAGTTGGCATGATAACCCCGCCTGTTTCTGGTCACAGGGAAAGGGATGAGTGAGCTTTCTTGATCCGGTCACCGGTGTCGGCATACTTGAGTCGAGTCGAGAAGCCAAAGCGTGGATCCGCTTCTTCGCCCCCGCAACGCCCCGGGGACCTGCAGCTGAAAAAGGCATTTTTCCCCTTTTTCTTCTCTAATCCTCTAATAAGTCTAGTCTCACCAAGTTGCAATTCTCGTGAATCGCACTGCTTCCGTTGGACAAACTGAAGGCGGGGTCGATTACGACATTCAAAATCGGACTGCGAGATTCCGTGGCTTGATCGTTATCGGATGAAGTGCTCCTTCCCGTCTTGCCGGGAATCTTGCCCCTGCCTGTCTTGCTGGTCGGGCCGAGATGTCGGCGTCCTCGAACTCTGAGCTTCGATGCTTGCTTGCTGCGCCCGAAAGTTTCTTCCGTGTGAGGCTGGCTGGCTGTCTTATCGCAGTGTTGCAAAGGCCCCACGCTGCCCCCCCCCCCCCCCGGGCCTTAGCTGAGAGGTCCAAGCGGCTTTTGTGCTTGCCTCTCCCTCACCTTCCTCAAACCACTCGCCCTTCACCGGCCCCCTCCAAACCCACGACATGGCCGACACCATCTCAACTCCTTGAGGCAATCGATTGCTACGACGACGAACACCTCATCATAATGGCGGTAGTCACCAATGCCACCAGTCCCGAGTCGTGGCGTGGTGCCTTGGGAGCCGGCCAGCAACCCGCAGCCTCGCTGTCGAACAGTGCATCCCTACTGCGTGGCTCTGACGGCACCATGTCTGTCGGTCGTTCCGCCCATGCTGGTCTTA